>NW_024881282.1:80819740-81517240 GCF_018691265.1 Tyto alba
TTTGGGATTAGATTGATCCTCAAAATGTGATTGAAAATTTCCAGTTTGTTTCCCTTGAAATTCAAGAAGCAAATATATATAGCTATAGTCATACGATAGTCTCATCTACATTAGTAAAAATGGTTTAGAATTAACTTATTTACATTAACTTTCACAAAAGTAAAATTTGCTCCATATAGGTATATACATAATAATGGCCTGTATGTAATACTGATTTTCAGAACATGTTACAATTTAACAGAAAGAAGAAAAAACAACTGTCAGGAAAAAAAAAATAAAACAATGAATGATCCTTCCCATATCACAGCAAGCTTAATACATATATATATATATATATATATATATATATATATATATATATATATATATATATATATATAAAATAAAATTACAGTTTTCTAACATTATCCAAGCTACAGGATTGGAAATTAATCACCAGATACTTAAAGATTTGGGGGAGATATGGGGTTTTTTTCTTTTTTCTTGGTGTGGGATTTTTTGTGTGTTTTTTTCTTCCAGCATTTTATTTAAAATCTGCTCTTGAATTTAAGGTTCTTTTTAAATGCATAGTAGAATAATTAGCTGTGCCATGAAGCAGTTTAAGCTAATTGAAGTAGCCACAAAAACTGTCAATGCAAATTGAGCCATCTGGATGAACAGATAAAAGCTTTGGAGACATTTAAAAGACAGGTGGCATTCAGTTACTTTCCATATCTTCTTCACAGTATGGTTAGAAAACTTGGAGAAAGAAAAGTAAAACTCTTCAGGACACTGAGACAAAATCTATTGTGAACAAGATATTTCTGAAAAGAACAGAATAAGAAGCCTACAGTATTAGGGAAAGTTAACGTGACACCACATGCTGATAAAAAAGGATATACACAAGTACATAAGCTGAAGGAGCAGGAACTATTCAGTGTACAAAGCAAGATCAGGCCAAGCTGTAAGATAAATCATTATCTTTATAGAGTAATTATAATTTTTTAAAGATACTTGACTGGATACAGAATGCTGACTTAAGTTTCAACTCAGTCATATATTTTGTGAAGGACCGGGCAAATTGCCTAAGTGCTAATTTTCATAAAGTGTGAGCATCTATTTTTCTATTTCATGTCTATGAGAATTATGTGTGCTCAAAGGTTCTGAAAAATCAGACTGGACTGTTTTTGAAACCTATTTCATAAATTATTGTGCCATTTCTTCTTCTGTTTTGTATTACATATCATGTCTATTTAGATTGCCTGGGATTTATTTTTCTGTTGGATTATTGTGTGTGTTGTTTTTTTTTTTTTAAAGGATGATCATTTACTGTAAACATTTACTTTGCACAGTTCAGTTTTCAACCAGGATCTCTAAACAATACTGTAAAGAAAGATATTAAAATTGGACAGAATTATTCAAACCTCCTGTTCCATGAAAATGAGCTTTTCATTAAATGGAAAGTACCTAGATGGAATGTCATCTTTATAAAAGTCTTTTTTATACATTTACGATTTGATTGCACTTAAGATGGTTTTTAAAAGGTTCAGAGAAATAATTCAATGATGCTTTTATAGCAATTGTTCTTAAGATATTTTGCATAACCTTTTGCAAAAACAGGCAAACCCCAAACATGAGCTTTCCTTTTTAGATTAACAGAAGTTTAAATTTTTCAGCCTTTTTTTTTTTAAAAAAAAAAAAAAAAAAAGCTAAAAAATCAAGTAGGTCTAAAACTAATAAATAATAACCACAGGAATTACTTGGTAAATCTCAAAAAATAAATGCTCAGTTCTGATATGTGTATGAATAATATTTGAGCTTACCTGGAAGAAGCCTCTGTTGAGCAAAGCCGATGTTTTCACAGCTGCTCTTTTTACTCAAAGATAAATAGTTCTTTTATTGTCACTTACATATATTGGAATAGCTTTACATTTCAGATCCATTTGGATTGTTTCACATGTGCTGCTCCATGTGTTTTTTCTCTATGAACTTCTTTCTATGTGTGGAATTTCCTTCCAAGACACCTGGGGACTCTGGTCATTAATAGTGTCAAGGTCTGTATGAGTACCTACAGACTGGGAGAGGCATGGCAACTGACCACTATAGAACCATCAATCTGTTAGATACCCAAACCCTTGAAAATCCAATAGTAGAGAAGCATTATCTCAGATCTTCCTGATCTTTCCCCAGTAGGTCATGAGTTTCTTCTAGAAAACATGTCAGCTAGACCCTGAGAGATATATCGGCTATATATTGAGATCTACAAGAAAATAAAATGGGTTTTAAGATTTAGTATTTGGTGTCTCCACTGAGCTAACCCTACAGTTCTTCAGAGTCTGTGACCAGCAGTGATCTAAGATGCTTCAAATATAATTTTCTAGTGTACATGCTTTCACGCAGTGGGTCATGTCATGGGGAAAGAAATTGCAATATTAGGTCATATAGTGGATAAAAAGGCATAGTTCTAGGCTGCAAAAGGGACAGGCATCTTTTAGTGGGTGTCAGGTTTTAAACCTGGTTGGCAGCCAGGTTGTCTCTGGTCTTTTCAACATATATAACTACAGGAAAATCTACTTCTCACCTATAGGAGGATATATCATGGGGTATCCTTTGTTTCATGACTCCAGTTAGAAGGCATACCCAGAGAAGATGATTGATGATGGATGACATGATGTTGTGCTACACGCACAAAATATAGTCCTATAGCTGTGTAGTGCCACAGAGCAGAGGCAGAGGCTGTTGCATGAGTTTAGATGTACAATTAGGATGTAGTAGCTCTGTACCTGTATAGAACCAAGGGTTTCTTGGTGGCAACTTGAGAAATAAAGCTTAATGGAAAAAAGAAGCATATGTGAATAATATGAAAAACAAACATAGGTCTATAGATTACCACTAGAGGGTATTCTTGATCACTGCAATAATTTCCAGCTGAAACTGTCACATATCAGGCACAGAAGTCATGGGGCAATAGGGAAAAAGGAATGAAAAAAGTATTATCTATGTGTGACTGAATTTGTCAACAGTTTTGCTCATTGTGCAGACATGAAATGCTTCCATGAGGCAGATAAAATGCTGCATATACTAAACCAGGATGTGCTTTAGGGCAGCTGTACTTATTCAAGTACACATTCTTGTTTCCAGAGACAAACTGGAATAGATAGACCTAACAATGCTTGACACTTCATGACATATTAGAAGAAAAATGAGATTATTATTGTCATCTCGCCCTTTATGTAAGGAAGTCCTTTTATGTCTTCCTTATAGTGCAGAGATCAGGATTGGTTGTATTTTTAGGGATTTTTTTCTGATCTTTTTCTCTTTTTGTTATCAGTATAGAGAGCAAATGTCTGTGGAGTTATTTGCTGAATAAACCTTATAATCTTTAAAGAGGCATATTTCAAATAACTTATTAATTTTAGGGAATTGTAACATGAATGTAGCATGATCAATTAAAAATATGCCTGAAAACATGTTATTAGACAGTTTTTCTGTTTAAAGATGTAAATTATGTTTCAAAATTAGAGCAGTGTTGATATTTCACAACATAAGTGTTTAAAGTCTGATCTATAAAACAGGTATACATTTCTGTTTGTACAGCAATTGCTAGGTAAGTCTTTAGTAGTAAACTTCAGATGTGTGAAAGTACAATGTAAAATACAGCTGCTTCATTCTTCTGGCTTAAATTTTCCTACAAATGAGAGTCTTTTGGAAGCCTTATATTTGAATGACCTTGAACAAGTTCATTAGTAGGATTACCATCTCAAGTAAAATGTACTAGAGATTGATATTAGTGACTAAGGAGGTAAAATGCTTTTCTTTCTTTGCTTTTATGTTCAATAATTATAATGTGGTTTTTAAAAAGCATCTGTAATGATTGTAAATGTGTTTGATTAAGAATAGATTAAAATCTTTAAAAATAATAATGAATCTTCTCTTGAATAAAGAAACAGACTTCTGTTCTTCTAGGTGGTCTTAGTTTAGATTATGTTAGAAACAGGAGGCAAAGTTCATTTGTCAAATTTAGGCATCTAAAACGTAGACATCTAAAACTGAGCTAGTCACACTAGGTTCTTCACATGGTCAAAGAGGAGAAATAGGCACCTCCAGAAGGCAATTCAGCTCATCTTAGCATAAATGTCTGAGATAAATTAATTGAACAACCTTGGAGGGTAACTGCATGTCCTGGGTTTCTGTGGCGGAGTTTTTTGTTAGTGGGGAGGGGGCTACAGCAGTAACTATGGTGAGAAGCTTCTCAAGCTCCCCTGGCTGCAAATTGGACCAGCCTCTGGCCAGGGCCAAGCCAATTAGTGATGGTGTCTGCATCTATGAGAGAACATACTTAAGATGGGGAACCTGGGAGGTGGCTGGGACTTGTAAGGAGGAGTTGTGAGAAGAACACTGCGGTCAGTGGAAGGAAGGACAAGGAAGATGGGAGGTGCACCAGAGCAGACATGCTCTGTGGTGAGATGGCAGGGCCACTGTTGTGGTTTGAGCCTACTCAGCAGCTAAACGCCACATAGTCTCTCACCCACCCTCCCCCCACTTGGGAATGGGGAGGGAATTGGAGGGGCAAAGGGAGACTCATGGGTTGAGATAAAAACAGTTTAATAACAGTAACAGAACAATACACTGACAGCAGTGTCAACAGGTAATGTACCATACAGCTGCTCACCACCCACCGACCAACACCCACCTGCTCCCAGCTGGTGATCACAAAGGCACCACAGCCACACTCCCAGAAGCAAGAGCCCCTCCTGGCCCACTCCTATCTTATATAGTGAGCACAGTGTCACATGACATGGACTATCGGCCAATCCGGGCCCAGCCCTCCAGCTGTGCTCCTCCCGCCCCCGCACACAGGTGAGGGCACTGGGACCTGGGGAGCCCCTGGGGTCTCAGGGTGCTGCAGCACTCCTCCTGCTGCCAAACCAACAGGAACTCTAGTCCAGTCCCAATCAGGACAGCCACCCATGGAGGTCTGCAGTGGAGCAGAGGCTGACCTGAAACTTGTGGAGGAGCCCACATCAGGACCGGCAGCTGCACTTAAAGGAGGTTGGGACTCTGAGGGTAGAAGTGGCCCCCGCTGTTACAGTTTGGTGGTGGGAGGACTGCAGCACACTGTGGTGACTTACACCTGAGCAGCATGGGAATGGCTGCATCCTGTGGGAAGGACTTATTCAGGAAAAGGTTCGTCTCCAGTGAGAGGGGAGACGTGGAGCAGGGGAGGAATGTGCAGCATTCCCCCCATCTCCCGCGAAGGAAGGAGCGGTGAGCTGACTGTAACCCCCAGTCCCTGCCCCCTGTGCCGCTGGGGGAGGAGGTAGAGAGATCGGGACTAGAGCTGAGCCTGAGAAGAAGGAAGGGTTAGGGTGAGGTGTTTTGTGGATGTGGCAGTGCTTCTCACTGTCACATCTTGTCTGTTAAGTGTTGCCTTTGTTAGCATTTAAATTAAAGTGATGTTCTTTTTCTTCTTCCCCTAATGAGTCTGTCTTTTGCCAGTGACTGTATTGGGTGAGCCACCCCTCCCTCTCCATGTATGGATTCCTGAGCATTTTGCTTCATTTTCCCCTTCCCATTCCTGAGAGGGGAAGGTGTGACTGAATGGCTGCTGTGGTGCTCTTTTTCTCTCTGGGCTCAAACCACAACACCACCTCATATTTAAATACCTGGTTTTTAGATGTCCAAATTGAAGCAAGGTTAATTCACTCAGAATGGCCAAAATGCAGAAAAGTGCCTATCTTCTCATTATCCTGAAATGAAAATTTGCATTCATTTCAGTTAGTGTTCACTCTCTAATCAGATTCTCCTATTCAAATGACGGGGAGAGAAGATGAAGGAAATAGGACACAGGTGTTGCTCACAATCAGAAAATGCTGGGGTTTCTAATACTGTGACTTTGTATGAAGAAAAATAAGCAAAATACTCTGTGGTCTCTAGAGGAAATATAAAAGAAAAAAAAATGTCAAAAGTATTTTTAAGACTAACATATTTTCCACAAAAAGAACATTCCTAATTGTGTTACTAAATATATGGCTGATTGAAATATTTTGACATTTCACATATGAGACATTTTGAATGTGAACATTCTAGTATTTTCCAATAAAAGTGAGCAGCTGTTCCCTAGATAGTACTCCCATTTTTAATCTGACTTCAAATGTTTTTCTTCTTCCCTTTCACCAACTGTAACAATTTCTGCTATTCCTAACAAGTATTTCTAACAATGAAACATTTTTTACAATTGACTCAATATATTAATGTCTCCTAATGTCAGAGAAAAACCTTGGGTTAATCTAGTCTGATCTGTGGTGTAAAACAGGCTATCTGATTTCTACCAGTAAATTCATGTTCCAAATTAATGATTTCCAGAAAAATATCTAAACTTGGTTTAAACATCTGAACTGATTCTGAATCTACCACAACTTCAGCTAAGTTGCTGCTTAAGCATTCTTACTGTTGGCATTTGTGCCCTGGTTTGCATCTTAATTTATCCCATCTCATCTTAAGAAATGAATCTTACTAAATCTTTGCAGTCTGTGGGTCCAGAGCTCTTCATTGACTGAGTTCTGTCTCCCAGTAAAAAGCCACTGAACTGTGGTGAAAGTATGTCTTTGCTTTCTTTTGGTTAAACTAAACAGATTGATTCATCCTTGTTAGAGAGTTTATTGAAACAAGAGGACTTGAACTTAATAATAACACTTAGAAAGGTCAGTCTCTCATCTTCACTGGTGCCCTGGGATGCAGGAAGGCTTCTAAAAAGTTTTAGCTAAGGAGAGGCAAAGTGGAAGAAGTTGGGCAATTCAGGCTCCTTCAAGCCTTTGATAGATTTATATCTTGTGTAAACAGTGTCAAGAAGTACACAAATACTGTCTTGCTTCTGAGGAGCTTGAAATCCCTTGTAATTCACAGTGTATTGAATCTCATATCTTGCTTGCAAGCTAGATGAGCATCATCCCTGTTATAGACAGAGGGAAATGTTGGCAAAGGGAACTTATATGGTTTGTGTCAGGAGCAGATTACTCTTCTGCCTATTCACCAGCCTGAGCTTCGGCTTTTCACTAGATAAAACATTTATGTTTGAGTGGGATCTGCAAGGGGATAAACATCAGGAAATTTCCTTCTAATGCTACCTGTTTATGTGTCAATCCCTAGAGATTAATATATATAATATGCATGATAATTTTCCTCCAGATTGCATAACTTCAGATTTCCTTTTTATTCAAACAGGGTCTGATTCCAAGCCTGTTGAAGGATGAAATGATTCTCATGAGCTTTGAATTAAGCTTATAAATGTGCCTTCCATTTTAAAATGGGATGCATACATTAGCGGAATACTGTTATTTCATCTATGAGGCATTTTTTAAAATTATTTTATGCTTCTCTACAGTTTCATGTAGGCAGAATGATTATCGAGTTATACATATAAAATCCAAGTCAATGAGAACAAAAGATAGTGATGATTTAAAATAAGCTAATAACCTTTCATTTCTCAGTGTAGTTTGGAGCTAGTGTGTTATCTAGGTTCAAGGTTAAAACAAAAGAAAAAAAAAAAAAAAAGAAGAAATTAGCAAATTAACAGATCCCCATTTAAATTGGGAGAATGTGAATATTTTCTGTAACCCCGCTGCTGTTAAATTCAATTTTGTACTGGAGAAAAGCCGCTGGATGGCAGCCTTGCTCCTTACAAATTAGAGGATCCAGTCTTGGTTAAACAAGCTTTGTTAGAAACCTGCAGCCCAACCGTGTCTTTTGCCTGTGCCCTAGTAACGGAGGTGCCTTTGCCTGATTATTCAGAGGGATAGGGATTCTTCACATGCAGGTGCACTTAATCTTTTCAAGATGTAACAAAGCCCTATAAAGCCGTGCTCTGTTGTGTAAAACATAATATGTCTGCTGATATTTCATGTTTATTCAGCTTTTTTGAGGAGGAAGTAGGTGCCACAACAAAAGAGAGCTATAGTAAAAAGTGTGTAGCTTGCATGTTTAAGCAATAAGGAGATTGCTCCATTGTCTAGTGTAAACCCCGCCAGTGTGCAATTTCCTTTTTCCTGTTCTCCAAATTAGTTGGTAGGACCAAGTTCCCCCAGGTGAGAATAAGTTCTCCAGACTTCTTGAAAAAGCTCACCAAAAGTTCCCTGTACAGTTCCACTTTCTCCTTAAAACAACTGGGAAGTTTTTTAAGATGCCTTGTGTCCTATTGCAGTCCTACCCTTAAATCTGTTGACATCAATGTGGAATTTTACCTTACTAAATTTGGGATTGAATCTTTTGTTTCTGACAAATGTGTTTTGAAACAATAATAATCTTCTGCTTCTACAACAGGTTTGTTCATGCTTCTGTGAGATGTCTTTTTCCAGCTAGATAAGCAGAGGCAAAGGGTAGGTCAGAGTAGGTAGATTAACATACTGCAAATACAAATTTTTTGTAAGATCCAGGTACCCCAGTACTAAATGTGATCCTGGTACCTTTCTCAGCATGTCAGCAAGATTACAGCTGAAGAAATCTCATCTCTACTGCCTTGGACATGTGGCAGATTCAGTTACCACTCCTTAGTTGTTTTCTGTTGCCATGGCCCTGCCAAGGCCCAAGGTATCCCTCCTTGAGACCTGCTCCTGTCAGCTGGCACAAAGGGTGTCCCTGTTGTTTCTGTCACCCTGTAAATAGCAATATTACTGCTGCTTGTGATTTACCACACTGCTGTCTGCTGCCCTTTTGCTATTTGGCATTTCAGCCCCAAGGAAGTAGAGCAAATTCATGGTCAGTAAAGATTTCTGCTTGTCACTGTGTTGACTGACTTTGCCGTTCAGAGCTTAACAGTAGAACTTTCTAACAACAGAGCAAGAACCCTGTTGAATCAGTGAGGATTAGTAAGGAGACTGCTGCCCTGTCTCGCCAGCTATCTCCCATGGAAGGGACAAATAAGCTACTTGTGAACGAGCTTTTGACCCACATTTGTTTGCATGTGGCGTTTTAAGGAAATTCATTAGATGTTTTGGTACCTGTGGTAATTCTAGAGCTGATATCCACATAACAAGGCCAGTACACACCACTTAAAAAGGCAAGCTCGTTAAAAATCCCAAGCAAAACTGTTACTGTTTCTTTATGAACTTCTGTAAAAGTCTTGCTCCAAAAACATTGTTCTCTGCTGTTTCAAGTAAAGGAGAATCTGCATCAAAGAATGAACTGGCATGCAGGTATCCAAGCCTCGGTCTAAGTAATCAATTACTGCATGCTCACTTGTTCTAGTTTACAGCAACCCCCGACACAAAAACAGAGTTCTTAGGAAAATAATGCTTCCACAAAACACTGTGTGTGTTACACAAGCATTTTCCTCCCTCACTTAGGTCTGTAAAACAAAATGTCTATCAGTAGGAAAGAGGTACTGCAATTTTAAAAATATATTCTTCATCCCATATCTCATAGTTCTTATACAGGGTTAAGGCATGAGGCAATGTAAAGAATTCACACCACTTCAGCTGAACTATGCAGATGAGGTGCTTGAAGTGGTGAACTGGTGACTAGAAGCTCTGATGAGTGGAGAAGAATGCCTAGGGTATTGTTTAGTTACCTAAATTAAATGTCTAAAGCCACAGTGTGAAGAATATTTCCCTTTTCACATATTTTATTAAGATGTCAAGATCTGAATGTTTCTATCCAAAACATACTGCATATTTCTGTGATATTTATTATCTTGTTCCTGTACATTTGTTTTTCATGTGGAAAAGTATTGTACTGTACTTCAGATATAACATGTTCAAAATTCCAAGCCCTACCAGGTGGCTGCCTCTTGAGAGCTTTGTATTTGCTTGTAGAATATGCAGCTATCACCTCTGTTGCTCCAGAGAGAGCCTCAGTAGAAAACACAATGAGATGAAGATAAAATCCTCCACAAGTTACTACAACACCTCTGCACAGCTGAGACTGAGAGCAAACAATCCTCTCTTGCTTTATCAGTGCAATCTGAACACAAGTCGCCCTGGAGCCTAACTCAACATTAGTGGAATACAAAAATACACTTCTTAAAGAACAATTACCACATCTGAAATACATCCCCAGACAGCAACAATCGTCTACTGAGACATAGCCAAAACACATAACAACTTCTTTCCAAGTATTCAGCACACCAGAAAATAAGGTGTACAAGAAGTGCTAGAGGAAGTCTGAATCACTGTCACTGTTGTAAACTCATGAGTATAATGCCTGGTGAAAGATGTCCATATTCTTAACAACTTTGTGGATAGACTTCATCAACACCATATTAAAAGAGGCAAATCTATCATTCACCCTGCAGCCTACCTAAGGCTAAAAAAATCTCAGTAGATCTTATGGGCCATAGTCTTGTGGCAAACATTCTATTTATAAATAAAATAAGTGATAAATTCCTAAGGAAATAACAGCAAAACTCTTCCCATCTTTAATATCACAGGTTGCTATAAACATCAGCTATAAACAATCAGAGAAGAGAGGAAGCTTTGGCAGTGATAAGGGATGACATTTTCTTCAAAATAGTTTAAAAAATACTTACAATGCTCTTTAACTCATATTACATCAGCAAATAACAAACTAATTCAAGGCAATGATGATGACTATAAAGGACATATAACTGAGCAAGTAAGTATGTGATAGATTTTATTAGTACTAGTTATAGTTTTTGGTTTTGTTTCTTACTCACATAATAAAATGTGTTTACAATGCCTATCCAGTAAGATATACAAATTTCCATTTCATGAAGAGCTACTTAGAGTTTTTGAGACAGCTCAGTAGTGCCAAGGACTTCTGAAGGAGACTAACCGCTTGTATAGAGATTCAGCCTTCAATTTTCTTTTTTTGACATAGGTCAGTCCCCTCAATCTGGGCTATTGGAGTGGTCATCATTTCAAGATCAGACCTCAGGCCTTCATCTCTATTGAATGGGGTCAACTACCCATTCAAAAATGAGGGTGGCAGTGTCTTAGTTGCTCATGGGATTTTGATGCTCAGTACTAGTAATTGAACAAGAGCCAGGGTTTGGGTTCAGGCCCCGGCTCACATTTCTCCACAATGTCTAATTGTTAATGCATGCCCTCTTACAGTTTTGGCTCATGTCAACAAGGGATCTCCATACTTACAGAATTAATTGGGAAGATAGAAGATGCTGTTCCTAATAGGTAATATGGTTGTGCCCCACTTGGGTGGAGAAGAGAGCTCAGCTGTGTGAAAGATATCATGCCGCTTGCCCTCAAGGTCACCAAGCGGTAATACAACTAGCATATTTTTTCTGTTCTGTACAAGTAGCAATAGTGACCATAATAACCAGCACAACCAAAGTCACTATTTTGTTATCCCTCCCATTTCAAGTATTTAAGCAATCTCATGGCTCTGTGGATATTTTCTTTTTGGAGGAAAAAATTGAAGGAGGTAGAATGACAATTTTTTTTTTCTTTCTTTTTTTTTTTTCTTTCCTTTTTTCTTTTACATTTTAATTTTATTTTTTATTTTTTTGTTTTATTTTACTTTTCAATGTAATTATTTACAAAGTATTTTCTAATATTTGTTTTCCTCAACAGAACAGGAGTCAAATAACTAGAAAAAACACAATCATAACAATTTTGCTTGAATATTCAACTTATTTCCAGGCAGCACTGGCATTAGTTAGTGTTTCTAATAACATTTCTCAGAACCACATTCTTAGTATTTATTTTAAATATTTTTTTTCTTATTTTACTTTTTATGCTCCTTTATTTCTTTGATTTTTTCCCTGATACTTCCTCAAAAGCACACAAACTTAGGAAAACCAGAGTCAAGGACATAAGATGTCATTAATATGCATTGTTTTGGACAAAGGCATGTACCTTCAGTCTGTATGTGGTAGAATTGATTACTGTTTCCACTGTTTAACTAAGTGAATTAATTTATATGTATTTTATTTTTATCATGAGTGAAAGGCAGTTATTATACTTACCCTGTAACAAAATGTGGAAGTGAATAACTATTCTGAAACAGAAAATACCTTCTTGCATATTTTTCTTGAGTCATGCCAACACAAAACAAAGGCCCTCATCAGCTAAACTTCTTCACTTAGAGGAATTCGGTTGCCAGTCTGTTCCATTTCAGCTCTCTTCTGGTTTGAGGTTGAAAGTATTTTTTAACCTGACACTGTACTTTCATTCATAGACATATAGAGCTGCTTAACAGCAGAACTTCTTAATAACAGACTCAGTGTGAATTACATGAATATTCATCTAATGCATGAGATATTTACGGCAGTATCTTTCTGTTTCTTATATCCTGGACCTGCTCCCCCTTCTCCAGCAGTGTCCCTGCCTGTGATTTCTCACATCCCCGTTGATTTGAGATGTGGGTTATCTGCTCACCTTACTTTCAAAGAGCAATACTTCTGGAGGGATGTGGGCTATCTGATTATATGTGAGAGAATATATTCACTGTTCCTCCTCTGAGACAATTTTTACTGTGAAAAAAACAGATGCAGATTTACCAAAGGCTAAAACTGAAAACATCAAAGCCTACCAAATGGCTGTGCTGCTAACTGAGGGGGCTATCTGAAAACCACTGTGTATCTTTATAGTGTCCTTAATATATTACCTCCATGAACCCAGAAGTAGTAATATTTACAATGCTGAATTAACATAGTAACTTGAGTATTCATTAATCTTCACAAGCTATTTCAAGTCTGTTGCATTAAGAATGAGAAATAACAGTAGAAACATGATCAAACAGGGTTATTTTGTTTGTTTCCAGAATCTTCTCACTCAGACAATTCCCTGCAGTGATTGCATTCTCTTTTGTGGAAAGGACACTTTATTGAAGGGAGCTGAGGACATCAGGAGGTGAAGGATAATTTACAAACTCCAGGTGGTGGAAAACAAGCAAATCATTCTTGTGAATCATAACTAAAACTGAATCATACAAACATAAAGAAAGGTAAGAGAGAATAAAACACAACTGACAAATATAACCAGCTCATCTGGATGGAAGCCATCTCTTTGTGGGAAATGGAAAGCAAAAGGAAGTGACCACCAAGTATTCCCTTTATAATGGGCTGACATCACTCAGTTCTCTGCCGCATAAGGATATCAAATTGTGTGTGCTCCCATTTTAGGACAGGGGGGAAAGTCATACCTGGCTGTAAATTTTACTATCATTATGTTTTTGTTCTCTGGAGATTCTAGTCTGACAGCAGGAAGACAAATATTGATACATCAATGAATTAATATTCTTCTGGGTGATGACCTTTGTGAATACTCTTGTTCTGCCCTAATAAATGGTAATTCAGAAATTTTTTGTCATTTAGTCTGCTTCTGACAAACAAAAACAAAAAAACAGGCCTTACTTCCTGAGTCACTGGATTATTAAGAGCAGTAGGAGATTAGAGTCCTGGGAAAGGAAGGAATAGCTTTATGAGGATTTTGGAATCTCTGAGATCTCATCACCATCAATGACCTTCAAGACCTTCCTATGTGAAAATCCAGCTGGACACCTGCTTCTCCCACTCTGTGGTTTGCAACTCTTTACCTATTATATTTGTCTGAGCATATTATGTTCTCCATAGAAACACTAAACTCCCTTATGTGAAAACTAATCCATATGGAAAAATCATATTTCCAGATAGTTGATCAAATATATTTCATATGTTTGAAAGATACCGTGTAGTTTAAATAGAGTTGGCTTGAACTCATACCACATATAATCTCTGCTGTGGAACAAGATACATTTTATAATGAGTGAGAATATGAAAAAAAAGATTGAAAGTCTATATTATATAGTAAAAAAACCCAGTTAGTTTCATATCAGACAGAAGCTGTGGTAAGGATTTTGGGTTATTTTGTAGATGTCATATTTTGTGAATGAATCTGGGGTGATACGAACACAAAGTATGTGGAAATACATATTGCAAGCCCATTTATTTAGGAAGGATGGATAGTCTTGTGGTTTCAGACTTGGAAAAGTGGGGTTCATTTTCTGATTGAGACATTCAGGTAATGTTACCCCACCGTTCTGTTTTTTTTCTTGACCTGAGTTTTCAGCTGTAGAGCAGTGAAAACTCTCTTTCCTACATGTGTCATGAGGAAGAAAGAAATCTGTTTATGAAAATGTGATAATATAGGATATCTAAGTGCCTTTGTAGATCAAGTCACATTCTGATTATATGCCTGAAATTTTTGCTATGATTGCTTGTAATTAATTCAGTTCTGTTAACTCTATCGAGATGTGATAACTCTAAACTCCAAGTTGTTCGGTCAAAATAAGACATACTTACTAAGAAGATTTCTGGGGCAAATCCAAGTGGTTTAAGAAGTTATTTTTCAGTTGATTTCTCTTTCCCTACAAAGACCCGTGCCATTTATTGTAATATTCAAATGAGCCTACTAAATGAATGACCATTCATAAAAGAATATTAAGAAAAACATGCATGCTTTTTAACTAAATATTGGGGGCACCTTTTCTGTCTCTACAATACATTTTAAAAGTTTGATAAGGATCTAATAAATAGTCCTTCAATTTAGTTTAAAAAATTGACTTTTTATGAAAGAGGTACTTTTAATCTAATAGTTATGAACAAATGCCAAGGTAAATAATCACTGCGGTTTCAAATATATACAGATGTCTTTCCTCTTTCAGTCATCTGTTATTCCACTCCAATGTTGAATTCTGATTGTGGGCAATGTGTTAAATGTTCACATATATACACTGACATCCATTGAAACCTCCACCCTCACCATGGAAGACACAGAAGTTTGTACACTAAACAATGAAGTCCTGAAGGTATTTTGAGTTACTTAGGTGGTAAGAGCAATGCATGTAATAAACAACATAAAATAATCCAGATCATCCTATGGATACAAATCTTATTTCTACAAGCAAAGATGTTTCTTATCAATATAGTTTTCATTTGATTATTCACTGAATTCAATTGTTTTTAAAGAGCTTGTTAGAGTCAATTAGCAAGACACTAGGCTGTACTGTGCATGTTGAATCAGGTTTATTTTTCTTTCTTGCTATTCCTCATATGAGTAATCTGAAACAAGTGATAATCAGTACAATTTTTAATGAAGATTTATCACAGCTGTCATCATAATTGGTTTCCCATGATGCTCATAAAAATAAAATGGATAATGATAGAAGTATACTCCTATTTTTTTTATTTTTTTTTTTTTTTTTATTGTTCTGCAGAGTTCAGCTGCACAATTGGTTTTCTCATACAGTCTTCGGTGAAAATGTCTTTGGCATTTTTCTCATTTCATATGACAATACTCAGCAATAGTTGAGTAGCTGTTGTGCTAAAGCAATTGCTTATTAGACTAATCACGAGTATCTCAGTATTGTCTGGTGCTTCTTCCCAGCTGACTGCTATATTCACCTGCTTTTTCTTTCTTCAGGCTGTAATCACATTTTTGGTACAGGTCATCTTATTTGTCTGTTGGAAGACTAAACGTTTTAATTCATAAATCATTTTAAAATCTTACAGTATACACCAGTAAATAAAAACTAGTACTGAATGCTACATACCACTTTCAAATACCTCTTTAGGGGCCACTGACTTTCTAATATCTGATTTTTATACAGATTTTTTTTGTCATTTACAAATAAGGATCCTTATTATCTAATTGGGATTCCTATGCAGAGGATAATTTGTATTTATTAGTCCAATCTGTTTACCTGCAAAATACTTCTCAATGTGGAGGCATAGAGTATACCTTAGAGTCTTATATTCAAGAATTAGATTATTCACTTGGTAGCAGAACAATTGTTGAACTGCAACAAATGCTATTAATGTTAAAGCAAGAACCAAACTATCATTTAATCTAAGTAGAAATACATAGAGAATATCAGGCAGACAGAATACAATTAGCAAACTTCAAAAGCATTTGGATTTTGGAACTACCATGTGTGTGGAAGAAAACAATGACTGAGTGAATCCTCTACTGTAATTATTTAAAAGAGGCAAACAGAAGATTATTATAGACTGATTAATCAAGGACTGCTCCAGTATGAATTTAAGGGGCAACATTAAATAAATTTTGCAAATAACAAGGTTAGAAAGTGCAAAATAATGTATCAAAATCCTATTTTAAATGGTAAATTTTGTATGGATTCAAAAGAGGTTGGACAAGTTAATGGAACAGAGTATTGCATTAATAGAGGTGCATAGAAACTACCTCTGGCCCATGAGGTTCCCTAGCTGCACGGTGTTGAAAGCTAGGAGATTATTCTGGGGAATTATCACTGTATTTGCTTCTTTGTTATAGTCTTATGTGCACATTGACTTTTATCCAGTGTTGCAGATCAGTACTTGGGCAAGACGGACTTCTGCTCTGACTCAGCATACTTGTTCATATAAGCTCTTATTTTATGAAGAATTAATTGCATGTTCTCAGAGAGATTTTCTTAAGTACCTAAGAGATTTTAGAGAACAGATCTCCTGAAAAGAGTATGAAGCCTGTTCTTCAAGGGTCAGAAAAAAAACTCTTAAGGACTCTCAAGTTTAGCTAAGAAATTCTTATCTGAGATGATATCAGAAGTTAATTAAACTCCTGGATCTTCAAAATGACAGTTTCTTAAGAAAATAAGAATTCTCATGACAGTAGTGTCATTTACTGATCATCTCTCAGCTACACATAGCAAAAGAGTGTTCTTCCATGTCATATTTGAGAAACCCTGCTTCTTATTTGAAAACAGGAATTCTGTAAGAACAAAACAGTTACTGAAATCAAGAAAGAAAATGGATCAGAAAATTTAGGCCCTGATGAGAAAAGATTTGGGTAAGGTCTAAATACAGTTTAGAATTCACAGAATCATAGATTCGTTTAGGTTGGAAAAGACCTTTAATATCATCAAGTCTGACTGTTAATGTAGCACTGCCAAGTCTACCACTAAACCATGTCCCTAAGCACCACAGCTACACATCTTTTAAATACCTCCAGGGATGATGACTCAATCGCCTTCTTGGGCAACCTGTTCTGACATTTAACAACCCTTTCAGTGAAGAAATGTTTCCTAATATCCCATCCAAACTTCCCCTGGAACAACTTGAGTCTATTTCCTCTTGTCCTATCACTTGTTACCTGGGAAAACAGACCAACACCCACCTTGCTACAACCTCCTTTCAGGTAGTTGTAGAGAGCAATAAGGTCTCCCCTGACCCTCCTTTTCCTCAGGCTAAACAACCGCAGTTCCCTCAGCTGCTCCTCCTAAGACTTGTGCTCTAGACTCTTCACCAATTTTGTTGCTCTTCTTTAGACACGCTCCAGCAAGTCAATGACTTCCTTGTAGTGAGGGGCCCAAAACTGAACACAGTCTTCAGGGTGAGGCCTCATGAGTGTTGAGTACAGAGCAATGATCACTTCCCTGGTCCTGCTGGCCACACCCTTTCTCATACAAGCTAGGATGTTATTGGCTTTCTTGGCCACCCAGGCACACTTCTGGCTCATTCAGCTGGCTGTTGACCAACACTCCCAGGTCTTTTTCTGATGGGCAGCTTTCTAGCCACTCTTCCCCAAGCCTGTAGCATTGCATGGGTTTCTTGTGACCCAAGAGCACAACCCAGCACTAAGCTTTGTTGAATTAGCCTCGTTTGTGAACAGGAGGGCTCTAAGTAAATTTAATTCTTCTGATATGTGAAGATACTTGTCTTCCTGAAGACTATTATGTTATGCATCAACTCAAAGCTGAGCTGAACCCAGAGATGCCTTTTGAAATATATTGGTGATCTGACCCTAAAGGAACACTGGGACAAATTCTAACTGAACTTCACACTGCTAGGTACTCAAGACTGACAATGATGGATCCCCTTCCCTCCTCCTTCCTTGGTCTTTAAGCTTATAAATTCAAAAGCAAAGTGTAGAAACATGCACGGTTTGGACACAGTACACACACTTGTGGAATCCAGTTTCTAGATCACAGAATCACAGAATTGCTGAGGTTGGAAGGGACCTCTGGAGATCATCTTCTCTAATTCCCTTGATCAAGCAGGGCCACCTAGACCCAGTTGCCCAGGACCATGTCCAGACAGTTTTTAAATATCTCCAATGGTGGAGACTCCACAATTTCACTGGGCAATATGTACCAGTGCTGTCATGCCCACAGCAAAACACTACTTCCTGATGTTCAGATGGAGCCACCTGTGTTTCAGTTTGTGCCAGTTGCCTCTGGTCATGTCACTGAGCACTACTGAAAAGAGCCTGGCTCTGTCCTCTTTGCACCCTCCCTTCTGGTATTTATATACTTTAATGAAGTGTCTTCTCAGACTTGACTTCTCTTCAATAAACAGTTACAGCTCTCTCAGTCTTTCCTCATATGAGAAATACGCAGTTCCTTAACCATCTTTGTGACCTTCATTGGACTCTCTCCAGCATGTCCATGTCTCTCTCATACTGAAGAGTCCAGAACTGGACACAGTACTGCAGGTGTGGCTTCACTAGTGCTGAATAGAGGGGAAGGGTCACCTCTCAACCTGCTGGCAACACTCCCACCAGTGCATCCCAGGATACCATCAGTTTTCTTTGCCTCAAGGGCATATTGCTGGCTCATCTTCAACCTAGCATCCATCAGGACCCCTGCGTCCTTTTCTGCAAAGCTGCTTTCCAACTTGATGGCCCCCAGCACTTACTGTTGCATGGAGTTGCTCTTCCCCAGCTGCAGGACTTTGTGCTTCTCCTTGGTGAACTTCATGAGGTTCCCATCCACCCAGTTCTCCATCCTACAGAGGTCAAGGTAGATTCCCCAAGAACTGAAATCAGTAGCCTGATGACCTTCAGGTCCACTCATAGCACCTCCAACTCATGACTAATGCTCTCCAAAATACTCATTTCAGTTCTGGCCTCTCCCTAGTCTTTGTTTCTTTCTTCTGGTAGGATACACTAGTCCCATCCTTGATCCTTGAGTCAGCAAAATTCAGCTTTGTTTACACCATTAAGAAACCATGAGCACAGGATGATATCCAGCCAAGTATGCAAAATTCTCTGTTTACAGTACCTCATAAATAACATGCAAGCTAATAAATGTTGTGCAGATTTACTTCAGCGTCACAAATCTTTATCATGATTATGTCTACCTCTAACTGAATGAGCAGTGCTGAATGCTTTCAAACAACCTATCTTTCCTTATTCCTCAAGAAAGAAGAGGGGAAACTGTCTTTAAAAATGTAAAGTATAACATATCTTCTAAGTAATGAGCACTAGGAGCAAAGTTCCCCTATGAGCAGGTTATCTCGTTACTGATGATTGAGGGACTGTTTACACCTTCCTCTGAGGCATCTGGTACTTCTTGTCTTCTGAAACATGAGACTGAATGACACACATCAATTTTGTAGGGCAGTGTTGCAGTTTCTATATTAATCTATTCTTATAAAGCATAATTTCAGGAAAGATGCTGAAAAAAGAAAACCCAGACTCAAACCAGTTCTATTAAAATTCAGGATGGGCTCTTTTTATGATGTAAAAATAACCTTCTTGCTAATACTATAAGCTTATACCCCCTAGAGGTGTTTATATGAAAAACTGACAGTTCTATTTAGTTTTCTTCTACAAGTCTATTTCAAACACCAAGATCTACTGCAGAAATCTGGAGAGTCATTGTCTGGTGTTGAAAGTGTTGTCATTCACTTTTCCTAGTGACAACAGACTGACATACAATTCCAGAGGTAGAACAGAAATATAAACTTTTATGTAAAACAAATAGTGAGATCAAATTAACATTTCTTGCTGTTATACCTAAAAATCAAATGCAAAATCAGGACTAAAGCACGTCCTATGTAAGCAGCTTCATGGCACTAGATATGCAACTCTGTTTCTACACTCCCTTCTACGCAGTCATTACAAAATCAGGTTTCCATACAGGGCCTGACCTTGTCTGAATGCCTCAAGCCATTACTTCTAGGGATTCATGGCAGGAAATGCAAATCCTGGTTTGATCCCATCCCATTAAAGATGACGGTGAAATTTCCAAGAGCTGTGATGGAAGCAGATTTCACTAATATCCGAGAGTTTTTCCTGATTTTTAGTAGTCCATTACATCTGTAATACTCAAATACACTGGAAGAGCTCTGTCCATGTGTGTGTACATATTCACCCTTCAAAAAGAAAATTGGGTCTTTAGAGGTTACGAATAATTGTAACCACTCATATTTATTATGAAAATATTGCATATTTTTAATTCTTTTAGCATTGTAGTTCTAATACTATTGTGATGACTTGGATAAATCCTTTTAGAGATCTCTGGTGTTGGAGTAAAATGCTAGCCCAAAGGAGTGACAGAGATAAAATATGGCAGACTTCATTCAGGATAATCTACCAGCTAGGAGTCATCGGAATACTACATAACACATTAGGGATGCAGTTCCTTGGCACTGCTAAATTAAGTTCCACTTTTGGAAGGCAGTCTATTCCTCAATAGATCACATTATCTCCCTGTGATATATGTACTGGTTCTACAGTATAAATCTAACTGACACAACTAGTCTGAGAATCAAGGTTTAGCAAATATATTGTTCATTTTATGGCCTTGATAAACATTTCTCTTCTTTGTGGTGGGTATTTTCAACTGGCTTACAAGGGACTCAAAAGTGTTTAATGACTGTAATAGAAGTAACTTTCATATTAGTGACAAAATAGTAAAAAAGCATGTTTAACTTTAAATACCTAGATTTGAAAATAAAAGAGAAATATAGAAGATGGTGAGACTTGAATAGAGACTGCTATTTCGTGATCTTATTTACCATGAATATTAAAATAATATTTTTTTCTGGTATTCTTCATTTCTGTCCACAGACCACCTATAACATTTTAGTGGCCATAGAAAGATTTACCACGGTTTACATGGAGATTATATGCAAACTTCAATTTGTGAGGCCACCATACCTGGGAGTATCCCTGAAGCCTTTTTTAAGGTTTCAGCTTCTTACAGATGCAGGAGCTACAAAAAAGGATTTAGGATTAACAATAGTTCCAAACATTTGCAGAAATGCTTTTCTGTCAGGCAACAGTATGTACAATTGCCAACATATTTTCAAAGTATAGTGAATGCCAAACAGGAGAGTTTCTAGGAGACAAAGAACCATTATTTGCTGAGCAGGCATGTGTTCTACTCAGTGTCCAAAGATCTTTTCAGCTGCATTGTGTCTGCTATTTTGACACACAACAGTGAACTTAAATATAAATATTTTAATTCCTCTACATGAAACCATTTCTCCCCCTTCAGCTAGTGAAGATCACAGAGATGTGTAATATGTGAAATATTTATCATAGTTTGAATCCCTGTTATATTCAATTGCTTTACAATGGCATCAAACTGTTTAGCTTTCGTAAGTAACATTTTGAGCCATAGTGAATAGCACAAGGATTGAAAATCATACCTGTCAGTCCACTGACTGCTTGATAGATTCCAGTCAATAAAAAAGGTGGTAAAGCACACAACTTTATTTATTTGGGTGAGAATCTAGTTAAGTATTCTAGTTAGCATTAAAGACAAAAATTACAGCTTCTTGATTTCTAGAAGCATTGGCATGATTATAAGAGTGGTGTGTGCACATAGTTGATTAATAAAGGGAAATACAGTGAAAAATTCCATAATGCTCTAACAGACCTAGATCAGTTGCATCCCTTACATTTCAGTTACAACAGAACAAAAAAGATCACTTCTCCTTACCTATCAGGTATGCAAAACAGCATGAGAAATCTTTTTTATCTGTACTGGACATTAAACTGGGGCATGAGTTGAACCTACATTATCTTTACAAAGAACAGCAATTAAAAATCAACTTACATGAAAACACTCAGTCATGAAGCAAGGAAACATTCTGCTCCAGAACTTAGTGTAGGAACAGTAACATGTGAATAAGTCATGGATAATTATACAAGGATGTGCTTATGTGGGTGTTTGATTCAGGACCTCTGATGAGAGTGCAGATGTTTCAAAAACAAACACAAAGAGGTGGGAAGCTTTTCATTATGCTTACTGAGCTCTATGCAGGTCCTAATTTTTGTACAGTACAGTCACTAAATCAACCACCTTACATGATTAAAGTTGTAATATTTTTGTTTGTTTGTTTTTCAAAATTGAAGTAATAACATTTTAGCAATTTTCTTTTATGAACTGTAAAATTATTTCTCAATTAAAAGCTGGTATTTAAAACCCTTAACCTGCAGTGAGTTATCTTGGTCAAAACTATAGAGCCCTAAAAATAGGGCTTTATAATAGAAGTGCTGACAAAACCCTAACAAAAAGAGCACCAGTGGTCCTACCATAATAATAAAATAACAAACAGAAGAGGAAAGTTAAGCCTTCTTTGGATGAACTTGAACAGTCTGTCTGTTTATTCTGGTATACTGAGCTATTCAGTGTGGTATTGTTCAGTGAAAGCAAAGTTTATAAGAATGCGTTTTCTAGAAACCAAGAAAAAAATGGCATGTGAAACTAAAGTGCCCAAGGGACTGATCACTGCAAAACATAGCTGAGGTGTCTGCATTACCTTTTTCTGCTCTTTCCTCTCCTGACCCCAGCTATAGCAAGAAATGAGAAGTTCAAATCAATTGGTATTTGATATTTACTTGATATACTAGTTCTAGTAGATATACCATAGTCTTTTTATCCTTTTTCCATGCAGAAACATGCATCTCCATTTGCCTCTGCATAAACAATCATAATTCATGTTAACACACTTACAAGAAAAGATAACCATGAAACTCCCACAGAAATTATTATTTCTGTATGAAGCATAAAAATAATACAGGTTGTAAGGCTAACCCCCGTTGAGTGTAAAGAGGAGTTTTGTTCCCAGGGCAGACCATTAAATTTAATTTACACCATGCTGTAAGATGGGACAGCCTGAAAAAGCATTGAGCCTGTATGTGAAACAAGATTCATCCTTCAAAACATGTTCAAAGTACCTCAGAAGTACATATTAGTGTATTGGCAGACATGGCAGGTTCACACATAAAGTGAAGGCTTAGCTCCATGTTTTTCATGAGGTCTTATTTACTCAAAGAAAACGGTTTATAATCCTGTGCACATTAATTCTTAGTAACTGTTTAGGTGTACCTTTCACCATTTTTTTTTTCAATTTTAGTTAAACAGGATCAATTAAACTAAAACAGATTTGTACTGTTGGGGTACTGTTGGTTATTGTAAGCTTTCAGAAGACAGAGAACTATTTATAAATCTGGAAGACAAATAACTGTCCTGGATTTAAGTGAGTGGCGTTGATTTTTTGGTAGCAGGGGAAAGGGCTGCAGTGGTGGCCCCCTGTGAGAAGCTTCTTGAAGCTCCTCCAGCTCCAAGTCAGCTCCACCTCTGCACCAAAACTGAGCCAATCAGCTGCACCTGTGTGATAATGTATTTTAAGAAGGGATGCAGTGAAGAGGAGTTGGACTTGTGAGAAGGAGTTGCAGCAGCTGTGTGAACACCAAGGTCAGTGGAGGAACAGAGGAAGAAAGGAGGGGGGAGGTGTGCTGGAGCAGAGACCCCCTGTATCCTGTGGTGAGACGACAGGTGAGATCTACGGTGGAGCAGACACTGATTTATGGCCTGTGAGGTATTTCACATGGTTGACTAAAGTGACTGTGCCTGAAGAAGGCTGGGGTCTTGTGGGAGAAATAGTCCCGCTGTTGTAGTTCAGCACTGGGAGGATTGCAGCATGCAGGAGTATCCCACACTAGAGCAGCTCAGGAAACGCTGCAGCCCATGGAAGGGACTCCAGTTGGAGAAAGTTGGTGACCCATGTCAGAGCAGTGTAAGGAAACGCTGCAGCCCGTGGGAGGAACTCATGTCAGAGAAAGTTTGTGGAGGACTGTCTCCTGTGAGAGGGGTACCACAGTGGAGCAGGGGGAGCAAGTTCCAGAAGCTGCCCCCATCGAAGATGGATAAAGCGGCAGCACTGACTGCACCCCCCCCCCCATTCCCTGCCCCCCCCATTCCCAGCTGCCTACACTGCTGGGGGTATGATGTAGAGATATCAGGAGCAGAGCTGAACCCTGGGAAGAAGGTTGAGGTTGGGGGAAGGTGTTCTCAAGATGTGGCAATGCTTCTCGCTGTCCTACTCTGTTAAGTGTTGTTAGTGTCTGTAATAAATCTGCGTTCTTTTTTTATTTCCCCTAACATGTCTACCTTTTGCCTGTGACCATAATGGGTGATTTGCCCCTCCTGGTCCTATCTCAAATCCCAAGCCTGGCTTATTTGTCCCTTCTCATCGCTGGGAGGGAAAGGAGGAGTGAGGGGCTGTGTGCTGCTCAGTTTCCTTCTGAGCTCAAACCATGACAATAACCTTATATGATCAAGAGAAATTCAGGAAGGACTGTTTGAGCCTCTTTAACTGCAAACACTAGGCTCTAGCTCATGCCCAGAGACCCTTGTAGCAGTATAGAGCAGTATGGAGCAGGACCTCCCTCACACTTAAAATGTTATCCTTCATTTCCACATTAATGTCTGTATTGCTTTATAAGACCTGTTGCCTCAAAGGACCAGTCTGATGTAGCCCCACTTTCTTGAGCCTCCACAGAGGAAAGAGGACTTATATGGATGTTTGCTGACCCACTGTCAGCACCTGAGTGAACATGGAGGGCGTTAATGTCCCTTTGCACCCCTGCAACCACCCCCACCCTGTCCACGGCCCAGGACCCCATTCCACCCCCTGGGGCCATCAGTCCCTGCCCCAGTGAGGCCGTAGGATGACATTTCCAGTCCTACCACAAACCTGCCCATGGGCCCTGCCAAGTCCAGTCTACCTGCTGGCTGAAGCTCAGTTCCCATCCCCAGGGAGGTCCCTGAAGCCTCGGGCTGGGGTGGCCCCGGCTGCTCCCTGGCCTTCCCCACTCCTGGCTGGGGAGGACGGGCCCTGGCTTCCAGGCTCTGCCTTGCCACCCCCGGGAGCCCTCATTGCCCCCAGCCTCAGAAGCTGCCATCCCTCCCGATTCCCTGGCAGACATTTACGTTGTACCTCATAGTTCAGCTACAATGAAGATATGCTTTTTACTGCCTACCAAGGCCTGATTTTATTCCTGTTGATGAGAACAGAAACATTTTTATGTCTAATACTAACAGATGTGGCAAGAGTACACTGCACACTAGTTTGAATGAAGCGTCTGGACATTGAGCAGCTTGGGGAGCACTGGTCATCAGAAATGGGATTTTTGCATGAGTGTTGTAGAAGACATTACCCTTCAACAAGGACTGTAGAAACTATATGACAACATTTCCAGGTTAATATTGAGACAAGAGGTGTCCCATTTCCTAAAGGGTTGAAAAACTTCTATGAAAGAAAGGGCAGTTGCTTTTTTAACGTAAGTGAAAGGTTTTCAGTATGGAAATGGCTTCACTAGAACTTTGGGATTTAGCTCAGATCATCCTGAAGTTCTCCAGAATGTCAACTTTTGATAAATCCAGGACAAAAAAGTCCCAAACAAGGCCTGTTCTCTGCAATTCTAGTTTTTCTATGAAGCTCCTCCAACCTTTCACCCGAGTATTTATGGGGAGCAAAAAAGATGGCTGGTTGACTCACATTCTGATCTACTTGTGTCCCGTTACTGAGTATTCTGGGGAGAATAGTCCTTATATTTTAAACTTTGGAAAAAGTCATCATAACTTTGCCTCCTGTCAAATGTATGTTTGTTGGGGAACTCAGTGAATTTGACCTGTAAGGAAACAGGATAGTGTGTTTCAGTCTTCACAAAGGAAACATTTACAACAATTTATAGCCAAGGCTGCCAAACATGCTCTTCAGAGAAGCACTAGAATTACATGTAGAGCCTCAAATACTTTAGGGAAAAGGGGATTTAATCTCAGTGAAAGCTGTCTGTTTAAATGTGCATGTATATATACATATACATATATATATATATATAAACATATGTTTGAACAAACAAACATTAAACCATAAATGTTTCTTCTTTCTTCCCACTCTGTCAATGAAGGTTCTCACTAGGCATCGTATATTCCTGGCAATGTAGCAAAGTAGTAACAGAGGACAATCACTTTAGCTGTGCTCTGCAGGGAGTTCTAGCAAAGAACAGTGTTGCTACATCCAGAAACAAGGGTCTTCCTTTGAGTATTTATAATCCATGCACTGGATAGACACAAAAAAAGAGGGAATTACTCTAGTCTTTCAGTTAATGGATTCATGGCTTGACATATCCATTCTGTCCTTGTTGCAACTGCAGACATCTTTTGTATCCCACTGGGTTTCCTGGCTGCTGCTGAGGGCTTATTTTCATTTTCAGAAGTCAGTAGTAACCATAAAATATCCTTATGACATCCTTTTGAACTGGACATCTCTATCCTTGTTTTACAGGAAGGAACATGGACAAAGCTGAACAGATCAGTGGGGATTAAGTACTACTGATTGTTTCTTCAGTTCTGTTTGTGACAAATGGAAAAAAATATACTTTATTTTCTCCACTTCTTGTCTGGTGTATTTAAACTTCATGCTTTCCAGGGCAGCATTTGTCTCATTAGGTGTTTGCACAGTGCTTAGTGCCATGGCATATTGCTTTTAGATACAGCCCCTAGGCACTTCCAAACAGCTGCTAAGTTTACCTAAGAATACAAGGGTATGTCAATGACAGATAGAACCTGATTTATTCTATTTGCTGTCTGTGCAAGCCAGTTTCTAAAAGGAAGCACCATAGCTGTACTAAGCCATTATCATGGCACAGAGCGAGTTTCATCATGTACCATAACTTGCTAACATGTATATGGCTTCCAGGATGTTTTACAGTTTGGTTCATGGGCAGAGGGGGGGGTGTGGGGGGGTGGCTTTATCTGCACAAGCCCATGCAGTTGAGCCAAGAGATAGGCTGAAGATAAGTTTGCAGCTTTCATTTCAGGCATTATTAGTTTGTAGTCTTCAAAAAGAAACAATAAAAGACATTAACAAAAATAGCAATCCTCTGGCCTAGTAAACAGAGCTCATATACAATGATAGCATTATATTGATAACAGTGCACTCCATATGGTCATGAAGGTTACAGGGCACATTTCCATGTAAACAGTCAAGACAGCAAACTTCAAATATTTGGAAGAAATGTTTATTTAACAACTGAATACATGCTAAAAGAAATAATTTACAGCAGCAGTTTCATTACATTTTTTTCTCTCCAGTTTTCTAGATCCCATCTGAATTGAAGTGATAAATACAAAAGTAGAATTATTTACTACCCAGTGAGGAATGCACTCAAAGAATAAGTGCATAACTGTGTCACTGATATAGCAAATAAACCACCTTATCACCTGTGTGGCAAAATCTTGCATTTTAGTATTATGCTGAACACACTGAAATGGAGTACCTCTAGATAACAGTACTTTACACTGTACCTCCTTATCTAGTCAAAAATATTTACATCTCTTTTGGCTAATGTGTAGGTAGCAAAAACTGAACTATTAAACACATACCATTGATATTCACTAAATAATACATAAAAAGGATCAGTAAATGCGAATTCACATGCATTTAATTTAATTTTATTTTTTTACATAGTGACATTATTGGGTCATGAAGATTTAACGCTGTTCTTCAAAGATGCACATTTTCTCAGTTTGATGTTATAGTTTGACATAACCATACAGTTTTTCAGAGCCATTGAACAAATTCCCATCTTCAGTGATGCATGCAGGTGCAAAGTGTAGATGAGTAAGAATAAGATTCAATGCATTTTTGTTCCTTGCAAATGAGTATCTTAAAACAAATCAAAATAGATCTTTATGGTTATAAATGAAATCCTTTATTTCTCTCCAGCTTAAACACAACTTTTTACTTACTTTTTCTAAAGTCTGTAACTAGAGGTTTAGAGGGTTTTATTGACGATTTACAGAAATACAGTTTTTACCTTTATCTTCAAACCTTACATTGCTTTAAACAATAATAACATAAATAGGGATATGAATTTTACTGAAGTTACAGGGCATCTTTCTATACATGAATTCATTAAGGCCTATGTTATTTGAAAAATGTTCATTTCACATCAATATTAAATGCTCTTTTAACTTGACCATAATATGAACCTGAAAATCAAAGATTTCCACTGCTGGCTTGATCTTCTGCCCTCTTATTTATATAAGCAAATACAGACATTAAACAAGACTGCTTATGTCAGTTAGGATTGGATTGAAATTTGTAAGATCTGATCATATCAGCTATCCAATTAGACTGACAGGTTATGGTAAAAACATTGCAGCTTCTGTAATTTTGTTCCCACAGACTATCACTCTCTAATAGAAAAACATATCTTAGAATCCTGACCTAATTTAATCTGTTTCTTATTCAGGAGTGGTGAAAGTCATTGATTTTAGTTTGATTTTTTGCAGAAAGTTGCTATAGAACCAGTTGCTATGAGCATGGTAGAGAAAAAAAAAAAGTTAGATAGCAATTCTATTAATATGTAAAAAAAGGAAACAAAATAATTTAGGGTCTGTTGAAATCAAACTGTATTTTTCTCACTGAATTCTCTACGGTTCATTTTAAAACTGTTTCCTTTTGTAACAAGGAGGATTCTAATGACTCAATGGTACACAATAGCCTTACACAAAAGGCTAGAGTGTTCTGTAATTACAATTAAATAATTAAATTGACAACAATGCTCAGAAATTCATCATAAACTGAGCTGAAAATTTAATACTTCTGTACAGGAAAGCACATAGTTGAACCTATGTTTTAATTCATCTCTATTCAGCACATTATGAAAACATGGGAATTTAATGGCATATTAAAGTTCACAGGAGTCAAGTTGAACATAGGAGAGACTTAAAGTTGCTTTAACACTACATTCCCAAGTGCTTTCCTAAATCATGGCCTTACAGCCTTGCCCTGGTCTATTCAATGAATTTTTTGCTAAAGAATTAAATGACAAAAAGTCTTGCAAGTTCATCCCCTGCAAAACATTAAAAGGGGAGTAAAGTGACTGCGCCTTTAGTGAAAATCCAATTGCTATGGAGGCAAGAAGCCAAGGCTTCAATAATCAGAATGATATTTGAATTAGTGAGTGGCAAGGAGACTGGGACGTATTGTGAGAGAAGCTGTCACAACAGTTGTGTTTTATTGTATTTGATAAGGCTGATAGTGTAGTGATTGACAAATAATCTGGAGTGGATAACAACAAAACAGATCAATCATCAATACAGACACACGTTTATATAAAAGCTCCTTTAGTAAACGAAGGACTTTGTTCTAATAATTTTCCCCACAATGACATTACTTGAAATTCTGTCATTCACGGACTCTACCAAGATAAAACATGGGAGCTGGAGAAAGATGATCTGAAAAGAACTGGACACCATATAACTGGGGACCAAAGGCACATCTGTGCTGAGGTGAATAAATCCACGATTTATAACCCTAAACTGACACTTATGGTGCAAGTACGTTGACTGTTTTACCTTGTTGCTCTCTTGTATATAGAATAAAACAGAAGTGCAGGACCAAATTATATGTTACTATAAAGTAGTCTTAAAATGAACTTCACCAATTTACTACTGCATCAGATTTCACCAAAGATAAAACCGTCTCTTAGATTTTAAAAGAGAGAGCTGGCTTTGAGGTTACTATTTACGTAGCCTAGTGCTGGTTCTTTGCGTTTGGGTGACCTGGCCCACAGAAAGAATGGAGCACTGAAAATCAGTAGTGTGGACATATTTCTACCACTGAGCTGGGAGCTGGGAACAAAACCCCTTAAACTGAATGTGAGCTTTGCTCATGGATATATGACAGTCTATGAGCCCCAGTATTTAAATATTAGCATTCACAAATATTTATGAACCAAGAAAGCAAGAGTGTAATTAGTAGAGGGTATTTTAATGCTATTTACTTTTTTTAATTAAAAAAAATATACAACTGAAAATCAATGCTCTCCTCTTCATTGGTTCATTCTATAGAAAGGTATTATACAAGTTGAATCATTTAAAATACCATACTTAGAAAAAAAGAATGCAGAAGACTTCCATGCTATACGGCGACTTTCATGTTAAAATAGCTTAGTTTTAAAATTGTTTTGAAGTTACATGTCATAGAGATTACTGAAAGGGGAGGAGGTTAACTGCACTGTGACTAGCTCCCCTGGAAGATTTTCCAAACAAAAGAGTAAAGCAGCTCATAATTGGAAGTTGTCTTGTTTTCCTCTAAACCAATAATTAGAAAGTACAATATTTCTAAGAAAAAAAGTCTAATCTATTTTAGAAAAGAGCTAATGTTTGCTGCATATTTTTCATGGTACATTTAAATTATAGTTTTAATAAAATACATCTTTAGATCAAAGCTGAAAGAAGTCATCAGTAGTAGGCCAGTGTACTCCACATTTTTTGTTCTTCCAGATGATGGATGGCTTATGTTGTTCATATTTCCACAAACAATCTCATTCAGTATTGTTTTTTCCTCTTCTAGTACATATAAACAGGAGAACTGGTAGACAAAACAAGAACAAAATCCTTGTGTCCAATCACATGTTTAGACGTTCATCAGCTTAATGAGTTCATGCAGTTTTATATGTAAGTCTAGAAATGGTAGTGCTGCTGATGAAAGGTGGGTTTTGTTTTTATTTCCTTTAAGATGACAATATGAAATACAGCATTTTGTTTATATCTCAGGCAAAAGAGAAAGCAAAACTTGCCTGCTGAATACTTGTAGAACTTTTTGAGCAGTAAGTTAGGTCCGGGAGAGTTATCCTTGAAACTCTGGTCTTTCTGGTCTTAAAATCAGAGCAGAGAGGAAGGACTTACTAGGAAAGTTAGAAATGGATTTTTTTTAAACCTAGTGGAAATTGTTTGAACTTTCCACTCTTGTAAACATCCACATAATGCCATGAAAAAGTTCATGAATATTGCATTTTTTTCCAGTTATCTGTCTATACAAGTTTCTACTTGGATGAGGTTCCTAGAGGTAATGTAGCTCAGACACTCCGTGGTGCCCTCTCAAATTCATGGGTCCTCCTATTCCTACCTTTTTTATTCTCTTGTAGGTGCTTCCACTTATTTGTACTCACCTGCGCATTGGCAGGCCTTTGACGGCGTTGTTTGCGGTCTCTTTTCCAAACCTGCTCACAGAACTCATCCATTGTGTTGAGATTGGGGTGATTGATTAACTGCATGAAGTCTCTATACCAGATCTTTTGACTGGGGGTCATGCTATTGGTAGCATCCTTGGTCTTGGAGGCATCACCATCTTCTTCCTTATGGAGCAGCTCTTCCAGGTGGTCAGTATCAATTACTTCCAGGGTCACTTTGAGCAAAGTTTGCATGAAGCCATGTTCCACAGCATGACAAAAATAAATACCGGAGTCCCTCCGTTGAAGACTTCGCAGCAATAGGCCCTGTTCTGTCCGGATCATGTGATCATCCACTTTTATCTGTATTAGAAAAAAGTGGCAATTGCAATAGTTAGCTTTCATGGGTGTGCAACATTATCCTCTAACCATATTAGTTCTTTAGTGCTGGTCCTTTCAGCTGGTAAGACTTGGCCAAAAATCCCCAAAACCACATGAGTGGAAAACCCTTTGCCAGTCATCTGTAGTGATGGAAGGCTCAAACACTCTGGAAAAACTACTGATGTACTGCGAAGAGTTTGGGGGATTAAGAATTTACTCCTTAGTCCCTACTGTTGCTGAACAAAGATCTGTATCAACTGTGAGATGGACTTCTTAGTAAAATTACAGAAGATGCAAGCCTAAAATCAGGAGAGTCCACATGGATGCATTTGGTAATAATACCAACGACATATTTATCATTATCTTTTAGTCAGGTTTAGATATATTTGTCGGAAATGTTCACTGTCTTCCTATTGTTCCTTACTACAAAAGCTGTTATGAATAGAAGTGGGTTCTGCATGAGTGGAGAATTTACAACAAAACAATAAGTAAATCTCTAAATTTTAATATTCAAAATGCAGATGTCCAAAGTACTGTATTTTTCCGAATTAATTAATATCTAGAATATATTTTCATCCTTTGAATACACGTTGCTGCATACAGAAAGGACATAAACCTGTTTGTTGCTCTCTCCATCAAGAATCAATTCTAAATAATTTAGTACTCATTCAATCAAAGCAAACAGCAAAAATATCTAAAGCTGCTAAAGTAACTAAGTATTTAGTACATGATTAAAAAAAAAAAAAATTATTCAGAGTAGTTTGGGTATGTTTATAAATACTTCAATGCAACAAACAATTTTTTGTTTCCTAGCTTGATCTCCATACCTATCAGAGTACTGTGTTCTCCTAAATATGTGTGAGCTAGCCTGATAGTAACATGACGAGAACCTGGGTGTGTAATAACATAAGAATGTTGGTGACAAGAGAAGAAAATTAAAGTATCAGATTAGTGTAATGCAAGCAGGGCAATTCAATGGTTTTGACTCTATAAATATTGCTTTCAGTGAAAAAAATGTACAAATTTTCATATCCTTGTGTCCAGTATAGCTCCAATTTCTTCTTTCTTTCTCTGTCTTATCTGCAGTAGTCTCAGAGCATGCAGTACATAGGAAATGCTCCTGCTAGACTATGCTTCAGTCAAACAGTATGATTAGATGAATGCAGTTAGAATTTTTCAGATGCAGTTTTAAGGTCTTTGTAATATTTAAGTTCAATAAAACCCTTATATGATGCTTTAGGTGGCACTTAGATAGCCTGCTAACTTTTTGTATTTCTGAGATATATAATGGAAAGCCAGGGTGTTTTGCAGGAGTTCTGACCAGGGAGAGGATATGAATGTTTTCTGATGGAACAGTCTGTAAAACCTATTAGGGAGTTTATGGGATTTTATAGTGATAAGAGTAAAGTATGGTGAACAACAGAAATTATAAGATTCCAGAGAAATTTGGCTAAACTAAAATACAGATGGACATTATTCTGGGAAGGACTCACGTTCAACTATGTCTTCATATAGAAGACTAGTTGCATCTCTTTATTTTTTCTACTATACCTCTTCTTTGCGGTCATCATTTTGCTTCTGGAATTGCCAGTAGACTACAGCACGCTGAGATTTTGGACTGCACTCAAGAAAAGTGCTGCTATTCTCTACTCCATAGATAATCTTTTCCTCCAAGGTCTGACTGCTTGGATTATCTGTAAAACAATAAAAAATTAAAAAAGAAAAGAAGAATTAAAATTACCAGGAAAGAAAAAAAACTTAATTGTTAAGTGAATTTATTTGTTTAGAAATTGGGCTCCCTTAAGGTGTTTAAAGATAAAATCTTTAAAAGAAAATGTTCCCCATACCAGTATGCCATTTGGAAAATCTCCATCAATATCTCTATCTTTGTAAGGAACCCTGGTAGGGTTTTTTTTTAATTATTTTTGTATTTTATATCCTAACAGCTGTTAACATCTCAATATGTGAAGCTAATGAATTTCATTGTGAAATTTTGTGTAAACCTCATTATTATTCATTAAGGAAAACATCTAGGACACAAGAGGAGGAATTTTTAATAGCGAACTGTATGCAGTGAGAAAACTCTGGGTGTAGTTGCAGAATGTCTGTAATGATGCCTCCTGGGCTCCATGATCATAATACTTTAGAGCAAAGTAATAAAACATGAGGCTATTTAAAAGTAGTATAATGTATTTAGATTATATGGCACTGCAGTTTGCTGAAGCTGTTAATGACCAAGAATAATGTTTTTGAGGAAACAATCTTCAATTAATCATTTCCTCTCATACTGATATAATTTATGGAAATGTAATGAGGTTAATAAACCAGACATTATGGGAGGGGAAAAAGAAAGTTAAATAAATTACTTCCTTTTGTAACAACAATGTTTCAAGATATTCATCAACTTGCTGGAAATATCACATAGCTATAGGAGTTATACAGCATTTGATTCTTCTCCAATACCGCAGAGGCTGTAAGGCATCATGTTTCAAGTCTCCACCTTAGCTCTTTAAAATGCTGTTATGGACTTAAGTGGCAACAGTACACTAATCCTGGAGAGTAGATGGGGAGGAAGGGGTTGGTAAGCTATTTAATACTGTTGATCTCATGGGGTTTCTTGTCTCTTTGCCATTATTTGTCATTCTTTCCATTTTCCACTTTTTATCTTTAGCACTGGAAATCTGTAAAGAATTCTTTGATATGTTTTAACAGGAAAATGATGTCTAATTAAAATGCTCTCGGAGAAATCCTTTGTCAAGTTTTGTTTGCTTTCACTGTGCCTTTATCGTATTGGCCATGTTGTTTATCAAACACAGGCTGTTTTCTAGATGACTGAGCCAAAGGTAAAAATAAAATTGAGCTCCTGGTTTATGTTGATAAAGTAATCATACATCTTTCCATAATGACTTGCAGCCATGAGAGAAGATGGAAGGGATAGGGGACAGAATTTGGACTAGTGCTTACCCAGTTCTCAGTAAGGCAACATCAAATGGTCTATTGACACCAAACAAATAGAGAACAGGTTAGCTTGTTTTCCTCTGCTGGCTTGTGAACCTTTCCAGCAAGTAAGCAGGGTGCTATATAAACAACTAAGTGAAACAACTTTTATGACATCTCTCAGAAACCACTTCCCTATGAAGAATGTCAATGCAGCTTTGGGCCAGAAAGATGAGGAGCAATAGAGGAATGAATTAGAAAGCAAAGCAGCAAGAGAAGGGTAAGACAGCTGGAAGAGGATGCAGCTAGAGGTACCAGTGGAAAGGTCTGAGACAGAGCATGGATGAATTTGTGTCAATGAAACAGAGGAACTGGAAGTGTGTGAAGAGATTAACTGAACAGAAGTGGTAAGATGAAGACTGGAAATGGAAAAGATTGGCACATAACTCATGGGTCCAGATTCAACACTGTGAACGGCTGACTGATGGCCTGACTCTTACGATTCAAGTTAGGTGCTCATTTAGTAACAGAATTCACATGGCTGAGCAGGCATGCAAAGATCCTCACATAGCCAGCAAGAGGCAGTTTGATATCTGAACTGAGATCCACAACAGATAGCACATGTAGGGCTGCAGCATAAGATGGTCACTAGGAAATGTCCCCTTTTATAGCCTGGGACACATATCTTACTGTTCTAGCGATGTGTTTCTGTCAAACAGAGATTTACAGGTTTCCAGAATAAAGGATGGAAACACAGGGATTTCACTCTAGGATGCATGCTCTGTTTCAATTCCTCTCTGCCACATTCCATGAATCATGGTTGCAGAATGGCCCAACTTCAACAAGAGTTATCTGATAGCTTGGCTGCCTGTATTGGAAGTAGAGCTATGAAGTCAGTCTCCTAAGCCTAAGTGGACTTTAAGTCTTCTTCTCCCACATCCTAAATAGCCGATTTAACCAGCAGATTACTAATTATGTGACTTGTAGCACCACTTGACTATATTTTCCCAAACACAATGTAGTCCAAGTGAATTATACGGGAGCAGAACACATGTAACACTGGTCTCATTTGATCCAAGGAAACAGTCTTCTAGATCCTAAATAACACTACAAAGGACAAAAATATATATATTTGTTTGGCAAGGGTCTTACTGCCCATGAGCAATAACATATTTTTAAGTCTATAGAGAAGTATCTGCTCAAAAACTTAGGCACCTAGGATATCCTTAGAATCATACAATAGTTTCAGTTGGAAAGGTCTTTTAAAGGTCATCTAGTCCAGCCCCTCCCTGTAGGGACATCTTCAACTAGATCAGGTTGCTCAGAGCCCTGTCCAACCTGACCTTGAATGTTTCCAGGGATGGGGCATCTACCACCTCTCTGGGCAGTGTGTTCCAGTGTTTTACCACCGTCATTGTAAAAAATGTCTTCCTTATATCTATTCTGAATCTACCTTCTTTTAGTTTAAAACCATTACCCTTTGTCTTATCGCAACAGGCCCTTCTAAAAAGTTTGTCCCCATCTTTCTTATAAGCCCCCTTTAAGTGCTAAAAGTCTGCAGTAAGTTTTCCCTGTAGCCTCCTCTTCTCCAGGATGAACAACTGGAACCCTCTCAGCCTTTCTTCACAGGGGAGGTGTTCCATTCCTCTGATCATTTTTAGTTTCTAAGTATTCTTAGTATCTAAGAAGCTAGTCACAAGTTTTCATGAAAGTTACCTTGAAGGTGGGTGCTCTGATGCCATTTCAAACTTCTGAGTGTTTTCTTGGATCCAGTCCATGGCGTTCTAGCGTGTTAGAGATCGCCATGGAAAGTGGCAGAAACCCCCTTTAAATTTCCTCAAACTCCAGACAATATAGTATGTGTGACAGTCATGCAATGAGAAATGAAGGATTTAAGAGATCCTTCAAATTCCATTTCCATTATTTAAGGGAGCAGAAAGCAGGTCCAGAAATGTCTATAAAGTTCATGCAATATTGTGCATGTGGCATACAGGAAAGTAACCAGAGTGATGGAATAATCATAGAATCAGAGTGCAGCTCTGGGACTGAGGGAGAAACTGAAGAGACTAAGAGGAAGAGTGAAAGTCTGGGAAGTTCAGAAGAGCAGCTGGAGGAATTAGAAAATTATAGAAGTCATGAAGTTGGTTAAAAAATTCAACCCAAAATCCTGCCTGAGAGCTGTAATTCCCAAAATTAACCCAACAGCAGTATCAGTTTACTACCCTGATAAATACATAATTTCTGACATAATCAAAGAAGTATGAAAGGCTAAGTACTTATACCAAGATTGCTTTGCAGATGAATGAATCTCTATATACAGTTAAAGTCAGAGTGATTCTTTGAGCTTCCACTGGGAAAAATCATACAAAAAATGGTGCCTTTTTGTTTACAAGTTCTTCAAAAAATAACAATTAATTTCTTTATATCACTAATATGTTATGCTTAAAAAAGGTGTTTTTAGATGACACAAAGGTGACCATGCTTTTAGATTTAAGCATTAAAGCCTGGCCAAACACCTGTACAGCTAAGGATCTTCAGCTCCCTCTAATGTTGTTGTGTAGCCATTTTATACTGCTTACACATTTGCACAAAAGGGCAACTGAAAAAGCTATCTAAACCTTATTAAAAGCATTATTGCTTCAGACTGGTACCAAAGTAAGTTTCTGCAGTGTCTTTAAAACTGAGATATACAATAAGAGATTATTCTTGTTTCTTTTGGTTCACATGGAGAATCAACCGGCAGTTACTGCAAAGAAATGTGTAGGCAAGTAGTAAATGATTCCTGGAGCTTATTTTTGACTACAGACAAACCCAATTCTTTATCTGTTGTCCAGGAAACTAGTAGTCATAACCAAGGAAAAACTCAGCATAAGTTGGCATAAGAAGTTTATGGGACATGCAGCTGTCTCTGCAATGCACGATCATATGTAAATGACAAGTAAATTTATGATAATTTTATACTTTTACAACACAGAATTAATTTAGAGAAAACTTCACTCAAGAACAATCTAAAGTATTTTACTGCTGCATCCTTAAAGTCTAGGACCTAGAACTGCATTCCCGCAATATTTTTTGTAAGTAACTGATTATTGTAATCACTCTGTCTTCATTTCAGTGTTAAGTAAAATTTTCAGTGATATCTTGCTCTGCTCATTTTGACAAAGACATATTAAAACTCCTTGTAATCAGATGTACCATATAATAGCTCTTTCCTGACCTTGAGTTTTCATGATTGTTGTAATGAAAAAACTGTGCTGGATTACTCTCTTCCCTTTAGAGAAATCTATTTACTAAATATGGGAAGATACAAAAAACAAAGTGTTTTGAAATCCTTTTCTTGTCTATGAAGATAAAGAAAAGACCTACAGTTGTATAAAGCACAGCTAAAAAGGGCAAGAGAACATAAAAAACACTTGACACATAGTAGCCTGGATCATCATTTTACTCATGAGTAAAATGTCCAGATAGTAAAAAGGTAAAGCTAAGACATGCTTCTGCTGGTAATAAAATCCATGTTTAGTGCCTGGTGAAATTTTCCTTTTGGGGAACTGAAAATGTCATCTCAACATCAGTACATGGATGATCTCTCCATAAGCATTACTAGATATCACGCAACTGGAAATTTGTGAACTTTCTACTAGTCCACATTGACTTGTTCAAATCTAAATTAGTTGTGCATTCATGAATTCTCAGAAATTGACAACTGCATATTGATAAGTTTATTCATGTGCATTTCCAAACCCTTTTCCCCTCTGAGTAGTTTGGCCTGAGTCTGACAATCAAGAAATAAACGGAAAAGTTATAGTAATGTTAGCTGCGAGTTTCAAATTATTAAAAAGGAAGATAGAAAAAACTATTACTGAAATGTAATGGTGGTGAATTATAGCTGATAAAACCAAACTTTGGACTATTTATCATTCTTGCTATTACAAGGACGGAAAGGACATGAGGGTTTTGAGGTATCTCAGTTTTCAGCCACCACTTCTTTATTTATCCCAGAAATCCGTCCAGTGGTTTAACTGTTACTATAGATGTAACACAAACATGAGTAATCATTTTTTTCCAGCAGAGGGAAGTATTGCCTAAGTATTCTCTTCACTTACGATAAAATGGACAGTTTTTGTTTTCTGAGGGAAGATCTTCTGAAGAGTTTGGCAACAAATTAGTAACTGTGAGATGTTTATCAGCCAAACAATACAAAAAAGGAAGATCTGGTCAATACACTGTGGAAAAGAAACAACCAAGAAAATAACAAAACCAAAAGATGGCAAAGAAAACCCATGCTGAAAGGAACATGGAATGGGACTACTTAAGGTAGCATCCTGATCTTAAAGGCTACTAGTGTAGCACCTACAACAAAGATCATTCCATATTTAAACAAGGTAGTTGATTATGTGCTTGGTTATCATCCTATGCAAAATGTATGAAGCTGTTCTGAAGGAGATATGACTCTTTTCTGACATAATACACCTAGCCTCACGGTATAGTATTATCACATAAGTGAAGCACAAAAATGGAAACAAAACTGTTAACTTGAGGAAAAACAAAACAAAACAAAATAACAGTCTTTAGTGTCTGATCCAGGCCATTGTGAGCAATCTAAATTGGGATAATGATGTATTATATTCATCCTTCCCAGATGTTCAAGACAATTTTACCAGCAAATCATTCATGTGCTTCCTACTCTTCTCATGCAGTCTATAAATTACATACAAACTAGTTGTACTTCAGTCATACCCATAACTCACCATGATGCTGCAGGTCTGAGCAGTGGGTAAGAGGGTCTCCATTTCGTATGTCTTGTCGTCTAGTACGTCTGCAAATATAATATTTGAAAACAGTTAGTGACCTTCTCAGTGGTCAGCATTCACATTTGCCATGACTGAAGAGGAACAAATGGAATATATATATAATTATATAGGTCACAAGTGCACCTAAACAACACTGGGAAGGAAATCATATTGTTACTGCTATATTCTATACATCATCATGTTTTATAGAATCAGCTTTTACTCTTACAGGTAAAGTTTTCACAAACTGGTAAATACATATCTATTGTACTGAGCCTATGAAGTTTATTTTAACTCTGTTGGCCATATTGATCACAGACAAATTCATTACTTGATTCCTAGATACAGGGACTGCTAAGGGAACAAAATGTATACCGTACACTTTAACATGGATCAAAAAAGAGCAATAAGCCACAGCTTTTTTGCAAGTAGAGAATATTTTAAGTATCATGGCATCTTTTAGCTAAAATGAAATGTTAGGATGGATGGCTTTGAAAGAATGTCAAAGTGCTGTATTTTCTACAAAATCTAACTTAAAATACATAGATCATTTCAGCCACTACAGATCTCACCAAAACAATTCTGATAAAACCTTTTCCAAAACTGTTGCAAATGGTTTTGTCTTCAGAACAAACAGAATAAAATAATTGGATAGGAAGATTTTGGAATGTCATTTATTCCATCCTTTGTAGCTTGAGTCTGGGTTCTAGCATTGATTGCATGTCCATTTAATATAATATATCCTTTCCCCAGCTTGATTTCCACTGGCTTATTTGGAAAACATATTGATCTGCGCTAAAAAAAATGTATTTCACAGAAGAAATCTTTTTAGTACAGTTTTATTTTGTATTTTTTTTTCTTTCTTTGTCTGCTCCTATTTTTATTTAAATAGCTGTGACACAAAATTCAACTGAGCCAGAGAAAAGCGTTTCATATAAAAAAAGAAAAAAGAACTCGGCAAACAAAGATGTGTTTCAAGTGCGAGCACTTTACTTTATGAATCAGAGAAAGCCTGAGGGCTTTCAAAATCAGAAGAGAACAAAGAGGATTAGGCTGCTGAACAATGCTGTGATTTGAGATTATGGCATCCAGCAAGGGATATGCAAAAGTCAAGTAGCCTTGTAAAAAGCACTGTTGGTCACTCCCTTGTGACAACAACTCACATTTTTAAAAAGCCATTGTTCTGCAATACAGAGACCATCTCTCTTCTTTTCACTAGCCCCGTTTGCAGACCCTCACGAACAGCGCACCATCAGCACATACTAGGAGTTCTCACAGAGGCACTTTCAACTGCACAGCTCACTCCTCTTGGCTGGAAGATTTTAACCTTTTTTTTTCTTTCCACTGAAAACTACTGAAATGTTAAACTGAAATTAGTTACGTGAAGTATGGCAACAGGTGTTTTGGGTTTTTTTTGGAAAAAAATAATTCAGAATGTGCACTTTTTATATCTTTTTTTGAATAAAAACTTTTAAATTATCCTAGTGAATTAGCATGCTTTAATAAGAAGGAACCTTTTGTTGATTGATATGTGATTCAAAAAATGTACTAATTCTGATTTCAGATATCATCTTCATATTACTCATTACCAATGAATAAAAATGCACTGAAACAGAAGGAACAATAAAATTTTGTTACTCCTTCCTGAATTTTGAAATGCAGCATATTTATAGGATACTATTTGTAGAAAAGAAGTCTGTGGAATGACTCATATTACTGTCAATGGAGTTTGGATGAGATGTTTAGTTAGAATATCAAGAAAATGTCGCACATATCACCATTGTATCAACATGATGATTTATGAAATATGAACCAGAACACATCTGCATGGGGTAAAGTTAAGTGGTCACACTACAGGAGCTCTGAACTGTCATTTAGACTTGTAAAATACACAAAGAAAGAAAAGTAAATTAAAATCATGGCTCATAAAAGCTTCCTTTAAAAAAAAAAGAAAAAATAAAAAAACAAAAAACAAAACCCCAAACCATTAGTAAATCATCTGTGCAATTGCCTCAGGACTCAACTTTGCCAATATTTCTAGAGCCTAAAATTACAAGGATTCATTATTAGGAAAATGTTGACATTTAAGCTGTTTCCAACAATGCTGATTTTGTCATACATGCATTCAAAGTTGGCTGGAGATAGTGGGTACAGCAGATACCAGGTAAACAAAGGATCCTCTCCCCCAGTAACACAGACCTTTATTCTGCTTCTGCTGCAGACAAGGGAAAAATGGGGGGAAGTAGAGGGGGATGGAGGCTTCTTCTGAATGCATTGTCAGGATCCCAGCCTCCCAGGACTTACGTTTTCTTTCATAGTGGCCTCAAGAAGAGTAAATTCTGCACCCCCAGGTTTTCCTGTAGCTGTGAAACCCAGTTTAGCCCCAGTAATCCTGCCCCTTAATCCCTGTAAGAGGTCCCAGTCCCTTTACCCCTGATGGCAAGTGAGCTTGGTGTGCTGTTTAATAAATTGGATAGACAGATTAGGAAAAGACAAATAGCCCTATTTCTTCCATCAGTATAAGCAGATGAAAGACGGGATGATGTGCTCTATGGGTCTTGAGGTGGACTGGGAATAGGAATGGGTGCTAGTGAATGCTGATAAAGGCTGAGGTTCAGGGGTAACGATTAGTAGGGCGGTAGCAGGGGAGAGTGAGTCAGTGATTCCTGACCTTATTGTCTCTTTTGACTCAGAGGCAATACTCAAACCATACTGACTTCTAACACTTAAAACTCTCAGATCAAATCAATCTCTTAAACTCTCCTTGAAAACCTCATGATTCCCTCTCACCTCTTTCCTCATACAGAGAAACTCCCATGCTCCCACCATAATTTGAATTTAGCCCGTGCAGCTGAGAAAATTTGACTGGCTCTTCTTTTGGGATGGGTTCAGTTTATCCTTTTTAATTCTTTTCTAAAGAATTTCACAAAAAGCTTGTATCAGGTTAACTCTGTTTCCTGGTGCAAAAATAGAACCTGATGTTCCACAAGCAGCTTTTTGTTTTGTCATCATTATTTGTTTAGGATACGTTGTAATGCAAACCTTGAAATTTTAATCCCCTCCATCTGAAAAGTCTGTGACACAAATGCTACTACCCAGCCTTTAACACATGTCACCTTCCGCAATAACCAATCCAAATCTGGCATTTGGAGTCCTGACATTCTCAACTAAGTATTTGCTACTGTTAATTTTATGTATATAAACCCTTCTGTATATAAACCCTTATGTGTATAAACCCTCGTATTCCTTGTTTCTTCATAAGTGCAAGATGTTTGGCATATTCAATTTAATGTGAGCACTTTTTTATCATTTTAGCCAATTTATCATGGGAATCTCAACACTACAGCAATATCTGTTCTTATTTGCAAGTGATTATCTATTCAGTTATTCCTAATTTCTACTTCAGTAGCTAAGAGCTGTTCACTAACTAGCTAATATACTTTAAGAGAAAGAATTCCAAAGATAAAGACAGTCAAAGAATATATTATTTTAAGTCTTCAGATCAGGCAAGTAGGACTTGTTTATTTTCTATAAAAATAATATTTTTCACTTGAAGAATCTGTTTTCCCTTAACCTCTGCATTGCAACACCTTTAGCATCAGTGCAGAGTGAATGTAAAATAGCGGTTGTTCTCATCTGGTAGCACTTGGACACATGTCAACATATACAAGTTATACTTTTAAATAATAACAATAATGTTATATATCATGAAAAAATAACTTTCCGTTCATATCCAAACACTTTATAAATATTTACTTTGAATTATAATTCATGAAAATGCAGGATACTTTACTTGGCCAAGTAGTACTTTTATTTTAATATCATGCCCCCTCCTCATGTTAGAGAAAATAATTTTTTTCTTTTTGATATTTATTAGTGAATATAAAGTTATAAATCCATTTCAGAGACAATGCTTTTATGAATGTTTTCTTACAACAGCTTTTTTAAGCCAACCCAAGAAGTAGCAGTGTTCACTTTAAATTAACCAAGACTTCACATTGCTTGTAACTCCCACATTTATGTTTTTTTTGGAAGAGAAAGGGCTCCAGTTAACCATCCCATGAAAAATCTCCAAAGCCCTCTGGTCATATTGAGACCATCAGTTAAAACAAATAGCAAACCATGAAGACATCTGAAGCTGTCCCTACCTCTTAGCAGTGGGGAAGTAACGTGAGCAAGATGAACCATCCCAGGCACAGTAAGGGTCTCTCGCAAGACAGCACTCAGCACATGCTTTTCCATACACATCACAGCGGTGTAAAGGAAGCTGTGAAACTCCAGTGGCTGAGCCAATGTAGAGCTGTTGCTGTTATAAAATTTTTGTTTTATTTTGTTATTTTAATTAAAAAAAAAAATGCAAACGAACATTTTTTTCCAGGAAAACAATAAATAAAAGTTATATAATAATATATTAGGACCATTACAAATGCAATAAAGGATCATGTTCATGATGTACACTAGAGGAATGAGAAAAGAATTGTCCTCAGGATAAAAAAAGTCAAATAGGAAAAACTTTGATTTTTGTATGAAGCTCTCAGTGGCTTCTCTAAACAGTAGGAAAAATTAAAGTACTCTTCCATTTTTTTCTTTTGTATTCAGAACCCTGCACTGGGAAAGCACTACAATCAGTGACAGAACACAATGGAGATCATGCTTTTGAATTTAAAGATAAGAAAAACAACTTTAACATAAATTTCCTGTGTACGACATTGGTTTGTGTATGTGTGGGGGGAAACATAAGGTAAATTATTTCAGACTGATGTTAAGATATTTCAGCTTGAAAGTGCTGCCATGGACGCACTTCTTTTCATGTCTGATAATTTGGATGCTTCGTACTCTTTTCTACAGTTAACATACTTTAATTGAAACATATCTTTAATGAGGGGAGATGGCTTACTTTATATTGGATAAAAAACAGTCTTGAATGAAAGATGCAGTTCATATTCAGAGAGAAGCCATGAAGTAAAAAAAAAAAAAAAAAATGCATACAAAATGAACTACAGCTTTACATGGCATCACAACAGACTATCCTGTCTCTCTTAATTTCCTTTCTGATATCAAATTCATGTGGTCCATTAGGGAAGCTGGTCCCTAGAGGGATGTAAGGAAACTGAACTACTGATGCCACATGAAAGTCCAAACAGAGATATTTCAGCTTAGCACTAATTCACAAAGAAAACAAGTATGAGTAGTAAGTAAATACAGTTCCCTCTGAGATGCAAAACCTCTGAGTGGAAACCAAAATAAATAGATAAACAAAAATTAAATGGCATAATCCTTCTGGTTTGGAAACACTGACACTTTGCTATCAAAACCTTAAACTTTGTCATCCAGCACCCATGGTGGATCAATTAATACATTTCTTTTTAAGGTCACACTCAAAGAAGTGCCACCAGGAAAACAGAAAACTGTATTCATTTTTCTTTCTTAGAAAACAAAGCAGGTGTGAAAAATAAGATTTCAAGAAATGTTGTCAAAATTCTTCATCTACATTGTGATGTCCCAGAGGTACCATTCAGAATGGAAGGTGTCTGAGGTTATCTACCTACTAGAAATTATGAGTACTGGATACCAGAAGACAGCAAAACCAAAATCACTCATAAAAGGTGCTGTGTTAACTTCTTTCAGAGACAGCAGCTTGGCAGTTTATACAGACATAATAATTATAACAGAAACATCCCATGCATTTATATAAACACCAGTATTTTCTCAAGGAAAAATATGACAAGGAAAGCACCCAAAGGAAAATTTACTGGTAAACTGAAAACTAAGATCTTTCTAAGCAGCTGCTTCCATCTATTACAGTGCCATAGCTAGATTGTAAACCCACATTCTCTGGGCAAAAATCCCTGACCACACAGAGCTCTACACAAAGCCTGAACTATACATATAACTCCCCAGATAATACTGTATCCTTGAGAAGCAGATGACAAGCAGCAGATATTATAAGCTGGTTCTCTATAACTTAGGTCACTTAATCAAGTACGCAGTTTAGGTGTACGTTCTACAGCAAAAAGTGCATCAATTCAAATCTTAGGTGACCTAACCATTTCTCATGGGATGCCTTTTCTCTTTACTGATTATGGAGGCAGCATAGGTCAAATTAGAGCTTCAGTTAAGTGTCTTAAATGTCCAGATGGTATTGATCTAAGTCCTATGTAATTGGGGCATTAATATCTATATAAGCATGTAGCAATGTGTGATGCATCTAATATAAAAATCAACCCAGAGAATGCACATGGGAAAATAAGGAAGAATGGTGTAATGGTTTCCTATGTACCTCTGTAACCAATTTCATTTTGTCAAAAACCCCTCCCTGATTCCTAATAAATGTCTTCAGAATTAAAGAATGACCAGTAACACATAAGGAAAAAAAAAAAAAAAAAGTGAGGCCAAAATAGGGTTACTTAAAGACTCTATTCCTTGTATATAAGTTCATAAAGTTCAGCCAGTGAACTACAGCATGTGTTTCAGGTGCTGCACAGCCTGAAGGCTGCTGCCCTGTTTGCTGCTCTTCTGATCATGGTTTTAGACTCCATCTGGTGATCATTATTCTGGACACTAATAATATATAAATCCAGGCAGTATGAAATTCAGAAAATAGTAATAGAATTATTTGCATCAATGGTCTGACCTTACTTTGCCATACACAGTCAAAGTGCCTTCTGGGCAAAGAGTCTCTCTCAAGAGGTTGTGAATTTAATAAATCAGCTGATTATCATACCAAACCACAAGGGGTGGGGAGGGTGGGGAGAGAGAAATTTGTTCCTAAAAATTCTTGCAGAAGTATCAGAACTCCAGAAAACCTGAGGAGACTAATATTTTAAGTAATCCAGTGGTTTCTGTTTGCCCCAAGGTGCTGCCAAAAAATGCAGTCTTTCCCTAGAAGCCGAAGAGATAATTGAGAATTTTCCATGTGAAATTTAAAAAACAAAAAAGAGTGATAAAAAGACGTAATGCTTAAAAAGAACAACTTAGGTAGAATTTTAAAATAAACTTTAGGGATCATGAGGTTCAAACCCCATTTAATTTAATTTTATGTCTTGAAAAGTAACTTGCAGAGTAGTTCAGGGGGCCATTTAAGTGACGTATCCATTTTGAGCTGGTCCTTTCTGTATGTTCACTATGGACAGAAATGGTGATCTCTGAATAAAATTCAGTACTTTGTAAAAATACTAAAACAGTAATCACTAACTTCTTTCTGAAGGTTTCTGCTTTGACTTTGAGAATCTTATGGTGGAGAAACAAAATCTCCTAGCTCCTGAACACAGCAGTTCACCGGACAAGGAGCTGGCCTGTATCAGCCAAGGATCTCCTTGTTTTTTTCAGATCTTACCAGAAATTCAATGGCTTTTTGAAACAGAGAGTCAAAAACCTGAGTCTGAGAAAAAGATGAGAGCTTGCTCCACAGAAAGTCACCACTGATTAAATGCCAGGCCTGATTTTTTGGTTTGCTTCTACATTTTTTTTAAAATTATGAAGCCCCACCTGACAGCCTTAGGGCCAAGTGGTAGCCAGGGCACCCTGCAAGCCTGGATCCCATGGAACTGTGGATTTAGGCAGCTGTAGGGTGTTACGGTGGCTCTAGGATGCTGTCCTAGTTTTGTGTCTGTTGTTAACAAAGCATAGGTTGTTCAGGTAATAAAGGCTACACCAAACTAGGGCTATGAGACAAATCAGGAGGAATACATAGCTTTAGTGAGAAAATATAATTCCTGTGAGTTAAATGACAGTAGAGTTGAGAAAGACTGTAACAAGGCTTGATCTTTCACCTAAAGGTTAAATTTGCTTCCTCAAAGTGACTCTTGATCAAGGGCCAAAGTCATATAGAGAGGGGCATGGGAGTCTTAGAGTTTTATGTAAGTTAAAACTTAAACTGAGTTCTGCTCCTGAAGAATTTGTGGATTTTGTTTTTTAAGAAGGTCATTTGTAACATATCATACTGGCACAACAGCAAAAGAGTTAGCTTTGAACAACCATTGTAATTAAACATTCAAAAACAAGGAGAAACTCCCCATACCATGTTTCTATAATTGCATGCGAGGATTGTTGGTGAGAAAGTAAAATGAAGTGATTGCTTGAAAGTTATTCAATAGGACATGTTGGTTTTACTGTTTACATTTCATGATCCTGCTTTCTACAATGCATAGAATTATCATGCTGTTCATAGGAAAAATGCCCTGCTTATCAGAACACAATGAGTAAAGTGTTTGAGTTATAAAACCACAGTATTTTTAAATCATAAATACAAAATGGAAACATATTACTGTATACTTATTTGATACAGAGACACAGTGCCAAAAGTTTGTCACACTGTATCATGATTCTGTCATTTTTAGTCTGAGGCAGGTTGATTTTTCATCAGCTTAACTGTGTCTGAATAACTTGTGGTTTATGCTCTTTTTTAGTTTTAGACAATTTTAGCAGTGTAAATTTGTTTTCAGAAGACTCAGGGAAAATTGTAATCTTTCCTGAATAACTAAAGATGCTTTGAAGAAGAGGTTGTATAAAAATGCACAGTCCCTTGTCAAATCTGATTGGCTGCTTTAAGGGAATGTACTTATAAAAATAATCCAGAGCAGAGCATTTTGGTATGATGTGAATACATATACAACTTGACAGGTTTGTTTTTAAATATCCCAGTATTCAATAGTACATTTTTTTTTGTCCTGAAAAGAGTGTCCTCAAACAAAATGTTTTCTGTCAAACACATTGTTTTCAGACAACTTTCCTAAATACAGTGAATTGTGAGTTAAATATGCAGCTTTTCAAACATAATATGGGGCTCTGTCCATTACAGAATGAATTCAGCTCTGCTTAAAATGTATAAAGTGAGGTAGATGAACTAATTAGATCTTATTTATGGCACACACAATTTTTAGTGCACCCAGTCCTAGAAGTTAAACCAAATCTCTTCTTTACTGACAGTGACATTAATGGAATAATTAACGAGTGTGAACAAGTTGCTTGTATTTACCAAATTAAACTCCAAATCAACACAAATATGAAAAAGAAAAAAAAAAAAAAAACAAAACAAACATTAAATTGGACACTAAATTTTATGTCTGAGACTTCTGAGACAGGAAATAACAGTGGCTGGGATCCATCTACCTAATTACAGGCAGAACTGGAAGATAGGCCTGTAATACCCACCTCATTCACAGACTGGAAACCAATGTTCTTTGCACAACTACATAATTCATCAGCTGTTTCACAAGGAAGCCTAATAATAATTGCCCATATTTGCTCAGAAATGGAGGAATAACCTTTACTGTAAATCAGACAAAATTTTTCCTCTATCCATCAACAGGTCCAGTTCATTTTAGTTATGGTCTGGTCTACAGTGATGGCTATATTACATAACTTTAAAAAGTTAGTTATTAGTGCACTCAACAGAAAGCAGGAAATATAAATTCTGGAGTCTGGAACCCATAACCTAACCATGTCACTGAACCAGAAGGCCATGGAAAATTTGGAATAAATCAGGTCTACCCTCTTTGTGAAAGCTGAATGGTGCACATCCAGGAGTGGAATGGAGATTGGACAGACAGACAGGAGGATGTCTCATTTCCAGTCTTTGCTTCCACTATCTGCATTTTGTTCTAGACTATTCCTACAGACTAGAACTAGTCCCATTAAAGCAAGGGACCAAGTTTGGCCACTCCTTTTGAAGAATTCCTCTGTCATAAGAACATTCCATAATGTGGATTTTTTTTTTCTTGAGAGCCTCCAGACATCTAGTTAGTTTGTGTTTATTTTCTACCTTACCAGTAAGTAACACATACTAGACTTTTCCTTTCTCCTATGCCTGTCACATTTTCCTGAGAAACTACTGATGTTTATATAAGGGGATTGGATGTTGCTGCTGTAATTAATATGTCTCTACTGACTGCCAAGTTACTGTCTCTAAAAGACAGAGACCAATAAATATTTAAAAGTGATTTAAAGTTTGTGCACATAATACCTGCTTTGTAGAAATCTTCATTGCTGAAATAACAGTGGGTTCCTAGGAAAAAAAAAAAAAAAAAAAAACCAACAAACAGTTAAAATATAAAATCAGCTTTATAAACATAAAAATTCTGCTAGAATTATATTTGCTCAACCTAGAAACCCTGAAATTAAATGAGAAACTCCTTAGTAATAGTGCTTCTTCTTGTCTTTTGCAATGATGTAGTTTCTGGCTGTAAATGAATTAGAATGAGTGTACATATCTGGGTGCATCTTTGATTGCTATGTTGATTGTAGACATACAATTTTCCATGAATATTAAAGTTTCGTTGTGATTACTTTGTTACTAGTTTCACACCTTGAAATTAATTTCTACACTTAATATTAAAACTACATTTAAAGAACGTCCAAGGTAATATGAAAGTAATAATGACTGCATCGAAATATATAGATACTATATGTTAAATTTAATAACACTGAAATAAAGAACACACTTTGACAATATCAAGGTGGAAAAAACATTCCTGCAAAATTTTATTCATAAGAACAAACCACAATCCCAAATATAATCTTGTTGACTGCACCACACTATTCACATACAAAGAAGTTACTCATATTTGCAGAACACAGAAATAAAACTGGAAAGAGGGTTTTGCACCCTGGAATCCCACTATTTAATCAACCAAATGGGTCACTAGGAGAGTTATTGTTCTCCTAGATAAGTCTACTCTTAATTGTAGTTATCTGTAGCAAGCAGGTGTCAAACCAGCATCTACTTTGTTACATGAGAGACTGTAGGAAATATTTAGCAGAATAAGTATGTTTATATGTGATTAAAAGACTGTTACACCTTTTAGGTCCAACTGCTTGAATGGATTTTAATCCTGGGAGTAAAAGTGGCTTAATTTGGTTGCAAAGTGTGCAAGTCAGTTCTCTATGAACTTTCTTCCATCTAAAAATCTACTATTGATCCCATGCATCATACTCTTGGCTATGTACATTAATAAAGTCCTTATTAAGGTTTTACACTTGTGTAGCATACAACTTACTTATCCTGAGAGAATTTTATATAGGTCAGTTAAGCATGTGGACTTGCCTTTACAAATGAGTTAATAGACCTTATATCAGAAAGCATCAATTAAGCATAACATTTGAATGAAAGTTGAATTCATTATTTTGTTTGCTCAGCTGTTTAGAGAAATATTGCACAAATGGTGTTAAAAGAGTCATTTGTTATCAATGTAACAGATACGGAAGACTTTCAGTTTCATGGCATTATAAATGAAAAGCACTGTGATCAGCACATTGCAGTTTAAGCATCAAAATATATTGTTTATGATGCACATAGACTCTTTAGTAACTAAAGAAAACTTACATTTGGTTAAGGTACATGTAAAATCTGTTGCAAATTACCTATTGAAAGATCCATATCTGATGCATACAAATTCTGCTTATTCCACTGAAGTACATTAAGGCCCTCTTTAAGGCTTAAATATATGCCAAAGGAGATAAATGAGTTTTCAAGTAAATCAGAACACCAAAATCCTTTTGTGTAACAGATAAATACACATGTAAAGTAAAATACCAGAGCTGAATTTGTTATTAACCACTCTACCTCTCTAAAGCCTTTCTGAAATAAAACTTTCACTCCATTTATTTTATTTCTTTCACTTTTATATTTCTCTGATCTCCTTTAGCTTGGCACTTCTACATGATTTAGGAAAGAGGCTCATACATTATCAACAATTGCCAAATTACCCTGCATTAATGTAATGACTTTTGCGTGTATAAAAAAAGAAAAAAAAGATGGGAGCCACAAATTACTTGTCTCATTTTCTTCTCATAGTTTCTACTTTATTTTTCTGTTAAAAGAAAGAAGGAAAAAATCCCACATTTCTGCCCTTGAAAAACCCCATCGATTGCAGAAACAGAGATACTCCTTTTTCAGTGATATCTTGCACTCAAAACAGTGGTTTCTGTGCAAGATTGGTACCAGTAAAAGCAAGACTGCCCATAAGAAAAAAATAAAAATAATACTGAAAATAATAATAAAAAGATATACGAGCTCCGTTTAGATATGTTGTGCCTGTTCAGAAACCAAAGATAAAGGGGTGGCAACTGAGTTTGATGAGGACATGATGGCCGGGCCCCTGTGACAAGTTTTGAGCAGAGCCCATGTGAGCACATCTGGAGCCAGACCATGGGACGTGGGGCTCTCCAAGCAGGCAAGCATCATCTTCACGCTGTCAGATTAACCTCACATTCCCAGCCAGGTATCAACCCCCCAAAAGCCTGGAGCCTGTGAAAGGGTGCCATAAAATGGCACTGACAAAAAGAATAATGTGGGGAATGTAAATGATTCGTTGTTGTGTACAAAACACAAGACATCCCTGGGTTCTGTCTGGAAAGTGTTTGAAAGGTTTACTCAGCCTCTACTTGCAGGAGTGCCTATGTGATGCCTTGTTTTTTAGGTGGCTCAGACAGGAAAAATGGAAGAGATTGATTTTCACAAAAAAGTACTACAGATTAGGGGTTTATGTTGTCTTGTGTCAAACCATGAAAATGAGACCCCAAAGTCACCTTTGGAAATAGAGACATTTTGTTTCTTAGATTACTAGGCATAAGAAATCTGTGCAGATCACTGCTTTTCCTAAAGTATCTTCCTAGCTGCATTACACTGATAGTCTGAATAGTGTTAAGAGTTGACACAACTATAAAATTTGTGTATTGCATATCTCTGTGGGAGAAAACAGACAGGCATTATTCCCAGACTTGCACAGATACATATTTAACTACAACATATAATAGCTCTAAGATTCAGAGATACTAATTTGTTTTTTAAATCACAAAACAAGACCCCAGAATGCCATTTCTTTTGTCATTAACCTCCAGCTAGAGCTGAAAGTTTCAAGGTTTATTTTGACTAGTGTCTGGGTCTGTAAATGACAAGCTAATTAGAGGAGTATGCCAGGCTATTCCTTGGCTAGAGTGCAAGAAGTTTAGTTTGCAGCTGTCCGCAGAGAAATCTACAACCTGACACTTGAAATTTAGCCGCACTTACCCGAAAGACTGTCATCTCTTCCAGCAAGACTTCCTCTAATTCATGCCAAGTCTCCTTTGGAATTGAAACCACTTTAAGAACTGTTCCAATATCTTGAAAAGGAAAAAAAAAAAAAAAAAAAAACAACAAAACCCAAACAAAACTTTTCAGGTGCTTAAGAAGCATACTTCAGTTTCAGAGCAGCCCGTTTCTTGTAGTATGCAATTATTTCACATACAAAGATTGTGAAGATACATATCTCTTAGCACTTGTTCAAAATACCAACTGCTATTTAGTAAGCTAGAAAAACACTGAATTTCAGTAGGACATTTCACTGAATTCTTTCAATTATCAAAATGCAACAGATAATTGTTGCTATAGTTATTAAAGAATGAGTAGGACTGAAATATTTAAGTGACAGTATAAAATGACAGATGTTTCAGTCATTTAATTGAGGAATTAAATGTACCCAGGCATGTTTTATTGTCCATTTTGGAATATGAAGTTTGTCATTCTTAAAATGCATGTGAAGGTGCTTCAAAATGCTCAGTATGGTTATAAAAACATCTGGATAAATGTTGTTAGGCAGATGAAGCTGTTAGATCTCATAAGTACATGTGGTCTTCCCCATGTCAAACAAAGTACCTAAGATGTACAAGCCCCTTTAGACATCTATATTTCTGTGTGTGTTAGATACTGGTCTTCAATGATGGGGAAAAAGCAATACAACTTGTATCTGCTGTTTAGAAATAAGTGTGTGACAGCATTTTAATACTATATCCATTTATATTCTTGGAGTTTTGCAATTGGCTTTAACATGAACAAGGCCAATGCTTGAAATTCCAGAGCTACAGCCTTTGGTTTTGTGAATATGGTTGAGACTTAAGACCATCTCTGTTTTACAGATTCTGAATCTGTGATTTATTTGTTTCTTTCCATGAGCAGACTTTCAAGGGAACAACAACAACAAAGAATCATTTCTAGGTTGGTCTACATCATTGCAAACTCTGAAATGGAAACACTCTGTATGTGACTTCTTTTTAAGCAGCCTAGTGTAGTGCCCTGTAAGTGTATCACAGGAACAACTACGTCCCTGAGGACTTTTCATGTTGCATATTCTATAGCAGTAACAGTTTAGGAAAATATAAGGTACTTTAAATGGGTAAAATTCTGAAAGTAACAGAATGATAAAGGTAAATATTCTCAAAAAAAGAATTAACCATCAATTACACAAAATCAAAACGTATTTTGTATGTGTATATATTTGTGTTATTTGAAACTTGTGATTAAAATGATGACAACTCACCTCTTCTATATTTAAAATATGTATAAAAGTGAAATAATTAGATTATAAGGGTTGAAAATGTTTTTATAAATTGACAAAATTAAAAGCTATTGAATTCATAAGAAAATTCTGTTATTTCAACTTTTTTCACTGAATTTGCAATAAAATATATTAAAAATCCTAGAATATCCTGTAGAACTGAGATTTTAATTTTTCTATCTCCTGACCTTTAAGAAGATGTTGACTTCTAAGTACATATTTTTTGAAATTTAGAAAGACGTGATTTTTCTTCCACAAAATATGTACATCCCTGTTTTCTTTCCTTAGTCACAAATTCATAGATTCTTTTTTTAAAAATAAAAAACCCAGCTCTTTCTTAGAACAACAACAACAAAGCAAAGCACAACTTTCTTTTTATTTAGGCAGCTACATGTACAAACTAAGCTAGTAAAATGTACTAGATAAGTTGTTTTGGAAGTGGTTTTCATTATGCTTGCTTTTACTAACTGGATATATTTAATTCAAGAATTATTGAGAACAATACAGAACAAATGCAATTTAAATTTTAAAACAAGAAGGAAAAAAATCCACATTTCTACAACATGGTAATTCAGAACAACAGATAATTTAATGTTAGTTATATTTGTAATTTAATGGATGAGTTTGTTTTGTTAATTATCCTGATAATTTGATGACTGTGGTTTTGAGGTAAATACATTGTATGGGTAAAAAAGAGAACCTTGATCTAGTAAATATAACAGTGTAGCAATGTGTCGTGACTGTATTCTGTGTTGCACTATGCTTGTCCTCAGTCACAACACACCAGATGCCATATTCTAGAAATAAAGGTGGATTTTTGATAAAACAGCACAAGGGAAACTGTGGAGCCTGAGCAGGCACTGAGCAGACAGGAGCTCCCCACATAATGTTGCTTCAAAAAAAGGTCTGACTTTTAAGTGGATCCTGCAACAATTACACTTGCTTGATGCTCAAGAAAGCCTCTGAGGTCAAAGATACACTGTGTTAATCACTACGGCGACTCTAGTCAGGCCATAGGTACCAAAGTGGGGCTTTATCTGAGTTCTAGATCAAGTTTTATGGAGTAGTATTTCAAACAATTTCACACAAATGGAATCAGGCTTCTCCTTTAGGATCAATAGGCTCTGCTCAGTGAGATAAGATTACTGTTATTAATTTGCTTTACTGACAGATGTACCTTGACTGTGCCAAATGATTCCAAACATCACACACTCAGGATATGCATTAAGTGCATATCTTAAATCCTGTTTTTTTCTGATATAATTTCAAGCATGCCGATATGATTTTATTTCCATTGTGAAACACACTGGGTACAATCACAGTGGGAAAGAAACTGCTCAGCTAAAGATTTCACCCACAGGAAAGGAAAATGTGACCACACTGGATGGCTATTAATTATGTTGTGTTCAATTATCATCAGTTATTCAATGAGAATGAAAAAAAAAAATGTGTTTCTTCAACATACTGAGGTTCAGGAGCATGTGGGAATAATGTAGATTGCTGCAACAGCAATGGGAAAATACAGAGAAAAGTATCTAATCTGATGGGACAGACCTGCACAGAGAAATCCAGTCATACCCCAGAGAGCTTAATTCTGACTTTGTCATAGGTTCGGATCACCAAGTGGGAAACTGGACTGTGACTAGAGTCCCTAATCTGCTTCCCAGTTTGTTCTTTGCTTGGGGAAAATATAATACACACTGATTGTGTATCTGTTTCTGGTTCCTTTGACCAGCTGATTTGGTGTGGCTTTCTGGCAGGAGGCAGGCAGGGCCTCAGTTCTGCTTCTTTTCCTTTCCCTCTGCATGAAAGTTGCCCTTTTCTCAATCTGAAAACTACAATACAGATAGTGAGCTCAGAGGATCACGGAGCATCTTTTGTGCCTCAAATCCAAGCACAGGTGTTATAAATGCCTGTTCTTGTCCCATGAGGGTATAACCTCCTGCTGGAAAAAGACCAGTTTCTATGGACAAAAGTAATATTTCAAGAAATAATAACACTTTCCACTTACAAAACTGGGGGTTTGATGCTGAAATATCTTTTGGCAAGTACAAGTAATAATCTTTCAATACTTTTCTTACAGTTCTTGGGCACAGCTATCTGCAGTTTTGGATGGGATCCAGAGCACTTACCACACACCTGAATATTAGTGGTTTATGGAATTGAGTGCCTAAATTCCCAACTCAAAGGTAAGAGCTAGGTATCATTGAGCATCTTTCAGAGAAAGACCTTGCCTGACTAATTTAGATAAGAACCATTACACATAATGATAATTATCTAAAAGCTATAGATCAGGTTTAAGCAAGTCTTCCTGTACTGTTTGAAAACAGACAGGAACTTCTACATAACTATTTATCTTACTATAATAGGGGTCTCAAAGAAAGTACAATGAATCTCTCTCTGGAAGTACTTATCTCTTTCCCCTGCAGAAGCCAATGCATCTTTCTTAGACTGAATGCCAAACTTTGGTGAGATAAATGCCATCTCTTGTGCTTAAGATGTAGACATAAATCAGCTCCTTATGTTTGTTCAGCATCATACTCTGGATGCTGAAGGGCTCGCTCCCTCGCATTGCAGCCAAGGGGAGTATTGCCATTAATTTGTTTTCTGGGCTGAACCAGGTCGTAGAAGACTTGTTGAAAGGCACAAAACACTGCCAATTGTAGATGGCATTGAAGTCTCTAATGTGTGATGGAAAATATATGTTGTGTAAAATCATACGAAACTACTTTTCAATGTTTTATTCAAGAACATATTGTAGCACTGGTATCTAATAACTCAGTTCATATCTTCAGAGCAGGAACACTTTCTGCAGAGCTGCATTTCCTGCAGTAAATGTTCTGAATTGCTATGCATGCACTGTGTTTGGTACACAAAGCTTCATCAGCACTCAGTTTACTCATATTTCAGGCATCAACATGAAAGAGACCTTGAGGTTTATTGCTTTAGAAATCTGACCTCAGGTCTAGAGTACCAAAACTGTACTGAAAGCAAGTGAAAAATTGGGCTGTTATAAAACAGACAGACAGATATTTTTTGGTCCAAATATGAAAAGAAACAGTTGGATTTTGGTTTGATTTGTTTCGGCTTCATGATGCCAACGTATAATTACTAGCAATTATGTTCAATAGAAGTTTAAAATACTTTTACTCAACATAATTGAAACACCAGCCAACTAATGGAAAATCTTCAAAGGTGAAGAAGCAGATCCACCAACTGCTAATCAGCATAGTTATGAAGCCCCGAACATAGGCAAATGTGTATCAACTAATTTCTGGACACTGTTATTTCTCATTATTACCTTTCCAGAAAAGATGTCTATTTAAAAAGTGCAAATTTTCACTTTTGATAAAATGCCAAAGCTATATGATTCTGTAAATACTTTGAAAGGGTATCAAGTTTCTACTACCAACTCTTCTTAAAACACTTCATATGTGCCAGATATCTTCATCTTAAGTAAAATTATGTACTCTTCTGGATAAAGAGATGGGCATCTTAAGGCAGTACTTGAAATACTTGAAAAGCACACAAGACATTTTCCATCCCTGGATACTTGCCTCATTCATGTTAATACTTCTTATGCTGTACTTCAAAATGGGTACCTCAAAACCTGCATTTTAATACTAAATTATAATTAATAAGGCAAGATATTTCTAATAAAATTCCCTAATAACAGTAGTTGAAAAGAGTGGTTTGATCTTAATCCAGTTGGCAAAGCTCCTAAAGAATTAAGCTATGCAGGCCATGGCCTGAACCTGTTACGGCAAATGTATGTAACAAAGACCTCCCCACATGCAGTTTCCAGTCTTTCCCTGAATTTTCACAGATATATACTGGAACATAAATCGGTGTTCTGTCTTCAGAGTATGAAATTTTATCTGATCTATGTCTCCATAATGCCTGGAGGAGAATAGAGTATAGATTCAAGACTTCTCACCTGTGCCAATGAACATCACATCGTATTGGCCATCTTCTGCGTCTACTCGATCCACTACTATCTGTGTGAACTGGTAATCCACATCTGTTTTGATCATGATTGGACGGTTGTTGATGGGAAATACTGGGTTGTACATGGCTGGATGACTCCTTGCAAATGTTATAACTTCATCAGGAAGGTCCTTGGTGGAATCAAAGCCTCCAAATGTTTTACTGGGACACTGGAAATAAAATAGAAAATGTTTTACATTTAATTATCAATCAATAGAAACATATTAGAAATCCATTTGATTACAATCATCCTAACTATTGCAGTCTATAATTAAATATGACAGGGGATCTAAGTGTTTCAGGATAGACAGCAAAAGTTAATTCTGTCACCAAAAGTTTCTTTTTTTTTTTTTTTCATTTTGGATTTAAATCAATACTGTTAATAGAGTGTAAATGATCCTCATACATAATTTTTCTTGCTACTATGCAGTGCAAAAGGATTTTTAGTCATTTATTAATTAGTATTAAACTTTAACTGGCAGAAAGAAGAAATTCTTAATTATCTAAAAGTCAATATGAGACAAGTAATTTCACTATTCAGTTGTGTATACAACAGAAGATGAATTAATTATGCCATCATCTTAGTTTCAAAGTACTGTCTTCAGAAGTTTACTGGAAATCAATTGCTTTCCCAGGAACCAAATCCTTAAATGCTGGGATAATTCCCTGTTCTACTGACTTTTCAAACTCCTGCTTGTCTCAACAATCCTGTGTCATCCATGTAGTCTTGATAACATGGATCCTATTACACTAAATAAATCAGATGAGTCACGTTCTAAATGTATCTCTTCTCTTTCCATAGATTCTAAAGAAAGCCTCCTGTGAGCGTTAATTCTCATACTGTCAATGTGAATTTAGGTGAGACAACTCTCACTGAAGAACTGAAATAATTCCTCACTGTTGTATATTGTGCAGTAACAGAAAAGTTGGTGTTCACTTGAGATTAAGCTCATCCCTATGAAGTAACACGGTAAAGAGTCCCTTTTCCCCTATATACAGTCATAGGTGGGACAGATAGTTTTGCCTCTAATGTGTGAAAAGCAGAGAATTCTCTGCTCACATTCTTCCAATGTGAACAAAACATAGAGGCTGAGAAGGGAAGGAGAAGTAAGACTAGGCTTTGGGATCCACAAAAATATTCCTCCACTTTCACCTACTACATGTCCCCATGGGGAGACCGGATGACTGGCTAATCACCATTATTTGCCTTCCTCTCTTCTGTGGAATTGGTAAGTATTTTATGAACAATTAGAGGTTACTTTAAAGTAAGCATTAGTAGTATGTTAGTAATGTTGAATAGATGAAGACCATGAGCCACAATGGCATTAAATCATTGGCCCAAAGATACTCAGCAAAGAACATGGTGTTGCCCCCTCCGAATCTGTTCAGACACCTATTGACTACATATAAAACTCTGAAACCCAGTTGGCAATAATTATTTTTGTGGCATTTGAACCTTAAATATAAACAGCTGGTGTTTAAATGCCCTAAGTGATTTTCCCTTTATATCCATGTATAGTTTATCTTCCAATTAAATTAAAAACCTAGAGGACAACATCCTATTAACCAAGACTCCAGACGTTGCAGGATGCTCAGCAAAAGAAATCAATTGCCTTTGCTATCACCTTAATCCAAATTATTAATAATTCATCAGAAATAAAATTAAAAAATCAATATTGTGAAAAGGAGTAGTTGTTATACTCAGCAAAGTGACATTTCTAGCATGGACAAATAAAGTGAAAATTGTCCCTTTTTGGCATATTTGTTAGTAGGCAAATTCCCACATTCTGTTCTGTTATATGGTATGGATGGGAGGAAGGACATCTGATTAATGCATGTGGAGCAGACTAAGCAGAAAGCAAGTTAGTTATCTACTTTAATGTGTCAACATTTTTCAGCTCTTTTACTACTATGTGTTCTTGTTCTCTCATACAGAAATATTAGAAAGTTAAAACTAGATAGGTTTTTTATAATCATTGACCAAACCATTGTCTGTCTCAAAGACTGTATTTAAAATTCTACACTTCAGTTTTGTTTTCTTTACAACTCAATTAATATTCTAACTACAGTTCAATACTAATTTCTCAGATTAATAAGATAATGATTAATTAAACAATATATGCAAAGTGCTTTAAGTATAAAGATCACTACACAAGAACTAAGTATTGTTAATTGCAGCTGGGCAAACACTGAAAAAAATCGGTAAATGAATATTCATTTCAATTTTAAGTAAATGCATTTCAGCTGTGATTTAATTGCTTGAATATTTACTTTCTATCTCATTTTCTAACAAAGGATTTTACTTGCAGCAATGTTGACCAAGATATATTTTATTCAGAAAAATCATAAAACTAGAATTAGTGTCATAATTCTGTGTATTTAAATGAGACTCCCAATTCTGAGATCCAGATTACTGCTTGGATCTCCTGATTTTCTGAGAATAAAGTGCAGTAACTATATGTTTTTACATCTAAAGTCTAAAGTGCACTATCTGGACTAGTCTGCAGCTCACATTCATCCCACTCAACTTCAGGAAGCTGACTGAGATGAAATAAAGCTCTTTTGGCTATAACTCCCTTCCTTGTCACTAGAGTGAACTAGGCACCATCAGTAGGTGAGTCTTAGCCCATCCATAGTCCATATTGCTTGCAGAGGAATCTTAACCCACATAAAGTCCAAGTTGTCCTGAGGAGTAAAGTCCTGTCATGTTTACTTATGTTATGGGCACAAAACCTGGATACACAATAACGACATTAACCTTGATGCTAATGACAGGACTGGTTTTGATATTAATGGGTCTAGGTCAAGCTAATTGGCAAGGCACTTCATCAGAACTCATGTTTATATACTTAAGCAACCCCATTGATAGAAAGGAAGTAGAAAGTTTTCAGGTGCCAAAAGATAGGCATGAATAAAAATGTCCTGAAAAAGTTTGGAGAAATTAACTTGATCTTGGATTCAAATAGAGTCAAAAGAGCTCTTGCATTTAACATCCACTTCCAATTGCTGGTCCCCAGTATGCTGTGAGAGGGGTTTTGATCTGCCAGGAGGAGGTAGCTAGGCTACCCCCCTAACTGGCCTATTAGGGAATCCAACAGAATAGATCAATAGCTATGTTTTGGTAAGAACAAAAAGTGCTTTAGTCATAACTGAAGATAGACTCTTGTTACCAGGAAGTAGAGAAAATTTGAGCTCTGTAGCTGGATTCACAGAAAGTCAGATAGGAATTCCAGATAAGGTATCTCACTCAAGATGACGTATATACAAAAATCTTCCCTCTTCTGTCAAGTAACGTTAAAAGGTTGAAAGAGAAAAAAAATTCTATAGATCTTAAAGGAAGAATCCTGGTAATTTTTTCTGTTAAATGTGAAGCTGATGTAGAATTGTTTAAAAAGTTTTCTGACTTTTCAAAAGAATTATTAGCTTTCCTTTTTATTTACTCATACTGGGCAAGTCACCAGATTATCAAGAAGTTTACCAGCACCTCACCTATTAAATTCCTCAGATAATTCAGTACTGTTTAACTGCAATGAGATCTAGAACAGAATCACTGTAAGAAGTTCAGGTTTTGTTTCTCCCTTCCATTTCCCCTTTCTTGAAAAAGGAAGCCACAAGTCTGACATCTAAAGGAACTTCAAAAACCTTTCTTCTTTATTCTCAACAAGTCTTCAAAGATGTTGAAAATACATTTGATTTTATCACTTTAGAAAAAAAAAAAAAAGCTTCTTTCCAGCCAGAAACATCTCTGATTTTAAAATTCAGTTTTATCCTACTAATAGAATAGAATGACTTTAGGAACTGTGAGGGAAAAAAAAAATTTTTTTCAAAGTGGTAGGCACCAGGATTAGAGTCATTGGAAGTGGGCTAGGAGAAACTGATGTCTTCAGCCACTCTTTAATTAACATCACTTATAGTGGCATGGCCTCTTGCACTACATGATACGACTGCAGGGCTATGTAGAATTGTATAATTTAGGATCACAATTGCCCTTTGGCAAAAAAAGAAAAAAATGTTTACAATGAAATCTGAACGTCTTAATGCTTTCTTTGTGAATCTTAGTATAAGATAGTTGTAGTGAAATTGTAAGAGTAAAATACATTCTGATGTGCTAGCCAGAAAAAAAAAAAAAAAAAAAAAGAAAAGTATATGTAACTTAACTATATTTCCCTACTTTGGAAAAAGATCTGGTGGCTTAGGCCACTTAAGGGCAGCATTGGGGTCCCTGCTTTTCTGATTGTTCTTGGGAATTTGATCAAGCTATTCTTCTCCCATATGGATCTCAGTTCAAGATCCTCAGACAAGTCTGGGAATAACCCACAGGCTCTGAGGGAGGCAGAGCTGTACTGCCAGTCTCTAGGGCAAACACTTGAGTTATTCATTCAGAATCTCAGTAGAGCTGCATCAGATCTCTGGTGAGGAATGAATGCAACAGAGCCAAAGTGCAAGAGCTAGTTTTTTATCTCAGTCTATTTCTGTGATAGAAAATTCTTTGTAGTTTTACTTAATATCTATTATTTGGTTTTGTTTAGAAAGGTTTATCACTACTGGAATCAAAGAGGAATATAAATAAGCATAATAAGGAACACTAACTTATTAAGTCTGTCAGACTGAAAAAAAAGATGTCATTAGCTATACAAGATATATAAAAAATAGCTACCCAATCACATTTTCAAAAAGGATGTAAAACAATACAACTTCAAAAAACCCCTCTGACATATTAGCATTAACTATAGCAATTTTAAAATAAAAAGAAGTTTATCATCAAATAAAAAATGAAACCTCTCTTATACTGCAACGCTTGTATTTTAACTCTGGAAAAAATTAGGAATCCCTTTAGCAGTCATAGTGAGAGTGTGAGGAGTGCTGAAGAATCTGGCTGTCAGGGAGCCACTGTTTTCTTTTACTTAGGAAGTCGTTTTCATTTGGCTGAGCATATATATTGTCTGTTGGAGATGAGTTGAAAGATCATGTCTGAAAAAATAATTTCAAAACATACCAGACAAGAGTAGAAAATCTGATGTTTATGTGTACACATATATATTTAATCTACAGCAATGATATTTCAGAACTTAAATGGGACAAACTGATTTATAATATCCCCTACATTGGGGAGGTACCATAATGTATACAATGTATACAATGCATACAATGTATACAATGAATGCTTTTTCCATAGATGTCCCATCTTTTTAGACTACTGGTAATTTCAAAGGCAGTTAATTATTTCTAGCATGTGATGATATCAGTTGGGAGTTGTAAATATGGATGTCATATACTCTGATATTTCAGTCATTCATAAACTAGAAACAGAGAAACAGGTAGAAGCATAGAATTTAAAATGCCAGTGGATGTTAAAAATTATTATAGTCACTATGTCTATTGCAGAAATATCTGTCTCACTGTGCTAGATTTAATGTCAAGAACAATTGAAAATTTCCTAACAGCCAGAGAGATACTCTGTTTTCTGTTCATTCGAATGGCTCAGCCAATATTTAGAACAAATTCCAAGGAAAGGATACGCAGAGTAACTTATTGAACATTTGACTTTCAGTAAAGTTCTCCAGCCATTGCTCAAACTTCTGCTGAATTTGTTAATATGAACGCCAAAATTAAAATCCAAATGAAATTGCTATTGGAGTTTCATATGTCACAAGAAAGTCGGTACATTTTTGTATCTGGAGGAATTGTCAGTTTTCCCTTCTGTTACCCAATCTATTTCATTAACTTTTTCAGTTTCTTTCCTGGATCTCAGCTCAAGGACCATGTAATGTGTGAAAATACTTTCCATAGTTTTCCCTTTTCAGATTATTATATTTCTTAGGGTACTTACAGTTCCTGGCCGTGGATATGGCACTCGCCCTTGGTAGGGAACCCACTGGTAGTTCGGGCCATCTCGGTGGGCATAGGGACCAAGAAATACCCTCCTCACATCAGTCATGCTGTACATACACACTGCAGACCCCTTGAAGATATTACTAAAAATGAGGGGAGAAGAAATCAAATCAGGTTCTTTAGATTATCAGTCGGTTTAATCGAGTGGAAGAGCTGTGGGAATAGCAGCTTCTTGCTTTCTAATTTATTGCATGTGCTGATTATCAAAACTCTGACATGGTCTCAGAGCAATCCTAACTCACCTCCTGTGAAAGTTCAGCATGACTGATACAATCTCTCAGACATTTTCCTAAGCAGATGGCTGCTATTCCACTATTTAAAATATATTGTCCCCAGAAGGCCAAAGCCCCAATTTGAGTAAACTTCAATATGGCTGTCCCTAGAGGACTATTCAACTCTTTCCTACACTTCACATTTTTCTATATTTTACCGTTCTGTTCTGTCACTTGGACAGCACACACACAAACTTCAGTGCTGTTTCTTACTTTGAGATTTCTTAGAGAAGACAGTAAGGACTTGTAAATTTCCCTCTTCTATGCCTGTTTATCATTAGAAACATTCTTTCTGTTTAGAAACTAAAACTTTTGTCCCTCACAAATAGATGTGGCAATGCAACCCATGCTGCAAACCTTCCTCAGGCCTAAGCTACAAGCATAATTTTATTCTTGGTGAAAGCACAATGAAATCAAAACATTCAAGTCAGAGTCATATGTGATTCAATAACAGAATGTTTGAAAGATCGTTAAACTTCCCAAATTTCAGCAATATTTTTTACGAATATCACCACAGATTTTCTACTTTACCCTGTCCCTAAACAGGCATATTTATGCTTGTGTTATTTTTCTACGTCTGTGTGGAAAGGGCTACAAATTCTGATCCCCACTATAAAAAGGCCAATTCAATGGCAAGAACAGCCTGAGAAACTGATAGTCTTTGTGATTACTAGTTTCAGCGTGATGACGTCCATTGCTCATAAGAAACCTAACTCATTACTTCTTACTGCCACTGACTTCTAAGTTCAAAGGTTAAGAAAATTTTGTGTGTTTTAAAAACAGTTTTAACAAAGAGAACTCTTTAGAATAAGCCACCCAAGTTTCCATGCAAATAAAATGATACATTCTATACCTGGAAGTTGTAAATACACCATAGACTATTGGATTTTTAGGGTCCTTTGAGTTCATCAAGAACACATCCTCTGTAACGTAACAAGAGATGGAAAAGAAAGCTAAGTTAATTTCATATGGATAATACCTGAAAACATTTCTGTTTTCAAAACCATTTCTGCCACTTACGTAGTTCATCAAAATGTGTGTCAATGCCATTGGGTCCTGGCACAGAACAAATCAGACGTGCTTTGAGGAAAGTTGTCCACTTGTTAACAAGGCTCCTGTGTCCACCAAAGTCATTCTAACAACAAAAATATTTTGCATTAATATCTACTAACAGTCTTTGTTGGAAGTATCAACAGAGTACAGAGTAAATACAGTAAATAAGCACATGATGCTACATACAGAAAACAGAAAAGAATTAACCTTCTACATACAAAAGCATTATTATGTTGTCAAATACACTAATTCTTGAATTTTTCTTACTTTACATTGTATTGAGACATATTTCATAGTAGGATATCATTTAAAAAAAAAAAAAACAAAAGCCTCCAAACCTCATTATATATGGTAATACATACACAACGCTGGAAAAAGGCAGAATATTCTGATCTAGAGCTCCCAGGCTGCTGTGTCCTGGTAAAGCTGAAGGAGTTTGTTATACTTAACTGGGTAGCAACAAAGTAGAAATGCAACTTGCAAGAGAACAAAGTCGATAAAAATGCCAGAACAGTGGGATCAGTTGTATATCTGCAAAACTTATTAATAAAGTGCACCAAGGACTCCATACTTACAGTGTACTTGGTTTTCAACCAACTACCTCTGGATTCGAGGAGATAAATTTAAATTATGTTTATGGATTAACATGGAATTTTACTGTAAACATCATAATTGACAAAGCTACAACATTTATTAAAAAAAATATCATTTGTAAAAATCTTTTTAAAAGCCTGTCAGAAAAATAGTTGGAAAATTATCAGTGTGGATGAATGATTCAATCAACAGTCATTAAGGGTCTTCTGAATGGCTGTCCATTTCTACAGCTAAGCTTAAACAACTGTTCCGTTAAATCTTCCTTTGCCTCTGTTTTAAAGATTTTCACTCATGTGGGTATGGAAAGGTAATAACATTCATTTAAAAAGTAAATTCTTCAAATGTTTTTGACCTACCTGGAAGTATCACATTTCCTGTAAAAGATTCTTTTGTAGACACATTCTAAACCTCAAAAGATGTCTATCACTTTTTTAAACTAAACATTGTACTTTGTGAAGCTTCCCCAAACAGAGAAGTACTGAATAGTATACCTTTAGGTCTGTTGTCCTCCTAACTATATTTCACTTGGGATGATGTCTGCTTCAGTACAATGCCAGTGTTAATACTGAATAGTTTACAGACAAGAAAATTAAGTTTCTAAAATCACTCACAAAGCATCCTGGAAGTGTATTCAATCTCACACAAAGAAGTCATTTTACCTTGCAGATCTGCCCTATTCTGGCATGAGTGGCTTTTCCAGTGTGCTCTCCATCAATTGCATTTTCACGGAAGAAGAAATAGATTTTGTCATCTTCTGGATTGTCACTCTCTGGTATCAGGTGAGCACTAATAAATCTAGGATCTGAGAAGACAATGCGGTTGTGCATGTTACTACTCCATGAAGTGAATATTTTGCCTTCCATACATAAAAGGGATTTTGATTCCCAAGAATTAATCTTTGTATCAAATGGAAAATATATCTATGTTAGGGACATCATTACCCATTAACATGTGACTGGTATTTACATTCCTCTTATCTTTAATACATAGATGTGTCTGCTACAGATACTTAATGAACAGTTCTTAACTTTATTATTGGAGCGATTAAACATTCATGGAAATCTCTTTACAAATGGTTGTATAAGAATACAGCATGGCTTCCTAATTACATATATTTATTACTGACCTTCTTGTTTCTTTGGATGCTTTGACTTTGGTCAATACTTTTCTGTATGTGTCACACATAAAATGAGAGAATTCTTGAGACAAATGTAATATGTCTAACCAGCATTAATGTATAATATATAAAGTATTTTATATCTGTAAAATTATTAATATGTTACTGTCAAAAACATTGAGTTAAAAAATAGTTTTGATTGATATTGTCTACCGACACACTATGATGTCCCAAGTCCTAGCATTTTTGTCTTGCTTTTAGAAGAGAAATGCATTTGTGAATTTCTATTCAAGATGTTGAAATACTGTGTCTTGTAATTTTTCTAAAGATCTTTTTCAGAGGAAACCTTTATTTCTTGAAAATTAGTGACAATATTATTTGGTAATAAAGAAGATATACCACATGAGCAAATGAAAATACATAAAATGCAGACGTACTGATCAGTTATGTAAAAAATGGTGGAAAGAAGTTTTGAGAGATAATTTTATAGATATCATAACAGTAAATTCATACCAGCGGTGAATCTGGCTCATCACTGTGTTTTACAGAGATATTTCAGCTGGTATCTTTCACTATATTTGGGAAAAGAAGACATCTCCAACAGATTTACCAATCTGTTTTATAACCATTTTACATCCTGCTGGGTTAATTAACTCTGAACTATATTTAACTACTCAGAGTCCTGTTTCTATGTGAAATCGTAAGCTATTTTAGTGTCATGCATTAACATCTTTTCAGTGTATGTTTATTGCTATATAGGCATGGAAATAATGAACTGTACTTTGTTTTGCCAGTTTACACTAGCTGTCCTGTGAAACCCATTGCTTTATTAAGGATGGCAGTGTTTATAAGCAACATATTTTGATTTATTTATATATATGAATGTATGTGTTTAGATGTTTCTATTATATGAGTACATACTGCATAATTTTGTGTGTGTGTATATATATATTCTCATGTACTGTGTGTATATATATATGTGTGTATATATATATTCTTCTGTACTCTGTGTATGTGTGTGTGTGTGTGTGTGTGTATGTCTGTGTATATATACATATACACACACACACATATATATATATATATATACACAGTACTTGAGAATGACCATAGTGGCTTAAATCATGTTTATTTAGACCAATATGAAGACTCCAACATTTGTCCAGAAGTAATTATCTAGGACAAAGAAAGAATATGGTAAGTACAAATAATAGTCTGCCAGAATAATCTTCCTTCCTCCAACTGTTTTCAGTGTAGCTGATTCCCTGAGCTTAGTGGCTTTCTACGTGCTTAGTAGCTCTCAATAGATTTTTCATACAGTTATCTGTCTAAACTCTTCTTGAACCCATGCAAATTTCTAGTATTCATAGTGTCCTTTTGGAATTTGCTCCTCATGTACACAATCTAATGAACCAAAACCTACTTCTGATTTTGTGTTCGGAACACTAATCTTACTAACTCCATTTGATGTCTCTTAATTCCTGTATTGAAAATACTCACAGTTTTCAAGATGTGGATGAATTGTGTTCTTATACAAGGGCTACAGTAATGCTCTTTTTTGATTTCTCTCTTCTTTTTATATTAATTCCTAACATTTAATATATCTTTCACAGTTCCTAAGCAGTAATCTGAAATTTTCAAGGAACTTTATGTGTCATAATACATAACAGTCCTCAGCCCATCATTTTATAAGTGAAGATAGGCATGTTTTCCTCATGGTTTTCCTCATGGTTTATCACTACATCATTCATCAAGATTAATTTAATTTGTCATTTGATTGCTTAACTACCCAGTTGCATAAGATCCTTTTGTAATTCTTCACAGTCTTCCTTTGTCTCACTGTGTTGAATAACTTGGTATCATGTGAAAAATATTCTCATCCTGATGCTCAACCTCTTTTTCAGGTTATTTATGAACACGTTGAACAACACAGGCCACAGAACAGGTCTCTGTGGAACAGTGTCTATTACCTATTGTCTTTTAAATCTTTTTAGACATCTGAAAACATCAAAAATCTGTAAGCAGCTTAAGTTCTCCATTCCAAACCCTGATAATTTAAGCTACTACATTTGCTTCCTTTCTTTCTACCATGTATTTAATAGCCTCCAAGTTACACTGACACAAGGCCCAGGATAGACAATATCTAGACTATATTGTACCATGGTAAATATCTACTATTTTATATATGATCTACCAGGACTTTGAATGCAATTTGTATCACAAGAAAACACAAGGCTACAGCTTGACAATTTCTGTACTGCAGTTTGTGGAAAGATATATCAGAGAAAGAGGACACCTGTTAGTAGACACCGCTCTGGGCTACTGCATCTGGAGAATCTCTTGTCTGAATACACTGTTTTTACAATCTTAAGGTCTTAATGAAAAGGGTAAAAAAAAATCATTCAACCAAAACCTAAATGCATTCCCAAATGGTTGAATGATTTGTTTCTAGTGCAATGGGTTTTGTAAATCACAAGATATCAAATTCTAAAATAAATCACTATATTTTCAGGCATCAAAAATCTAACTTTACATTGGCCTATGAAGATACTGTGGGGAGTCCCATTTGAGTCAGTAATATTGCTGATATAGTACGGGTTATATAAACTTGCCCTCGGTTATCATATTATTATTATTTTCTTTCCCTCTCGTAATTTTGCAAGAGAACTTAGTAAGAATGTCCGGTATTAAAGAAGGACTCATATAAGAATGATAGAAAAATAGTTTAAGAAATTGAAAATATGTATTTAAAATAATTCTGTCAGAGTGGTAGCAGAGGAGAGGGGTGTGAAGAAGGCAGATATAATTAATGCCATTGCCAGCGAGTATGTGAATATGCTTTCTATACATTTATTACCAGTGCCCATCTGGAAAGAGTTCAGATTTTCAATTAGTGATTAATAATTCTAACAACATCCCTGAAAATACAGCAGTCACACAGCCTCATATTAGAACACATCCATTGTACATCATGGAACAGTTTTTGTTGAGTAACACTGGAGTTTCTTACTAATTAAACCTCAGACTGTTTTGCCATCTGGTTAAATCGATACTTCTTAGTCAATAAAAGAGTGGTTCTTCATAATATAGGGCCCTTGCTCTTGTTACCTGGTGGTGTTTGGTTTTTTTTCTCCTATTCCATATAACAGATCTATGTCTATGCAATGAAGCAAATAAAGGAAGAACAAGCTACATGTGTTCTGTTGTATATAGAAATAGATTATTTTCTGTGCAGTATGAATATAATGATCATAAAAGCAACATCACAATTTTATGTGTGGAGAGACAGAAATGTGGTTGCTAATGTTGTAGGTTATAAAGCTAAAAAGGGGGTGGTGTGAACTAGTGATCTGCAGTGTGTTCTTTATTGTTTCATTAGCGGAGGAGCTGTTTGACTTGCCTGAGGCTTGATGCACACTTGCATTTATCTCCAGGGCTTCAGACCATGCTTACAACTAACTGTTTAGCTTCATGATGAATCAATCAGCCAGATGGCCGGCAGTCACGCAACACAGCCCTCTCCATGGACTACGTAGCATTTTTTTATTGCTCTTCTATGAAGAAGGGAAGTGAGCTGTTGTCCACAGATGAGGGACTTCTCCTTGACTCTCCTAATTGCTCACCCATGCAGCAGAAGAAAGAATGTCATCCATGAATGTGTATGTTCAAGTATTGAGACTGCCCTGATTTACCCTGCAAAATTAAACAGGTTCATTGTCAAGGGGTCCCCATGGGAAGTTTAAAATAATTCAGTCAGGGTTGACCTATTTCATACATCCAACACAGTCACAAAAGAAGTGCTGGAACAAACTTCGAGCAAGCTTTACTGAATGGAAAGTGGGAGTTTGATCCAAACCACTGGTCACAATTGTAAAATTCAGTGTACTTGCAGCTATTGTGAATAGATAGGATGACTTCAAATTTCTGCTTATGAATTACTGGGTACTCTGCGGCCCTAAGACTGTCTCCAATCTGTGAAGTGCTCAGAAATGCTGTTTAACTCTTTCTTGTTTAAAAGCAGTCTCCCATTAGCTAAAAGTCCAGAAAGCATGTTTTGGGAAAATGAATTTAAGAAATAATTTGATGGCAAATATTTTGCAATAATTAATTGCTTTAAAAAAACACAAGCAGTCAATGTGGAAGAGTGTTTTAAAAAACCAGCATACATCAAACAAACATGTCTGAAACGTGTTTAAGCATGATCAAAGGAGAAACAAAGCCACAGCATAAACATGATCAAAATAAAATTACAGCTAAAAACACTTCTCTGATCTTGCAGCCAATGTGAACAAGCTAAAAATAAAAACTTAGATTTTTATTTAAAACAATCAGCCTCAAGAAGCAAATTATTAAAGCACACACCTTTTTCAGTCTCCTTTTTCCAGTTGTCTTGGCTGTGGAGCTATTTCTCAGCTCCCACACGACACCTTTCTAGCACCACTTTTTGTGTGCCCTCCTGCAATTACCAGCTCTGCAGACATTTCTTTGGCAGCAGCCCATTAAACTGTCCTTCATGAGAAATCTGGCTCTTTATGAAAATGACACCTTGGTCCAGCTGCCTCTATGATTTATATGCCATTGTTTGCTTAGTTAAGTAATGGAAACATGTTTTGCTTGTCTCAGCACTTCAGGTTGAGAAAAAACTAAGGAAAATCGATCTGAATTTGTTCTTTTACAAATGTTACTCTTTAGCAGCAACAACCACACAAAGACAGACACCTCCCAATAGAAAGAAACATTAAAAGTCAGAGAGTGGATTTCTAACTGAATTGTATTAGCATTTTAATGAAATCTATAAACTTTAAGGCACAGAAATTACCTTTAGCTGTCAAGATTGAGTAAGCTGAAGGAACAGAAGCTGGGGTCATCTCTTCATCACTTGACAAAAGCCAAAGGGCAGTTCTCTCAGGAAATGTTTTGTAAAGAGTTTGAACTGGATGACCCTATTATTGTATATTTATGGTCAAAATTACTAATTTATCAGTTCACAGCAAGAAAATTCTAGGAAACTAGAGAAATTTTATGCTCAGTAAAACTGCAATTGCCATAATTTAATGAAAAGTACTGGAGGGTGACAGGGGCCTGAGGAGAGGAACAAGACTAGGGAAGCTGAAATTAAAAATTTAACAACAACAAAAATAGACAGCTACTCAGGACTTCATAACTATGTACAGTGCCTATCCACTGAGATCAAGCACAGAGAGTCAAGCACTGTCCTCAGAAAATCTGAATGCATGTGCAATCATGGGAAGCTCTACTACCCACAGAGAGGAGGACTTGCAGCACCAGTCACAAATCTGCACAGCAGAGCTGTCTGACACAGGCATGCTTGGCAAGGTCACCAGAGGACAAAGCTTTTAATATATGGTGATGAGAGAGCTAAGCTGGTTTGTGGTTTTACACACTCAAATGTAGTTTACAAAACACCAAAGCTTTTAGTGCTGTTCTTCCAAGGTCCCTTCATTTTCGTTCTTCAACTTTCACATCCCTCTTGTTGATGACTCAGGCAAACACAGCGGAGCTCTCATGGATTCACCACTTAGAGTGAAGCTCCTCAACAACACAGATGGCATCAGACCACATCCTCAAGGTGGGAATGCTCTTTGCACAAGGGACAATATGTGGCTATTACGGACCTAATATCAGGGTTTTGTGGTAACTTACTGTCAGATGCTGACATGGAAGGTAGTACCAGGAACAGACCACAGAGCAGAGATGTGATTTGAAGATGTTTTCAAAGCCACAGGTAGGCAGAGGTGGATGTGTGGCACGTGGGTCATGCATGATTGAGACGTTAGCAGCTATCACAGGGTAAGAAGCATTATGGCCACTTATTGATGTTGTAGTGAAAATTCTCATCAGGAAGAGTTTTATAGACTGATGACATTTATCAAGCTGTTTGTCAGGACAGACTGATGCTGAGGCACGGTGATCTTAAAATAGTGTGTAAGTTATGACAGTTAATTTCTTCTTAGAAGTCATATCCTTTTTTTTTATTATTATTTTTCAAAGAGTAGTAAAGGCAATTTTGGTGACATAGATTATAATATGGCCTGGTAAGCTTAAGGTTTAGCTAAGGCTTCTTGCAATTTCATTTGCATACATTTTTTTTTTTTTTTTCTGATTCAACACTTTTTTCAGAATTAAGAAAAAAAATTTCTCTCTTCAGAATCTAGCTATTATGTTTCAGTGGTGACTTGTGTGAATTTTTTTGTGACATAAAGAGATTATAGATTTTCAAGGATGAAAGATATTAAAAATAACATTAACATAACGCTCTTCCATCATTTCAATATATAGATGCAGCAGCAGCATAACAAGCAAAAGGACACACATTAACAAAGACACACAATGCTTTTACACATGCAAATTCCTCCACCTCTCAGTGCTACACTTACATATACAGCAAAAGGAATATAGTTGCTGTGGCTTTTCAGTGCTTTGACTTTGAGTGTCACCTATGGATCATTCTCATTGTGAGAAATGTTAAAACTGAATTAAGTGGTGTTTTTTTTAAGGAATTACTGATTTATAATTGGGAAAAAAGCAACGATGAGAAATTGTAGTTCTGAGTGTTAATATCATAGAATCATAGAATGGTTTGGGTTGGAAGGGACCTTAAAGATCATCTAGTTCCAACCCCCCTGACAACAAGGGACAACTTCCACTAGACCAGGTTGCTCAAAGCCCCGTCCAACCTGGCCTTGAACCCTTCCAGGGAGGGGGAAGCCACAGCTTTTCTGGGCCACCTGTGTCAGTGCCTCACCACCCTCACCATAAAGAACATACTAAGGCAGATGAGCTTCACACTGAGTGGATCACTCTAAGCAGTGCAGAACCCTGTAAGGTCAGCTGGAGAACTGAGCTATGGAGTGCAGCTCCTGAAGAGACGGGCTGGTGCTGGAAGCCAGGCGGTGGCTGCAGCTCTTCGAGGTGTCCAGCTTCTTCCCCAGTGCCGTGGGATCACATGACCTTAAGGGGAGCACAACCTTAATTTATGGTAATTAAGACCTCTAAATTAGAGTAAATGAGCCTCTGGAAACCATCCAAGGCTTAAATTTCCAGGCAGTGCTACTACCCTGAGACATCTCTCCTCCTCTGCCTTAGAGGCATAATTCGGTATGAGTACTTCTTGGGAGTAACATTTTAGATCACGCAGGAAGGAGAGGGATCTCTGATGTAATTATCAGTTTTTAAAGCCTTTGTTCTAAAGAGGCAACAATAGTTTTGATTCCCTGTAATGACTAATTATATGGTGAAGAAAAGTGAATACAAAAGTTCAGTAAAATTATAGCTTGATTCTCAACATAAATTAGATTTCTCACAAAACAATGCTTATGATCTACCCACCCTGTTTAATTTAAAAGAGGTGATTATTATCTCTTTACAGAACAACCACCAAAATTAACACCTCTTTTTCATTGCTGACTATGTTTTAAGGTGTTATATATCTATCAACAGGGTTAATTTTAAACTGATTTACTTGTCCCTCAGAGAGAATAATTGGGCAACTGTGAAAACTGGTGTCCTTCACAGAACAGAAAGGAAGGCTTGCAGCATATTGTCTCCATTTAGGAATACTTCAATCTCAATTTTCTGTATTTCTTAATGTCTCTGCAGAAGAAACTAATGAGAGTTCCATCTAAGAGCCTGTTTCTTCCTCTCCTGGTCATTTATCTGAAGTTTTTGACATTGATGCTTGGAAATAAAAACACTGGAAAGCCTGTGCCTTAACTGTGTAACCTACATCTTTAGAGCTCTGGATGAGTGATAAAACCTATCACAGTCTTTATGTTAGAAAGTGATGTATTAGGGGAGGAAGTGAAACATGAAGGCACTGAGGACAAAAGAGGTTTCTGATTTGTGGCGTTACACACTTTTGGCAATCAAAGCCATGCTACATGCCTGCCTTTTGTAAGCTCTGAAGATTCACAGGTGGAACCCAAGTCCCTTGAGATGCCCAAGTGGTTTATGGTAGATGACCCAAAACTCAAAGACCAAACCTGTTCCTCTCCACTAATGTGATTTTCTCAGGCCTTCCTGAATGCGGAGAGACGTGTGAGTACGTCTGGATGGAATATTCTTCCTCTTTGCAACTTGGAAATTAGAGGGTACAAGAAAGTGTCCTGAAGGCAGAGAGAGCATGCTGCAGCAACACCATCAGCCAGACTCCTGACACATTGCAGGAGACAAGTTCCTGACTCAGCGTGAAGAATACCAGAGGATTAACAAGGCAAACACATTTCACTGAAGGGAAAGTAGGACAGCCTTCAGCAGTATGACTGGCAAAAGCATGAAACCCCAAACTGAACAGCAGTGGCTTGACAAGTATGTCTTCAGCCTCCATATTTCTCCTGAAATGTAAACTCTTAAGATTTCTCTGTCAGAAATCTGTGCACAACCCTGTCTCCAGCAGGACCCTTTGTCCACATATATATCATTTTTTTTCTGCCTACACTGTGAACAAATATGACATTTGTGTCAAAAATCATTTATTTTCAAGATAGGAAGAAAACTTCTAAATTTTGTACTGCCAAGTTCAGTCTGAAAGTGTGTGGAAGGGGTTGTGTAGCTGTAAAAACAATCTCCTCCCCGACATCTTGTCAAAAAACTGGACAGGACTCTGCCATCATCTCAGTGAGGGATGTTCATTCATCGGGAAATGTTCATCAGCCTGAGCCAGTTCCCAAGGAGTGATCCAGCAGACACTCCTGTAGCAATTTCCTAACCTATACAACCTCCTGTAATTTAATTTCTTTGTTAAATCCTTTAGATTTGGCCACAAAACTGAGGTCACGTTCTCAAACTATGAAAAAGATTTTGTCATTATAATTAACTTTTACAGCTAGTGTAAAGCAACTTGACACAAAATCCATTAAAATAAGATTAATGAGAGATGGCAGAAAAGACTGAAAAGAGAGCTGGGTGAATGACTGGTTTTAACTGCTCTGTCAGTGTAGTCCAGAAACATAAAATGCAGTAAGGCATCTGTAGAGACGAAGCAAAACCCCTCATATATTCAGTATGATAACATCAGTTATGACAACCTCTTTCAATAGTCAAGTGATCATAATATATGATTCTAACTTAATTTCGTTTAAATTAACATAAGGTATTAACAGGATTTGTACTCAGCTGAAATAATGTATTAGTTTACTGGTGATGTGAAACAGTTCTGCTTATTAAAAGAAAAAAAAAAAAAGTATTTGGTAGCACAGGTGTGACGAAAAACATGGAGTTGCTTGAGATAGAAGTCTTGCAACACTACCTTTTCCTCTACTCTGTCACTCTTTAATTGGTATGTACTTTTATTCTGTACAAGCAAACCCTCCTTTTTTTTTTTTTTTTTTTTTTTTTTATTCACTGACAACATTTTAAAAATATTTGATGTAATTACTGTGACTTAAAAATTAAAACCTCCTTGGAATAAGATTTTATCAAACTCAAAATTTTAACATTTTTTTTTTAAGGTAATGAGGGAGGAATTTGCAGCACTCATGCTTATGATACATAAACAGCAGGGAGAGGAATTAGCAGAAAGTTTAGCAAAAGTATTTAAAAGCTAATAAAAATTAAAATGCAGTAAAAAATATAGGTCATGTAATAAATGAGAAACCGTGGAACAGATTTTTAAAGAATGCTTTCTAGCAATATATCTGCCAAAAAAAAAAAAAAAAAAAGAAAAAAAAAAGTTGAAAGCATGTCAAATATGGAGTGGAGTTGAGTATCAATAAAGATAATCCATTTACACAATCTTGTGAAAAAAGCTGATGACTCACTAGGCCACATAAAATATCTCATAGGAAGGTTTTGCACTTTTCCCTCTTAGGGAGGTTTCTCTGCCTGTAGTGGAAGTTCCTTTAGAGATACAGAATAGGAAACAGAGACCGAAGGGATGCGTAAGTGAAGAGGGCTGTGCCCCATGACTGTCAGACTTTACGGTGTGTCAAATGTCATCATAGATCTTAGGAAATATGATTAATCTCACTGACATCAGTGGAACACTTTTTACTATTTATAAGGGTATTGAATTTTGCTCAAACAGCAGTAAAAGAATCAATAAGCACCAATCCTCAGATATATGGCCATATTCACAGATAATGTATTATCACAGAATGCTTTCAAATATGTCATAAGAGCTGTGGAATGAATGGGAAAAATATGTAAAAATATGTCTTTAGCTTTTCTCCTGTTTTTTTTCTGAACAATCATCTGTAAAATCGCTCTATCCCTGAAAGGTTATGTTTTCTTCTTATACCAACTCATCTAATGATATCTTCCTACAAATCTTGCTGCGCTTACCTGAACAGAAAACTTTACAAACCTACCAACAAGAAATTAAATTTATATGTATAAACATATGCTAAAAATACTCTTCTCCATAATCCAGTAATCTAACCAAAACACAGGCCAACCTATCACTTTAAAAGGTAAATAAGAAACGGAACTGCTTTGTCTTCATTTACTTAGTATGCTTGTGGCAGCCCTAAGTGATCAGGAACATCAAATTCTGGTGGATGTTGTACAAAAGATGGTGTTCTCAAAGATTTACAGTTTAAACCTTGCCCATGAAAGAGGCATTTTTTTCCTGTTAATACTACAAGACAACTCACCTTCCAAACATGTAAAACATTCAGCCTATAGCCACCATGATATGAATCTGGGAACGGAGGGCAAAAGAGCTGAAAAAGGCATATCAGCTGGCAGTTCAAATTTGGTGGGTTACTCTCAACAGTCTTTTGGATACAGAAACTTTCAGACAACACTTCTGTATTTGATACTGAGATTCTTAAAAGCAGTGTTACCATATTTCAATAATATATTAATTTATCTGTACACTGTTCACATCATGAGGCATTCACTGCTTCTTACTATCAACTATTATCTGGTGACTACTTGAATACTTTCACAAATCTTAAATGTCACTACAAAAATTACTATGTATTTTTTACTGTATGGTATGTAAAAGCACTTATCTATATGTTTAGAAAATAAAATCTAATAGCCAGCTATTCAACAAGAATAGAATGATATAAATCCATGGAATCCAATGGAATAGCAAGGGATGTGATAGTTTAGATACCCTTTTGAAAGCTAAAAGTTAGGCATTGGAATCTGAGATAAGTAATACAGGGTGCCCCGAAGATCAAGGGGAAAAGAAGTACCACTTTGTCAATGTATCAAAATGGGAAGTTCAAGATCTATTGCACTGTCAAAACTTAAAGGCATCGAATAAGAAGCCATTTGTCAAGCTTTTATTTGTGTGTGTTTGTGTGTGTGTGTGTGTAATCTGTCGATCATATCTGAAAGCGGCAATTCTGTGAATAAGGTATTTGAGGCTTCTGTGTTTATTTTCTCTCTTATTTAGTCAAACATACTACCTTTATAAGTGAAAAATAAGTATTCATTTGTCTTGCCTATTTGTCCTTTTCTCTTCCTTACACCGCAGTCATGAATAAGGCTTTACAGGCTATATGATGTTGGTGATGACATCTGTTTCACCCGTTTGTTTTGCAGGTGTTGTCTGGTAGAACCTAGGAAGGAACCTAGTGACGTGGCTCAAGTGGGTCCAGCATCTATCCTGGAAACACTGGGTTTGCAGAAGTAAATTAAGAAAAATCACTAAAAGCTTTTGTATCAATTAAAACCCTGAAAAGGATGAAAACTGATCTACTGTGAAATTACATGCCACATTAAATATACAGCCTTTTAACTAGGTGTTTTCTCTCCTCCTCTGTTGAAGGGCTACAGATATATTAAGATGTCCTACAGTTACAGCACAAAAGAGTCCTCAAGACGTAAGATTTGATATAACATAGTATTTCAGAAATAACAAAATGAGAAAATCTGCAAGGAATTAACAAATATGAATTTAACTACAACAGATGCTTTATCTACATTTCTTGATCTTACACGCTCTTTGTGCCTACCTAATCACAAAGTATTGTGTTAAGCCCAATCCTGGTCTAGTAAAGTCAACAGCTATAACTGCTAAGTACAGAAGTAGGAATATATGATTGAGAATGGAGCTTAATATTAGCTTTGCAATTCGTTGCAAGTGTGACTTTTGAATTGTGCTCCTGAACTACCTCAATGTGTTATCAATGCTTTAAATACATAGATGTTTCCACTTTATGGTAAAAAATAGGCTTTTAATACAAGACAGTATTTAGCAATCTAGTACCAGCCACCAGTTTGATATCAGCCGTGACATTATTTAATTTTCAGAATCACAGAGGTTAAAGCTCACTGAACTATAAACAGTTGGAAACATGGAGTGTAATCCCAAGGCACAGCTCTGCACAAGCTGTAATTTAAATCATATTGCATGCTAAGCTGAAAAGGCAGTGCAGGTCCCAGAGGGCATGAATAAATCTGCAGTCACTGATTTGCCACACACATTTGTGTTGGGATTCTGTAACTGTGCAAATGTGATGCCTTCCCTTAGTGCAGAGGACCTGTCATCTACTGAGATTTGTAATTAAATAACCCAAAGAACAAAAGCAATTACTTAGCCTTACAAGCATTCAGACTGGAATTTACACGATTTCATGAACAAAGAGAAGAGGAAGTTATGGAGACAGAGAGAATGGGAGGCTTTGAGTCTGCAACTTAATTCAGCTGTGTCTAGCACCAGCTGAAATTTTAATGTATAGACCAGGTATTCAAATACCTGGCTTACTTTGAACTAATAATTCCGTCAACAAAACTCCACTCTGAAGTGGATGTTTCTCCATCTAAGGAGCCAATTATGTTTCCACCTGGCTATGTGCCACATCAGGTGCCGGCTTTGAGCAATCAGTTGTGTTAATTGCAAATAACACTGAAAGCCTTTTGGGACAAGCAATTCACGGTTCAGGAATGTTAGTGTAAAGGGGGTTAGGTTCAGCCCCATTACCAAGAACAAATCACGAAGTTTGTATAGGTTGCAGACTAACAGTTTTAATTTTATGGAATGAGGGAAAGAGGTAGGGGAACGGAGTAAGGGGCTGTATCCTCATATCATTAACTTTGCTGGGTGTGCTGGACATCACAGTTACTTGATGTGGTGGTGGCTATGTGGTGGTGGAGCCCTTTCAGATTTTCAGATCAGCAGCTCTGTCCTCTCATTCACCTGCTTCTGTCAGGTATTCTGATCGAGGCCAACAGGGCCAAGACATTGGCTCAAGAGAACACTATATCAGCTGCCCATGAACATGGTCTCCTCTACATTTGTTTGCATTTTCCTTCTTTATATTGGTCTTACAGGGAAAATAATAATTTAAAAAACGCATAGGGGTTGTTTGATGTAAAGGAAATATTATAAGGGCATAAATAACAGAGAATGCCATAAATGGATGATGAAGGGCAGATTTATATAAAAAAAACAGCCACTGAAGAAATAAAATATATTAATGAAATGAGCTGATCACTGTGGTGAATACAAATTAGTAGATCTTTCTTGGCTACATTGAGGATATTTTCATTTTTTATCAGCTAAAGATCTGACCTGTGGTATTTTGTAGTATCTAACTTTTGACTCAGTGCACGAATAACAAGTTTTAGCTAGTTTATCTATTTGCAAGGGTTGATTTCTGATACGTTTTCCCATGAGTCTTGGCACCAGCACTATTTAAAGGAAGAAACCTGCCCGAATGTTGGGGGTGATGAATGGAAAGCTTGGATTGAATCATTAGAGATAAAGGGAGTTAGTGTGTGACAGGGAGAAACTGGTACAAACCTAAGTCTGCAGGTGCTTAAAAACAGAGTGGAGGCTCAGGAAGTGTCTCTAAACCCTTTGGAGGCTCAGTCCCTGGTGTCCTGCATGGCTGTACAAAGAAAACTTGTTAAAACAAAGCCATCCTATTTCTCCCTTTAACACAGACTAAAACATTGCCAAACACTTTTGCGTCTGAAGCTGTGAATTTCATTAAATGCAATGCAACTCACTCAGCACTCTCTATTTTTGTGTGGCTGAAACCTCTAATTCAACCCCCACCGCCCCACGGCCAGCATGCTCTAGTCACATCACACTTAACCTTTGCCTTGGCTTCTCAAAAAAGAATTTGTTTCACTCTATTCACAGCTTCAACAGTTTGGCAAACTGCACTTGAGTGCTGTGCTGGGCCTTTATATTGAACACACTAATCTGATTGTTTTTCCACTCTACAAACTTTGGGTCAACAATCAAGCTGCTGCCAGAGACTAATTAATTTGCAAACAGGCCCCATTTTCACAGGGGGAGAGCTTTTGTAACCTATGTCAGCAGAGCTGGTCACACCATGGTGACATGCATTGTCATGGCACCCACTTTTCTGTGTAATTCTCTTCACTAATTTTTCACCACACACATGAACTCAAATTACCCAGTCAACAGTAAATCTCTATTGAATGCCCACCAAACTTTGAACATGGTGGCCTGAGAAGAGGAAATTGTTATTGACAAGGTCAACACTCATTAAATTGATGGCTAGAGCAGAAGGAAAAAAAAAAAAAAAACAAACCCACAAGAACATAAAAAAAAAGATTCAGATGTATGTCATATCCCAATGAAGGAGGCTGTAACAGATCTATTCCAGCTTTGCTTAGATCCATTAATATTCTGCTGTTAAGCATATTTCTGCTTAACTTTTCTTGCTTTTCCAAGCATCAGAGCTGTGATGAGCCCTCATAGACATCTCAGAGATTATGGGAAATCTACTTGAATTTGAAAGGCCTGTAACACATGGGCTTTGTCTTTGGCATCCTTCCAGCTAACCTGAACTTTCCTTTTCCTTAAGCTGATTTGGATCTTTGTAAAAATAGCAATTACAAAGAAAACCATGTTATGTAATTTAAAATGGGGTCTACACAAAAAGCAAAGCAAAGTGCAGTCTGAGAATCTGAACACTACACCTGTCCTGGACAAATTACCTTGTTTTCCCTACTGAAATTCATCTACAGGGCAAGAGGAGAGGCTTCCTATGAACTGATGCATGTGGGTAATATGTTTATATTTATACATATATGTATAGATATAGGTCCTTATAATCATATATTAACAAAAAGTAGTACACAAAGCTTTCTAGTAAAGATTATCACCACAGCTACCATTGCTTGAGTTATATACTGAGGTTGTCACCTTCTTTGTGTGAACAGACCATCACTTTACAAAACTGTCCATTGCTAACTCTGCAAGTTATTCATTGAAATAAATACATAAAAATAAACAATTCTTCTTAGTTTAAAAAATATAGCTTTCTAGAGAACATAGTGTATCACTGGGACCATTTGTAATCAGACAATTGCTGGTATTTATTATTCAGTATGAGAAGGGTACGGAGCTGGAGACATTCAGGATCAAGAGTGAGACTCCTGGAGTGTACTCATGCAGCTGGGTTTTCATACAGCTTCTACTGCTGGATGTGGAAGATGAGACTCAGATTTGTTCATCTAAAGCTATGTCTATAAAAAGCAACTCACCTGGGTCATCAAATTTGATTCCGAACACTCAAGCAAGATCACCTGATTTGCCCTGTACAGTCAGGTGCACTGCTTTATCCACATCCAGCATCTAGCCAGAGCTTGTTCTGACTCATTTGTCCAATTTACTCCCCAGAAAAGTCAGAGCACAGATGATGGGAAGGGCTACACACTCAGGTCTCACCCCAACATGAAGTTTACCAGAATTTACTGGGTTGTTGACCTGATATCATATTCACCACTGACATAAAACCCCTGAAATCGTGCAATTCTAAGGCACATCACCAATAGATCATTTCAGTGTACATGAATGCATGCAGATCCCCAAGCTGGCAATCACTTCCAAGTCTCTGTTTAGAGAAAGACTATGCACTGATCTGTTTGGGACTGAGGTCATATCCCACAGTGCCTGTTTTGAGAGTTCTGAACTTCTTTCCTAAAAATTTACTATGTACAGCACACAAACTTCTCTGTTCTCCAGTGAAAACAGTGCACAAAACACTGAGCTCCTCCATTATTTTTCCACTGCTTTTTCTACTCTAGCATCAAAAATTATCTGTCTAATTTTACCAATATTTCATATTTAAATGCAACAAAATCTCATCCATAGCACTGAAGTTAAATGAAGAAAATGGCCTAATCCTAAACTGGGAAGAGGAAGAGGAGTAGGAGGGGAGGGAGAGAGAATGAGAGAGAAGATCTATTTCTTAGAAGGATTTAAAATGATTTCATTTAGGCCATTTGATAGGAGATTATAATTTTCCTGTTTGTCTTTACACACCATCTTCATGATCTTCCTCATATCCAGAGGAACTGTAAAGCACATTTTCTAATTGCTACTTGGTCTTTGATTTCTGAATCAAATGTTTCTCTTACTTTGTATAAAGATACAGGGAGCAGATGTCAGACAGGATGAGTCAGTTAACTGGTTCAAATACACAAGTATCTTCTGATCAGGTATTCAGCTGGACCTATGGCTTCCTGAGTTGTAACCATTTCAGGTTAGTGACAGTATAAACATCAAGTAATAACATTAAGAAAGAAGTAATTATTTTGTGATTTCAGAAATTCTACATTTCTTCCAAGAGAAAAAGAACGGGTTGTAATAAAAATGTATAGAGAAAAGACTTGTTAGATTGCAATGAGAAAAACTATTTAAAATTCATATTCAGTCACTTGAATTTGGATCTACAGACTTGAGGGAGAAAAAAAACCTGTAAATTGAGTTTGTATGCCATTCTGTTCACATTATTATGCCACCGTCACCATAGTTTCTGAGTACTTCCTAGCACTGTGTTAGGTGACATTAGCATTTGTCACACATGGAATTTATCACTGTGAAATTATTTTTTACTATTCTTAGCAATTAAGATAATGGAAATGGGGGTGGGAGGGTATATTGAGTGAGAAATGAGACCTGCGTATATGGACATGTTTTGTTCCTCCAAGGGTATGAGTTGTCCATGCCTGTATAAACAGTGGTGGGAAAGTGCAGAACTTGGTCTACACTATAACCTGCATGATAGGAGATATCAGCTGATTAATTTGTTTCAAGTATAGAAATGCATATTTTAAATGCAAGATATCCTTGTAGGAAAAAACCCACCAACAGAAGAATAACAGAAAAATCAGATACAAAAAAATCTCCTCATTGTTTCCACTGGTAAGATTTTTTAAATATGACCTTGTAAATTTATGGGAATGCAGACCTGGAAGAGATTTAGTCTACTCACTGCAGTCCCTTGCAAAGTCAGGCAAGTGATAATATGATAATACATAAAATATTATCTAAATTCCTCCTAAAACCAGCAAGGCCTCCTCACTGACTGCTGTTGGGCAGCTTTTTCTAATTTTATTCCCCTCATGGTTTAAGATTTCTAATTTGAAGACTAAATATATTCATATGAAATTCATACCCAGGTTTTTTTTTTTGTTTTTTTTTTTAATATCCTTTATTTAAATTGCTCTTTTCTTGATGGAGATTTAGTGTATTTGGAGACTCCATCACCTCCTTTCTCCGAGCATATCTTAGATGTACTTTGTGAAATAAGTCCCAGATACCAGGGTGCTTGGGTCCTGTCTATGCTGTCAGGTCAGCCATTTTCCACATCTGCTTATCTTTGGTAGCACGTATTTTAGTGGCTTCTGTATATCTGGATTGGGAACGTGTAGGGGGTGAGCTGGAAAGTGTGAAATTAAAAAGGCATTTAGGGACAAGGGAGTGGCACAGAAGATAGGGGTATCAGTGGATATAGTATATGGTATGATATATATATGTGGGAAAAAGGTTTGGTGTGGGTGACCAAACACAAATTATAGATTCAAGGATGCAGCAAATGAACACATTGAAGTCCCAGCAAGGGTAATACCAAGAGAACAAATATTAAGTTCTAAACATCTTAACACATTTAATACTTTTTATTGAAGGTAAAAATCCTATACATTAGCTGCGGTCTTGTTTTTCTGTTGCTATACATTCCTCTATTGTGCAATACACATATATTCAAAATTATGTGTGTATGTTGACAGTGCTGGGACATCCTACAAACTGCCATAAGCGGAAACAACATAAAGTGATGGCTAAAGTTCTGTATGAATGCCAGGAGAGTATCAAGTCCATGTTTCCTGCCTTTGAGCCTGTGAAATTTAAGAGGGCATTTTCTTTTTTATTGAACAGTCATTCAGCTTCTATAATTCTCAGCTGTTTATGTAACCGTAAAGTAAAGATTACCAACGACAATAACCCCAGGGGACTAAGCACAGCTACTACACCACTTTAAAAATTAAGCCAAGGAAAGTATGCTAAAATATCATAGAGCTGTTTTAAACCCATAAAAAGCAAGGAAATTCCAGGGCTGGAAGTCCAGACTGACAGTCCCTCTTAACCCCAGGCCTAATAAAGAGGGAGAGTGAGGCCAGTATTCCCTCACTTTTCTGGGGTGCAAACCAGATTCATAATACTATCTTAATGCAGCTTTTGTGACTTCATTTCCTTTCAAATCTTCTGCAGCCCAACTTTTTTTTGCTCTTAAAATAAATGTTTATGGTTATTCATTTTACAAAATGTTAACAATTTAAGGCCAGATCCCCTGTGCTCAAGTCAGGGAAGATGAGAGTGGCTCCAAGCTTTCCTTCCGCTCCCCTAATCTTCAGCTTGAAAACTGCTTCAGTACATTGTTTTTGCCTTGCTTAGCATTTGCTTTGGTACATTGCACTGCCATTTCTTCCTTCCTGCCTCTAGCCATGCCCTCAGCCCTTAAATGAACACTGCCATGGACGGTGTACAGCTAACTCGGCATGTAGCTCACTAGGGAACAACCTGATACCGGGGTAAGCGGCTCCAACATGCTCAGGCCTCCTACTCATCTTTTTTTATTGCTGAAGCAGTTAATAGAAGCAGGACCTGATCTATACTTTCTTGAAATAACAGTAGCTTCTGATGGCTCTGAACTATAAGAGGCAATGGCACATTTAAAGGAAAACATGGGTTTTGCCTAGAGGCAAGATATGTGTAACATCAAAGCCATTGCTCCTTATAATAAAGCTGGACAGAAAATGTTTTTTTAGTTTTAGGATTTTTTTTTCCTAAGAGTTCAAAATTCTTCTTGACCCTCACTGGGACCAACTAAGACCTTCAAAGTTTTTTGTGTAGAGGAACTCCATGCACTTACAAGAGGAGCCAATAATGTCCAAGGTGAGTATGTACATAGCTTATAACAAAGTACATTATTTGGTCTGGGGCACTGAAATGTGGCTTTTTATATCCAGGATGACTTCCATGAGCACCAACTTATTTTACTGTGTTTTTGCAAATGCCTCTATATCACATCTGGCCAACTCTGTATCAATAATTTAATATACACTGCTACAGTGACTGATGTATAGTTCCCTAACTTCTAGATGAATGCCCCAGATACACAGCTATAGAATCAGTGTCCTTTGCTTTATTTGGCCTCATGATTTTAATTATTTATACAAAATAAAATGTCTGTAGAAGCCTGTGAGCATTTAATATCTTTCAAATACTTTAAAAGTCTTTAAGAGCTGCTGGTCAGCACCTTCCCTTGGGCTGAGCACACTTCAAAGCCCTCTTCCCAGCAACATTTAACTTCTTACAGAAGACGGATCTCCAAAAAGTGACTGAATGATTTTCATAGGAACTCTGTGTTCATCCAAAAAACTTAATCTCTCTGTGCAATGTTGTCCTACTTTTACACCAGTTCAGGATGATATTTAAATTCTGGGAAAAGTTTGCAAGGTCTTTATGTGCAAGTGTCCTCTCCATTTTTGGTACCAAACATCTGTGTTTTCTGCACCCTATCAGCTCTGACCTTAGATTTATTATGTGAAAAGCAGTTTCAAGTTCCTGCTCTGAATGAAGTAAACATTAGTAAGGGCGTACGACTGGATGTCTCACCGCCTAGTTATTGAACTCCGCAGAGATGAGGATTTCTCTTTGTGAACTGCTGATCTTATTCAGCTTTCAGTATATGTCCATTAAAATATTGGTTTTTAACCTGAAGCTAATCACACTGTAGAAAGCAACTAGATAATCAAACCCACCACTACATAGCAATCCATGTCTTTACTAAAACAAGCATAAAGGTCTGCGAACTTAAGATACAAAACTAGTTTATACAGATCTTTAAGAAAGTAGAGTGTACCTCATCCTTCAATAAAAGCTTGTTTCACTGAAAGTATATCCACTTTAAATATGTGCAAATGCAAAGCTTCTTTTATAATTATATTTAAGAGACATACAACAAAAGAAAAACCAATAATAAAAGGACTGGCATGCCTGCAGAATTTCAAACCCAAACAGTTACAATTTTTGGATTCCCCTGTTAGATGCTGAAATTAGGAGTGCTGTGTGGAAAGGCTGCCAGGATCTTATCACTGGGAAATTAACAGTAAAGTCATAGAGCCTTTAATAGGAACATTGTAGTGTAGATTTTAAAGCAGCCTTTCCATATGAGGAAGGTAAACTTATTAAGTTGTAATGGACAGATAGATTTGAAAAATGTACTTAAGGATCATTCTCTATTAAATTATAGACAGTTCTGAATTGTTTCTAAAGTCCTCAATTTGATGCTTACCTTTTTTTAAATTAGCTTGAAACTTTCCATACAGGAATATAGTGTAAGAACTACACTTAAAGGTGAAAATCTTGATCACACTGTTCCAAATACTGCCTTTCTACTTCTATGCTCATTTTGGACAATATTTCAATTCCAGAGACCCTGAGGTTCATCAGCTCTTTATGTGAAACTGTCTTATCCTCCCCATCTCGAGCACAAAGCAGCTGAGGTTTCTGCACCCTGTCAGACGTAACCTTAGTGCTAATTTGGGAAAAGCAATTCTCACATTTAGTGCTGAAAGACTGATAACCGAATCGACAAAGGAATGGCACATTTTCAGCTATGAAGTACAGACGCTGTGGACAATGGCTGTGCTTTTCCACTGTATAAATCCTCCTGACTCAGCTGTCATTGTGCAAATCTACTGCACAAAAGCAGATTTCGCTTGCATGATTGGACTTTATGTCATCGTGGCTATCATAACAAAAGTGGGTGTTGTGTTATCTTTAACATATTATTACTCTACCAGGTACCAAGATAGATGGATATATCTATAACCCTTGTACTTTACCGTCTCCTGAAGTCCAGAAATCTTGTTTATTATTATAATAAAATAACCCAATGAACAATATTCCTGGTTTACTGGGCAAGCACGGACTGTAGAACTGAAATGTGACAGACCTGAATCTGTTCTCACAGTAGTTCACATGAATTATGACAAAAATAAATTTAACAGGAAAAAATCAGGTTCATACAACTTGTCATATTAAAATATAGATCCATACAACTTGACATATGCACATTCATCTGATACATATATCCAATGCATATGTCATATATAGAGTTGTTTATCCAACCTGCAATAGCACTTAGTGGTTTTAATTATGAGTCAGGGATTGGTTTTGTTATGGATTGAATATACAGCTAATATGATAGCCAGTATGATAGTAGAAGTTCCTGACTCTAGCTAATAAGAAACTGTGTTGTTAATATATAGTCTCCTCTTACACATAAAAAAAATTGTGTAAACAATTTGCACTAAATTGCAAAACCACATAAGAAAATCTGGACCCTAGCAGAGACATAAATAATGTGGCTAAGAATGAAAAATATCCAAGAACAATTTACTTTGTGAATTCAAAACCAGGAGTACAGATGCAAGCAGCAAGTACAGCAACGGTGGCTAGTTAACTCTTCAAAAAATAAAATATAAATTAACTCAGAGTAACTACAGTTAGTATTACTGGCTCACTTAAATCAGATGTCAGCTTTTGCAGATGATGAATTCTCATTTCCAAACTGCTCATATCCTTGTATAGCTAAAGCCAAGTGTAATTCCATTTAAGCTATTGGAATTTTGATTTCAGTAGAACTTGGATAGAGTACTCAGATGCATTTTAAAGTATTTTGGTACACAAAGCCAAAAACAGCTTTTCTCTGAAACTATCCCCCTCTCTCCATACACACAAACAAACAGTTACAGGACTGATTAGTAATATTCACACAATAATGTAAGCTATTGCGCCTTGTTAAAGTATTGAATATTTTGGAGCCCAATAGTTTGGAATGCCCAAGATCCCTTTCACTTTTTTCAAATTATTGACAACTCTGGATGGCTTAGGAAGCTCTGCTGATCCACTTTCTGCTGGACTTTGGTGTCCAGTGTCAGATTCCCTTCAATCCAGTCAAAAATTAAAGCCTGTGCAAGGCACATTTCTGCCCGAGGCTCTGTAGCTACTTTGTGTTGATGTGTGGCCAATGCCTCCACAAGCCTTGAGTTTCTGTCCGACTTGCACGTTACAGCAATCTGCTCCTGTGGTATGACTGCATTAGCTATATGTTTTAAATTTAATCACACTCCACAAATCTCAATGTAATTGAAATAAAAATGCTTCTTTATAAATCACTTTTGATTAGTTTAACTGTTTTAAGACTAAATTCTGCTCCAAATAAGAGGGATGTATATGTCACAGATGTTGCTGAAACAAAGCTATGTGCTAGTCTTTAATGGCTAGATGAATACAACCAGATAAATGTACATTTTACATACCATTTAGCCACCGGGAGTCATGCTGCTCTGTTCTGATTGGATGATGATGTCCCAGAGTTCGGAAAATGGCAAAGTCCCTGCCCATGAAGTCTGCTGCTGTGCCAGAGTACAGCTCTCCATCTGTGGGAGGATGTAATTGTAAGCAACATTTCTCAATTTTCCAGTCATGGTAAGTCAGAGAAAACTGTCAGTCCTATGTTTATATTATGTTAATAGGGATAATGAGAAAATTACAAAGCAGTAAGCCATATGCAATGCATTGTCACTGAAAATATATGATTAGACCCACTTTCTCACTGCAGAGCTTAACTGTAACCTCTCTCAAATGAGCTGTATCTCCTGGCTGCTAGTGCAGCAACTTTTCAAAAATATGTTTAGATTCTTAGGCTGGAATAGTGACAACTTGTACACCTATCCCTGGCAGGCAGTAGTATGCAGCTCCCCAAAACCTACTTAACTGTGAAGTTACCCTATTTTGAACAGGAGTTTGGACTGGAGACCTCCAGAGGTTCTTCCCAATCTACTTGGTTTTTGTGACTCTGTGTTAGGAATTGGAGAGTCCAGCTCATTCACTCTTGGTTCAGAAAGATGTCAAGTCCTTTCAATTTTCCATATAGAAACTGTCTTTTGCTGGTTTGTTTGTTTGTTTGTTTGTTTGTTTGTTTTTTGTTTGGTTGGGGGTTTTTTTGGTTGTTGTTTTGTTTTTGTTTTTGTTTGTTTGTTTGTTTGCTTTTTGTTTTGTTTTGTTTTGTTTTCCCTGAGCAAACAGATCCTCAGAGAACATTCCTTCTACAGGAAAGATATAACATGCATTTCTCCTTCAGCCACCTTGGTACCTGTGTTACTGGCAAAGGGCAACAGCCAAGGGAAAGAATAAATGAGATCATTCCCTGTTACTTTGACCCCAGTCATATCACAGTGAACAAGGGAATTAAAAATTGACCTGTGATACTTCAGCCCATAAATGGGACATACATAGCCTAGCTGAAGATGAAACTCATAATATTAGAGTTCCAGTGTGCCCTTCAGCCAGCTAGGAGTATCATGGAGGAGACAGAAAGAGAGACGGTCTGAATTCCAAGGACCAGGTCAAGCTAAATACCTGCCAACTGGTAGAGAGAAAAATAATAATAATTAATACTACTACTACTAATAATAACAACAACAACATAGTAATCAGGCCCACAGAAAACAAGCAGGGATCCACATACAACACATTTTTCTGGCATTAATGTAGAGCTTGTCCATGAAATTACTCTGATTTAAAAATGCTAAAAATACATTTTTTAGGACTGTGCCCCTTTTACATCTGTATGTAAAATGAGATACCCTACCCTGTACTTTTAATATGAAACTAAAATTACTATTCCTTCCAACTACTGTTTTCAAGCTACCCATCTTAAATGGGTCACCCGTGAAAAAAGACAAGTTTGAGAATAAAATAACTCTTTCTTTAAGCTAAGGTAATACATTTTTCATGGTCATGATGAACTCTACCATATCCTCATTTTAAAACACCCTTTAGGAACAAGTTTATAATTTTCATGGCAATTTTAGGTATTTCCATGGTGGGACAACCAGATCCAAGCATGCCTATTGGATATCACTGGCATCTTTTCCCCAGAACTCTGACACCATGAAATTATCAACTGAACCTACAGTGTCTCTGTTCCATATGGTAGTCATGAAAGTCAGGAAGGGTGAAAACACTATAGCAGAAAGGCATGGAATTGAATGAATTCACAGTGGAGATTAGAAGCAAATAGACCAGTTGTGCCCAGCAGGAGGTGTAATCAGAAGTGAAACAGAAAAGCATATCATTAATTAGCGATTTATCATTCCTCTATGTCATTTTCAACCTTTTTTAAAGGGTAGACAATCACTTAATTATAGTGATTATTATGTACAGTGTATGCAACTGGGATGTTAAAGAACATTAAACCTTTTTGCTTGTGAAAAAGGCTTTGATGCTTTGCTGTGAGACGACATGACATATGCTTAACCTTTCTTTAACCTTATCTTAATTTTCTTGTCTTTCAGTCCCTAGTGAGTTCTGATAAATCAATATAAATCAAAGAGAGAAAGAAAAAACCAAGCCCTATGGCTTCCTAGTTATCAATGGATCTAAAGGTCAGTCAAGAAAGAAAAGAATTCTATATTTAATACTAAATTATTAAATTTAAAACAAATATAGCTAAAAATCTCATTAAAATTATATATTTGCAATATTTAGAATTGTAATGGGTTTTGGCACTTTAGCTTCTAACTCAATATATAAACACAACAGAAGGTATTTTCCAGGTTTGACTCAGTTCAACCCCAAACTTTTTCATGCCACTAGGCTCTTGTGGCTGGTACTTCTTCATCAGTGGTTATAGAGTAAATGTTTTGCCAATGGGCTTCAGCACATTCCAAAGGGGGAAAGGTCCGTAGGAGCTAGCTGACCTTTCTTTGTTTTCTACTAAAGCCCCTCCAAGTTTCAGTATACCTAGATCAGTGCCTGCAGTTTGAACTGATTTGTTGTAGTCATGCAAAAATGGGATTTTGACTTCTTCCAGATAGAAATATCAAGGAACACCATATATTTTTCTAAGGCTTTAGATAATTTTTACTAAATTCAGGGTGAGCCTTAAGTCATGTCTCAGATGTGCACATCCATTGAGTTAGTACTATTCAAAAGCTATATGAGGAGTTTGCCTCCTGTCTAGATAGAAGTACTTTCATCTTTGTTTCCTTTTGCAGATCTTCTTTTGGACTGAAGTTTACTCATTGTTGGTCTAGAAAACTATTCTCTTATGTCATGGATAGTCTTCATTGTACTACTTCCATTGCCAGTAGTTTTAAAAGCAGTTTTCATAAGTTTAAGAAGAAAGTGGAAATGAACAGTTTGAAAACTGACAAACATTTCTCAGTGGGAAGGAATGAAGTTAAAAAAAAAAAAAGTTTGCAACCTTATTTCTAGCCCAGCAGCATAAAGGCTGTCTAGAACAAGATGATGGCTTTCAGTTGTTTCCATAAGAAAAAGCTCTATGTTTTGGACACAAACCACTTTATCATAAAGAAGTGGCATGTTGGCATATGAATGCAAACAGAAATGCATATATTGACTTTACTAAATAACGAGACAACAATTAAAGCCCATAGCAATGTTTTTATTGGGGGGGAGGAACCATTTTCCCACAAACTGTACATAAACAGCATGAAACTGTGAACACCTCCCCAAGTTCATTAGAGACAAAGATGTTAAAAACTAAGCAGTACACATTTTTTTTTGATTAATTGTTTTTATTTAGCTTTTAAAGACAATTTTAAAAATTGTTTTTATTTAGCTTTTAAAGACTAAAATTAAAAAATATATTTTCCTTTTGAGAATACAGAAGTGTAAACTTCCTTTTTGAAAGAAATAAGAAAGTTGAATGGATAGGAAGTATAGTCAAAAACAAGCCTTGAATGTTCCGATTGCTCTCACTGGTAAAAGGCTTCCCAAACAAAATCTGCTGTACTTGGTTAGTAGGTATATTCACTAAGGTTAAGATTTTCAGACATAAAAGGTAGTGGTTTGACTTCATTCCTTTTAAACTCAACAACTGATCTCCCCAGAAAGTAGAATAACTCTAAAATTCTGAACCTCATAGGTACTTAGAAGCTAATTTCTAATAAATAAGTTAATAAAGTTCTTCCTTGGCAAGAAGCCAGTTTTATAGGTCACATTGATACATATTTGGGAGTATTAAGGCACCTAAAGTGATTAAAAAAAAAAAACAAACTTAAAAAAAAAAAAAATCAGTGTGACACAGGAACATGGATAGCTTTGAGGATTCTGGATCATCAGAGCTTTTGAAAATCCTAAAGAGCAACAGAGTGTTAATGGGACAATGCTGTCTCCTTCTCCGAGGTTTTTTTCAACTATCCCAATACAATTGCTTTAGACATTCAGTGATATTTTTTACAGTGATTACATTCTTTGAAAACCATGCTACCTCTCATTTCCCTCCTGCCCTGGAATACACACTAGAGGTGCCCAGGGACTGCTTAGTCTCTACATTTCCATACATTAGCCCACTTGAATGGAGATTGTTTAGTTAGCAGCATGTAGATGGGAATCGCTGAATAATGTCTTACATTACCAGGAACTAGTTATATCATGTTCCCAGCTGGCATTTACTTTAGAGTAGAGTAGCAATAACTTCCTTTAATGAACAACTCTTAAAAAAATAATGAAAAATGTTTGCAGGTGGATGGAACAAGGAACGTATACTGGAAAAATATTGGAACAATTTAAAAATGATGAACTGTTTGTTTTGGTTTTATGTGGATTTTTGTTGTTGTTGTTGTTGTTTTTTCAAATATTGATTTTTTCTTTAGGAGAGAAGGAAAACTGAAGATCCTTTTTAGGATTATAAGAGTTTATTTCAACTGAAATATAAAATAGAAATACTGAGCAATAATGTCTATTAAAGATCTTAAGTTACTTTTTGCAAATTAACCTTGGGGTTTTGCCCAAATTCCAGCTTGGGTAATTACATTTCACTAACCTAAGATTTACCTTCTAGTTATGGAGTAAAAAAACATACTCTTCTTCCACACTGGAAAAACTCTGTTTAGTGTTTCTGAAGAAGAACAGAAGTTATTTTCCCCTCCAGTGTTTAACCATATAAATTAGTCTTACTTCTCAGTCTTCTTTTATCTTCCTGATAGTTACATTGTGTTACTAATTATAACATTGCATTTTAATGACTACTGGGTAATTGTTTTACACAGTTTCCCTCTTGAACCTAAGATAACACACAGTTGCTTGTGAGGACAAATACTTCTGGCACACGAGGGGCCAGGAGTAGCTGAGCTATCATTCAGCTCAGAAGGGAAGAAGCAGTCCATCTATGTTCTTCTTGGTGTGAGGCATTTGAGGTCAAGAGGCTCCTCTGGCTTTCATGACCCTATTCACTGCTTCACTCCAGTGCTACCTACTTCAGAGAGCAGTTGGACCAAATCTCTCCATGTAGTCATTACTTGGCCAGTTCATTCCCTGTTCCTCACCTATTCTGGGGGGAGGAAATTATTTTGCCTTGGGTCATCATTTTACCATAAAACTTATGCTTTTTCAGCAAAAACATGAGTAAGTCGTGAACCAGTGGTGAATGTGATGTACTCTTTCTGAAGTATCAGGGGAACCTTTGCAGTAAAGGAGTGAAGTAAATGCAACGTTATAATCAGTAACAAAATATGACTGTGAGGTAGCTATAAGGAGGCAGAGAAGAAAGGGTGTTCATGTTCAGGAGGTGGGAATGTTAATTTTAGCTTCACCCTGAGTTTTGTGTAAGTCACTGAAGTAGAAATTAGTCACTGGCTTTGAATGTTGAATTTGAGCCATTTTCTACAGTGCTAATACACTCATGGCTCTAATTGAAGCCTGTTTCAAAACAAAATATCATACTCAGTCTATGGTTTATTAGGAGGAAAAATACACAGAGTGAAAAGTATAGTGATAGGAAGTGGGCTCAAGAAAGCAAAGATGTTTTAAAGACATGAAATCTAAGCCAAGGGAAATAAGATAATCATATTTATGCCGGACCGAGTGAAAAAAAAAAAAAAAAAAAAAAAAAAAAGGAATGTGAAAAGCTAGACGCTGTTGACTTTGTGCAGTTACATACCGGGTATACCATGTAATACTGGCTTGTCATCGTTCTCTTTCTTTATTGTATATTAAAGTAAATAGTAAAGCTATTCCCTTAAGGGTAGCTCTGCCACAAATTCAAGTCACTCCAGGCACTAATTTATACACTGGCCTTTCACACACACACTTTTTTTGCCTTTCTGTTTGTACAGGGTACAAGTTAGAGCAAGATGTGGACATCTTTCCTGGTTTTCCTGTTAAAAAGTGCATGTCCCTAGGGTAGCTCATCACCTGTGATCACTAAGGGCTTCGAAGATCAGGAAATGAGGCATGCTTAGGACTAAATTTTTGTTGCTGCCTATTTTAGATAGCTTAATTTCTAATTGTAATGTGAATATAATAAAGGTAGATGGTAGGCAAAGCCCTAGACTAGCAATATGGACAAAGTCCTGGAGAAACTAATGTGTCTGGTTATGTGTCATTTCACAAAGACTTCTTAGAGAACAGAAACTGCAATTTTCTGAAATTATTGTTGCCCTATTGGACTTGAAGTTGTAATAAATTGCCGGAAAGTTACACCTTAAGGATAAAGTGGTTACACCTGGGCAGAGTTGTTAAGGAAAGTACAATATATTTGTTTCACTCTTAATTTCTTCTAATAAAATATATTTCTACCTTCTTTGTAAAGGAGAAAGAAGAACAGTGAACACAATTCAATTAGGTAAATTAAATCAATTAGATAAATTTAATCAATTGGATTAGTTCAATTAGATTACCACAGTCCAGGTGCTCTATACTTATATATTCCATGAAATTAAGTATTACTAATTCAGAAATACCTGATTTATTGAAATCCCTCTGTTCTGGCCAGGAGTTTAATTGTATTTACTGTCAGATAAATCTCAGCTGAAACATCATTCTAAGGCCTAGACCTGTGACTGCTTGTATATCTCCAGCTCACATGCGGGTACAGTTAGGTGACAGACCTTCCTTGGCAGCAAAACTGATGTAAGAAATTATTTATTCCTGCTCTCACTTTGCTCTCAGCTGTGCTGGTGCAACAGTCAGTGTGGCCAGTTTGAAAACGGAGCAATTAAAATACCTCCAGAGTCACCTAGCTCTGAGGACAAGAACTGCTTTTCAGAACCAAGGTCCTACAGAGGTATACATGTGATACCTGAATCTTGGTCTACACACACTTTGTTTGTCAAGACACCAGGGACAACTATATTAAAAATTAAACCATAAAGACTTTAGCCTGGAAATAAAGTGGATAAAACAAAGCCCTATCATAGGTGCTGCAAGGAGAAAAGAGCAGAAAACTGAAAATTATTTACAGCGAATGCATGTCTCATTGAACTTGTATTGTGGCACCTACCTACTAACAGAGAAGCTGTCAGCAGTTTAGGATCATAAGGGCTTTTCCCTCGGCCATTTTCAAAATGTGAATCTTCCATTCTAAAAATGTTGTCCTGTGGGGTGGTAAAAAAAAGGAAAGAAAAAGAAACATTATTTGATGAAAGAATGCTAAAAATAAGTTGAACTAAACAGAGTGCAGTACATATGATTCATACTGGCTTTTGTGCCTTCAGGAAAGACAAATTACACTAGGTGAGGATCTGGCAAAAGCACCCAACTTTTAATCAGTATTGTGCTGAAGGCTAGTCAAAAGCACAAATACACATGCACAGCTTGTGTCTCTTCTATTCCACTTCACACATAATTTAAATTCTTTCATTGAATTATTTTAGCTTTCTCTGAGAATATATCTGATCTCAGTAACTGAAGAAACTGGAATTTGAAACTTTTGTCTGAAAAAATATAAAACCTATTTTTCACTCACTGTACTTCTCTGCAAGTATAATTAGTACATAATACAATGCTAAATTCTGCTTTCTGTAACCTGAATATTTAGTTACTTACTGTTTCATGCATCCTCAAATTCAATTTTAACTACATCAGGAGAGCTTATGTTTTATTTTTCACTACTGTGCAATGAAACTTTAAAATATACAGGCTGAGGGCAAAGCATATGGAGATATAAACCAAGATTTAAAAGGGCTTCAGTCAACACTAAGTTAAATCAAGGTCAGTAAATCCAAAGCAATAGGCTTTTCAGTACATTTAATTACTTTAGTTTTAACTGGCAGATCAAATCTGCCAATTAATTTGAACACTGCATTTATCTTACGTTTTGCACTGAGCGTACAGCCAGAAGAATAGATGCTTTTTGCACAGAAGTCTTCTACATTCACAGAAGACTTGTGAAGGCCACACTGAAAACTGAAATTTCCATTTCCTACCTGCACTGTGGTTAATTTGCATTGCACAGTGGTTAATTTGCATTGACACTGAATTAAGTCAAGGAGCCTTAAAGCTGGGACAACTCCTACTCCCCAGCAGTTTCTCTGGATACTTAGGCCTTTGCACCCAGTTCTCAGTTGCTTATAGCTAAAAATTCTCTATGAGGTAGGTGCTGAAGGACTTCCTTTAACTTGTATTTGCAGGACCAAGTAGCTTAGGCTGGAATAGTAACTATAGCTTGATACAGACTCTTTCATATTGACTGATCAGAGATGACACACCTGTTTTAGGAAAATAGTAACTTCAGAATATATGTCTAAAATATATATATTGATAGTAGAAAGCAACTAAGAAGATGTTACAATATTTTTGCCTATTTATTTCATAACAAAACAGCTCTTTACCTTGGTTCTTAAGTTCCTACCGTGCTTACTGCTTACACAGACTAAGAAACACCGCCCTTCTTATTCTCATCATCCCTTTCCAAAGACAAAATCATAAAGGCTTTAAGGGATTTAAGGGATATTAACTCCAGGAGGACTTGAAAGAAGGCTATTGTCAATACAGGGTATTGTCGGTTTTGGTTTTGTTTTGCTGAGTCAAAACCTTTAGGAATAGAAAATATATAACCTGTCTGGGCAACTACCATTGTCTTCTTAGTGATGCTTTTTTTTTTCTAAACTGAACTTTCTAAGGAACAACTTGGGACTTTTGGTCCTTATTACATCATCTGTAATGATTGCTAAGAGTATGGGTCTTCCCTTTTCTTAACTACCCTTCCTAAGCTGCTCATTCAGCTTCCTTTTTCCAGACTAAGTCTCAGGCTAGAATTTCATGAAAGCTTAATTAGTACGTAAACTCCAGAGTCTTACACTGTCTTGTGCTTGCAGGTAAAAGTCTCAAAATTGCATACAATACTTTCACCGTCAAGGGTAATGCTCCAGTTTTCAGTGCTGGAGACTTGGCACTCCACAATGCTGTAGAGGATGCAAAAAGATACTAACAACTCAAATTTTATTCCGTAATTGCTTTAGTAATATTTATTTAATATGATGGTCATTCAGACAAATAGCTGATGTGTTTCTCACGAGCACTTAATTGAAGTATTTGAAAGCAGCGCTTTCTCTGGCACCCTGCCTTTTCCATCTTGCTCATCCATACTGAATCCAGGAATGGGCCAGGCAAGTGATCAAACATCCTTCCAAATGGTATTATTTTAAACCTATTGAGTCCATGATTCTGTGAGTCACAGGCTATAGTTTTTGTTACAAGCTTTTTTTTATTACATCATGCAAGCACATATTATTTACATAATTTCAAAGGAACATCAGAAGGACTTCATATTTCACTCCATTTAATGGAGAAAAAGGTGAAGGGAAAAAGGACTGTTAGCAGGATAGTCTATCTAGAGGGGTTTACTGCACTGTAAGACAAAAAGTTCGGACACAATTCCATGAAGTTTGATCCCAGAATTTAAGCTCAATTTCCTAAGGCATGTTCTTGTAGATGTAGTCTGCCTGATTATGTTCATACAGTCATCCTGTATCTGTAATATATTCTACATTATTCAATTTATTTATTTATCTTTCCCTTTCTTTCTATTTCTTAATAGTCCAGACACATTCCCTGCTTTTATTCAATTTTCTGAATTTGCTTCTTCTAACCAGAAATTAATAAATAATGAAAAAGAAAACTGTTTCTGAAATTTTGCTGTAAGGTCCATATCTAGATATTGCACAATAATTAAAAGCAGTAAATTGAGGAGAATGCTAGATCTCAACTACAATAATAGAAAATGGCACTAATGCTACAAACCATTACTGAAAAATGTTATTATCAATCTACTTTTTCTTGGGATTTATTCTTAGTAGATGATAATTGCTCAACCTGCACACCAATGGATATTTGATAAGGCTATAAAGTCGGTGGCATGACAGTCAAAGCAGAATATATTCCTAAAATAATCTCATGTGTCATTACAAGACAAATAGGAAACAAATGTGGAAAATTATTTGGTGTAGGAAGGATCTGAATTTTTACTGTATTCTTCTGGTTTATGTCACTGTAACTCTACTGATATTGGCGTGTAGCAGGCAAGAAAGAGTGGAGAACTGATTCAATGTAAGTCAGAGTTCATCTACCCTTCTCTTTGTGTTTGAGGAATAAAATATTTGAAATAAGAGGTATGGCAGGGAAATCCCAGTGTTTTCATATTTCAGTTAAAATGCAATAGAGACATGTACTGAAGTTTCCAAATGTATGGGTGAGTAATAATGACAATAAATACATCATTGTTAAGTGCCAAATAAATACATCATAGTCAGTCTGAGGCCCCAAGGATCTTTGATAAACATGCTATAGGAAGTCTAACGAATAGGGCAACTTGCCCAAATAGATTTTTGGGTGCTGAAGTCAAACCACTTCTGTCTACAAACCAACAATAAATACAGGCAAAAAAGGAATAAACTCTTTTCTATGTACTTCTCCACACCCATTTATAAAGCCTAGAAAGCTATAGACTAATCACTGGTCTGTGGCAATTGCACTCAAATTCTGCACTGGGATGCAATAACAACAAAAGATAAGATGACAAGTCACTGTCAATGTTTGAGAGTAAAATTTCATCTCTTCATTTCTTATAAGAGGTGTGCTTGATCATTTTCCAGAGTTAGCCTCTGTGTCAGACTGGAAACTCAGGCTACATTCCTGGTGTTATAAGTCCTGTCCACCTAAATGACACCTGAAAACTTCTGTGCAGGCAGCTGAGAGAGTGAGAGTAGCTCAGCACCAAAATCAGTCTGCCTGGAGACAGCAAAGACCAAGGATCTGCTCAGAGACTTATGGGGGCTTTGGGCTGTGTGTGGGCTTCTTTTGCACGGTATAGACAAAAGCTTTTAGCTAGAAAGAATGCACATTGTTTGTGCTCAGAAAAAAATTCTGATCAGTTTATAATTTTGATGCCTCTTGAGTTTTGCAGTTAATTGAATGCAAAGAATGATACTGCAGTGAGTCAGCAAATACCTTAGCTATAAACAGCAAGATAAACTGTGTATTCACCCAATGCTCATTGTTTCAAAGTTTTGTGAGGGCTATTATAAAATCAAAGACAGGAATTCATGATGAGGCAAGTTTGCCAGGCTGGAGGAAATTCTCTAGAAATACAAAAAAAAAAAAAAAAAAAAAAAAAAACAAGCCAACTTTATTGTCCAAAACCCTTTAGTTGCACTAGCAGCCAAAAAGGACATTACAATGTACTTCAAACATTTTTAAGGATCTTCGTAGCTAAAACCTGGCTGTAGCATGTTTCATTTAGATGGTGCTGCGTTATTAAACTCTAGGTTTATATCTCATCGATACTTCTCTAAAATCCATAATAAACCTACTGAAAATTAGGTTGCTTGGGTCTTGAAATTCCACAAATTCATAATGACAACTGCTGTCTCATGGTATGACATGAATTGTTTCACCTAGCAAATGCCTTGCATGGTGGGAGACTATGTTTCTGGCTCCTTATAACACATGTTTTCCTGTAGCACATAGAGTGATAGATGGCAAGACTCAGCCAGAAAGAACTACCGTTCAGTCCTGGAAACGAACATAAAAGTTATTGTGATTCCCATTCTTTAGCCCGATGATCTGCCATTTCAAGACTCCAGAGATTTGCCTTCAAATGGTTGAAATACAGCTGAAATAATGGCCCATACCATGATACTGAGTGGTGACAAGACATTGCTACTTGACAAGACTTATTTCATATTTTGATATTGAGTAGCTTCAGTCAGCCAGTGTACTAATACAATATAATGTTATATATAAATAAATACATATACATCAATTGTATACCTATATATACATATACGTGTGTATATTTATGTATATATACCCAGTATATATGCATATATATGTATATATATGTATACGTATATATACCCAGTATGATAACATTTTAAATCATTTTTTGAATCTCTGTCAGCAGCTAGCCCGCCCAGAACTGTGTCAGCAAAACAAGGACAAGAAAGACGAAAGCATACGCTAGCTGGTTTTGATAAAAAATAAAATGAAATAAAGTAATCTTCTTTCCCAATTTAGTACTATTTCTGGCTTGTGAGAAAATGTTTGGTTTGTGGGGAAGAGCTAACCTACTAGAATCGACAGCACTGACTGCTGAGTTTTAGAATTATTTTTTTCCTGAAACTCTTCTGGCAATTCACACAGAAACCATCCCAGAATTGCACAGCCTAATCCAGTGTAACCACTGCTGGTCAATAATGAATCAATGCAGTCCAAGCAAATGATCTGAAGAGGCTGTGTTGATGGAGTATGTACAGCTACTAAGAAGGTATTACTGGTTTAAATTATAAGGCATGGAAGACGTAGAGTGGTTTGACAGCAGTGATGCTCCCCAGCTGTTCTAGTACAATTGAAGGGACTTATATCGTTACACTTGTAACCCCCCTAACCACAAATAGAAAGGAGCATGTCCCTAGGGTATCTTCCAAGGGCTAGCTGATCTCTGCAAGCTGCCAAACAATAACATGGGATGGTGCAGAAACATTGAAGATGCTAAGAGCCTTAGGAAGTATTGCATCCTTTGTTTAATAAAAAAGGTAGAGTTGGCCACAGCTGTGAGCATTATTGATATGAACATTTCCCTTGCTGTTTTCCCAGACTATATTGTGTTACCATGAGGCATTTTATAAGATAAATAGATTAAAGTGGAAAACAAAACAAACGAAATCAACCCAAACCCTCAGAAAAAATAACCCCAAAAGATTGCCAGAATGGAGTGCCTGGAATATGACAGTTCACAAGGAAGGTGTATCCATTTGGAGGACTTTAAGGCCAATGACAATGTCTCTTAACCAAGTCAGAAGCTGCTGGCACTGAAATACTGTCTTCTCTGTATTATTCAGTGTTGGTAAGAACAAAAGGAAAAGACCCACTTCCCACTCAGAGAACAGCTTTCAGACTTGTTAAGGTTTGGATTTAGCCCCTCTACATGAAGGCATTAAATGGGGTGGCTAAATATGTTGCCCTAGTCACATTCAGCAGAAAGTAACAGATTCCTCTGAATGATGAGTCACAGCAGCTCAGAACTGCAATTCCCAAGGGCAAGATCTCTCTTCACTGACCGCAGAGGAAGCTTCATATGAATTTAAGACTGAACTAAGAGTCTTTCTGAAATGAACACTGCTGAGGCAGCTGATTGGAGCCACCTGACTTTGAAAACAGACACTGATGGTTTTGCTGGTTTTTGTTTGTTTGTTTGGTTGTTTTTTTAACTCCACTCTAATATATTAATTTTAGTTGATTTTTTGATTTTCCTCTTGCCCAATACAACTTTCTGTGCACACACTTTATGACTATATCAAGGATATTTCACAGAGCCTTTTAAATACATTTCACTCTATGAGAAATGATTTATTTATGAATTCTGTTACTTTTCAAGAATAATTTTAAATGGAACAACTGTGCAGGATATGGCTATGTTGTTATTGTTATTATATTTCCCATTTCACACATAATCTATTGAGTCATGAAAACTGTTAAACATGAGGACTTTGGTTTCAGGTTTGGGAATCATGCTGTTATGGAACTTTTAATAAGGAATATTTAATAAAGTCATCCCCATGGAATGCTTTATTTTTAAAAAAGTGCAAGTGCAAATAAATATAATGTGAGAAATTATGCAAAAAATACAAATATTAAAACAAATGTAAATGTTGAGTCAAGTGATAACCTTTGGGGAAATAGGTGAAAAGTAATTGAAACAATAATGCAACTGTTTTAAATCATTAATTATTAAAAAAAAAAAAAAAAAAAAAAAAAAAAGTAAAGCAGAAAATAAATGCACACAATGGGCTTCTGGCTTTTAGTGTTCAGGCTCCATATGATACAGGGTTTTTACCTGCACACATTTGGGGGGTACTGTGTTCTGCAACACCTTAATGTTTTGTTTTTCCAACTTGATGCTTATTTAGTTATTAGAAACCAGTTTTAAAACCCTGTTGAAAACCAATCTAAGTGACAGATCTTTAGTAAAATGCTGTTCCCAAGGAGAGGTCTTTGACTTCTGTATGTAGGACCTGGAACTGAAACTCTCAAGCTGGTGTGCTGTGCTAAAGGGGATGGGGAAGGGACTTTATTGAAATGCGTTTACCTGCAAAACTGATCACAATCTCTTAAAAAGATCTGCCCACCTCTCTGTGCCTACCCTCAGGCAGTTTGATCAGCTTCCTGATCACTGCAAGACCTCTCAAACTATCTCTGTATCAATCTGTGTCCTTTTTTCCAGACCCAGGATATATTCTGTCCACTGAGCCACTTGTAGATATTCACTGAAATAAAAGAGCTGTTGAGATAATATCCAGCTCCATGCTTCATTCTGCAGATTAAATAAAACAGAGCAGAGCTCTTGATTTATGCTTCTCCTTGTATCCCAAGATGTCACTCGTACTAGAAAGATTTCCTGGCTTATGATGCTCAGAAGACGCCTTAAGATGCAGTAGACAACTTCGATAAACACAAGTTTTGAAAACTTGTCTCCCTAAACTAAGCTTGAATTTAGACAGCTCAACCCTCTTAATAGATCTCTTTCAGACAAATATCAGAAGTCCCACATTTTTCTGCTTTCTTCTGAAATTAAATGAATTAATATTTATTAAATTACCATAAACTTTTGCAAAAAGGGAAATGTTCCATACCTATCTACTTATCTGCCTGTCTGCCTGTCTGTCTATCTATCTATCTATCTATCTATCTATCTATCTATCTATCTATCTATCTATCTATCTATCTATCTATCTATCTATCTATCTATCATCTATCTATCTATCTATCTATCTATCTATCTATCTATCTATCTATCTATCTATCTATCTATCTATCTATCTACCTACCTACCTACCTACCTACCTACCTACCTACCTACCTACCTACTTGTCTGTCTGTATATTATAATTCAATTAATTTAATGAAAAGGAAAACATAGCCAAATGGGCTGTTCAGGAACAGCTGGTTCAATCTATTCATTATTCCTAGTTTATGATCTGTAAGATGCTTCTGACTGGAAGACAAACCAAGTGTCAATGTCAAATAGTGAAGACTTGTTCACACCTGAACATACTAGTTTGCATACTAATACTGGTATTTATATGAAGGATAGACTCTTTCAAATAACTGCAACATATGTAAATAAAAGGAGGGCAGTCACAGTCAAACTGAGCAGCTGTTCAAAAAAGAAGTATATTTTTGTGAACTTGGTTTTGCAATATTTCGCAAGCTAAAGACACCAGACTTATCTGATTGTCATGCAACAGTTTTTGGGGGGTTGGTTGTTTTTTTTTTTTTGGTTCTGTTTTTGTTTTTATTTTAAATGAAGTCATGTACCTATTTTAAAGCGCTGCCAAAATTTATATTTTGGATAAAATATTTTTCTGATTCTGGATAACAGAAATAAATGAGCAGACATGAAAAATACCAAGGAATTTCATTATAGTGCCATACTACTTATCCCTTTAAAAAAACCTGCAAATATAGAGTGGGTAGAAAAAAAAAAAAAAACAACAACAAAAAAACAACAAAAACAAACAAACAAAAAACAAACAAACAAACAAAAAAAACCCCAAAATAAAACAAACACACAGTCACACAGTTAACATGAATGACATGTTAACCTTGACTGATTAGTAGAGACACCAAAAATGTCATCCCAATGGCATACCAGACACTAGATACCATCAAGGATATTGAACAATTCTCAGAGGACACTGAGAATTAGAATGCCTTTGTACTGCAACTTTCTAAGTTGTCAAGTGTAATACATCACCAAAGATCACTGTTTGGCTCATATCGGATGACCTCTGGAAATATAACCACCATACAATGACTGTCTGTTCTAGTCAAATTATTAAGTGGTCTGCATATGTAAGCAATAAGATATACAAACCTAAAGCCAGTACACATAACTGAACTACATAACCTAAAAGTCTCAGTTATTTAAGTGTTCTTATTCTTACCCCCAACATATTTTCCATTAAAAACATTTGGAACAGATTCTAATTGCTTTAGCAGATTCTACTATTATGTTAAATAAATTATTGGGCTATACTTTATTACACAATTGTACTAGTTTTCTACGGTTATTTTTAGCATTCACAAACACTGCTTTCCCCCTTTGTCTTCTGGATTTCCTGTATGTTATTAGACTGTGGTGAGGTCAGGCATCAGAGGAAATAACAGCAGAGCTAACTCCTAGACCCAATGTTTTATGAATTACTGAGCATCAGTGATGTAATGGCAATAAATCTAACCCAGTCTCAGTCCTGTGTCCTGCTGTAAATAAATGAAGTTAGCAAAGGTGTTATTTTATTCAAGAGCCTTCCTGATGAGAATGAAAATGCTTCCCCTGAGGGATTGTTTGTAAAACTGCTTCTATAATTAGGGTGCTGTTTAACAAGAGAAAGGTTCTCCAATTTTCCTGGGGAACTTTCATGTCTGAGTCAAGGGTATCTAATTTTCAACACAAAAATGACTGCAAACTGGGGAAGCAACATTTAGAAAGGACTTAGTGAAGTGAACATATAAGCATATGGACAAGATTTTCTATTCTCCCAAGTGATTTTGCATGCTCCTGATTTGGGCACCCAATTTAAGACTTGCTCAAGGGCTCTGATTTTCACCAAATACCTTATCGGGCAATTTAAAATTCTGATACTTGACACTGTTAATCACTTCTAAAAATTAAGACACCTGTCTACCTTGCTTTTTAGCCTATGTGTTTTGTAATTCTTAGCATGGAATAATCTCTAATATGAGCACACATCCTAACTAAAGTCTTCCAAAATCTGACTCTAAATGAGTGACAGAATAAGGAGCAAGCCTAGAAAAATATTATGGACTCTTTCTCCTATAATAAGACCTACTGAGCACGGTTTCAGAGATTTTTTGCAAGCAACAAAGATGGAACAGAGAATTACACCCACAGCAACTACTGAAACAAATATTAAGCTTTGATTTTTTTATCTAAGTTACTGCAATCTATCTGCAACGTTTCACTCAGAGAAGCCTGTAAAGTGTCAGGTCTAGTCCTATGTTTGATATGTATTCAGATTTAAAAAAAAAAAAAAAAATAACATAAACAAGTCTGGAATACAGGAGCTGAAATTCTGACCCTTTGGGCAATTTTTCTTTTCCTGAGGCAAAGCTTGGATTTTAAAGCTCTGCAATAAGCACTTCTCTTTCTTCTTTGTACCCTCCACTTCTTTTCAGTGTGACACGACCCAGCCCTTCTGCAGCCATTAACAAAAAATAATATCCTCAACATGTTGATAACTGGTATTGAGTTAGAGAACAATACATTTGAAAAGCTAGCTTCTATTGTGCACACTGAGACATAACTAACAGTAGACATAATTATAACCTCTCTCTGTGACAAGTTGCAATTATTTCTCTTGGCACTATGTTTAAGAGCAATGCATTTCTCATACAGGTTGGGGTTTTTTATTTAAAAAGTCAAGAATGTTTGATATTCTTTTCCCAGTGAAACAAAAACTTTGGTGACACAGAAACAGATGGATTTAAGTGTTTTTGATCCACGGTGACTGAACAAAATACATTAAAATTCACTCCTTTATTCATTATCTTGCTTGCTGTTCTAGTACCCAGGAGTGCCCAGAAAGGGAGAGAGTCAGCAATGCTGGCAAGAACAGGTAATACACTCAGCTCATATGTCTATATATGTACACTCATGAAAAGGAATGCATAGTGTCAGTGGGGCTAATCAGCATACAACCAGATAGCTCAATTACTGATATCTGTATTTTCAAAGAAGAAATGCTACCTTTCATTTAACAGAACTTTGGCTCAAAATCCTGGCTGTTTCACCCAGTACAATCATAGTACATTGTAGTGTAGTGTAACGTAGTGTAGTATGGTATAGTATAGTATAGTATAGTATAGTATAGTATAGTATAGTATAGTATAGTATAGTATAGTATAGTACAGTACAGTACAGTACAATATAATATAGATCAACTTTGTAGACTAAAGCAAACTGAGAAACACAGCAAACTCTTACAGGAAAGAAGTAGTTCTCCTTAAAGTTCTGATTTCTGGGATAATTTTTTGAAGCTAAATTTAATAGAACACAAATGATTAAGTTATTAAGCTTTTTTTTTTTTTTTTTTGAGAAAGAAAGATGACCCACCACCAGATCAAATCTGAAGTGTGGAGTGGTTATGGTTATGAATTGAGTTAGGCAGGACCTGTCTCTGTGCTCAGGGGAGGGTTAAGGACTGTAACAATAAACCCTACAGACTGCAACTAAGGGCGATGCCATCCCAAATGCAGTGTGATCCCTGAGACCTTCATGCATATCTTCTCAGGCCCTGCTCTCAGAGCTTTGACATGGAGCCCATTGAAGGGAAAGAAAGATTCCCCTCAAGTTCAGTGAACGCCAGAGGAATCTTTCTTATATCCCTTGCCATGTTTACATGTTAACTCGAGGTCACAGCAAATCCTTCCAAATGACTATGAATTAAAACAGTTGTTCTCCATCACCATCAATTTAAAGGTTTGAACTGACAAATATACAACTTTTAAAACTGCATCCTTACCATCACCCTTCTGCTTTTTGTCATCATTAAAGTAATGGCAATAAACACCGAAAAGAAAAATCACGTGTGTTCTTAATCCATACTAATTACTTGGTTTAGAATATCTGACTGGAATGCAAGCTTCATTTGCATTTATGCAGATAAATGTTAAATGTTTAACTGCACTTAGCTGTTGATCCTTGAAAAATATAATTATACACAAACACATACAGGCACAAACAAAAATAAGACCTCAAATATTAATCATCTCACCTGCTGTGCCAAATTACCCTTTTAATTTGTTATTCATAAACAAAAGAACCTTTAGACAATAAGCTGAGTTCTCTCTTCAGCAAAGCTTGTGCAACCCCAGTGAAAGCCAATATAACTAAAGAAAAAAATCAGTTTTGGAGATTATAAAGCAGGACAAATATCAGAAGGATCCACATGTTTTTTGCACATCCATAACATAAATTCAATTTTTAACTCATTGGGTTGCTTCTAAATCATCCTGTCTTAGTTTTACAACTCGAGTGTTTCCTTACTGTAAGTTAGCCATGGATCCAGACGATTTGGTTCTAATTGGTAGGGAAAAAACACAAGCCTTTCTATTTATTTATTAAAATCTTCCCGGATCATCTGCAAGATAATGCTGATCAGCTTTCTATCACCTTAGATGTAAACATTTCAACAGGAGAAGGTGTTTGTGCTGTCTGAGGCACCTTCTGAACTCTGCTGAGCTTATCTCTTCTTTATAGATGAAACTTTGTTTACCTAAGATTTGAACACTGATTACAGGCCCCTGAGAAATAGGAGACAGTTTTCGAAACATTGTCAACTATAATTGGTTCCTGTTGAAACATAAGTCCCTCAGAAAGGGAAGAATTCATGGGTATGGCCATGGAGGAAAAGTGACCAAACATCTGCAGTGATGCTGGAGTTTCCTTGTAAGAAAAAACTCATGAAGGCTAGCAACATCCACTTCACATTTAGAGATGCACAGAAAAACTGGGAATAAAACATATCTTTCCTCTTTCCTTTCCTTTTGTATGCAGGCATTAAAATTAACACTTACAAATGGAATCTGAAATATAATAGTCCAGCTGTCTTCCTGTTTCAGGAGGTGTTAGTGGTAGCAGAGAAACCAAACTGCAGAATTGGCATTTTATTCTCATATCAGTGACTAAGCATCTGCTCCAAAGCCCATTCAGTCTATGGCATTCTCCTCTCATCTTTCAGTGGCCTCTGAATGGCCCCAAAAGAGCATAACCAACATCATTTTTCGTATAGATTAAAGAAACAGGAATTTTAAAACTACATTTCTGCCCGAAGATGTTTTATTTGTCAATGTTAGACTGAAGGCAGCTAGAATAAACCAGAACAACTTGTATATTTACTCCAAAGTCTTTCTGGAATTTTGCATAAAGCTATGTTCACTGTTTCCTTCTGTATCTTTTCACAGAAAGCAACTCTGCAAACACTAGTACAGTACCTCATTTTATGGATCAAGAACAAGATTTTAAAGTCACAATAGTTTTTTTAAAAAATTCATTTTATGTTTTATGAATGAGATCAATGCTCAGTAACAGTCAAAAAAGCAAATTTAATGTTAGGGGTTTGAAGGAAAGAAATAAAGGACAAAACCAACATGCTTCTATAAATGCATGGTACTCCTGCATTTTCAGTACTGCATGAAGTCACAGTCCTCTAACTTAGAGAGCATACAGAACACTGGAAAAGATATGAAGAAAAGAAGACTCTTCTCTGTTCTTAAATAAGAAACTGGCCAGTCAAGGTTTAAAACAAAATAAAGATATGTTCCTCACATGTTACAATTTGTAGGGCATGGGATGTTGTGGATACTTAAAAGATGTATGAGCTAAATGCCAGTAGCAATTCATCAAAACCAAGTCATTGAAAGCATTAAACACAGAGATTCCACCCCTTGTTCAGGAAATCCCTGAACAACGAGTGCTGGAGCCTGGGAGACTATATCACTAAGCACTGCTGCAAGCTTGCCTTCTTATTCTCTTCCATTGGCATCCATTATGGGCCCTTGTGAGAACCAAGATACTGGGCTAAATGAGTCTTTGGACTGAACAGATTTGACTGTTCTTATGAAATGAGGCAGAGAGAAATTAGGTAATTTAGCCAGGAAATCTATGCCAAAGCTAAAAGCTAATGTTCCAGTTCCTGAGCCAGTGCCATAAACAAAAGTATATAGTCCTGTCTCAAATCCTAGTAAACATAATGGCAACCAAGCTTACTCAGCACAGGCAAAACTATGCACAATGTGCCAAGTAAAAATGGTAAGGATCACTTGTGATGGGGAGAGTGCATCTGCCTTTGTGCCCAGTTAGCCTTTAGTCTCCTTGTGATTCCCAAGGAATATCTCGGTTGGGTTCCCAATGCACAGACAAATTGCCACATGCAAATAGCCACTTGCTTTTTATTCACTTGAGTTTTACAAGAACTAGCAGGGGAAGCAAAAAATCTCTCTCACAGATTTCCAGCTCTATAGCAACTTAATATTAATTAGATAAGCAATCATATAAACAAAAATTAAAAAGAAATAGGTCATTTAACTTAGAATAAAGATCAGATAATGCCTACCACAAAATTTCAGAGAGAGATAAGTTTGGTTTTTTTAACTGACTTTTATGATTCATATACAGTCAGTGAAGATTCATGTGACAATATTATTCTAAAATGTTCCCATCACATCAAACACTTATTAAAATAATCTAATCTGTTTAAACATATTGAAGGGAAGAAGAGCTGATACGCAATTATCTCTTTCCCTAAATTGTTCTTTGATTTGGTTTCAAGGTTCAAAGATCCACCCAGTTTTTGTGTTAATAGACAGCACTGATGTCACTGGGAGAAACAGAACGGAAGATAGAGGTGGAGGTTGAATTTGAAGATAAATTGAATAAAAACATTAGAAATCACTGGATAAGAAAAGCAAACAAACATCCAACAAGTACACCTCTGGTTTCATAGCTCTTCCTTGTTTCTTGATGTATCATAATATCCTTCCTTTCCCTTTTTAATCATGCAAACTTACAGCTGTCTTTTTAAACATTTTTAGACTCAACTTCAAGTGCCACACTTGATACCATATGTCACACATTTCCTCTTCTTTTCGTGAAATGGCTTCAGATAGAATGGTTTAACCTTATTTTCCTGCTGTCTGGATTTTGTCTCTTGCTATTCAGAAGCGTCTTCCTATCTTAAGTGTCATTCATGTTAAGTAATTTAATCAAATTTTGGTCACAGGTTTTAAATTCTGCACTGTTAATCTTCTTAACTAATATAAGAAGTTAAAAACTCATTTATTACAAATTGTACCATGATGAGGATATGTGCCTACATACTAAAGGGCAGTAGAAGATTCCTGGTAGAAAATTAATAAGTATAAGATGCAAATAGAAAATAAAGTGATGATAATAAGATGTAAAATAGACCAGACTTGCTCTAGCTTAACATGTAGAGATTTTTTTTTTTCCCTGCTGCACTTCTACCTGTCTATCACTTCTACCTTGCCATCACATTAGTTTTTAGACATTTATATAATTTTCAGCATGGGGATTTGATCTACTTTCTTAGATGGCAATGTCTAAGGAAGAACACCAAATGCTGATAGTAGATTTACATGTCAAGAGTCTGAACATTAAAATCTAAGTTTAACTGCATACCTAAGTTCATGTTTTTCCTGAGAGCTGGTGTGGATTGTTTTAAAATGGATAATAATTTGCCTCAAATCTTGTACAATTAAATTGCATCTGAAATTTCACATTGCTTCTTGAGTTCCTTTCTTGGATTCAATTTGTATAATTTTATTCTTTCTAGTTCAGAGAAATGTAAATTGATTTCCAGGAACTTTTCTGAAATACATTGCTTCCGAGTGGACTGCCTATTTTATTTTATTTTATTTTATTTTATTTTATTTTATTTTATTTTATTTTATTTTATTTTATTTTATTTTATTTTATTTTATTTTATTTTATTTTATTTTATTTTTATTTAATGGTCATGAACATCCCAGATACTATGGTAGGTGTGAAAAATAAGTGCTATTTCTAAAGATGCATATTTCTCTCTATTGACCAAGGATAAGGCAGAATAAGTACAACAACTGACGATGTTTCAGGTGATTTAAATCATGTAAAATAACTTCTACACTCTGAAATTAGGCTGCAATGTAAGTTTGGAGGGAATAAATTATCTAATACCAGGAGAGAGTAAAATACTGAAAGACTCAAATCCTCCAACATAGTTCCCTGTTGTCATCTATTCATATTTCTTACTGCTTTTTTCCTCCATTTCACGACCCAGTGTTCCCTGGCTTTTTAAGAAATCCCAAATGTCTCTCCCTTTCCCCTTCAGAGTGTCCTGTCTATGGTGCTGCCTATAAAGAGCCTATGAAACTGAAATACAGTTTGTCCTTTTGAAGCATCTAAATGCAGAAAGACTTCAGATTTGGTTTTACATTACAGATATGAGTAATCTCCCTGAAAGCAATGAAATAATTTGCTTATGTTCTTTCTGAATGAGATTGTGAGACTGCTTTTCATAAAAGCACCTTAGTGTGCACTTAAATGCATAGTTAATCAATGCTTAAATTTCACAGATTGGTACATAAAGCCTAATCCTACTTCTACTTAAATCAATAAGTAGCCAGTGATCACACTGCATTTGAGATTTCACTTTAAAAGCAACTTTAAAAACAAATATGCTGCTGCCATATTCCTTCACTTTGTCTCCAACTGTTCACTCAATTCTCTTTAAAAAATATTTCAATCTCTTTTTAATTAAATAATTTGAAAATTTAGCTATTGCAACTAAATTCAGCATTAAATTTCATTCCTTCATCTATGTAATGGCAGTAGTAGTTATTCATTTTTATCTTTGTAGTTCTCATTTCATCTCTTATCAGATGGCTGGTACATTTAAAATCCTCCTTACAGCAGGCACTAACCATCATATCCAACCTGTTCTTTAGGAAGTCTTTGGGTGAATTTTGTTGCAATTTCTTATATTCTTTTATTTTCAAATTTTACTTGTCTTGTCAGCCTGGAGGAGTCCAAGTGATTTAGAAGTAGTAGTCTCAAAAGAGAAAAAAGCAGGTAGGGAAGACTGAATTATTCATCATGGTTATTTGACTACTGAAAGAAATACCCATAATGCTTTTTCAGGTAGAAGATACAAAAAAGTTATTTTCCCAGCACATAAATTTGAAAAATTAGAATAAAAACCCACTTATACAATGATGTAGTCAATAGACACCAATTATGTCAGTAACGAATTTGGCCTGTACTACACAAAATTTGGAATTGATCAACATAAAAAATTTTGAAATAAGCTATGGTCATTTGCAATTTCTTGGAAATTCTATGAAGCACTTGAAAAAACTGAAGTCCATTAGAAATTATTACATCTTATTATTATTATCAACAGTTTCAATGTTTATTCTGAGGTACAATATTCAATTTTCTTTCAACTGTTTTTCCACTCAGGGCCTCAGGAAATTTTGAAGAGACATATTTTCTCTAAAAGTTTGTCTTTATTATTTTTATACATCCTTCCATCTTTACTTTCCTCAAAGAAAATAAGAGACAACAACTTTTAATAGCATTTAGATTCTTAAGCACCCAATTGAAAATGAGACTGAAGTTATTAAGCCAAATAAATATGCATGAATATCGTGCCTTCGATGTCTAATTTACATTCCACTAGTTAGGTATGTAAATATGAAAATTTAAATTCAGGTAGCTAAATTTTAGGAGTAGATTAAAATCAGTTTTCTGGTATCTTAAGTCCAAAACTAAAGAAACCACTTAAACCTGTTTTTAAGTATGGTCCCTGTTAAGGCACAACATGTAACCATGTATTCTAAAATCCATAAAAACTATTGCAAATGTGATATTTTCCTGACTCAAGACTAGTGAAAACTAGAAAGCCACCAATGAAAAAATTATTTTTTCTCCAGTTTAACTCTTGAAGAAACTCAAATACTGGTTAACCCCAAAGGATATTACTTTTCTCTCTTTGGGAAGTTTTAGAGGGGTTAAGTCTGGATTAGTATCTAACCATGCTGCTTACTACCCAGACAAACAAATAAGTAAGATGTTGTAGGTGTAAGTTGAAAAAACACCCCTGTTCTTTTTATTTTTTCCACAAAAGGAATAATTTTGCACCAGGATTTGATTCCTCTAACTCAAATGGTTAATGTGGCTCATGAGAACAGTCATTGCTTCATATGAGTAAGATGTCAGGCTCTTTCTAAGTAACTGAAATCTCCAGTTTTTCTTACTGTCTTCTATTATCTGTCTAAAAGTATTTCCTTGTTTATTATCTTTAATACCCCACGAAATATACTGATTGTAAAAATAATATCTAAGTCATTAAGTGTTATCTAAGCTACTTGGTGCAATGTCAGCTAAAATGGATCATATTTTTTAAGAGATTCTATATCACCCTTCTACAAAAAATAACATACATTTTCCTTTATTTGCTTTTAGCCCTCTCTTTAAGGCTTTTATTTTGTGGTTTTGATATGTGACTGTTTTTATAATGTCAAGAAAGTACCTTGAGTTAAAAAATTTATTATGTTATAATCTTTGTACAGAGAGATTTAGCATTTATGTATTAGCCATCTTTTACGCTGTAGTCTTACTATCTCCCTTCAAGATAATCCTTTTTACAGAGGGTCATGCCTTTTCAATGCCTGCATGAAAACACATTTGCACAAAGAAATAAAAGCCAAATTCACAAACCTACAAATGACAAGCAGAAAGGGCTTGTATTCCAGCCTGCTTTCCTGCAAAATCCTTTGAAAGGCTAAACAGCCTTTTCAGTGCAATCACTAATCTGCAGACTTGTATCACTATGTTTGAATGTAATGAGATTCCAGTAAACACATGCACTCCGTGTCGACACAGTGAGCTCAGTTTAAGAGCAGCTTATTTCAGCTACTTTCAGGCAGCTAAAACCAGACCTGAAATGCTACTTTAACTGAAATGAGAATTCCTGTGCTGGGATTTGCACTGCCTTAGCGAGACATTCACAGGTTTGGTTATGGATAAGGCTTAAGTCATGCAGAGAACTATTCCACAACCAAAACTTCCACTGCTTTGTTCAAACTTTCCTTTTTTGGCTCCATTTCTTGACTGAGGTTAAACAAAATCAACTTTCCCCATTATTGTTCTTTTTATCTCCACCAGTCTTTAAGAGAATACATAAATCTTGTCCTGGTGTCTATATAATTTATTATTATCTTATGCCTGTTGGAAGAATCCTTGTGTCCTTGTTCTATGTTAAATGATGCTCAATCTTTCCTTGTCCTAAGTTTGATAGAAGTTTCACAGAGTTTTAGTTAGGAATTGAAATTCATGATCCAGACTAAATTCTACTGACTTCAAGGGATTTGTTCTTCAGCAAGTATTCCGGGAAAAGACCCTAGGTATAGCAGCAGTAGGCTGATGAAGACTTACTCTTTCATTACTCCCACACTTGAGTAATGAAACAAGATCCCTGTTTCTTATAACAAAATATGATGAAATGCATAAACCGAAAGGTTTGTTAAAACAGAATAAAATAAATTGTTATTCAGAAAAAGTAAATTAAGTTAACCGCCTCAACCAGATATAATTAAATTGAATACGCCACCATGACTATTGTTGATATACCACCTTCATGACCACTGATGCTTAGCCAAACAGAAAATTAAACTTGGATCAAGTAAAGGGAAAAAACAACACTACTGCTCTGCAGTTTTCTGCTGTTTGACACATGGTTTGTATTATAGGTGTACTCATATCCCTTATGAAACCCTTTGTAAGCCTGTAAATAAATTTTATCTACAGAGAGTAATGTTGATTTACACAAATGGCAAAACACTTTCAGGTTTCATGTTGGTTCCATACTTCAAACAACCTGGAAGTATAGGATGAAATGATTAGAAAGTTACTGCTTTGCAAAAGTAATCAATGCCATTTGTTTTCTGATTACACGTCTACCAGTTCATAATTAAAAAAATAAATCATACCTCAGGGCAAAAGAACTCATTGGAAGAGAGTCTTCCTCTCTTAGACGTTATTATTTTTCTAATCCCCCTTCGAAAGCTGTTTCCAGGCCTGGAATCAGGTTTAATCAATCAGTACATATGCCTTTTCTGAGCCCAAGAAGTAAAAATGTGTATTATGTAGGAAGTTGCAGTGCAGAAAACTGACCTATTCTTTGGGAATCCTGGCATTAAGACTTTTAAAAATTTTTTTTACACTCACATGTTATAACTCGGTATAGGCTCGTCCCTAATGTATGTAGAGGGTCTTTGAAGGGCATCTAAAGATTATTCAGTGGACAGATAGCTCCATCACTGCTCTTTAGCTTGTCTGAGGATTTTTTTGGCCTGAAGATATAGGATCATTTTCACAGGGCAATGACTGCAGCTTCATCTTTCAAGAAATCTGAATTGCAGAGAGCAAAACCAATTAAGGCCAAAGCACTTGGCCTCAGCAGAAGACTGAGGACTGGAGAAGAAACCATAACATTGGTGTCATCCTCAACCAAAATGTACATCAGCTTTGCATATCACCAATAAGCAGGTGCCACCTGCTAATTATCTCACTGACATAAAAACACACATCAGAGGATTAAAAAGTTAGATTTATATCAATAATTCTTCATCTTTTTTTTTTTCTTTTTTTTTTTTTTTTTTTTTTTTTTTTTTCTGGCAATACTTTCCTAGCTGTGTTGGGAGCAAAGATTTCTGTAGCATAAGACAGAAATTTTTTCTTTTTTTTTTTTCTGTTTTGTCAAAAGACATGATCAGGCAAAACATTTAAGTAAGGGTAAACTTAAGGTATGTGAACAATGTCACTGCCTGGAGGAAGGCCAATGTTTTAGGACAGCAAGAGATCTCAACTTTACACCTTCTCGCTTACATATCAAAAGGTCTCAGATGACTGATCTATTTATCTAGTGGATTGTTTGTCTTTAAACAAAGAAAAAAAAGCAGAATATGCTGTGTATTTGTTACTGCCAGTTTGCATAATGCTAGGAAATTCTTTTTTAAGTCAAAATCTATGAAATGTGATTTCAACCCATTGTGGAAATTATGGGGAAAAATAAAGTTCTCTCATTTATGTAGTGCTCTGCTTTGTCACTGATGTTACCCATTCCATAACTCCACTTGAACGGATGATGAGAAATGTTTATATTCAGATCAAGCCGCTTGCTCAACTTTCCTGGTGTGGTTTATATTAAATACAGAAGGAGGCAGCAAGCTAGTAATCCCTGAAAGTATCCTTCTGATGAGTCAGACTGAGCTGTTAGCAAAACTCTAGTCACTTGTTACCAAGCTTTTAACTCCGTGTAGCACAGAAGTGTGAAAATGATCAAGTAAATTTTAATACTTCTCTCATCCTGAGTAGTGCTTCTTCAGCTTTGCCCTCAATCAGTACATGGACCATAACCATGATAATTTTGACATTCCATTTCTTACTGTTCTTTTTAACCCAATAGCATAAGAATTATTGTACACATAAGAAAAACCATGATTGTTTTATATTTAAAAACAAATGGGCATATCTTCAAGTCCTGAGTTTTCTGCCACCAACCATATTATACATTTATATGCCAGATATTCTGCACATAAAATAGATTACTACGAGGCTGATATTTAATTTGCTTAATTAATTTCATTGTGAAGGCATGTTTGAAGCCACATTACTGAAGGATTCCTCCAAGGTAACCATTTAACAGCTAAGTAACCTTTAATTACTTTGCTGTAATGATACACATCTAAGACAGATATTGTTATACTGTGACATCTGAGCACTTTAACCTAAAGGTAGTTATTAGCACTCCCATGCAAGATTCATTAAGGATCATATTTCATTAATGGATAGTATTGTGTTCTCATCTGATTATGTACTTGTGAACGTTTATTAACATATCTCCCTGAGTGTCAACATGTTGCAATTCAGAGTAATCCATAGATTTTCATAAATCAGGTAGGAATTCTGACATAAAATATACGCAACCATACAAGAAAAAAGTTATATGAAAGCTCTTCTGGAACTGCTTGATACATACACTAAATAAGAAAAGAGTTGCTTATGACTGAACAATGTATATAATTATGATTAACTATGCAATATTTGAAAATGAAAGAATTAAAATGCAAATTAATGCTACACTGCAAGAATCACTATTTGTGATTTATATCACTACAGGTAAGAAGACAGTCCAGACTTGTAGAAGACTGCAAATGTACACAAATTAAAATAGATTAGATGACATAGCAAGTCACCATCAATCCTAATAGGCATGAATTCATCATGATACATTTATTCATTCTGCACAATACCTCTTTTTATCTAAGTTTTCCAGTGGTGACTGGTTTTTCATCCAATGTGTTTCACACATTCTTTTCTGACTCATTGAGCTAAAGAAAAAACACATTTTTTGAAAACAATGTTTCCTTCTGAGAATAAATAAAAATAACCATATCTGAATTGTCTGCAGCAAATAATACAGAAGCTGAAGAGAAAGAAAAAAGCAGGTATTAGCTCATCTTTCCTTGAGTTCCCAAGTAAGGGTGGAAAGTTACTCACCCTTTTCCAATGAAATGAGTTACTTAGGAAATAACTAATTTACTCGAAGTCCATAGAGGCATGAACGAGTCAGAGGCATGTATTTCATCTGAGTCAGGTCACAGTCACTAAATTATTTGTCTTACAGAAATGAGGGAGAGGTGAAGGAAGGAACAGAAGAGCACAGTACATTTCCCTCAGAAGAATGGTATTTGAGGGAAGATAGAGAGATTCTGTATGGTTTATGCTCAGGAGCTCTAAGAGGAGCCAGCACATTTCCAAACAGACTTACTTAGTGCCACAAACAGAAAACAAGTTGTTACAAACTATGTAAGCCAGAACTGAGAATGAATGGAAGAGTAAATAATTTTTTTTTTTTCCCCCAGCTGACTTCAAGTGATTTTATTCTTAGATTTTGAGGAGAGAAAGAGCTGCTGTGATTACTTAGTCTGATTGCCAGCATCACACAAACAGCAGGCATATGGGACAAGCACAAATATTTAAAACACTGACTGTTTCAGTACTATTCTTAATCTCCCACAGTCTTTCAGCAGTAAATTAATTAACTCCTCGTGGCAAAAGATACAGGGACTAATGTAAAAGGAAGATAATCATTTATGCCTATGCACTGATTTCATGTCTGTTATTTTTAGATAATTTTATGCACAGTCCCATGTTCCTTTCATGAACAAAATACAGTCTTGGTCTATGACATGACCCATTCCTAAAACTGGATTTTATTCCTGCTGACAGGTACTATTATAGCAACCAAGCATATATTGCTGTACTGGCTCTCTATTCACATAAAAGTATTGTTTAAAGAAGGGTGAAGGTTTTTCTGTCCTGAAAGACTTAAAATCTTGAAATACCTGATTGTTAATCTATCTTTGACATCTTATGCCAGTAAAACATGTGATACAAAAAGATGAAAGGTTGTATACTAATAAAAAACATTTTCTTTATCCTTCGTAAAGGTATTTAGCAAAGTTGGAAAGTGACATAATGGTTAAACTGTGTCTGCTCTTGTTTTACAGAGATCTTTCCTCTTGCAGCCATCTTCTCTCTATGTATGGTATATACGGGATTAATTCTTATTTGTTTTCTTACATGATTCAGTAAATTCTCTGCTTAAGAAAAGTACTAATTATTAATCAAAGCATCGATATTTAGTAATATTTTCTTACTGAACTATGAAATAGTGGAATTTTACAATTTAAATTAACTTAGTAACAAATTTGAGACTGTATAACACAGGGCAGAGAAGAAACTCAATTTCAAAATCTTGTCAAGGCAAAGAGGCATCTGGAAAGTATTATGAAAGCTTTTTCACATAAATATGAGCCTGTACATAAAAATGAGGATGGTTAGGATAGCAGGAGAAGAGCAATTATTTCCTGTTTCACTAGGCAACTGCTGCAAAAACCTATGTACTGCTGTTTACTCACAGAAATAGTATCTTCACCTGCAGTTGCTCTGCTTTTTATCAAAGGAGAAAAAAGATTTAATCATTGCGGAGAAGCCAGTTTTGTCATGCCAAATGCAGCTGTTGATGAAAGAAATAGATGTATAAGGAGCTTGGAAGTAAACCAAGGAGGCCTCCCATTGTGGAAAGTGACTTTTTTCTTTCCTGAATCTGTTTGAAAGTTTGCTTTGAAATCCATGAGTGTTCTAATTTTTCCTTTGGGGAAATGCCCTTTTTTTAGGGAATTATGAATGAGCGAGACTCTTATGGCCAAAAGCAACGTCAGGAGGAGGTTTTGAGGAGAAGCTGAGGCATGAGCCTCTCCACCATCTCTAAGCAGCTTGTGCCACATCCATACACAGCATCCCTGGGCCCCTTCCTGGGATCAGATGCAGGCCAGTCACCATGATGATGTACCATTAAGCTCACACGTGAACAGGCAAAAACTATAGATATTAGGTTGATCTGAAAGAATGGAAACAAGCAGTGTTTTCAGGTTTGCATATAACTTCTGAGGGATAACGTATGATACATCCTTTAAAAATCAGGCCTGAAAGGCACTTCACAACACATCAGCTCTCACAAAGTTTTAGACAAAGACCAGTGATGTTAGCTAACATCAGTAGGTTCGTGGTTAGGTCTTCATGTCTGAATATTTAATATATCTGGTTAGTTTGCTATTCTGCATTTCACAACCCTGTGGCCTGTATGTGGAGCAACACCCACAGCTAAAACCTGCTGTGTCATGACCTTGGTTGTTTAAAGACTATTTGACAAGATGTTTGTACTGAGCTAGAAACACAATATAGTTACTTCCTCAAGCGGCAGAAATCACACTTAAAATGTGATTCTTCTTCATGAGGTCAGCCCCTGTCAACTGGAGCTTTGTGATGCAGAACCCACAATGAACAATATTGCTTTGATGCTGATCTATCCAAATCTGAGCTCAGTAACTCCTTCTTTCAGTTTTGCTTCCTCCTATGACTCTAAATCAAGAAATAATTATATTTATAAGTCATTTCCTCAATTAAGTCAGTCTATACTATAGGCTGGCTTTCCACAGTTTTTATTACACTGGTTTCCCAACAGATGGTGGTTTGTTATTTAATTTTTTTCTCCTCCATGTTGGTCAAGAGATCAAAGGATTCAGCCATACTTGTCTTTTGTTTTGGGAGGTGTGTGGATGAAATTTTGCATACGTTGCATGGCTGTGAAGTTGGGTTAATGTTTTCAATTGTTACTCTAACAAGAGACAAATGATGAACTTCTCTCTACTAGCAACATTATGGGCTCTGTTGGTGAACAAACATATTCCCACCCAGAAAATCGGATCAACATCTTAATATGATTACCACGTCTGTTAGAAGTACAATCTAAGTCTGTAATGAATTAGGAAAACTGTATCAGCTCATGGTAAAGTAAGGTAATCGTGTGCCAATTAACATATTTCCATTGTGGAAATAAATAATTCATCACAACATCTTTTAATTGATAGGAGAAATAATGAACATGCAAATACAAACTGTGGGTGTGTTTTCAGCTCCTCTGGTAGCCATTGCTAAAATTCATTTTCTTAAAGCAGTCACAAAACTCTGAGTCATCACTCTAACAATGCTAGAAATTAATGTTTTTTTCTGTGACTATACAAATTCAGAATTAACCTCAGTCTTGGTTACACCAATATAAGTCATAGAGGATTCCATTGAAGACAACTAACGCTAGGAAACGACATTTAAAAAAAATAAATTAAACCCAGATCCTAAGAGTGTCTTTAACTCGAATCACTCATTAGCTAAGCAAATTCAAAGTTACCCATGGTTTGACATGGACTCACAAAGCAAGACATCGCATGTGGTGTAAGTGAAAATCCACTCAACAGTTCTGCATGTGCTTGTGTGCACACTCCACTCCGTGAATTTACTTACATGGAGGTCTCTTTCTATCTCACTCTTTTTTTCTCTCCTCCAGCAGCATAACAAAAGTATTCCCACAGTTCTAAGGCTCATTTCTTTGAACCTAATGAATATGTTGACTGGCTTTAGTTTCTTATTCATGGAAGTCATTCAGCTGTGCCATACTGTATACAGTTCTACACTGTAATCAACCAACATTTCTCAGCCACAGAAGGCGAAAGCCATGTACAGTGAGGGAACAATGGTCTTCTCAGTTATCTCAGTGGTAACATGTTAGTGCACAGATTCCTCTCATTAGGAGGTAATGGGTTCAAATTTGACACTATCAATCACACTGGAGTCTTTTTGCACTGAGAAAATCTAAACAAACTCTGCGTTAACACTTACTTTATGTGAGGGATTTTTTTTTCAACAGTGGAGGAGAATATGCAGGGTCTTGCTACTATCAGGCTTCATTCTGCATCATTGAATGTCTCTAGTGATCAGACCAGATCCACAGAAACACCAATGCTCTCTGCAGACCATATCCTTACCAGTGCTCTGATGTCAGCATAGTTTTCAATTAAAATCAAACTATAGACTGCAGGAACATCACCTGCAGAGTGGTTTTCATTTACATTTTCTTTAAAACATATTTATAAAGTGATATTAAAGTAATATGGTTCTGAAATTGTTTTTTTTTTTTCCCACTGAAGAATAAACTACAATGTCTGCCATAGCACTTTGGATATATTTATCAAGTCCTAAACAAAAGTTAGTTGCTGAATAACTGAACTGATCAGACTTGAATAATAATAGGGGTTTCGTTAACGGTTTCTGCTGTGCAACAAATGGTCCTTGTAGTTGTAAATTCTATGTCTTTGTTCTGCTTCTCATCATATCTTATACCTCTCCTCTGTATGACTTACTAAAGGACTGTGCTTCCATTCTGCCTAAACCATGTAACTCTGTAGACTGAGGAATAAATGTGAAGAAATGAAACAGCCAACCACACTATTTTGATTTGTGATAGTTTAAAACCTGATTTCATTTCCTGCATGTAAATGTTCAACATGTAAGTCTCAGAGTGAACCTCAGACATAATTACTGACTTTCTGTCACTTTAGACATAAATAGATTCCAAATTACTCAGGTGTAATTATGAAATATGCAAAGGCAGGACTGAATGCATTAAATGACAGCTGAAAAACTACAATGTTCACATTTCCTGTCAATGATTAAAGCATGACCCTCTTGCTAAATACTTTTACCCCCAAGATGATATTTGTACTGAATCTGAATTTTAAGATACTGAGTCAGATCTTCTGTTTGCGTATGATTTGGAAAAGTCCTATTACAAATACAGTGTTACACTGGTAAATGGAAGATCAACTGGATCAGATAGTTGTCAAATATTCAGCTGTCATAAAGGCATACCCTTCTTAATTGAATATGTCAGGATAATGCACAGTAGCTGAAAATTTAAGTTATATTTTTAGCTGTGTGGTTTACATCAAAAGTTTAGTAAACATTATAATTTGTATTAGGCAATCGATTCTTATTTTGTTAAAATAAGGTACTTGGAAAAAAATCTCTTTCAAAATTTTTCTCTTCAGTGTCTCACTTTGACGAGGATGAAATATCCATAGCAGCTGTGTAGACTTTTCCAACAGTGACGGTAGGGAAGACGTCAGCCATTGCTGCCATGTGTGCTATTCAGTTGAGAGAAGTTTATCTCATAAATTAAACTATTCTGACAGCTAAATTATTGCATAAAGTCTAATAGTCCTACTTTAAAGGATCTACTCTGGAAATAAATTTTTAATGGAATTATATTTTGCTTATGGATGACAGGATGAAGTTTTGAAAAAACTCAGTTTTCCTGGCTTAAATTCTCTTTTAGCAAAACAAATGTTCGAAATACAGCTAAAGTCAAAGATATGTAGTGTCTTCAAAGACAGGCCTTCATAAATAATAGCATTTAACCATGAACCTGATTAATATTTGTTTACAAAGGGGTTTATGGAGTTTTTCAGGCAGTTGTTTAAATGGGACTCAAGTTACCTTTTTATGGTGACCTTCTACTTCTGTAACTTTATCACAAGATAATGCCATGTAACAAGAGGTGCCATTTGAGACATTGCACTCAGCCTGTAAGAAATACATGCTTCTGCATGACAGTTCCTAAAAGTGTGTAGAGCTTCCAGCAACACACACTGATTTACTTACAGAAATATTTGCCAGACCTTACCAGAACAACTGGCTCGCTTCGGTTCTCTTATGAGAAAGGACTGTCAAGTTCTCTGTCCCTTCCCTGTACTCCTCTTTAAATATTGTCTTGGGGTCATTGGAAAGTTCACGTTAGCATACCCCTCCTCAACCAATGTCATTGTGAATTGTGGCTTGCAAAAAGTATTACATGCTATATATAACTACATACATGCTAGGAAGTTTATATCTATGCCAAGTTTTATTCTTTTTAACAAATTAGGGTAAATTGTACATGTATGAAAATACTGATTTTATGCAAAGAATTTTCACACAGGGTAGCCTAAGGGACTGGAAATCTATGCCATGTGGAGCAGCAGAAGTGATGGTCTGTAGACTCAGCAGCCTCCAGATGAATCAAGTCCCTTTATTTTGTGATTTTGGCCAATGATCCTGTGATGCCTGGACAGATGTGTTCCTAACACTGACTATCCTGTGATCTGCCATGCTTCACAGACAAGAACATCAGTACAGCAAAAAGATCCACTACCTGGGGTTTCCCAGTACAGCAGAAATCATTATCCTGCCTTGTCTGAAACATGGAGAAGTATATCAGCCTTTAAACATCTAAGAGATGTTTTCTTTTTTCCCGTGGCAAAACTACTCAGATGATTGAAATAAGTGCTCTAAAAGGTACTTACCCTGTACATAAGCTAGAGATCTGACCCTTCAGTTTTATTTTCATGTACTACAGTAACAGAATATCTAGTGGTTTGGAAAAAAGAATCTCTGAATTAAAATAGGCTGTTAAAATCTGTAAGCTATATCTTCCTTTATTGACATTTCTCTGTGATTATAGTGATGCTTAGAACTAGTGTGTCACTAATAGTAGTTCTATCACACAATTGTTATATCATAAATGAGAATAATCCTTTAGTAGTATCCTTTTTCTTCATATTTTCCCTATATATTTAGTAAGGATATAAATGACATATAAAGGTATAATTAATTAGATGAAAAGCAAATTAGCCTGAGGTGATTGTTAACTTTAAAAATCATTTGCTCAAATGTTTCACTTAAAAACTGCAGGTCAGAATCTTAACTGATGTAAACTGACACAGCTCTGCTGTCCTCAATGATATCAGGCCAATTTATGCCACATCTGCTACTACTGAAGTCAATGTTTCACCCTGAATTTTATGTTAGATAATGAAACACAATATGTTTTCTACCAGCAGTAGCACTGGTCCTTCAAGTAATGTGTTCCTTCAAAGTCATTCTCTTAGGAAAAAAACTGCTCCTCCATCACTGTATACATATATATAATGTATACAGACAGACAAAAAAGACAGATACATAAGTGCATCAGAACAGGATGTCCATTAATTAGAAAACGCACTCTGGACCTCTTCTAATGTGAAGTACAGGAGGGATAAAAAAAGTGGAAGGTATGATATGGGAGAATTTTATGAGTTGAACCAAAGTTTTTTAAAATACACAGAGTCCGGAAAAAGCAAATATGTTACAGGTGGTAGTGTTATATAACTTCATATGCAATAACTTAATGTTTTATGTACATCATAAATCTGAACTAAATTTAGAGCTTCTTTATTGATTAAGAATGAGAAATAACCTGCAAGTAAAGTGATCCCAGATCTCTTAAGTTCATCCAGTTAAAAATTAGCTTTAATCCGTCAGACAATTACAAGAAATTTGGAATTAGGAGACAATGAAAGAAACCGTGTTAGTTCTTCAGACAGCATCTACTGATTTACCTTTGTTGAAGAAACCCTAATGTATTCCTGCTGAGGATCTGGCAAACAATTTTGTACAGCTCTTGCAATGCTGGTCTGTTAAAAAAAAAGGTTTTATAGGGCATTCTCTATGCCTCCACCTGTATGTAAGGGTTAAGTAAATGGAAAATCCTTTTCTTTCCTAAACAGGACTGTTCCCTGCTGGTTCACACAAACTACCCCAAAGGGAGCCCTGGGGAAAGGGATCAGGCCTCCTTCCCCCTGCTCAGGCTTGCACAGGCAGGTGCATTCTGCATCCTGTTGTGATTTTCTAGTGGGTTAATGTACCTCTGTGTCTCCCTGCAGTTGGATTTGTTCCTTTCAAGCACAGATCTGACTTGTGTAATTTTGCAACTGTTAAGTACAACATTCCTACACATCCAATCCTGTTTCCTTAGAAGTCAGTGAGAACAGAACATAGTTTTACTAATTACTTCCTTGTTTTGTCTGGTAATTGGTTTCTTGTATTATATTGCGTTATGTGGAGAGAATGCTACATGTTGCCTAATCCCAGGTCCCTGAAGTTGGTGTAGGTGTCTGTGTTAGGTCATCTCACCTAAACTCAGGCATGTACAATACAGACATGTGTATATGAGCCAGTTTGCCCCATTCGGTGAAAGTACAGATATATAGCCTCTCAAATGGATGATCTCAAGCTTTAAATTAGGCTTTCCTCAGGTATTTTCTGCATATACACATGCTACGTTCTCTCTAAATACGTTCTTTCCTGCTTACTCAAGGCTTACGTGCTTAAAGCCTATTCAAACATTAACTTTATTCTTCTCCCTAAATACTGTGGTTATTCACTTACACATCTGGAATGGATTTAAGTGAAGATTAGTCTGCTTTACTCCTTAGACTGCGGTGTAATTCACAACATATTAGGTTGTATACATTTGCACAGATCATTTTTAATCAGATGCACAGCATGTTGTTCATATCCTTTTGCCTTTTTATTATTATTTCTGATACTGTACTTCATCAGACTCAATTAGACCTGCCTAGTTTCAGCACTAGAAATGCTTTTATTCAAGTATGGAATGAGGCTGCAATATGCTGCTTCATATTGAAGAGATATTCAACAGATATAACAATTCATATTCCTATTACTTTATGACTGTCACGCAAAGTAATTTATTTCCTTTCCACAATCATAAAAATTGTACCATGTTCCAGCCTCCTGCAGCCTACTCCAATTGCTTCCAGTGTCTCCTCTATCACTTGCCACTCTTTTCTTTAAATTTCACTTCTCCATCCTCTTCAGTTTGGCACACAATAATTTCCTCTCCGCTGGACTCAGGCAGGTGGATTATATTGAAAGCTCACATAAACAAGAGATCTTATTAGACAGTAGGTACATTCCCTGACTATTCCTCTAATCAGTTCACATTTACCTCTCTAAGTGCTTGAAAAATAAATAAGCAGATGGTGAAGTCAGTTAATTTTCCACAAGTGTTGTGGCAGAAAATGAATCTTCAGGAAATGTCTCAGATGGCAATTTTTTTAACTCAAAAGCAACCACCTGCCTTCACTTATACTTTTTGGCTTTTTTAGTATGCTAGGGAGGTATAAACTATACACGATACAGAAGCAGTGGCCCTTTGACACGTCCAGTGCTGCTGTCTGACATGACAATGTAAGCCATCTGGCTCTCACAGATGCAGTGTGCAGGGGTGCAGGGGTTAATATTGTATTCCCACCCCCACCCCCCCCATTCGTGGTGTCTCTAATAGCTACTGTCAATCAAGCACCCTCCTCTTCCCCAGCTCCCAGAGGAGATGCACATTTGAAATTCCTGGCTAGGTGGTATAAGAAAGGAAGGAGCAGGCTCTAACTGACACACAGAGACAGACCAGATTATTTTTCATTGCAAACCTAATAAATTCATTTATTCATCTGATTTTCACCTTTGCAAGGGACAGAACCCAGGCTGACTGTCAGATTTGTCAAAACCTGAAAAGAGGTGGGTACTGCTACCTCCTTCCTGCCCCTCTCTCTCTTCATGGGCAGACCTGGGTTGAGAAGTCAGTGACCCCTCCTGCACAGCTGTCCAGAGGATACTGAAACTTGTGCCACCTGAAGGACAGGTGAAGATGATTTCACTCATAGCTTACATATGAAAAGGAAATCAAAAGCTAACAGTGTCTGAGGCAGTTCAGATAAACATACTCCTGACTTCCCCGGTTTGCAAAGATGAAACCAAGGGTCATGAGAATGAATCAGGCACAGGGGGACTAACAAACTTACTACATAAATGACCAAAGAAAGCAACAATTTAGGTTTTGTTTATAGTTAGGGACTGCTAAAAAGAAGCTAAACTAAACATCCTCTTTCAGCTCCAGGGCCAAACACATCAATGACTCAAAACTTCCAAAATCCAGAATGTTAAACCAAGGTTGGATCTGGCCTCTCATCTCTGATCATCCTTTCTATAAATCCTTGATGAAGTGTGTGTTAGTTTTATGGTACAGTCATAAACCAGCCAAATGTAGAAGTAAATGACCTCATACCAGCTATCTCTCTGCAGATAGATTCACTTGGAAGATAGCCAAGAATTGATTGACACACATCTTACGGAACTAGAGTTAATTAATATGTCTACCAATTCCCAAATGGATCTCAGGAAGCAGAGAATCTGTTTAATGCAGTAAGCAATGACATACTGTGTGTGGTCAAGAGACAATCACTAATTGCCAAGAATGCATTCTGGAATAAAGCATTAAAGAATTTAAAAAAAAAAAAAAAACAAAAAACAAAAAACAAAACAAAAAAAAACAACAACAACAACAACAACAACAACAACAAAAAACGAAAAAAAAACCTTTCTACTTTGCAGCTCTTTTATCCCTTCAAAACCTTATGCTTAGAACATTTTAAAGACTCATGTTTCAAGTATCAAAAGACATTTCCATAGGGAAAAATGGTTCCCAGACTACAGAGTCAACACTCAAAAGTTCTGTTAATTTTTCTTCAAGAAGAAATTCTGATTTTTACATAACTGAGTCCTCAATCATTTAACAATGATGTCTTTATTTTCAGGGAAATCTGAAAACCTGAATTTGAAAACCATAAAGTAACTTGAAAGAGCTATTTTTTGAAGATCACAGAAGCTACAAAGAACACAGCTATGCGTTCACCAGTAAAACATATCCATAAATTAGTGACTGCTGAAAACACATCAAGAGTCTGGTTGCTAAACTGAAACAGTCCATCGAGCAATACTCAGGTAAGCCAGACTGAAAGCAAAGTGGACTAATTTATATTACATACTCAAAAGGAAAATAATAGATTGGCTTTTCTGGAGAGAAAAAGTATTGAAATGGAGCACAGAGTCATTCTAGTCAAATCTTCAGCCAGGAAAATCAGCATAGTCCTATTGATTTCTGTGCTGTGACACTTTTATACCAGGGAAGACCTTGCTTATCTATTTAGTTAAGATGATCACTGACAAAACAGTACAAGAGCTACTACAAGTTTTCTGTGACACTGAGAAAAAATCAGCAAGCTACAGATTTTAAAATATGGGGGAAAAGAGGGAGGAAAAGTGATTTATTTTTCCCTAAAAGTAAGGAAACAAAACCTAGGTCACATATGAAAAACTCTCAGTGTGTTAGAACAGATCTGAGAAGTGGGATTTATGAATGTGTGACACTATTTTAATTCCCATTTGGGAGAAGGCTGCTGCAGTGTCAGACTGCACTGACTGGTAGGAGACTAAAGGACAGAGTTGGCCCCAGAATAAACACACAGGCTGAACTACCCTTCTTATAGCTGGTGTCTGTCCGGACCAAAGAAAGAGAGGGCTTTTAACTTCATGAACCAGGTAGAATGGGCTTACTCATATTTATTTAAGCCCTTGGGGGAAAAGTTGCTGTGTAGGGGAGAAAAGTACAGATTCTGCTGTGATTTATCAGTCAGCACGTCAGCACCTGATTCAGGAGCAGGTCTTACCAGATCCACTCACTGAGCCACACAAACTAGAGAGAGTGCATTTTGGCAGGAAGAGATCATGGCTAAACACCAATAGAGATTAAAAAGAGGAAGAAGAAAAATATTGTTTTAAGATAGTTTACCTCAGGATGGCTTCCAACTTCAATATAGGTGCAGACTGGATGAAAAGCCCCTGTTCCGCAAGTGTACAAGTGGCTTTGGTTGTAAGCCTTAAGCACCTTGATGAAATTAGCACATTCCCTCTGGAAAGAAAAGGGGGAAAAAAATGTATCCACAGTTAATTCCTTGATTATGACTAATGGGAGCTCTTCCATGTTATGGATGTATGGCTGAATGAACAGATTTTAGAAGTGTGATCATTTCATGCAGTTTATAAGCTTGTTTAATAAATAAGCATTTAATAAATAGCCTCATTTAGGGTCTCATTTAAATATCTTTGGTTGCCATTTAATAAAACATCCACCCTTGAAGAAAAGATCACACAAAAAAATTCCTAATTCTGTTTCAGACATGCTTCACCTTTGTAATTTATGCTATTGCCATGTTTGTAAGACAAAACCCATTTCTAGAAACGTGTCATAATAAAATAATGAAGAAAAATGGACCAACTGTTTGCTTTTATTCAATTAAATAACAATTAGAAGAAAGATGGGCCAGATGGAAGGAGTTGATGAAAAACAAATCATTGACATAATATTTCTAACAATAATATGAATGCTGCCTCACCCCCATTGTCTGTGTTTAGGGGCCACTTTTACAAAGATGAATACATATGTTAAACTTTAATACAGTTATTGACAGCCCCTGGAATGTAAGTTTTGCAAAACGTGGACTTTACATTTTCTACCTAAGTAAATTACGCATCATGAGTAATTCTAGTTCTCCACAAATAAAAACTTAATATCAACACTAACACTCCCTAGTACAAACACTATCTGTTTTCTGTTAATAAAAATGTCATTATTAATGCCTAATGTTGTTAAAATGGAAATGTCTAATGTGATAGTCAGGATGTGGACTTTTTTTGTTTATTTAATATTTTTATTTCAATCAGGTCTAACAATAAAAAGAAATATGTCAATGGCTGTGAGTCAGTCTACTGGCACAATTACAACTAATGGATTTCAAGTTGGTGTTAAAAATGAAGGATACTGTTCTATGCATATTTGATGACTTTTTTTGGTACAGCACTCAGCTATACCTCTCCACGTGGACCAGAGCCCATGGAAATAACACCTGAGCTATTGCCGCCACAGAAATCTCACTGACTGGCATCATACATCTCTGTAAATTGTTTGATAATTAAACCAGATACTCAAACCCAAAACAATGGCTCTACCAGGAAAATGCATGTGCAATCTGAGGCATGCCTCAGGACACCACAGGGAAAAGCAACAAACTTACACAGGTAAAATACCGATTCTCTGCCTCACACAAAGGACTGTACTGAAATGACAATGTTCTTCCAATTTTGTTGTTTATTTGTGTAATGGATAATGGCAATGTATTGAAAAGGGCACCTAGAGAAAAGCATGCAGAATCTTACTACATCCTCAACTTACTGCTGAAAACTTAAGTAATCTTTCCCATTGAGATGGAAGAGGAAACAGAGATAGTTAAGGTAATTCAACAGGAAAATTAAAAAAATAAAGATGGATGTTACCATGGGTCTCTCTTAATTCTTTCCATTCTGATGTTTTTTTTTTAATAAAAACACACACGATTTCTGGTGCATACATATTTTTCCTCCCACACATGTATAAACATGAACATACATTTATTATATGTATACTGTATACACAGACTGCTTTCCACTGTCACAGTAGTAGAGTACTAAGCAAATACCTTGCATAAATCATCAAAATTATAACATATGTTTTATCAGTGCTCTTAATGCTATTGTCTTTTGTTCCTTTTAATAAAAGAAATATGTTAAAAACATGAATGTGTGTTAATGATTCAATGCCTGCAAGAATAAAGTGAGAAAATACTGCAAATTCATGTAAAATAAAAAATGAACAAATTTAAAGTACATCCTTTCTTAAACTCTGATATTCCATGTTTCAGATAGAGCATCTGAACTTGAGTCTACATAATTTAAAAATGACCAGTGATTTGTGCATTATTAAATAATTCAGATTTTTCTCACAGTTGCATCTGACCAAATTTAATCACACTAGTGTTTCAGTAGGACTGTGCTTTGCCTTGTATGGTTTGATGTATCGTGATTTAAAACACGTCTTTGTGGTCAACTACTACACTTTATTAAGGCTTTCAAAAATTGCCTACCTGAAGAACATGAAATGTTAGAAGCCAGTAGATGCATACTTTTGCAAAATACTGTTGAGTACATGGGCTAGACACACAGCCAGTGTGAACCAAAACAGAATGTGCTAATTTCAGAGGAGCTATTCGGATTTACAGCAACGCACCACCTGTGACTGTACACACTCACTAAATACTGTTCAGCTGCTTATCTATAATACACAGTAAGAGGGTATTAGATAACTAATACTTTAAAGATGAGATGGGAAACCTTACTTAGTTTAAGGGCAGAGTCTTCTTTGATTTCTATGGATGGAAATTAAGAAAAGTTCTATGACCAGCTTCACTGAATTATTCCAGATTAGCCTATGGGTGTGTGTGTGTGTGTCTGTGTGCATGTGTAATTAACCCTATCATAGCCATATTTGTGCTTCCAGTGTTCAGGATTGATACTAGTGTAAATTCATGAATATTAGCAAAGGTACTCCAGATTTATAATATATTTCCAAAAGCATATTTGGCTTATTCATCCCTGCTTTTAAACTCTCCTTACTTCCTTGTACAACATGATTTTTACCATAGATGTCTGAGAAATACACAACCTAGTTAAACAATGGGGAAGGTAAATACCTACAGCAATAAACCTCTGACTATGACAAATAAATTTATATAACATTTAAAGTTTCTATTCCAGTTCAGACTGCTCTTATAGCTTCCCTGTGTTTTACAGCTGCATAAAGGAACCATTAAGGTTTATTCAGTAAATTCTCATACACCTCCCTAACAGATTAGGTTTCTTTATATATTTTACATGATTGTAAAAAAATAAATAAAGAGGGGTATTAAACCACAATAAATGACATCAAAGTAAAGTTACAGTTTTGATTTAAGCCCTTGTCAACTCAGGAAGTTCAAAGTGAAGTTTCTGCCCTGCCTGGGAGACGGTGTTATTCTCCCTGGAACAATACAACAGGCACATTGATTTCAACTGCAGAGTAATCAGATTCTTTCCTTTGTCTAATTGTGCTCAAGTACAGCTGCACAGGTACAGCATCATGTGTGGAAACGTACCTTTGCGTTTGATATACCGAGCTTAGCAAGAGTGCTTTGTGATGGTGAATATTAGGCTTTTCTGGTTTATGCAGCTCTGGGACAAAAAAGCTTCACATATATCTGTAATATATATATCTGTAATATATCTTCAACAGCTTTGAATGATTTGCTCAGCCTCAAAATCTCAGCACACACATATAATGAAGATATTCTGATCAGGGAAAGCGTGTGTGCATTGAATGTAATTTGGGTCTGCCGCTACATGAGAGTTGGGTGACAGACTCCCATTTTGAGTCTGTTTCCCCATTCCTACCCTCACAGTAAAGCTCCTACAATGGCATTCAGGCACCGCCGGTTGTGAAACCTGGCAGACAGCTCTGCTGGTCCCGACACTGGTGGCTACGTCAACTCAACTACAAAGCAACTCCCTGACCCCCTTGGCTGGAGGCCTGGAATGACTTGGGTGTCTCCAAGTGGGCTTGTCCCACTTGGCAGCAGCTTCTCCCCTTGCCAGACCCCCGGGCCAGTGCTATATTATTAGTGGGAAAGTCTGTGCCAGCAGAACAAGGCATTTCACTACATGATCTCAGAGTGTAAGGCACTGGAAAGGAGACAAAGACAACAAAAGAAATGTAGTATCTCAGTAAAATAGAGCAGATGGGAGAAAATATCCACTGGAGGGAGAGGAAGTAACCCAGAGCCAGAAGCTGTAAGGAACAAATTGTCAGGGAATTTAAACACTGTGTCTGCATGTAAGTTCAGCCCCCCAGTACCTTTGTATCCATTTTCACTTTCTCTGGGAAAGCGATGTTGTTTAAAGGGAACATATTGCAGATATATCCATACCCTTAGAATATTGCTCTTCATCAAGTAAAACAGTCAAAGGAAGAAAATCAGACTTTTAAAAATTATTTTTCAGGTGTAAATCAGGGGTTTTTTTCATATGTGAAAGCAGGGTGGTGTGGGAGTTTAAAATACTTTTAGCCTATTAATGTGAATGAAAATGAATGCAAGGTTTGCAAAGTTCTCCGTAGGCAGGAAAATATTACTTGGATGGGTTATGAAAATAAATCGTAAGGAAGAGGAGCACTGGAATCACCATAGTGAATCATTATAAATTCTTCCAACTAGCAGTCCTGTTTATTATAATGGGCAGCTTAATATTAGGAAACTTTTCTTGGCTATATAAAGCTAAACACTGGTTTATGCCCTAAAGCTTCAGTTTACATATACAAACATACAGCAGAAAGCATAAGTGATTGCATATGGTACAGAATGATTGAGGTAGATATTCAAAGAGAAAATTAGATACATCGTGTGGGAGTTACTGCAGTCCTCAAAGCCCCCATTCATTTATTTTGCCTACCGCTGGAGAGGATTAATCTTCATTTATATTTCAATAAATGGTATAGGGTATCCCCCAGAGCTGTAGGTTCTGCCTTTGGCCTTGTACAGAAGTACTTCTATCTTAAAATCCAAGCAGCTAAACCCCTCATGTCCGAGACCTTTTTGCATAGCCTGAGAGGTCTTTCTCTCCCTGTCCTGATGGAGGGAACTTTTAAAAATAGCTACTTTTTTATGTTTTTACAGACTGCAAACAGTCCTATCATGTCACGATTGCCAATATCCTCCAAAGCACATCCAAAGAAATGGCTTGTGCCCTGTCCTGGCTCTGCCATGTGTGGTGGTTGAAGCACTCACTCTGAATGTGGAGCACAATCCAGTTTGTTTCTCTGCTTGAAAAAATATGGATCGTATCCCTCATCAAAGCCCAAGCAGAAACTACAGGCTTTCCTGGGGTTAGTGTGGAACATAAAGGCATAAAGACACCCAGCTGAAGCCATTCTACCTTGTGTACAGGAGTTAAAGGTTCATTTGGCCACCTGGAGGGAACAGTGCACCAGAAGTTTACTGGGCATTCCTCAGTGAGAAAAAGGTTTTAACTTCAGGTACAATATAGATGTTTACACTTCCTCTAAACTTGACTGAGGAGGTTATGGGGTTCAGATCCTCAGCTCCACAATGACAGTTTATTGAAATGAAAGCAGCTAAAATTATTTGCATCATACATGGTAACACAGACAAAGCACCAACCCCACTGCAAATTCTGCTGTACTAAACTACTTGTAGAACAAGCTGAGAAATTATTAGACTGTCACTTACATTCAGAGTGTGAATTAAAGTCAAAGAAGTCCAGTGTGTCTGGACAGAAATCTTAACTCTAAATTTCAATTCCAAATATTGTATACTATGTATAAGGGCAGAGGGCCTGTCTTGAAGAGAAGATAAAGTGTTAATTAATTTTTCCAGAAGGGCACTCACTGTATGAAGATCAATATGTCTGACTTACTAACCAAACATACAAATTTATTTTTTAAGAGTTTTCTAATATTTATATATCAAACTGATAGAAGGGTTTATGCAGAGAGAGATTAGCCTGAAAAAATAAATTACAAAGAAAATGTCTGCAACCAAAAGCATAGGAGCCAAATGCAGAAAGATTGAAAAACAAACACTACAGATATGTAACACTGATTAGGCTGTGTTATGCAGACTTTTCCTGGACAGTTACAAAAATAAAGTCCATCCATCTGTCAAAACATCTGCTCCGCGTATGAAAATTAAAACAGAATTTAGGTGTTTTTTATGAGTTTCCAGTAATTATCTCTCATCCAGAAGCCTGGAATTTATGTCCTTCAATCTGGATTACTGATGCAGCAAAGAGTTTTTAACACCACCTTTTTAAGTGGAAGTTAAAGGGTAAATCCCTGTGACCAACTAGTATCCAGATTTTTCATCTTAAAAAAGTTGTTTCATTTTTTTTTTAACCAACACTGATGTGCATACTGCTTCTCCATCTTTGCATCCTGCAAATGTAAATGGCCAGATTATGTAGGGCATTAAGTAGAAGGCTAAATAATCCATTACAATATCATTAGCTTCAACAGTTTTTTGCTAATTTAATCCAGATAAGGATCAGACCCTGTAATACATTCTTCCTTTATTTCAGCCTTCCCACATATCCAAGTGATTAAAATATCAGAAGGTTTTGTCTAAACTGGATGGACAAGGGGATTTAAAGCTATCGTCTAACAGCTGGACAAACAAAATAAATACGTGTTTTGTCTTTCAAATCAAAATGGATGGACAGTTTCCTTATAAAGTTCTATGCATGAGTTCAATTAACGTGTTTACTTTTTTTTCTTCTGTCCAATTAGTTGAATTCTCAGGTGACGAGGTCAGGGATATCCATGGAGAATAAGTAATCCCTGATATTAATGCTGTCATTCAAATTTATCACACTGCTGAAAGATGTTCCAGGCTTATCAGGGAGCCTTTTAACTTCTTTCTTTTGCTAGTGGGCTACTGCCAGCCACAATCAGTTCAGTCTGTATTGGCTAGGCATCTTTATCAGCATGCAGCAGCATTGTTTCAAGGGAAATATATCTGGAGTGCTAATGCAATAAATATATGTGTGATTACTATGTACACAGATGATTGATTCTCACCTAGATCCTGCAAACACTTTAGCATGTCAGTTAATATGTGCAAGGAATTCCTCTTGTGGGTGAGCTTTACATGGCATGTGCTTTTACAGCTTTTGCTGCTTGTGTGGAAGGTTTTTTTAAAATGCAGTAACATTATTTAAAAATTATTACTGTTTCCCTCTTTTTATTACAGTAACACTTAGAAAAATATTGGTCAAAGAACACAGTCTGCTTAAGCAGGCCCAGAATAGGCACGGAACAAAGCAAATTATCCCAGTCCTGTTAAAATGTAATGATCTTTTAATATTTTATTTTATTGGAGTAAGATTGTTGGTAACACCGCTGCAGTTATTGTGCTAAGTGCTGCACTGGCATTAAGGGGAAAGTCCCCAAGTACTAGGAGCTTTGCACAGGCCCTAAAGGGTGGGGAAGTCATGCTTGGCACCTGTACTTGCTGAGATAACCTTCCAGCTGAACCTGTATAGGCAGGTGCATGATTTTAGAGTGGGGGAAGCCAGCTGGCATGAAAACATTTGCAGACTATGATTTATTACTGTGTACCCCTTGCAGTTTGGATCAATAGCATCATTTCCATCCCTGTTTTGTCATTACTGTACCTTGCAATTAGCTGGATCAATGTTTTCTAGTCCTACCCTCTGAAAAAGAGCCAGTCTGCAGTGCTGAGTGAAGTTGAGCAGCTGAAGTACTGGGGTCTGTGTTACAGAAAAGGATTTCTATTAACTTAGTTCTTGGGGGTTACATCCCCATTAGTCAAAGCTTTATAAGCATCACACACACAAATGCAATATAAACCTAGAATACATCTAGGTAGACAAAATACCTTGCCTCTTTTATAAATCTACATTATTTTGTGGACTGAATTCTAATTGTACTTGTCTTCCCACATCAGAGGTAGAAAAATATGACAGATCCCCAGATACAGCAGCCCTTATATTGGATCATGATCTGAAGGACTTGATCCCTCTGGAGATGTCAGAAATGACTCTACTCTTAGGCATGGGGACCACTGCCAACATTGCAGAGGAACCATTGATTAATTCCATATCTAGATTTACCTCTGCTGTCAAGATGTGCTCTGAGAAATTTCAGACTGAAGGTGCTGATGAGGGTTGATAAGACATTTTTGGTTGCCTAGTACAGCTTACTGTACTTCCAGTTATCTTTCCAATTAAGCTATGCCTGTTATCTCTCTGATTTTTTGATGTGACAAGAGTTCATGAGAATATTTAAAATGCATAATTTACTCAAGTTGCAGGATGTCTGCATGAATTTAAACCATTAAAGCATCAAGAAAATAAAAAAGAAGCCAACTAACAAAGCATATGATAAAAAAAGCCACTGAAAAAAAAGCAGATATATCCTGATTCCTTCAAGCCACAAAACTGCATGCCATATTAACAAACAGTTTTATTGTCAGCACACTTGCACAGCAGATGGAAAGCTCCTCTGGTTCTTCCTTTGTGTTAGTGAGGCTGAAACACAAAATGTCTCCCTGCCTGTCTACCTACCTACTTGCATATCTGGTAGTCACTACAGGTACTTGGTCATTTGGCCCAGAGTTTACCAGTAAGGCTAAGCATGGAAGTAGCTAGACCATGTGGGATACTCCCTAGGGTCTGTCTTGAAAACAGTCTTAAACCAGAAGCCATTAGAAGTCATTAGAAGCCATACTTTGAAGATGCCTCCCTTGCCTGCACAGACTGAACACATCAGGCCTTCAAATCTTTGTCATTAGCACTATCTGACCTAGCAATCTTAGGAAGTAAAATTTCTCCATTTTTTTCTGCATTCAGTAAGTTCAGACTGCAAGACATGTCTCCAGTCTTTAAATCTTCATTCAGCAGACGCAGACAATAATTGTTCTGGACCTGTGAACAACTAGAGGAATGCCAAGAAAAGGCTGCAGCACTAAATACCTGATTTAATGACCATCTCATATTTTTGTACATCTGGTTAATGCATAGTTAACAAGACAAAACAAAGTCTTGTGTGGATGCAGTCCAGCAAATAATTGGATTTTCGGGATTTTGCAGTCACAGCATGATTGTTGTATGTTAAACCTTTCCATCAGTGTTATGAAGCTTCCTTTATTTGGAACTGTGTTTTTCAGTAGTATCCACTTCCTACACCACAGAATGAATTTATTTAAGAACAGAAGAGTATTTCAGGAATAACTTAAAGCACTGGGAAACACTGAGGTGAAGTAGAAGCCAGTTCTTTTCTAACCATAATTTTAAAATGAAATTGGTTTTCTCTGTACGGTAAACCTGCCCCACATTTTAGGCATGGCTTTATTAGAAAAAAAAAAAAAAAAGAACAATACTGCTTGGTTTCATCTCAAGCAGTCTCACCAAGCCCAGCAGGAATTTAAGTTGCAACCACAGTCTAGATCTAAAGAGTCTCTCTCATCTATCTCTTCCATCTGGGTGGGGTAATCACCTGTCTCCTGAAGAAATCAGATTACACCTCACCTTTCCGAATAGGATCAACACCTGCTAATTGGGTGGAGTATTTCAGACAAACAGGTTGTCAAGCCTGTTATAGACACACAAAGTACTTAGACTGCATATCAGTAAGCTTGCCTTTATTCCACATATTATAGGTATATCCTGTAACGCCTTCCACTCAGAGACACTTAAGATAAATATACTCAAAACTTCTGTGCTGAAAGTGAACATAAAACCATGAAGTGTTGAAAGGAAGACTTGAATCTATAAGGGACAGTTTTTTAGCAATACGTGTGCCTGTAAATAAACATACTCTGTAAACTAGATTATGATGTTACATATGCTTACTGTGGGAATCCTGAAATTTGTGTGTGAATATTAAACTATTTTGACACAGAGAGCTGCTGAACAGAGAAATCTTACATGACAGAAGCTTAAAATTCCCACTCAGTAAAAATTTTTCACCAATGGGAAATTGTTGAAACAAGACTTTGCGGCTTTGAGGGCTTTTTGTTAGGTTGTTTTTTGGTGTTTGTTTTTTGTTTTGTTTTGTTTTGTTTTTTAACATATATTTATAATATATACATAGTAACATAAAGTTTTGTGATATGTTAATTAAGAAGGAATTACCAAAGGGAAATAGAGATCAATAGATTATTTGATCCAACACAGATCACATCACTCAGAAAAAGAACAAACAAAAAAAACAAAAGCAGGAAAGAAAGGTATAGATTCTCCCTTTATTTACTGTTCTTACTTTTCTTGTTCTACAATCTTCAGAGTACAAAACTTTCTCTACACTGAAAAGGATTTTTAAAGATCTTCTGTTGACATGAAGATGTGGAAACTGAACAAAGCATTAGCTTCAACATAGCAAATTATTTCCTACGTTATTTTAAGAATTTTCCCTTTAGTTCTTTCACTTATTATAAAAGAAAGACAAAATTTTAGACTTGTGTGCATCAGGGAGGAATTTAGAGGACCTGTTCTTGGTGTATGTGAGTAACAGGACTACAGATAAGAAATTAGTTGTGGACTAATTTAATAGTGACATAGTGTCCACATCTTGAGTATAGAGAAACTGTGATATGTGATCATTCAGAGCAGATCTATCCTTAATTTTTAAACTAGCCTTTTTACTATTAAAGCAACAGAAAAACAAAACAAAACAAAACAAAACAAAACAGTCTGTTTGCTGAAAGAGAAAGAATGTGAAGCAAAATCAGAAAAAAAAAAAAAATGGAAAAAAAAAAATGACTAGCACCAAAGAAAAGGCTTTTCTCTGAGTTCATGAGCTTCAGACTGAAGCCCTGGAATAAAACAGGGACTAAACATATCGATCATTTTTACTAGTCACCCAGTTAATGTGTTTCTCTGGAAAGACATGTACAAAGAATAAATTTACTCTGTCCATCTTGGGATGCAATAAATCATAACAATGAGTTATCCAACATAGTTTTGAAATAGCAATAGCTGGTAACTCAGCCATAAATAAAAGTAATTCTCAGACTTTGCCAAGGCCAAACTACGGCTCATGAGGAACACATATTGATAGAAAATTAAACCCCATAATTTTGAGAAAAACTTTTCCTTCATTTCTCCTTTACTTCCCCTTTGCTAACTCTGTGACTTTGTTTTTCAAAAACAACAAATAAAACATTTCTGCAATACTGCATTAAATCTGCTGAATATTAAGTTTCCTTAAGAAGCAAATTTCTGTAGTCACACCTATAAACAGAAAAATAAGCCCCAAATTGGAAAATTAGCTTTCTCTTTGATCTATATCAATTTGTTCCCCATATTGAAAGACTTAAATGACTTCCTATGATACATAAATGGGTAAAATATGAAAATTTGAACAACTGCCAACTTAATTCTTCCTCTGTATAAGTACACAAGTTATTACCTTACAGTAACTGATTTGCCTTGGTCAGTTCATATAAAGAAATATATGCAAATGCCTAAATGAACACAAGCTGTAGGATCAAAATCTGAACTAAGAACCATAAATGAGGCTTTATGCTGGTGGGTGTGTTGTGGGGGTCCATCCAAGAACTGGAAGCAGAGCAACCAGAATTTCCTGGGGGGAAAATTCTGTTAGAGAGCTCCATAGGACTTTGAAAGACTCCAGTGTACTATACTTCTTTTTTACCAAGCTCTGTTCACCTCAAAGTGAAGAGGTTGTTGGTTATTTTTTTTTTTTTTTTCCCCATCTGTCTTTCTCTTTTGTTTGTAGTCCATGCAAAGCAGTTTTACACAGCAGCAATATTAAAGCAACACATTGATTACAAAATGGCTCACCGTCTTGTCTCCCAAATGGTAAGAAATGCTTTGGCAGAGGAGTGAGCAGCCCTTAAGCTAATAAACCCAGCATACTAACTGGGACAGTTGATAGAGTTGAAAGGGTGGCACTATTTATTTTACAAATAGTTCAAAAGTCACATTTCTTGTTGTAGGTAAAACAGAGAATAAAATCTGTCCCTAATCTTACTGGAGGTCCATTGCTTTGGCTTTTTGCTCACTTTAGCCTTTCCCACTCCCAGGGGCAATCACTTTTCCCTTTTCTCCAGGCTGGATGTGGGTCCTGGATCTTTGAGCTCTGTTAAAGGATTTCAGTGTTAAGCTGGAACCAGGGAGCCAGGAAGGGAACAGGGATGGCAGTGGGTGTTCGTGATAGAAAAGCTGGAAATCTGGTTGCAGATGTCCTCCAAAGGAAGAACCCTGACAGAAAGGGATGAACTTCTCTTTGGCACACCCAAAAGGCCAGAGGTAATTTAATTAGAAAAATTGTGTCTGTCAGATGAATTTAGAAGCAGTATTTCTAGGTCCAGCCAGCATTGTACATTTAATTTTCCGATTGTCTCTTCAGATCTTTGTTTACAGTAACAGATGAAAAGAACTACTTTTACTTTCTCCTCCATGTTCTGATTTTCCCTAAGGCAACAACAATAATAAAATGAGTTAAAGGGAATAGTGCTTATTTATTGCCAACTTTGTTTTTCCAAAGTATCACCTAATATGGCTGAGGGACACTTGCTAGGTCACACACCAATTTCTGTTTTTTTTCTTTTTCTTCTTTCTTTCTAAATTAAATCATAGCACACTGATGGATCTATAAGCCTTTTTGTTAATTGCTAATCTTCATATGATTTAGAGAGGGGCTGGAAAACTTTAAAAGAATCATAAACTGAGATGGCATATGAGTACTGTGGCTTAAATTAAGTATTATCATAACAAATGAGATGATGATGAATTAAATTACAGCCATAAGATTCTACCTGCATGAACTGTAAACTCGATAATTAAGTGCCAGCCACACTTAAATGCGAAGAAGCATGCACAGAATATAGTAGTGTAGAGTCTAGCTTCTTCTTAGCTGGGAATAAGTTTCTGATCTAAAGTGATTCCAAATTACCACCAAGAGAACTATCAAGTATAAAAAAGTCAATCCCAGTTGAATTCCGATAAGAGTTAATAACTAGGTAAAATTTAATGGCAATTAAATAGCCCAAGTGCAGGTCTATCTCCTATAAATTATAATAGTCAGTGCTAATACACACACAATTGTGCTGATATTTAGCTATTAAGGGAAATGACACTTAAGTGTAAGTTGCTGTAAGGACCTGTTTGTTCATGTGACAGAACATATGAAGAAGCTTGCTGATACCAAGTAAAAGTACTTGGTATTATTTGTATCTTCTGGCATATCAACATTTATTTCTTACCAGAAACATACAGGGGGAAGCTGATTTCATACAGCATGCAAAATGTGTATAAGTATCTGTCATTATGTAGCTTGTCCTATGTGACTTTGTTAAAGTATGTATTGAAATTTTAAAGCTTTATACATGTCAAGGCCTGAAGGGACCATTTCAACAATTTAATTTGAGCTGGGATCTTTAAAAGTGGCTAAATAAATCAGATAGTGAAATCACACTTGAAAACAACACCCTAAGGTGCCCTTCAGAAACTCATCTTTAAAGGTCTCAAGTCTTAGAAATCTATCATATCCTTTAATAGGGATTTCTTTGATTAATTGTTTACCACATGAACTACTGCTATGGTGCCTCGGTGAAATCTAGTGCAGAGTTGTATTAACTAAACAGCAGATAAAACTTTTAAAATAATAGTAAATTAATAGTTTAAGGACTAGATGAGCTTTCCAGTCAAGAAGCTATCCCTATCCTATCCCTACCTGCAAAACTAACCAGTGTTTCTGGCAACTTTTGTAAATCACCCAAGCTTTGCTTTGCTGGTTTATGACATCCCAGGAATGTCAGAGTGGAATTGTAGCCATTTTTTTTTTTTTTTTTTTAGATACATATTATTTAACCCATATGTAATGCAGAGATTGCCATGTGTTTCTGCTGGGTCCCAGGTGCCTGTGAGATCTTAAAATCAAACTATTGAGGCTCAGTAGTGAGGGATATGACTAGCAGCATGTCTGTACTGTAAGTTCAGTATAAAAGCTGAGAAGTATTCTGTAGAGACTTAGTATTCTTTGATCATTACCAAGGTCTGGGCAGGAATTGTGAGAAATATTCACGGGACTTAGAGCAACCAGAATAGATCCTATGAGAGACTGAAGTCCAGAACAGCAAGAAATCCTCACTGAATTGCTCATTTAACTGAATTACATAAGCAAATATCTTATTTGTTATTTATAGAGTTTAATTTTTCATGAGCAATATGACTTTGGTGCTTGCGAAACTCTATACTGAAGAAATGGAAATATATTGTAATACTAAGTACTTACATGGGACAGTAATTATGATTTTATTGGAAAAAAATCTATATTTTGTGGGAAAGTGTAGCAGTTAATGTCTATCAGAGAAATCCTTCTGTAACTAAGTATTGCATAGCCAGGGGCAGTCTTTAAACCTCTCTTCTCAGCTTACCCATATAAAAAAAAAAAGATCCGAGGCATACTTTAAAAGGTTTATCTATCTATACAGTGAGTAAAGCTTAACTAATTAACATATACTAAGCCCTTTAAGAAACAGAAATGAAAATGACTGCTTAAGGAACAAAGGGATATCGGGAGAGTGGGAACAGCCCATCAGCCGCTCTCCTCAAACCCCACGTGGACTGTCGTGAGCTACCAACCTGCTGCTCTTAGATTGGCATGACTGACAGTGTCAGTATAAGGAATCTCTCTGAAGGAGTGAAAAAGACAGTAAATTACCTCTTATAATTATGAGGGGAAATCTCAGAGGTCATAGCTGAGGTTAGCTGTGGGGCAGAGCCAGGGTTATACTTGCGCTGCAGCTGCTGCAGTGCACCTGGCCTATTAGTGGGGACTTGCATTTTCAGCACTGACTTCCCCTGGAGATCAATAATTTTTAAAAGTTTTTTAAAAACACCTCAGTGTGGAATCACTGACTGTCATGTAGAGAGTTTTGAACCACCACAAATGAAGAGTATCTAATATCTTAGCAGTGGTACATGCTGAAAGCAATATTAAATCAAGCATATTTTATATGCCACTTCATTTGTCCTCTATTTCTCTTGTTCCCCTTAATGAGAGTCTGTTGAGTTATTTTTACGGCCTTTACATTTCACGCTCTCAAGGTACTGACAATGGCTTTAAGGAATAAATGAGGGAGGAATAATATGTTTCTTAAACGATCTGTAATCTTTATCAGCAATTACAGTTAAAGCTGTTACATTAAATACTTTGTTTGTAATGCACTGGTATATGGCAAGAACAGGTAACTGCAAATATTTAAAGATGATGACCTGAATACACCAATATATATATTGCATCTTTCTAGTTGCTTGACAAAACTGGACCCGTATTACATATTACCTATGCATTTCTCTGCCTTTTTTTTTTTTTAATTTCTCATCGATCCTTGTAGAAAAGCCTAAAAATTTAAAAAAGAAAGGAAACCCATCCCCAGCAACCCATATATGTGGAAAATGTTTATGAAAACAAATTATCCGATTTGAGCAACCCTGTACTGTACTACTGTTATCCTCAATTTGGGCTGCCCTGTGTCCTGAGCTCTGGGGTCCTGTTCTGCCTTACTCTTTTCCACCAGATTGTGCAAGTGCTGCTCCTACCGCACAGGATCAGAGCAGGCAGCTGATACACCAGGGTCATACACAGCACCGGGGTGTGGTGATGGCTTCACCATTTACTCATGTTCAGCAGCTGTAGCTGCCCTAATATCATAGGAATCAGGGTGAATAAAATAATTATAGCATAAATGGCCAGAGAATGGGGACCCAAAACTTCCCAGCTCACTCCAGAATAATATTGTCTCTATAATCAATAGGTAGGAATCAGCCTAGTGCAATGTATAAAACTTACTCTTTCTTACTACTATGAACTTCTAAAAATTATTATTTTTAAAAAACAGAATATAATTTCAGTCTAAGCACTGAATCTCCTATTAATTTTCTAGGTTTTAACCCCAGCTATAAAAATATCTACTTAATGTGATATCATAATACTTAGTATAAGATCAAGCTGCAAGGTTACTTAATTTTCTCAGACATTTAACACTAGCCTTATTTAACCTTGAATATTAGATATTCTAGTCCTTACCTTGTAATGTACTCCTGAAAATTATTTGTGAGCACGAAGAGCACGAAGACAGATTAATTTAAATGTATTATTTCTCTGTAATGAGATATCCCAAGTATCTGGCACTTCAGCTGTCCTTTCACTTATATAGCTTAGCCCATATTTCTTGGTTTTTACCTAATTTACCTCTACTGTTCCCAAATGGCTTTTTATGAAGACAACTGTCCTCTATGGCCTAGGTAAAGACTGATGAAACTATTTTTATTATGCCCTAGGAAATTATTCAAATGAAGCTCTCTAGAGGCATATGGTTGGCATTATGAATATTTCACGGAATCATCTCTGAAAATCAGGCCAATAGCATATACACACGGGGCCAAGTTCCACTCTCAGTTATACCTTGGCAACCACAATGATTTCCCATTTGGCTATGCTATGCTATGCAAGTATTTGTTTGGCTTATTGCATGAACGTACTTTTTATCTTTTTTTCCCTTCTTCAGCCCTGTCTTCCCATTTCCCATATTGTTCTCATAAAGAAGACAGTTATTATCAGTGTGGAATGATTATTATTTGGGGGCTACTGGCTATGTCTCTCCTACCTCATAAATACAGGCAAGAAGACATACACAGGAATGAGGGAAAATGTACAGAAAATTATGCCTAGTGTAACAGTGTGTTTCCTGAGGCACCAAAACTGATGCAGAATGTTAAAACCACTTTGACCTCAATCTTGGTATGAAGTCCATGCAGGAAAGAGCTCAGGGAAACCCACTAACTCCAGTGAGATTTCACAAAGAGAAAGCATTCCTCGGAACTCACTGTAGGACTGGGACCCGGAGCAGGGCAAAACCAGGTCAAAATATTATGTACCCTGAGATCAGGAGACAAGTACACAATTGTTAACATTTCTCATTTTGACGTTTCTCCTCCCTTCTCTTTCTTGTTGATTTTTTTTTTTTTTTTGCTAGATAAATTCTATTTCCTTTGCATTATTTCCATTTTTAAATTTAAACCCTTGGTCATGAAGATAAACTTTCATTATTTTGAATAAGAAGGCTGAGGTAACTCAAGACTGAATTATGATCAGATGTGTGATCTCACGAAGAAGGAAAAATACTTTAAGAATTAACATAATAAGACATAATAAAATATTTACAATGTTTTATAAAAGAAAAAAAAAAAAGGCTAAAAAGATTTGTACTTACCAGAATATCTTTTCCAGCCCACTTGCACTCATCCCTTCGGGAATGAGATACAGGCCAAACAATCTAAAGACACAGAACAAAAATCATGTTGTGTTATTTCATGGTTCAATAATCACAAATTGCAGACCAAATGCTGCAAAGTGTGTTTTCCTAGTTTCTCTTTTCAGCATTCTTTTCCTTATTTTCTTTTCTTCTATAAAATTTGACGACAAAGAATTGAAATTATAGGAGCAAAATAGGGATAATAGGAATCAGAGTAAAAACAATCTTGAAATATAGTCCGTATTGTGAATCTCAGCAGTGAATCTTGATTTCTAATAAAAGGGTTATCTCTCCATTAAGTGAGTGTTCTTTCACTGTTTTAAATCTGATGTAATGGAATGGAGACTGAGAGCAAAAAACTGCAGATACTTAATAACAATAAATTGGATCTATGTGAAATGCAATCTCACGTTAGAGTTACAGCATCAGAAATGAGGTGTTTGCCTCTTCAGTATATCTGCTAGCTCTCTTTTACTAGTTTTAGTTAATTAAATATTAAAAAAGAAGACATGGTATTTGAGAAGTACCACACCATCAAAATAGAAATGTTTATGCTGTTCCTATAGAGCTATCCTAACACAAGTAAACCTAAACCTAGGTTTACTGTAGTGTTTGCTTAGCAGAAAATGGATCTCACCTCATACAGAGAAAATCCAGAGACCTTCACAGTCAATTATTCATGTTTTTTTTGAAAAGCTTTTAGGAATTACATATAGAATAAAACATGATCTTTCCATAAAATGCCAGGCTATTCATTTGGGAGCCTCAGATAATGCAATATGAATGGCCATAAGTCTGGATTACAGTCTTGGTGTTCAATATAGTTTGTTAAAAGAAAGTAAAAGGCAAAGTATTGAAAAAGAAAAGAAAAAAGAATGAACGTGAATGACAGAAGACGTCAAAGGAGATGTTATGTATGATATTTGAAAACACAGTTTGCAAGCACTTTTTTAAATTCAAAATTTTCTTAAAACTTAATGAAATCCAAACAGCAATTGAACATCTTAAGTCTATAAAATAAGGTTGAAAATTTTATGAGCACATTCTCCCTCAAAGGATTCCAGTTACTTCCTGTTTCTATTCTCAGTTTAAAATGTGCAGAGACATGTGAAAATTTAAATTTACTAGGTTGAAAAACATTAACCAAACTTCTGAGATCTCCCAAAAGGACCAGTTCAAGTTCAGTTCAAGTTTTGGGTAAAAAATTCTATTATTCAGACCAGTTTTCTAATCAAAAAAATTAATGGCTAGATGTTCTTTTTCCTTATTCTTACAGCACAATATTTTCCTCTAATTTGATTTAAAATTCAGATAAATTGAACTGGTTTTAATAGACTAGAAAGTTTGGCTTTTGAGTTGTCTGCCTTTGGAGTCATATGTTGCTATCAGCATTTAGACAGAAACCTTAATTCTTTTTTACATAGTGGGAGCAACAACTAGTGAAGTTTGAGCTCAAGTGCAGCACTGATTGCATTGTAATTTTAAGTTTCTCCCATGACCCTCCTGTCTTTAATAAGCAGATCCCCAAATTGTTTAAGCCTTCTGTCTATTCTTAAATCTAAAGTCTAAATTGTAAGTCTGTTCTTTAAGTCTGTTGCCAACATTCAGTTCCATGTTACCAAAACCAATTCTTTAATATAGTAATATTTGTATTTGATTTCAAATAATGTTCTAAAGGTATCTGAATATGTAAGTATGTAAGATACAATTCCTCCCATTCTACAGAGCTGTTTTCTGCAATGGAAACACCTTCTTTCCTTTAATTAGTCCAGATGTTTTGCGCATTAAGCAATCAATCCCTCAGAGTATTGAAATAAATAGTTAGTTTCCTTTATAGCTGCTCTAAAGTGAATAGAAAAGAAAATACCCGGTTTTCCTTTTATCCTTTTTCCTTAGAGAATACAAATGAATAGCCTGTCTTCCCTCTGAACAGAAAACACAAGGTATTTATTGCTATCATCTTAGGAAGCTAATAGTCAGATGGGCAAAAGGTCAGGAACACCAAGAAAAAAAAAAATCCCTGGGTATTGAAGCAATCTATCTCTCATAAAAGAGTATTCTCTGGATTTTAAAATACGCCATCAAAATACTTAATATAACAAATCAAACCTCCATCCCATTATTTATCTTCTTAGCATTTTATCTAATTAAAATAAATGAAAAATGAAATTCTTTATTTATACTCCAACAAAAGAATATCACTGAAGTGTTTGTCAACTTTTAATTCATTGCCAACTTTTACTAGAAAATTATACTCTCCATCAAGAATGGCAAGACTTTATGGACCTAGTCCTCTTTTATTAATACTGAATCTGTTTTGGTTTGAAAGCAGCAGAAGCAGAGTTCTTACAAGAGCTGGCTTAAAGGACACAAGTCAACACTCAGACTCCCAAACAGCTTCTTTTTATCTTCAAACAATATAGAGTAATAAGGCCTTTTTGTATAAATTGTCATAATAGTTGTTTGTGTTTTTCCATCAGTAAACATGAAACTATGCCTGGTTTGGGAAACAGATGGATTATTCACTTATCATTTACTTCTTCATAGTCTGCAAAAGGTATTGTAGATTATACAGTCATAGGTTATAGGCTCATTATAAATTTCTTTTCATATAGTCAGCAAAGGGTTTTGTTGTAATAGTATTCCTGACATCCAAACACTTACTACATAATTAATACAGAGCCCAGCATAGTCTGAGTAAGAACAATTATACAACATTAAGAGTATATATTCACATTGTACAAAAAATGAATGAAAGTACCTTTTGATATTCCTTGATGTTAACCAGGTTGAAAGAAAATATGTGATCCTTTGCTCCAACATACAGCCGACCACGTTCTTCATCCAAGAGGAAAGTATGGTAACTGGAGCTATTAGCTAATCCATTGAAATTGATTATATTGTTGGATTCCAACATTTCTGTAAGATAAAGGTAATATTTTTGTTGTTATTATGATCAAATAAAATACAGACTTATATTTTGATCTGTACAGATTTAATTTTAAGAATTTATACTTATGGAGCATAAACCAGTGAAAGCATTATGTACCCGAACCTATGGATGTTTTTATTTCAAGTACCCAAACCCAAACTGCTTGTGAGATTCAGCTCTACATAAACAAAGGTCATAACATCAGTGAAATCAATTAAAAGCCTGTATGAGGTTTTAAGTGGTAAAATTCTATCCATGTAACTCATCAACTGTTGGACAAAGTTCAATTTTGTTCAATCAATGAGATTTACAAGGATAAACCTGAGGTTGACCAGCTGATAAAAAACACATCTAAACACAAAATCTCCTACTTACAGCACAAAAAACTATTTCATACATATCTGTAAGTTATGAGAAAAGGGACAAGAATAACTGGTTAACAACATAAAATAATAATCTATTCTTACAGATATTATTATCTTCCCAGATTACTGACACAGACAGTGTGTTGTTCCCATGCTTGGAATTATATATTTATCCATCACAAGAATAAAACTAGATAAGGTAATTTTGCTTCCATTTAAGCTCAAAAATAATTTTCTAGTTCTTATACTCCTCATAGAGCCATTGCAATTGCCAAGGACAGGGTTTTTTTTTAAGCACAAGGATCCACAGAATCCTTCTAGCTATTCATAAACATTAACAAAGAAATATGCATTTTCCCGAAACTGCTTAACAATACTTTTTCCATAAGATAATACAGACCATATTAGTACAAACTTTCATGAAAACACTCTTTATTCCTGCCTATCTACATTCATATTGGGACCAAAGCCAAACCAACTTTACCATTTCAAGGCATGTCTGCACTAGTAAGTCATCAATAAGAAACTTTCCCTGTGATGACAAATCCTACGCGGTTCAAGCCCTGACCTTGTCATGTATGGAGGCAAGCATGCAGTTTTAGGATCAGAAGCAGTTCCATCGGTGCCAGTGCAGCTCCTCACACAGCACCCATAAGGAAAGATGAGAAATGGAGTGAATAGATCAGGATCCAAGGGCTGATGGTTATAGGGCATGGCCAGACCTCCAGGTATCTAACATTTGTGTTAGCTTTGCCACATGTGCAAGCCAAGGACATGTGTCACTCCTCTCAAAACAGCTGAGAACTGCCTAGATGTCTAGGGTTTACCTAACGGTTCAGCTACCTGCTATCACTTCTGGATTTCAGTAAAATCACTCCCATTTTCCATCATTAATCCAATTGATGAGTGAGTGTAAGATAGCATCCCCCAATAAAAATCAAGGTGAAACTGCTGTTAAAACAGAAGCTTCTGTTTTATTTCCTTTTTGAATTCATTTTCCTTCTTTTTTTCCCCCTTCTTTTATTTTAACCAGAGCAAGGAAGATGTTAGGTGTGGCTTTTTTGGACCTACATAATAGTGGTACTTACAATTTTACAGAATTTCAGCCCCTGCAGCTTAGTAGTATCACTGTTGTTAAAACTATTTTTTACGTTCACTTATATTAGGTGGATTTGGAAGCACACTAATACTTATAATGGCAAGAATTAGTAGGCAACATATTCAAGGAAGATAGAGATAACAGTAAGAGTTGCATACCATTCAGGCTTGCTTTGCCTCAGGATTTTTTGCACTTATTTGGAAAAACTATCACTAGAACCAAAAAAAGTTAATTTGTATAGCAGTATAGCAAAGTGTCAGAGCATGCACTATGTTTTGTTCTTTATTCTATGTTTTTTCTGGCTAAATATAACTATACATTTGTATTACAGAATACTTTTAAAAACTTGTACTGCTCAAGACTTAAGTTCTCTTTTTTTTCTTTTTTTTTTTTTTTTTTTTTTTTTTTTTTTTAATGTAACAAGAAGAAATCAAATCACCCCAAGCAGTCTTGTCAAAATAATTATTCTGGCTTCCCGCCAAGTTCTAGAATTTGACTGTATTGTCCTCCAGTTCACTTATTTGCATTTTGTTAGAGACTTTACTAATTCTCTTTACATTGTAATGACTGATTCAGATGTTGAATGTCGACTCAGTGAATAGTGAGTGATGCAGATGATTGATTGCTTAACTTGTCTTAGAACTCTCTTGGCTAGAAATGCTTTGCTGTCATCTGTATTTGATCATTTTTCTTATAATATAGCTGTCAAAAACCTTTGTAATTTTTTCAGCTTTCTTGGTTTGAACTCACATAGGTATGATTCTGCCCTTTGTGACTGCAGTGTAAAGACAAGTGTCTGCTGAAGTCAGTGTTGCACAAATGTAAAACTGATATAAATGGAAACAAGATCAGTTAGGCACACAGCTACTTGGTTTAAAACAAGTCTGATATGATTTTACTAATGCAGAGTTCTAAATATTCACATCTACAGAAGGTGATTGATGTTTTCTTTCTTATATTCATGAAAAATGCCAAATCGTAACATTGGAGTCTAAGGTTTATTACGACCAAGAGTAAATTACATCATCATCTTCACTGTTCATATTTCTCCACAGTATAACTTAAAAGGACCAGGTGTAGCTGTGCAGGGAAATATATGCATCTTTTTTTTATTTTATTTTCCGTGACTCTTCAGGGTATGCAACAATGTTAAAGGTAACATGGGTGGGCTTTTTGAGAACATGCAATTTAAAGTGAAACAAAAAGTTATATCCAAATGCCTTCTCTAAGATTAGGACATTTCTCCTGGGTTTACTCCAGTAGCTGTCATATTGTCCCATTACTGACATTTGCAGGAGATGACCAGATTACCAGGGTCTGCTGCCCAAAAGATTAGGCCTAAGCATGTTCCAAGAAGTGTGTTTCAAATCATGTGAAATAAAGAATTAGGTTTAGAATATAGGTTGAGGAGAAAAATGTCATTTGGGTGCTGATGATTTTCATTCATTACTAATTTAGTTAGGACTGAGTTACATCACAACTAAGAGGTGAAAACCTAAATAATCTCTGCAGTTCCTCTGCTTTTTATTCTAACTTACATGTATTCCTCCAGTGATGAATATGGCTTCGTATGACATTCTGAAAGGGCTGTTGAAGAGCAAAGCAATGGCATTTGCACAATCAATACAAATTAAATATTCCACTTCCTCAAATTCATTAGTTTCAAAGTGTTTCCCATCCATTGTTTTTTCAGTATCCAGCCACTGACTATTGCTGAATGACAGAAACAGCAGTGACAGGGCACACTCACAGAAGGGCAGTGACATCCATCAATTCTGTTAAGTGTCCATCAGCCACACTAGCAAGGTACATGGCTGATCAGTGCTAAAATAAACCAAAATTTACAACAAAGATTGCATTGCAATGACAAGAGGAAAATAATGAATGCTTTCAATAAGTCAATTAAATTAATATGTCTACTGTGCATACTCTAATTCTTTTCCAGTTTTTGTTGATGTTGCTCTTACTAAAGGTTGGCATATCCATAATCTGTGCAGACAGGTAATGGTTGTCTATACTTAAAGTAGTTTTTTTACTTACTCTATGCTTTGTTCAGTTATTTTTATTGCAAAGATGGTAACATTTTTCCACTAGTTGTTGCAGCCAAGTACCATTTCTTCAGTAATTGCTGAGAGCATTTTCCTATTTCCTTTTGACACATCCTCAGCTGTAGGCACAACTGTTGTTTTGAACAGGAATGAATGAACCCTAGAAAGCTAACCACTGCACATTATAACTGTAGTACTGTCTGTAAAATGCTGTATGAGGTAGATTTAGAGTGGGTGGTGGTATTCTGAAGGTAATAAAAACTTCATTGCTTTTTCTATTGGTGCTTGCTTCCCACATTTATTAAGAGTGTTGTAGGTGACCAAAACTAACAGTTCAAAATGCACTATCTTAAGAAAACATAATATTATAATGAATTTTCACTTGTGATGATCACTGATACTAGCTGGACATTTAGTTTCTCAATGTTTTTGAGCCAGATTCTCCTACTAACCACTTACATTACCTTTAATTCACAGTCCCGACTTGCCTGCTCCGTCTTGCTCTCCTTTCTCTGCCAGTGTCCAAGCTTGAAGTATTTGACCTTTTTCAACGTGCCTTTCTGTAGACTCTGCATGGTCTTTCTTATATTAACTGATGTTTCTGTTGATCCAGTCTGACTCGTGTCAGAACATTCACTTTGCCAGACCAAGTTGGCAAATTTACAGAAGAAAACCAGTCCCTAATTCTTGCCTTCCTTTTAATGCATGGTTATTTAATTTGCTAATGGAATCACAACTTAATAGTATGTATACACACAGAGGGCCAAATTCCTGCAGTGAAATCCACGGGGATATGCATGCACAAGGAATGTAGATTTGGTTTATTTTTATGACACTTTTTTCATTAAAGATTAAGCCAGAAAACCACAGCTACAGCTAAAACGAATACAGTCAGGCAGATCCTGAGGTTTGCTTTATCCATGGTTGGTATTCCACTGTAAGCCTTGTTTTATGTCTGTGTTCCTTCAGCAGAGTTTGTCAAGAGAAGAACATAACAAAAGAAAACCATCTTATTTTTCACTTATCTACTACCAGGCAAATTATCTTTATAGTGAGTGGGAGTTTGTCTGTGTAACAAGTTAGAAAATTTGTGAGCTTTGGCCTGCGTTCCTGTTATAGACTTCACAATAACATGCCAGCCAAGATTATTTTTGTTGATAAGGATCAAAGGGCCATATCAATTTCTAGAAAAATCAGCGGAAAGGTCTCTCAGTTCCCTCACTAGGATTCAGATCTGGCCCTGTCCTATTACTGGTGACTCCGCAGAGTGAGTGGATTATACAGGCAGCTCTGCTCGTCATAACACGCTTGTGAATCAAATGAGTGGGTTGCTGGTTGCACAGAATTCCTTTGCCAGCAATGATAAGATCTTGCTGTATATCTCCTAACAGTAGATAAAAGATGAGTCAATGCGTATTATGGCATCAAACAGGGATTTTGCTGAATTGTGAGCAATGCCTCCCACAACATCAGGCTAGAACATTTCCTTCTTCTCTGGCCAGACTTTTACTTTAGCTACAGAGTATCAAGTGGCCACATGTTTGCACATGCATTTGTTGCTTACACAGATGCTTATTTTGCCTGTTCTGTATATCAGCATGTATATCTGTCTAAATAATCCTGCGTATAAATTAGTCATTACTCTTTGAGTGATTATTTGCTGAATTCTAAGAAACAAATTTGACCATGCAAGGGAAGAAGTAGATGTTTTAACTTCCAACCACTCCTGCAGCGTTCTATTGGTCTGAGTGTAGATGGTGAAGTCTGCCCCTGTCAAACAATTAAGGAAAAGGCAGGGACTGGCTGGATATCAAGGCAGCTTCCTGCAAGGCATTAGGCCCCAGAGCTTATTTGGCAAAACCAGGGATATAAGCAGAGAAAATGCACCACATTTGTTGTGAGTCCATTCCCCACCCAAAACAGACAACTGTTGCGATGCATACAGCAGGATGTTTCACTGGGATATTTCCATGTATTATAAAAGTTGACAGGAACTAACCCAGATGGCTGCTTGTCAGGTGTTTGAAATCAGGTGAGCTTGACCCTGTCCCAAGTCTAATGCTTAGCAACATGGCCAATGGACTGAAGAATAACTTCCTTTTTTTTTCCCCTTCCCCCAGGATTTGACTACTTTATACCTCAATTACTTTCTCTCACCTATGCCTCAGACATCACTAGACCTTACGATGTAGCCCTTACTGAGGACAATGGTTCAGCCACCCATGGTAAAAAAAAATAAGAATATTGCCAACAGTCTATGGTATAATTCAAACTTCTACAAAGTGACTAATTAAAACAAAGGACAGCTAATTTATCTATTGTTTAATATTTCATCTGAGAAAAAAATATAAGAAAAAAAATTAAAATAATTGTGGAAACCTTAGTTTTGTTACCCCTTTTACTTTAACCGGTCAGGCTATCAGTCTTTTAGTAACATCCAAACTGTTCCAATATTTCCAAATTAATTTTATCAATTATCCTTTGATTTCATATTAGGAGCAGAAGAAAAAAAGACACAGAAAAAGATCACAAAGTGCAATAAGTGGTTTACCCATTTTTAGAAATGTAACATGAAAACCTTTGTAATCAGCACCTTTGTTTTTTTTGCTCATAATGAGCCAGATAAACTTGAAACTACACAGCATTTGTTGTTGATGGCAATGCAGTGTTATTATAATTTGAATGAGATAAATCACTTGGAGAAAAGGGAGGGTTATCTTATCAGTAATCAAAATACAATTGGAACAGAGCCTCTCACAGCTGTTCAATCAGTCCTAGCTTTCATCCTCTCCATCTACCTTATCATAACAGTTGCCAATCACGTGGTTTCAATTAATATTATTGGAAGGAGAGAACAAAACAGAACCTTTTCCTTTTTGCTATAAAACTTTTGTTTCTGAGAGAACATGTAGTTCAGAAACATAGTTCAGGCACAATTTATCAATTTGAAGTAGCTAGGACAAGATATACAGTTTTCAGTGCACTCATGATGTAAACCAAGCATTTTAAATGAAACACTTCTGCCTACCTTCCAATGCAGCAAAGAAAACTTGAGGGCCATAAGTATAGTTTGATTAAAACCAGATACTTGGAAGGAGGAATGTTGCACCCATGTTTTGTTTCAGTTGCACCAGCACAAGCATGGACTCCTTTGACTTCAAAATACTGATGCATATGTTTTTTATACTGTAAAACTGAGAGAAGATTTTAGCTCATTAATGTCAGCGCTATTTAGATACATGACAGCCCTTAAGGTGTTCTTGATTTGAATAATTGAAGGGGTCACATGACATTTCAAAGACATAAAACATTTAGATTTTTAAAGCCAACCTGTTTTCTGTTTATTATTTTCATTATTTGTCCTTTTTATCTCTGAAAGTGAATCCAGATTATCCCTATTGCTCAGTTGTTTTCTTATAAAGCATGAGAAATATTAACGTCTAATCTAAATAAAGACTTGTAAAGCTTCATTTCATGTATTTGTAAAATTACTGTAGCATCCCATATTATGAATTTGGCTTTGTGAGAAAGGTTATGACCCGTATTTAACTGTGAACTTTGCAGGTATTAAGCACAATATTGTTACAAAATCACAGAAAATAAATATTACTTATAGCATTTTTTTGTATGTAATCAATCAGGCAGAAACATATGATGGTGAAAAGAGACCAAGATCTGGTTTTACTAAGTAGTTATCTGTCTAAGGGAAAATTTATCTGGCTTAAGATTTGAGTAGGTAACATCTTTGCTACCTCCCATTTGAGCTGGTATAAGGAATGCTCAAGAGAAATAATGGGAGCGATGCATTGTACCAATGACCCTCCAGCTCTTATGAACAACAACTGTAACTCTCATGGTTTTATAAAATGTGGCAAAATAATATGGCAAAATATTGAGCTAATGAGAATGGTTTCTAAACTTGCTGACTCAAACAGGAGAAACACTGTAGGCATATTAACTTGGCCCTTTACCTTGGGTAATATATCCTCAGTGAGCTTGGTTAGCTCCACATGGCACTGCATGACCCTAAATTGCACCATCTGAGCTAGCACAGGTAAACAGCTAGCTAAATCTCATTTATTAAGTAACTCAGTTATCAGATCTACTTAACAGTTCATCAATTCTCAACTATTTGTATGATACGGATGGAAAGTTAGCCTTCAAGGAGCAGAACCAGTACTGGTTATCAAGAAAGTGAAACTGTGGGTAGTTGTCACTGCAAGGATTACCTTATCTATAAACAGTACCATCCTTGTCTCATTACATATCATATCACAGAGGCATGAACACCTTTTCAATGACTAACAGCACAGATAGCTGTTTTCCCAGGGTACAAATGTATTTCATTAGGCCAAGTGGGGATGAGATGGGAAGACTGTCACGTCCTATGCTCTGCATGGCCTAGCCACATGTTGGGTACAAGTGTAGCATGGAGCACAGGTTTTTTTCACTGGCTGTTCCCCAAAAAAGCAAGATACAGATTTTCAATTCATTAACTTTTTCTCCCAGAACAAGAGCAACACAGGAAAGGAACTGTTGCTCTATAGGCACACCTACTTGCTCAAAACACTGACCATGCTGCAGTATAGACACACCTGAGCTCGTCTGAAGCTCGCTTATGTACTTGTGTCTAACAACACTGGCTAAGAGGCCAGCAAAGATTAATTGATTTTGCTCCTCATCTAATTGTGCCTTGATGAAGCTGCATGTTAAATTACCAGTGTTACAACACTTTGAAGTTAGCTCAGGGGATGTTACTATAATTTGTCATAATCATAATAATGAATTAAAGTCAAATATACCCAATGTAAACTCATGCTGATTTTTTCACAAGTACAATCTCAGAAGTTTTAGGTTTATTTATTTATTTTTAAGGTCAGTTCCTCTTCCAAAGAACCATTATTTCTGAAAAAACTCTTAGGTGAAAATAAAACTGTCTGGGTAATGTCAAAACCTGCCAAGATATTTGGGAACTATTAAGCAACAAACGACTTAAAATACCATGTTGTTTTAGAAAATACCTTTCTGAAAAGCCAGCCTAGTGATGTCAGTTCATTTTCTTTCTCACTCATCTCTTAACAACGCTGTCTTTTATTTTAAATCCCTAACAATTGAATCTGCAAGTCCAAAATTCAGTGTCTTTATGATTCACATCCCATGGAAAATTAGGAGTCAAAAGTAACAATACTGCCAATGTGTGTATTGGAATTGCAGTTGTGATAATAAAATCCTTCCTCTTGTAAGTGTACTCCTTTTTCAGAGCAACTTTTCAGTAAAAATATGTTTTCAGTTATTTTCTAATTCTTAAAGAACTCTTGATTTCAGGTACCAAAGCAATGTACTTCAAAAACAAGTGAGTTCATTTAAAAGAATTAATAAATATGAGGTGTTAAGTTTGTTAGGGATATCAGGGGAAATTTTCAAAAACCCAGTGGTTTTATTTTCAAGTGTGACTTCGGTATTTGACAACCAAGTTACCATTGACTGTTGCTGAAAATTATGGGGTAGGTCCACGAAGGATTTAGATGTCAGATTTGAGACAGTGTGAGACTGAAGGTGACCTGCAGTGGGTCAGCCATCAGTGAGTGAGGGTGTGAAATCTTTCACTGGCATAAGAGGCTGCAAAACAGTGTTTTCCTACAGTTTAAAATACTGTGATATAGGGTAATACCCAGCAGAGGTAGGCTTGGTCTGAATTTAAACAAGTCCTTCTTTGATGTACCTTTTTTTTTTTTTTTTTTAATTACTGATCTGACAATATAAAACTGCACAAATTATTTACTAATGTGAATTAGTTAGTATGCACAATAGGGTTAGAAAGCTCCCCTGGAAATTTAATTGCATCTACAAAATTGCAAAATAGAATAAGTAGTATTTGAGTTTTCAGAACTTCACAGACGGATTTATGATAGAAAATCCATTTGACCTGCTTCAGAAAAAGGTCTTTTTATGCTTGAAAATCAAGTATGAAACTCTTGTGTCTATCTGTCTAACAACTCTTCAAGGTCCTCTGATTAATAAGATGCAAATAGTCTTTGGGGTAGTTCTGCTTGTAGGTGAATCATTATATTTTATATAGCAGCTGGCTTAGATGGACTGTGTCCAGGTTTTCTTATATGGCTACTAATCAGTGACCTCATATTTTCAATTTCAGACATAGCTATCAACACTCCTTCTGTTAAAATTTGGTTTTGCACACAGCTCTGTTAATGCACTTGAATTGCAGCAAAATAAAGGAGGGACTTCTAACCACTGTCTTTCCTTGAACAGAATTCAGTGCCAAAATAGAGTAAGTGATGATGCCCAATTTTCCTCTTAATTTATCCTAGTGAAAATCAATGGAGTCACACCATGGGTAAAAGAATCTGCTGTGGTTCTGCAATGTGTGGAGTATATTTAGTGTCCATTAGTTTAAATATTACTTCAAATTAGTTACCATTTTTTATCAATTTTTATACCTACAGTCTGTTAGGTTAGGCTCTGTACATCAAAAAGGAATTTCTTCCCTTCCATTCAAATGTCATAAACATAATTAATAATCAAACAGCATCAAAGACCACAACATAATTTTTCAACTCAAATTGAATTTTCTTATGTTTCATTCATCTCTTTCAATCAAAGCTTTAAATTTCTTTCAGGTTTCACAAACAAAACTAGTTCTACTTTCAATATTTTTGTAACTATTACACACCCAAATAGGAAACAGGAAATTTCTAATTAGCTGCTAGATTCAAAATGGAAAATAAACATTAACTACAATTTTTACATTAATTTTCTGGATTATGGGCATACTCCATAGAGGCTGGGAAGGGTGTATTGACATGCAAAGAAATTTTGAACTGTAATTCTGATAACACTAGAAATTATATTGTGAAGTGCTTTAACTAGCTTTAAAATCTCCACAAAAATGTCTTAATCCACTTCACACAACACACAGTTATGCCATGGAAATTCTTGACATGGGCTGTTGTAAGTGGTAAAATTGTTTATAGTTTCAAGGGGCAAAGTGATAAGATGAAAACAAAGAAATCCTTAAAAGGCTATTAAATTTAGAGACACGGCCTCTAGCTCATCAAGTTCCTGAAATTCAAATTGTAGAAGACTTAAAGAGTATTCTGGGGAACTATCACTAGCTGATTGACCTAACCCTATTAACTTCTCTTACTATGGAGAATCCCTATTATGGAAACCCTATATTATGTGTTTTCTTTGGCTGTGGTTGGAGACAACATATTTCCCTCCTAGTCGTGTGTGGATAAAAGTGCAGCCATGACTTGAATCTTGAGAATAGAAGTTAAAATGCAAGACATGAAATGTAATTCAGCAAAAATAACTGATGTCACTCTTTTCTCAACTGGACCATGCTCTGTGGCTGCCAATAGGCCCTCCGTAACCCATCCTCCTCCCTACTCTCTCTCCCCTCCTCAAAGCTTTTGTGGTCTCCCTGGGTGAGTGGAAGTATTTGCAAACTGTATCGTTTCACACTGATTGAATCCATCTTCTGTAACAGCATTTCGACCTTTAATTCCTTCTAAATACCTTTGTTTTGAAATAACTTGTCCATATTTGATCTTTTAAGTGAACACTGGGAAGACTTATCAACAATTTCCAGTAGAGATGGAAGAGGGAAAGTGAGTGGATTATCAGCACTCAGGTAGCACCTGCTGTCTGTCTGGGCTTAATGCATGACAAGAGTTGGATACAACTTTGTGGTGCTTGACCTCAGAGCACAAGTTCATTTGCTTAAAGACATGTCAATGTAAATATAGTTGGATTTGTTTGAACACCAGATCACCTGGTGCATCAGGTTGTATGTAGAGCAGCCTCGGAAGGGGATTCAAAGATAATTTAAAGTAACTTTAGGTTATTTTAACTCCAAGTGTATTTGGCCAGTCCCACCTGAATCAGCTCATAGCAGGTGTATGTTGGATAATATCAGCTGAAATGGCCAAACTACAGCATGTTCAGCCACATCTCCTCCCACCTTCTGCAGTAAATGTCAGTAAGAGAGATGTGACATTTGTACAAATTAAAATTGCAAAAGGGAAAATACTGTTCCAAAAGTAACAAAAACAAGCAATATTTTGTTCAATGAAATTAACTGGAATGGGGGGAAAGCTGGTGTGACTGCCTACCATGCTAAAAATTTATCTGTTCCCAGTTATTTTTTTTTTATTCTTTTCCTTTCTCTTTGTACTAGCATAAAGGATGTCCAGCCCACGCCACTGATCCTAGGTGGCTTGTCAATCTAAATAAATGATAGTTTATTCATTGCATCAACACAATAGCATCATTATTCTCAGTGTTAGCATCAGAAATAAAGTTCAGGTGAATTTTGCATCAGGGAAGAGAAATAATGAAAGTTTTATGTTTCTGAGGCTTCAGTGGAATACCAATGAGAATCAGTATAACATTTTTTGCTCAAGCCATAAAAACTGCACTTTTCTTAGCAAGACAGAGATCAGAGATCACATTCATATCATTTACTTCACATACCTGTCAGAACAGAAGCCTTTAGAGGATGACCTGTAGACTGAAGGTATTAATGAAATGGCCCAGGCACACTGAAATGGAAAGCAGGGTTTGCTGCCCTTTCTTTATTATGTAAAATGAGAATTACTAAAACGTAACAATTTTTGCAAAATGTACTGTGAATTTTAATTTGGTTCATTGTTTCACACTCTGCATTTCTTGTACTTTGAGTGATTTAAAACAGGACCATTTTTCACCTGAATTCAGGAAACTTCCTCCATTGTCACCAAATTGCCACGCCTGCACAATGAGTTTAATAAATTGCGTACGCAGGTTGTGTAGCCTCACTGTAAATTTGGTTTATGTAAAGGACACATTAAAAATTGGAATGTTTTGGGTGAAAAGGCAGGGCAATTTCCACTTACCCTTCCAGACCCAATGATATTATTCATTCTCAGCAGCTCTGCCAGTTATTCTGCTAATTTCCCTCAAAAAGAATGCTCCTTTGGGTGCAATATTCAAGTGTATATGTATGTCAACTGCCTCACAGGCTTCCAAATGCCCACATTGATCCAAGATACCATGACTCACTGTTGACAGATGAGGAACATTCACACAAAACCCCCACTGAAAGTTAAAGGAGAACTCACATTTTTCCTTGATGGTCACACACTAACAGGTTGTGGTTAATGGTATTCTCCAGAGATTTGCCCCCATAAAAATTAAAATAATATTTTAAAGTTGAAATTCACCTAAAATTGAACAGAACACTGATTCAGTGTTTCCAAATTAAAGCAACACTGGGTGGTTCCAAATAAATTCTGAAGAGCTAGATTTCAGACCATAGAAATTGGTATAACTTTTGCTCTATTGCTTTTAGTAAATCAAAATTAATTTACAGCAGATGTGGGTATAACTTAAAGACTTAAAGTGTACTAAGTGTGTCTCTAAAACTCTTTATCATCTAGCAGGATTTTGATTAAATCTGAAATAAACTAACATCACAGTGAGGTTTCTACATGTTTATAATGAAGACCAAGTAATACCCAAGAAAAACATTACAAAGCAGCATCATGACATTCTGTTGCAGACTACATTCATGCTTCTAAAATAGCTGGGGAAATGACTCCTTGTCCTGATGATGAAAAGTTTTCCTATTGACACATACATATTGGAAAATCTTCAAGAATGGATATCTCACAGTCGTGAAATCATTGAATCGTGAGCCTCCGTGGAGCATTACCAATAAGTGTACAACCAATTTACTACTTTTTCCAAAGTTAAACTTTTCCAAAGTTTTCAAATGTTATTGTAACCATTTCTGTTTATTGTACCATTGAATAAATATACAATAAAAAGTATTTTGTTTTGGTTTATTGTTTCCCTAAAAAAATGTAATTCCAGCAGCAGCAGACATGGCTACTAATATAATGGCAAATACTTTGTTTTATTTCTAGCTAGTCTAATTGTGAAAGACATCAGGGTAGATGTGTTTTCCTTTTGTAGCCACTAATACTAATTTGACCTACTGGGGAAACAATTTCAAAATGTCAACATTTGCATGCCTGAACCCTGCTATGAACTAAAAGGATTCGTGTGCAGAGGTCCTGCCTCAAGCTGTGACACGCTGCTTACCTCCTCAGAGGGAGTTAACACATTAATTTGAACAAATGAAATGAGAACAGCCAACTCTCCATGGTGGTCAGAGGAAAAGTACCCTGACCATAGTGGCTGACTGCAGTTGAAGTGGCATATTGCTTAATTAAACTGTAGTATGACAGCTGAATAAATGCATAAACACCCCACTAAAGAAGAGGTCTTCAAGCTTGGAGGTATGTATGAACGTAGTAACCAGTTCCCTAAAAGGAAAGTTACTGTTGCCCTTTTAGAAGTATAAGCTTCGAGATTTAAGACAATAATTTACACATTTGCTGTATATGCTGGTTTCTGCAGATGTATATTCCAGAAAGCACTCCTGAGATTCAGATGCTAACAAGTTTGAACACAAATCTGGTAGAAAGGTCCACAAGCTGAGGAAGCTTGCATCTGCTCCACTGCTTAGTTCAACCAGTTCATGACCCTTGAGGTCTAATCCAAAGCCAAGCAAAGGCAGTGGGATTTTACTGATTGTGCTGAAAACTGAATCAAGCCAATGGATTAAGGGTATGGTTCCTACAGGACCTGTGTTTTCAGGAACTTCCTCCAAAACATTTACCCTTGTAACCTCAGAAACATTTTTTAAAAAGTATGCACTTTAAGCTAAAACACAGGGTCCCAGTGGATGTCACTAGGTAATGCTCTTATGCATGGTGCTCCAAATACATTTCTTATCTTGTGATTAAATATTCAATCCAACATGCTTTGCAATAATCTCTGTAGAGAAAATATAAGCAGTAGGAGTTTTCTATTTTGCGTTAGTCTAACTCATGTGAGTTGAGAATGGGTTTAGGTGTTGGTTCATGCATGTTATATGTCTGTCCTACTGTTTCCCATGTTATTTGAGAACTCTGTTTCAGAATAATGCTAAAATAATGGATAGTATGCACTACACCTAACTTGGATATCTGATCTGGGCCTAAGGTTTAGTTATGTCATGAAGCAGTTTGCCTAAAATAAGTGTTATGTAGGTCAGTGAAAGTTGCAAGGTGCCCTTGAGGATCTCCAAAAAGAGATCAAGTCTGCCTAAATTTAAGAACCTAAATTAAATTAATCAAATCCCATTTCATAGTGGAAAAGAGATACCAACATTAAACTGGACTGTAGCATTTCAATTGTAGGTATTCATTAATTGCCATGGCTTACATTAATATGTATTTTTTGGTATGTTATTCTTACTTTGTTCAGCGTACAGAATGGATGGAACATCAAATATTTCTTTAGTTTTGAGATTTTTCAGTATTTGCCTTAATGACTATATAGCCTTCAAATATCAGTCTGGAAGACAGAATTATTAAATTGCTTTTCATCTTTCCTATAGCAAAAATCTGAGTCAGAAACATGATTCAGTGGAATAGAAGCCATTATGATTCCTAACTTATGTAGACACAGGAAGAAATCAAAACAAAGGTACCTTAAAATGTTAGGCATTTGATTCAACTCAGCAAGCCCTGATCTTTCAGAACACTTATCATGATGAGATACATGATTTTAAACTACAATGCCACACTCTGCCAAGTGCAGAAATACACCTGTGGATACACAGGGAAGGTAGCTGGATATCCAGAAAAATTACAAACTCAGTGACCATCTAGCACACAGCACACAGGAATAATAGAGCAACAAGATAATAGTTTACATATCCAGGAGAGGAACCTTTTTGTCCCGTGTCTCAGTCATCACACAAATACTAGATTCTGCAATAAATGATGTAGGGGTATTATACACAACAAGCACATCTGATCTCACCCTGCTGCTTTAGCCAGGCCCATCCTGTGCATCAAGGGAAACAGAAGTCCCTTAGAAATAACAGACAAAAACTGTGCAATCAAAGGTTGCATGGGACTGCTGCAGTTCCAATATGAAATGGGCTACTGGATCCTCCAGCTGCATGAAGAGATCAAGTCTTTCTTTCTGGAATTCAGACCCAGTGGTAGTCTTATCCCAAGCTTTATGCCACAAATTTTCACCCAGAAGTGATTGTGTTGGCAATAAATTCCAAACAGAAAGAAGCAGGATGCTCAGCATGTAAGCTTTCAGTCCAAAGTATTAAAGGTTATGAGAAACTAAAACCACTGATTTATCACAGGAAGTATCAGGCACATGTAATTAGTTGAAATATCAAGACATTTACTATGAATAACATTTTTCTAGTCTTAAAACTTAGCACACACTCATCTCCTACTGAAGTCAACAGCATTTAACTCCTGATTTAGATTATATACACTAAAATATTTCTGAAAATAAGGAATATAGAATGTTTTATAATTAGATGAACATACTCCACATTTTACTGAGGAGTAAAAGCAAAGTGAAATGGACAACCTGCAGTTTCCTCACATTGGAAACCTCCGTATCTACATGTACATCCTAATTCCTGTATAATCCTGAGTGGTTTACCTCTTAAAATAAACAGGCTCTACCTTATGTCCTTACTGGATTACTGTGAGTAGGATGTTTACATAAAGGATATAGCTAAGTATTCACTGAACATAACAAGAGTGCAATTCATTCCATGCATTAGAGTCCATTATAATTTGGTGGCTATATTTAAATAAACCAACATTTAACCATGCCAGCAATTACTATCTAATGTTAATACTCTAATTGTGTCCAATCCTTTCCCTCTAGAGTTTGATTCATAGAACTGTTTATCTGTACTACCACTACCCATGGAGTGTAAATATGAATACAAGCATTTTGTGTGAGAGAAAGTAAGCATAATTTATTGTCCAAGTGTATTAGACACCAATTTAGTAAACATTTTTATTTTCACAGCTAATAATACTAATTACACTGTGCTTTATCCTTCATGAAAAGATCTAGTTGCACTCTAATAAACAATAGACCCTGAGTCTCATTCTCAGTCATTTATTTAGGCAGTGCAGAAGTGTCTCAAAATGGAAATAAATGTTTTAAAGCTTCTTTGTTCTGTCCTAATTGTGGAATATCTCCATGATGAGAAGTGAAAAGTCCTCAAGTTGTGCCATCCTGAACTGTAGAGAACCACAATGCTGACACAGCATCACTAGATTGGAACTTACTGTGCCTGAGCAAGTAATGTCTGTGGAAAAAAGAGATGGCTGAGACACGATCTAATTGTTGTCTTCAGTTACCTGTTGGGGGATTATAAAGAAGAGAGAACCAAACTCTTGCCACAGGTGCACAGTGAAAGGACAAGAGGTAACATGCACAAGTTACAACAGGAAATTACTGAATGGGGTATAAAGGTCTTGACTGAAACAATAATCAGAGACGTTATGGAGACTCCATCCCTGGAAATCTTCAGAACTTGACTGAATCAGGCACAAAACCCCCTGATCTAATTCTGAATATAGTCTTGATTTGAGCAGGTGATTGAATTAGTCCTTTCCAATCGTATTTTTTTCTCTATGAATTAAGTGTATTGATTTATCTATGATTAATTAGGAACTAACAATAAATAATAGGGCATTACAGGCATGTTCCTTCTGCTGTTAAAAACAAAGAAAACCCAAAACTTATTAATCTGTCTTAAAGCTGATTTTTCCTGAGGTAATCCTGAGGGTAAGAATTTCCTTACTGTAAGCAATAGCAGAACACAACCAAATGGGCAACATGAAATATGGCACATACTGATCCTTGAAGAGCAGTTGAGGGATTTAGTGGAGCATAAGTACTACTGCTTCTTCATTACTGGGCAAACGAGGATCCATAGCTTTATTTGAAAGCGAGAGGACTGAAATCACATATGTTGTACTGTAGTGTATGAATGTCAGATATGTCAGATATGGGTACTCAGATGTAGTTTCTGCCAGATTCTCAAATAGCATACAAATATTTCAATAAAGATATGTAGATATTCATTTACTAATCATCTTTTAATTTGTCTTCCCCTCATATAATCTCAGCACAGTCTCTTTTTGAATAACAACATTTACAAATCATGCAAGCATGAAGAGGTAATAGTTGTTCTGGATTAATATTTTCTACAAAATAATCTTCCATTTCTTTCATCTAAATGTAGTCTTCACGTAGAAAGAACATATCACATTGTTATTACTGCTGTTTGCCTTTGTTACATTACCACATTAAAGATCTGTGTGAAAATTTTTCCTGAGATGATGTGGCAAATATAGGAGATAAAAGGGGCACAGGTATACACCACCTTAATGATGATTAAGTAACAATCTCATCACACTGAACAAATTTTAGTCCTTTTGACTTCATCATTCCCTAGATCTCACTCTAGCTGCTGGACAGCATGTGAACCACAGCCATAAAGAGCACAGTGTGACTTAACAAACACAACTAGTCTATTTTGCAGAAGAATAGTCTGAAAGAAACAGTGAAGGTACTTACTGAGTTCAGAATTAAAAAAAAAATGCTGTGCTAACACTATAATACGTTATGGCTATTTAAGAAACAAAAGAATGTTGATATAGAAAGACCAAAGAACTGCAGCATTAAGAGTAACTAATTTTCCTTTTATGGCCTTTTACTGCATGACTGAACATTGCCACTAACTTTGTGTTTTCAGAACATACTGAATTTAAGAAGACTCTTTTGTTCCATTTGCAGCCCACATGCTGACACAGCATCTCATCTCCTATTGTTCTAACTTAACTATTATCTGATACATTTGATGTGCTGAAAGATAAAAAGCACAAAGATTCCAGTTACCTTAGAGATCGCAATAGAATTACTTAGCAGAAGAACAGCTGAGAAGGGGCTGTTTCTGGCAGTTTCACTCTGATGTGTGTGCTAGACCCACAAATGTGAGTTCCGACCCTGTAAACCAGGAGTCTTTGTTGGGGCTCTGCTGTGCACTGAATGATCTCACCCTCTCCTGACTCCCACACACAGAGGTATAGAGGGAAGAGCAGGCTCAACCAGTCTTAAATTCCTTTGACAGCTCAGACTCCAGATAGACTGTAGCAGTGAGGAAGAAGCATGGCTCATAGCAACAGTTTGAGAGAGATGTTCTGAAGAAACAGATTTATTCAAGGTTAACAAATGCTTCTACCATCATTTTCCATGGATGCTAGTTATGGTGATGAGCAGAGTGTAATGTAAAACTGGCCACTAAGAAACTTTTTAAAAGCCTGCAGTATCTGATGAAATACAGTGACAGGCAAAAAAGAGGATTGTTTCTCATATAGTTCTCATATAGCTCTCAAGAAGTCTTGTTCTATTAAACTAATTTAAAAAGAAATAAAATGTGTGCTATTTGGTTTCCCCATGTACTCATGGGGAGTAAGCACCATGGGTGTGGCAAAAAATGTGAAGTAGATGACCTGATCAAAAGCTGTGACTTTTTCTTGGAGAACAGAATAGGGCATGGACTATCATCATCAGGATCACAGCAGAAACTAGGAATATGCATAGGTCTTCAAGTGAGCCTTGTTTTACCTACCAAAAAGAAAATTTCAATTAATACATGGTATACAAAGCAAATTGCTAGAGCGTAAAAGTTCTTTTACCAAAACAAAATTGTACTGTGGTTCGAGGAAAGGAGCATTCTTAGCTGGGTTTATGAACAAAGGATATCAAATGAAGGCAGGAGGAAATAAAACCTGATTCTACATGATGTATGCCAACTGTGGTCTCATAAATCCAAGAAATCTAGGAATGCTTTGAGTATGTAGTATTTTTATAGCTCTAATAAGGCATACCTGAGCTCCTCTTTACCACATTTAAAGATACATGCCACAGAAACTAGATTTTGCTATGCATTTTTGCTTATTCCAGTAACCTGTAATTAATAAGCACTCATGTGGAGGAGAGCAGAACACTCAGTTGCCTGTTCAGATTCATCTGAATTACTCCCACATACTTTTCTAAAGTGAACAACATATAGTAATGTTCTTGAACTATTCCTAAGTCATTTGGCTAAGAAGAGAAGATGACACTGCTATGCATGCCTTGTTGAAATCAAATATCCTTATATCTCCTACAGATGTTATTCCTTAGTTTCTCGACTTATTGGAGTGTCTGTCTAGACCAGCTGTCTTCCTTCAGCATCTCCACAATTCTGAGCCAGAGTGAGAAACAAACCTGTCTCTACCATTAATAAGATTTCTTTTCATTTTACCTAAGCAGTGCAATAAAAGAGAAAACGGTAAGAATTAAGTTTCTCCATACAAAATATACTAGCTAGAATAACCTTATTGTCCACCCTACTATTCATGTATTGGCATCAAACGTCATACTGTATGCAGAGAAGCCAAAATGAGCTATGATAGCAGGAAGGAATTGAGGGAATTTTGGTTTCACTCCATCCAATTTGGGTGCAGGAAGAGGTGATGTTACCCAGATGCCAGATGCAGTCCTCCAGCAGCTGCCAGAATAATCAGATCTCATATATACAGTATATGTGAACCAGAGGTGGAATATATGTAGCCAATCATTTGAAACAATCATGTGCCAAATAATTGTAGTAGCACAATAGTAGAAAAAAGCATGGAATCAAAATACATACTGGGTGGTATCAAAACACAGGAGGACTAGAAAAAAGTTCAAATAACTCAAGTTTTACAAGGAATCCAGTTACATTTTGATTAAAAATAATAATCGTCTAAAATTATATTAAATGCTGTCTGCTTTTAAGTCAAGGAATTTAGTTTGTATGTCATCCAGGAGTCAGTGTATCAGTAGAGAACTTACATAATTATTCTATCACAGACAGAAACTGGGCTGGCACTTTTTGTACTAGCTGATCTCCTATAATCTTTACAATTGTTTTCTGCTAGAGTATATTGAAGTACTGATCCCTAAATACTCACACTGGTTGACTACTAAGGCAACATCTTATTGCTGAATTCAACTACCTAATAGCAGGCTACAGACAAGGCTGTTGCAGACTCTCCCTGAGGTGCCCACTGAGAGGAAGAGAGGCAACACAGCAAATTTTGATTAGAAATCAGGACAAGCTTCTTCAGCACCAAGGTGTTCAAACAATGGCACAGATACTCAGGGATGCTGTAGAATTTCCAACTTGAAGATATTCAAAAGCTGTCTGGACAGAGCCCTGAGCAACCTGATTTAGTCAGCCCTGCTTGGGGCGGGGGTTGGATGTTAACCTAGATGACCTTCAAAAGTCCCTTCAAACCTAAATTACTCTGCAATTCTATAATAACTGACACACCTTCCCACTGTCACTATCTATGAGGAGCAAGCCGAAGGCTTAGGCTGATATGGACATCTCTGATATACAGTTTCCCATACAGTTACTTATACTCCTTTTTTATCAGCTAATGTAGTTTTCACAGAGACATTCAAACCTTCTTTTTTGATATATCCCACCACTTCTACAGCAGTCTACATGGTAAACTTCTTCCCTCAAGTAGAAAAGCACAAGCATGATAATGAATTAGGGTTTCCTGTCATGGCACTTATGCCCTTAAACCAGAATCAGTGGGCTAGCAAAGCAAGTAAAAATATCCAAGATAATGTCAGTGTATGTGTGCTATGTATTATGCAGCTGAGAGTAGACACTCTAAGGCTTACCAAGTCCCACTAAAAGTAGGATCTTTTACTTCAGGGAAAACTACTGCAACTTGTTAGAATTAGAAACTCTGATGAAATTAAAACAAAATCTATCCTCATTTTTTATCAGCAAAAACTCCAGTACTTTTGCTGCTGTTGTTGTTGAAATAAAGATCTCAGGAGCACAAGAACACTGTGGGGGTGGATACAGAGAAAGTGGCAACCATAGACACAACTTCAAGCAAGCAGGTTCAAACTTTAATGACCTGTGTAGGAAGATAAATGAGACTTCAAGAGAAAACAGCACTGTTAGCATTAGGATGTCGTTAGGTGTGGAAGGCAAGCATTCTCAGTGCTGATGAATTGGTAGCTGACAAAGAGCTACATCTTATAATGATAACTGTGTAAAGCCATGATATATTTTTCCTGCTAGTTTTTCAACTTTCATCACATCCATCTGAAAGTATCCTTAATGAATATTTTTTTCTGTTTGAAATCAGAGAGGAAAAACAGCAAGCACGCTATTGCCACTTATCAATCACATTATTTTATCTCTCAATTATCCTTAATTTAATAATTGCATAATTTTCACTTCTGTTTTAACTTTAAGGGCCTCTATTGCAAATACTTTATTTTTGCAGGTGTTTTAGGTTACCAGTAATTTTCAGTAAGAACTCTTTTCCATCTTTTTTTTTTTTTCTTCTGAAAGCTCTTCTCTATACCATTATTTTGTCTAATCATCAGCCTTCCTGGAAATATTAATCATTATGTCTACTAGACTTTCAGAAAAACCTGCATCAAGTTTCTTCAAATTGCTTCTCTGTTTGTTTTAGCCACAGTCTGAATAAAATTATTTGAATAAACAGGTCTGAAGCATATCCTGAATTGTACAGTTGGGATATGAACCTGAAATCCAACATAATTCCTGGTATTATAGTAATAATATTTAGTAGAAAGAAAGAATTGTATTAAGTTATAAGTGCATGTGGAAAGGAATACTGTACAGCTGGATGTATTTTCCATAGTAAAATACATTTTATTATCTCTTATTTTTTATACAGAAAAGCATAAGTCTAGCCTGCTAAGAATTATGAGAGTTTTGCCATGGCATCTTTTGTCTGATCATATACTCCATCATTTGCATGTCATTTAGAATTAGTTAGCTGAAAATATGGACTTAATGACACCATGATGTGAAATTTAGTGACATCATGTTACGTAGTAGAAGCAACAGGGTTAAGATTATAGAGTATCTAGTCTTAAAAAATGTAATGTCAAACACAGCCTAAACACTAGAGTGTTTTGTGGGACATGGCACTTCAAAGGCTAAGTTATCTACATCCAACTTCTTTCTATTTAGGCCAGAAAAGTGATCACAGTTTTGAAGCTCCAGTGTGAGGTGACTAAACTCTCTCATTTACCGTAATTTCTTTGCAGTATGTGGCGTGAAGCCCTCTACGTAAGCCTATCACAAATGAATGGATATCACCTTGATGAACAAACACTTGTGGTCCTTAGCATTTCTCTATTTCAGACCCCCAAGATAGTTTCTGCATTACTGATTTTAGTTTTCATTTGATCCTGTATTCAGTAAAGCGTTCTGATCTAAAACTTTGTATTCTGAAGACTCATATATATTTATATCTCCACAAGGACAGGAGGTGTTAATGAGAGCACAGCTGTAGTTCTAGGAGCTCACAAAACTTACGTAATTATTTTGGCGGTTCAGAGAACACACAAGGACATTTCAAGATATTGATAGATTAATATGGCTTGGCATGGAAAGTGCTTTGACTACTGGTCTGTGTTTCTGCAAGTGGTACAAGGGATGAGCTGGACAGAGCTGTGGCAAGGGTACCCACACTTATTATTAGGCTTTAGCTATTGCCTATAATTAAAAACCAACTGTCCTGATATATGTCTCATAAAGTAACGGCTACCAAACTGCCGGCACTAACAGCTCACGCACAGTATTTACTGTTTCAAATTTTACAGGTTTAGAAAACAAAAGGGTTGGTTAGCTAAATAAAATGAATGTAAGAAATAGGCTAATATATTTTGAATAACAACAGCATAAAACCGGTTTGGTTGAACTACAGAATAGATTTGTTTTGCTCATTGAACACTATTGATTTTTTGGCATGGAAGAAGAAGGAAAAAAAAAAAAAAAAGAACAGATGGTGAAAGAAATAAATTAAGCTGCTGCTGATGGAATACAATATCACACTGAATTATAAAGAATGATGAACAGAAATCCCTTTAAACAGGCACTTATACTCAGTAGAAAAGGTTCATATTGTTCACGTTCATATCTGATTATTTTGGTTTATTTTCTAGTTATTAGAGGTTTTACTTTCAATAAAAACTCCCATATGAATTCAAAACAGAAATCCAAGGCAATGTACAAGAGATGCAGAGGTACCCTTTTCATTGTGTTTAACCATAAGCCAGGACTTCTAGTAATGTTCTAAAATGTATAACATTGTAAAATCAATCAAAAAAAAAAAAACACCACTTTTCTTTCTTAATGTTCCTTATTCCTTATTGCAGATTTGAATGAGTGTATGTATGGGTAAAGCCTTCACTACATTTTAACAACTCTTCCAGTTTTAATAAAAAAATGTTCTCTCTCCTCTAAAGACCTTGCTTTGTTTATATCCTTAGACTTTTAGAACAATAAATTGCTGCATTCAAGAAAAAAAAAAATAAGATGTGTTCACGTAAGTGAGTGGTCAAGTACTGCTGTGCAAGGTAACCCTGTTTTCAGAAGCAAATTTACAATGCCAAACTCTGTCCTGATGAAGTGACTACATTTCTCTTAATTTCAGCAGAGATGCATGAGTTTTCAGGAGTTCTCAGTTTGATGCTTCAGTAACAACATTCTCTTTTTTAATGTGATCTAATCAGCATTTGGGTTACAATCACATTATCAGCTGTGGCAGAGATGTTTATTTTTCAGATATTGAAAATTATTTTGCCTCACAATGCTCTCATCTTTCTGTAATCTAATGTTCCCCCAAACAACAGCACTATGGTAAACAGAAGTCTAATATCAGCAATTGCTTCAAGAGAATTATAACTCTGTCCTAAGTTACTGAAGACAAATTCCCTACAATGTCGATGGTTATCTTTCATTATCAATAATATCAATATTTTTCATCCTTCAGCCTCCAGACATGGTTTGATAGCACTAGATCCACTTAGCAGTTGAAGGATGAAGGAGTTTAATTTGGTTTTGAAGGTACAAATCATGGTTTGGGACTAAGCTCCTCTTACTGAAAACTGGTCTGAAGCCTTGAATTCCACTTCTGTGAGACTGCTGTTTTAAACTCTGGAAAAGTCACATTTTCAAGCCCATACACTCCTTTTGCACTTCCTTTTGATAGAGATATGGAGAAGAAATGCATATCAGTGTCTGGATTCACTTTATTACAGATTTTTAAAGTATGGGCCATGTTCCTAAGGTTTACACTATCCATTTCTATTTAATTTTTAAATTTCAAGATCCATTTAGAAAAACTATATTCACATCCATAAGAATATTTTAGGCCTATGGGTCTTATGACAGAGCACTGGTTCCCTATTCTGCTTCTTGCTGAATTTCCTCATGCCCCACAGGGATGAGATGATCACTGTCAGTCAGTAGGTATTGCTATCCCTGACCATTAGTGAACACTTACTTCTTCAGTCCCTGCCAGCAGATACTCTCTGTATGACTGGAATATTTTCCAAAAGCATACTGACTGCTGCATTAGCCATTTTAGCAAACTCAGAGTTGATTTTTGAATGCATTTTGTCTATATACCAAATGGAGTTGGCATAATGCCATACACTTCGTGGGAGTTTTGTAGTCACAGAGAATATTAAGCTTTGGCTTATTAAGTGTTGTAACATACCTGTATATGTTTCCTACCAAGCATGAAAGACTAACATTTAGGGTCATTTTCTACTACTCATGAAAGAAAATATGCTGTTCACTGCATATTCAGTTTCTTAACAGCAGCTTAAATGAATCCTATATCAAACTGCTTTCCCAGATCACTGCAATATGCAGGTTTCGTCTGTCATCCCTGCATGGAATCCTTGTGACCTTCATACTCATCTCTGTCCAACAAACAAGAAAATAGCCACAAATCCATAATAGACATCCATGCTGGGAAGCTCCTCTAAGAAAGGTATCATGATTAAATAGGTGACATTTGGGTTATGCAGTACAAACAATTTTAACTTCAGTACATGACTGGTGCCACTGGATTCCTGTCTCCTGATTGACCAAATATGACCTTGAGCCAAACCTACAATGGAAATAGAAATAGCCACCCATATTCTAAGGAAAAAGGTACCAAATTCATTGGGGTCATCATCAGCAGGAGAAAACAAACACCTGATTGTATGACGTAATTACAGCTTGAGTTGTAGGTGACCACTGTCATGAACAATTAAGAAACCTTTGCACTAAGCTTTGCAAAACCTTCAGTCCTTGCGTTAGAAAGCATCCCATATCTGAGATCTCTGACAAATAGGTATCAAAATCTGTTTGCTCTCATCACAATACCACTGTCAGGGTATTGTGCACCATCCTTGGAAAATATTGGATGATATCAGTATCTTGCTAGATCTCTGATAAAGACAGTGAGATGATCTTACCTGAAAGATTCTCATGTAAATAACTGGGATGACAAGACAGAAAATTCTACTTGGAGATGCAAAGAGAATCTCATGGCAAGAGAGATGAGCAGCCCTCTGCTCCAGTGGAGTGAACTGGTATGTCTTACTTCTTCAGGACAGTGAAAACCACTATGCTAAGTAAAAGAAATTACTACGTAAGAAAAAAGATCAGGTAATATGTGTCCAAGTCTGAAAAGTTTGGCTTGGATTTCTGGCAAAAGATTCAAGTTTTGTTTTGTTTTGTTTTGTTTTTTTCTGATTTCCTTCTAGCTCTCTCTGGTATCCAGGAGACATTATAATACAATGTACTTGCAATATTTTTATCTTACCTTACAATACATATATTGGAATACAGACATGCATATATACACTAGAAAATAGAGAAACTACCTTGACATCTGATCAAAGGTGATCTGTGAACTATGGATGTGATTTAAAAAATGTTTAGTATGGGGCAGAGATGAGAAGAACACAACTTTTAATGGATGAATGAGCAATAGTATTTTGATTTGACTTGTCTCTCTTAAAAGACAGTATTTTCAAAGGTGTTAAACATCCAACACTTCTGCTGACTAGCTACCTTTGAAAAATTGAGGTTTAGAGCTGCTTTAGAAATATCAAAGGGTATAGATAAAACTGAATATAATTTGAAATCAGTCAATCAAAGAATCCAAAATTTCATTATCACTTTGTGCTGGTTTTGCTTAGAAGAACTGTAAGAAGAGCTGCAGAATTAAAATGGCAGAAAACAAAACCTAGCAATAATTGGCAAGAAGTTGGGCATGTTCAGTTCTAAAGGAACATGGTAAATTCTTGCCTTCTTCCATAAAATAGGTTGGATCTTGATGATGGTAGGGAGAATATAAAAAGGGAGGAAGCGCTGGTATAGACATATTCTGGAATAGAACTGTGCAGGATTCAGCTCCTGTTCCTATCTGAAATGCCATTGTAATCTGTTGCTAGGCTTGAAATGAATCAGAGTAAATTAAATGTTCTTTTAAATGCCTTCTTTTGCTTAGATCCACAGTCCTGTTTGATTTGGAAAAGTCCAATATACTGATATCTCTTCTGATTACAAAGGAGAATTTAAAGACTTTATTTGCTGAAAATAAATAAATATAGAAATTCTCAGTGTTTATTTTCCTTCTTTATATCGCAACTGTTTTTTCTCAGCTGTCAATCTCAGTAGCATCTGTTAAAGCTCCTTATTTTTACTACTCAAAATACAATCAGGTTTTTTTTACATTTTTTTTTTAGTTTTTCCCCATTCAAAATTTGGATAATTTCAGACTCATGTGGTTGTGTCCTTCTCCCATGTCTCCCAAGAAGCCACAGTACAACCTTGACATGACCACTTATCCTACAGTGTCCCAGTTCTCTGCCTACCTTAGGACTGGCTTCTTCAATGCACTGTCAGGTTTTCCACACAGAAACACTGTTCTGCATTGTACAGTGGCATCCAGTCTTCATAAGGGAACTTAATTTCTTTTGTCATACAAACAACAGTTCAAAAGTATGGCAATGTTTGGGAAAATGACCAAAGCAAAATTAATATGAACTCTAAAAGGTACAACAAATACTCAGAGCATTGTCTTCCCTGAAGTCGATAAATTTTCTCCTCATAATAATCTACTTCTGCTTATAATATTATCTGTTTTGTGCTAGAGAGGTCTCCAAACTATTGCCTTGGCAACCAATAAACATTAATCCATGTGAGATTTTCCTCTTGAAATGCTTTCTATATTGGAAATGTTATGTAGGAGGTAAGTTTCTCTGGAACTGGAAAAGATGTGCTGATGATTTGATTCACATTTTTTTCTGGATTTTGCAACAAAACACAGTCCTGGATATTTCTTATATGAGAATAAACTCAGGATCAGTCTAATGGAATAGGCTTCGGTGGGCATGCCTGCACTGTACATTTATCTGCCTCAGAAGACTTGCAGCACCCCAAGCAGTCTAACAAAAGACACAATGCAGTTCACTCAAGGCCTGAAGTAGTTTGAGTAACACCAAGTCCTATGCTGCTTTATGTTACCATTCTGAATTCTCAGTTACCATGCACATCTAATAGCTCAGTTTCAAGGGACCAAACAAAGGGTTGTGTTTAGCTGGCAAGCACCTTTGCAAAAATTGGCCCTTGCATCATTCCTCTATGTTAAAGCACTTTCCAGATTGCATAGCAAGATCTAGCACTGTTGACTTACCACCTAAAAGATTTTGTTAGAAATCCTGGGCAAGAAAATAATGTCACACCTTGACCTGTCGCCTCGGGTAAGGCCAGCTGTTGGGGCTGAGCTCAGAAAGAGAACTAGTGTTGTAACACCAGCTATAACCAAAGACTGTGGCCTGGTTTGTAGGCCATCAAAATCAATAGGAAGACACTTATTGAATCTAATAGGCTTCAGATTGCACCTCCATACAGCAATACTGAGGACTTGAATTACATCCAGAATCTCATACGGACCAAGGCAGTAGCTAGCAGGCACAACCAGTTCAAAGGACTGATCAAAGTCCACTGATGTCTTTCCAAACACCTTGAACAAGTGTCACAGAAGGGAGAGCAGTAATCCATGAGGAAATTTATAGAGGTTTGGGACGACTGTGGTGAGGCCCACATCCTAATGCTGTTGCACAATGCACACTTGAAAGTTGAGTTACATGAACAATATTTTATTCATAAGCACAAACACTTTGGAGCATTTTTCAATGTGAAATAACACATTGCTTGGGTCTCTGAAGACACGAATGAACCATAATGTGTGTTATTTCAAAATAACACATCGCTTGTCACTTATTATTACTGTAATAATCTGTATTTGAATGAATCAACAATGGCAATGCATACTTACATCAAGGAAGGAACAACTCCAGCTAAGGAGAAATTCTGGTTTTGTATTCCTTATGGAAAATAAAGGAAACCTTTTGTAAATAAGGACCATTGTTCCAGACTTACCTCCTGAAGAAAGGTTAAACCCCTCAGAATGAGTAGATGGTTTCCTTAACATTCAAACACAACATGGGATTAACTTTTCAGAAATGTTTTCTATGCCTAGTAACACTCATATATTCATCTATGCCAGAGTCTAGGGGACTGCACAGCTTGTTTTGGAACACAGTCATTCTTCTTGTGTGACACCTGGAAGTCCCCTGATAATCTATAGTGTTCCAGTTGACTGATATAACAAACTACACCTGAAACCACAGATTAAAAAATAAAAAAAAATAAATAAAAAAAAAAATAAAAAAAAAAAAAAAGAGGAGAATGCACAAAGAATTTCAGCACCAATCAGAATGAAAATGGAACTTCTCAAAAGCAATGTGAGACAAATGTGTCTTTTCATATTGAAATGAATGTATGTAACTAACCTGAATAATTTTTCAGCCTTTATATCCAGAGAACTGAATAACATGAAGATGACATGTAAGGGAGAAATTTTGAAAACAAAAATTGTCAACCTTTGAATTTTATATGGAGTAGAATAATCACCTTAAGAATTTTTAAAACTAAGAGAAAATTATCAATGTGACCTTTTTAACTAAAAATACCTTTTTTTCTTCACTCTAAAAGGAATAGGCTTCTAAAAACATTCACTTCTCAGTTGAAAAAGTAATGCAGTCAGAAAAGTATCTTTCAAGTGACTAAATTTCTTGGTTTGTGAAATTAGGCTGGATATACTGTTACAGAATTGTTCAAAGGTTTGGTTTTTTTTTTTTTTTTTAATTGCTTTCTTACAAGAAAGCAAGAGTAAGGCTTTCTTCTTGGTATTCAGACATTTGTTTGAGCCTTGAACTAAATATTTCTGTCATTTATCAGTTGTACTACTTGTTCTGAAATGTCCAGATAAAGTCTCATTGCGCAAAAACACAGTCCTTGCCTCCAAAACCCATGCAATGTTAATGGAACATAAAACAACTGTGTACAAAAAGTGATTACAGATTGGAAGCTGAGGCACAGAGATATCATCTGACGTCACATAGAAAGTTTGTGTAAGATCCTGGAATTTAAGGTCATCTATAAATTCAGTTTTACCCCCAAGACCAATCTTCCTGACATTATTAACATCCTTGAAACATGAAGGCAAACACATATCTCAACTTATCAATGTCTTATAAGCTTTACTCTTTAAAAGTAGAGCAAAAGTTCTATTAAGCAAATTATAGCGATTAACAATACTATTTAAAAAAAAATATGTTAAATTATATTAAAGAAGCAAACACCAATTTTTAATGCTGTTTTTGCTGCAATAAATGTGGAGGACTATGTTTTGACATTAACGCATAGCTGTATGTGTCAAGATGGTTTAGAGCTTTACAACTCACAGAGGAGCTTTATGAAGCACTGTTTTTCTGGGACAACACAGCTTCATAGCAGGAATAAGTAAAGCTGAGAAAAACAAGGAATTTTTTTGTCTCAAGGGAAATTACAATATTCCAACATCTGTTTTCAAATTAAGACAAACAGTCAAAATGTTGAACTTTTCACAGAGTGACAACTTAGAAAAAAAAATTAAATCCAAGAATGTATAACTTTTGCTTTTGATCATTTTACCTATGTCTACTCCGGTCTGGGTGTCCAGCTTTCTTAAGATTTAATGGGGAAAAACTGTGCATATACTCCATAGCCCGGACATGGCCAAGTCATATCCCCAAATCAAGATGCCTGGAAATGCTTCTGAATGTGTCCTGCCTTACACAGCATCCTCTGACACTGAACTGCATCTTATACAAAGGATAAAAATGTCTCATCCCTGATGCAGACCTTCTGGACAGGATTTGAGACTGGGCTATATGTTCTATGCTGTCTTGCTGTCACATGAGTCTCAGGCTGATTTCTGAGGTACTCTCTAAGATTTTAATTGGAGTTATGGTCCTGTGCAGGAAAGAAGGGAGAAGAAAACAGCCAAAGCACATGAAGCTCTTATAAACCTTGCTGTTACCCCAAACACATAGAGGTTAATGTCAGATGAATACAATATTATGTGCCTTAGATCAGCAAAACCATCCAAAGTAATGTTTTCATTTGGATAGAACTTCTGGAAAATTTTGATTAAATGGAAACTTCCTTTTTCATTGACAATTCATTTTGATGGAAAACGCCTGCCTAATCCTTGTAATACACTACCAGACAGTCCCATAACGCAAATTCTCTGTTTATGCATGACTTAGAGAGAATGGTCATCAGCCAGGTTGCTTCAGTGCTTTTCCATCACAGCTCAGCTCTGATTTATTTGCCATCTCAGACCTGGGGTGCCAGTTGTGGTGGTAAAGAGTGTGAATGGGTCAGTCACCCATTTCACACATGCCACAGATCAATTCCTGTATGATAGTGCTTTCTCGTTTACCCATATGCTGAACTGCATTTGACCTGGTGGTGAAAGGTTTCATTTACCATTACAGTCACTTCAGCTGTGCAGTCTCCAGCCTGTATGCTGATTTATGGATGAATGGATTTGCATATGGCAAACATCCACACAGCTTTATAAGTTTGCATTTATGCCAATAAATGTAAAGTCAGGGCTATGATACTAGTGTGAGTAATGTTTTTATTAGAAATAGCTCTCTTTGGGGTTTTTGTTGTTGTTGGGTACTTTGTTTTGTTTTGTACTTTTTAAAATGCACATAAGGATAAAATTCCGTTCCACTTCCAGTTTAAGATGCAGGGACACTGCTAAAAAACCCAATCTTTTATTTCTTCTTATTTCTTCATTTCTTATTTCTTTCTTATAACTGTTCCTTAGCATGTATACATGGGGATCATCTTGACCCCAGGGGCAGGACTGAGCACAAATCCTGACACTGATGGAGAAATCTCCAGACTGATCTTGGAGATGGGAACATAAGAACAGCTCTATCCAGCCAAGCCAAAAGCCAATGTAATGCAGTGACCACTGATGACGAGACATGGATGATTATGGAAAGAACATGAGGACAGAAGATATAGTTCCTCATAGCCCTTGTCTGAGCTGAAGAAAATTGTGCTAAGTTTTTTAGTGTGGGATTTTTATGATTGTTTTGGGTTGGATTTGAGGGTTTTGGTTCTTTTGGTTTTGTTTTGGTTTGGTTTGTTTTTTTTTAATAGGTTTGATCTCCTCCATATCTGGCCTAATTAACTGATGCCAGCAGAAGGCTCATGTTTGGGTAGTTTTGATATCAACACTGCTAACACCTTGTACAAATACTAAAATCCAATGTCCCGGTTTTCAGAAATCTTTACTGTAAGCAAGCTGTCATTCTCTCCACAACGTACACATGTATCTTCAATTAATGTTAACACTGTCTTGATTAAACATCATGACAAATATTCATTCATTTTTTGTTTCCTGGTATGAGCAAAGGAGAAAAGATCCACCTCCCACCCACGTTCTGTAACAGATTTAGGAATGCAAGACCTTTCATGCTTAAATCATCCACTATGCAACGCAAACGTTTATACCCACTAAAACACAAAACACATCATTCATTATTTTGAAACTTAATTTTGAATTAGTCATTCGCATTGAGGAAAAGCTAAAAATAACTTGCAGCAGGGTGTGGCATAATTTTGCACTGTTTATGGATCTGGTCCAAGTATGGGTGTGTAAATACCTTCATCTTTGTATACATTATGTAGGTAAATGCATGCAAGCACCTAAGGATACTTTCAGAATTCAGAGAATTTAGGAAGTTTATTCCCTCAGCTTAGCTTCACAGAGAAATAAGCAGAGCTTAGCCAGACATAAAAAATCCCTTTGGAAGAGTAATCAGGTGGAAGAGAGCTTCTGGTCTCAGTAAGACAAAACAGAGGAAGGAGTTTACCATGTTGCATTTACACTCCATGTATCTGTCACTGGCTGGAAATTTTGTGTAGATGTCTGATGTCTGCATGTCCTTTAGTTATCACTTGAACAGGTTCAGAGGCTTTCTTACACTAAGTGACCTTCTTTATATATGAATCTATTGCATATATGTTGATATATAATGCAATTTCTACCTTTCAACATCATTCTTGGACAGCAGGAGAGAAGTGTTAGGATGCCTCTGTTCCAAGACATCATAGACTTCTTTGCTCACGAGTAACTCTGTGGGTTGTTCTCTGATGGCTAACATAGTTTAAGCACAGCTCCAGTTAATTAAATTGATGCCCCTTACAGTCTATTGAAGGACTTCACAGCCAACTTCACCAGAAATCAGAAGTAGTGCAAATGTGTTTCCTATTGGATTTTATAACACAAATGATTTCCTCTCCTATTTTTAATAGAAAACATTCTTTTTGCTTCCTTCTTTAAATGTATACCTATCATAAAATGTGAAAAAATTTATTGCCCTACCACCCTCTACTGCATTTGAGACTTTCTGCATTTTCTTAACATGCCACAGGCCACAATTAATTTTAGGATAATAGAAGTGTCTGCACAAATGGATACATCTGAGTGGCTGCAATTTGAGATTCCTCTTGCTGTGTTGCAAAGAGCACTGAAAGCACTGACAAGATGTCTGGGGCGAGGGAGCACTTGGCCCTGTGCTCATTGTCCCACTTTGTCAGACTGATGTTTGAAAAGGAGCAGGGATTCCTTGCTCTCCTGTTAGTGTTAGCAGCTATTTGGAGTGGCAGGAAAGCAGTTCTGGAGTCTCCTGCTGTGGGGAGATCTCCTGGGCCCTCTCCAATGAGCTCATGTGAGAAGCAGGCAGTAGCAACTTTCACTCAAAGTGCCTGGAGCCATAGCTACAGTAAATAAGTAATACTCCAGCAAGGGATAAAAGTTTCCATAATGTTGTGCCCTTTTTTGATAGATATGGGAATGGTTATTGAAACAGAACAACTGTATTGTGGAAACCCTATTCCAACATTGCAGTATTACTTATCTAAAGTTACAGTGGTTGAATTAGTGGAAATGCTTCAGGGCTGATTTGTGTCTAACATGTGCTCTATGTTACATTCACACAGATAGACTTCTGCACAGAAGGTTTTAATGGAGAGACCTGTTAACAGGGAAAATAGGAGAGGACTTGGATAAGGTACCACATTCCTTTGTTCAAAACCTCTGGTTAAATTTGTTTGGGCGTCCAAAAATATCCAATCAAATTTTATATTGATATACATACTTAAAAGGACTCAAAGATCCACCAGACTGAGTAATGGTCTTTCATAGTGACTTCAGTTGACATTGTATCCTACTGGACATGAGGATGTAATGAACTACAGCAAGGCAATGGTAGAGCACAGTGGAGCCATGGGATAGGTGGGATCAAGAGGGATTGTTACTGAATGAAAACTTTAATTTGGGAACAGAAAAATATTTTGAACAGTTTTTGCCTCATTTCTTCCCATTAACGGCAGAGCTCAAAAATTTCAAGTGATACTTGCAATTGCTTGGCTTGTTGGTTTATTATTTCGTAAGTGGAGAAGAATTTGTGTAACCTCCCAAAAGGGCACTTCACGCCATGAGTGCCATGTACATTGAAGTCAGTGGGACTACTCATGTGAGTAGGAGTTTGTAGGATCAATCCTTTTTTTGTTTGTTTTTAATCTTCTGGTAAATACCTAGAAAAATCACATTTAATTACAGGAATATTAGGGTAATTGAGCAAATCCCAAAGCCTTTAAATAATTGTCCTTTATAAATTCAGTTAATGAAATTGCATTTAACTTTGTGGGTTCTTTTCAGCACAATGTAACCAGACCAAAGTGCGCAGAATCTTTTTCAGAAAGAAAATGTGTGCTGTAAATAATTACAGGGGTGACACAAGCCATTTACTGAATTACGGAGCTTGAATGAAATACATCACTGTATTTCGAGGTAAGTAGATGGAAACTACAAAACAATATCAGGGGAAACTATATAGGTAAACTGTAGCAACAGTCCCATGTTATCTTATGATTAAGGGGTAGATACATAATCCACATCACCTTTGGAGGTGAATTTTACTTTGGAAATATTTTCTAGTCCTTGTGTCTGCCTAATCACAGTTTCTGGAACTGTTTCAGGCATAAATGGCTTAGTAAATCTTTCTCTCTCCATATATACACATGCCAATTCTATCTAAGCAGACACGAGGTACAATAAAACATGTACAAAATTGTCTGGCTCAGAGCCTATTAAGATTTTTATTTTACTTTGTGTTCCTCATTTTTCTACTGTTTACTTTCACTTTTTAGCCTTTTTGTATGCATGTACTGTATCTTTTGAAGGATACATTTAGTTTTAAACTAAAACATTAACTTATTCTACCTAGTTGAACATGTAATGAAGTACAACAGCAGAGCAGAGAGTAGTGGAATGCTGAGCAGTTTGTAAGGAAGATTAAGGTAATGATTATTTTGTGTGCCTTCTGGGTCAGATACTGACGTAATTCAGAATAATATTCAAATCCTTTACATTTCTTCCACTCCAATCCCACTTGTCTGCCAGACTCTCAGTGAAGGTCTACATCTGCTTACTGCTTAGATCTTGTGCTTTTTTTTCTCCTTTTTTATTTTCTTTTTCTTAAATTTTATTTAGGGGGGAGGAGAGAAGGTGGCTTTTTTTTAGCTTATCTTTTTTGAAATATTAAAAGAAGTAGAAAGTGTATAGTAGTGGGAGACCTGATATTGTTTTTTAAGATTCATTTTTCCCCAAGTGGTCATTATTACAGCAAATCTATTTAAGGCATGGGAGTTTCCATACCTGTGAATAGGTTAAAGTTTTATGGTGCTGTTTTTCACAGCACTTTGAAATGCAATGATCTTTGCCAGGAGCTACCTAGAGAATTATTTACATCTCTCCTTTCCTACCTCAGCTGACCATTCACATGCAAATAGGAGCTTTGACAGCTTCTCCACACATTTATGATACCCAGTGATCTGTTCATTTTTCAAGTCAGAATGAAAGCTATGACAATGACTTAGTATAAAGTCCTGACAGACTCTAGTTTCTTACTCTGCAGTATCGAATATGACAAAAAAAAAATCCAGCTTTCTTGGAATGGAAAATTTTGGGACCATGGTGGATGTATTTTTGTCATAAAATAAGTATTGATTTCTTAAAGACCAGTTGGATGACAGTAGTATTATAAACTATTTGAAGGGCAGAGCTGACTTAAGCTCTTGCTTTTTGTTGGGTCACTCAGAACCCAACAAAATAACTCAGCCCCTCAAGACCCCTGATTTTTAGAGTAGGTTCAAATCATTGCACTGTGGGTACACCATGACATCAGGGGAGGAAAATGAATAGCAGACACTTAAGCTGTCCCTGCCTGTTAAACCCCATATTTGGAGAAACTCGACTTGTACTATTGAGTAGTTGCCCATAGTATGTACTCACTCATCAGTGGGTCCCAGGGCAGCTCACCTCTGTGCAGAACAGGTTCACGGTCTGGCCTCACACATGCAATCAATTGTCTCTTAAACCCTGGTGTCCAAGAGACCTGACTAAGTGGTTCAGCTCAGGACAATATTGTGCTTTCATGTTGATTATCAAAGATCATTGCTATTCTAGCCACTCAACAGTTGTTATTTTAAAGGAAAACGTAAGACCTAAAGTCTCCTTCTCTGGTGCAGTTTCAGTGTCTTATAACCAGAAACAAGTACACATTTCCTAGTCTAAAAAGCTGTATTTCACCTCTCCTCATGTAATTTACATACACTGATCACTTCCATATGTCTGGCGTAAGGTAAAATAGTTTCTATGTATAGTAATGGGAGTGAACCTACAGTGAAACAAAATTCAGCATTTGTTAAATTCTTATATTCTGATAGAAAAGTTTTTAAGAGAGTGGCAGTTATGAGAAATGACCTTAAAAAGTCTGTTTATGGTCTCAGCTATGGAAATTGTGTTCAAAAACTAGAAGTTGCATTGCTTGGACTTGTCCTCGGTCCCTTTGGCGCAATGTCAATTAGCAGTATTAGTGGTCTAAACATGCATCACTGCAGTCACAGTCATTTAATTAAGTTACACTTGATTTACACCAGAAAAAATTATGGTAGCTTAGAATTTCTAACATAGAATAATAGTACACATGAGACTTAGTACTGCTTTCTCTGAAGACAAATGAAAAAGTTTCTTTACTCCAGTAAACAGAACTTTTTATGTTGGTTTCTGCTGGTCTGTTTGCCAGCCTCAAGAACTGGACTTAGCTCTTCCAGCACCAGCAAAACTGTCAGAAAAACTATGTAGCACATGGTCAAGTAAGACACAGTAGTTTAACAAGTCAAACTACTAACTTTTGCCTGAAGCTGAAAGGTACACCAAAATCATACAAAATCTTGTAGTTGCTCTGTATTTCTCAATTAATAGCATAAAAACTGGTAGTTTATTCTAGAAAAAGAATGTTATTCAAAACAACCATTACGTCATGTAAGTGGCATGAGGAAATATAAAAGCAAAGAAAAATAATTTCTTGAGTTAATTCACTGAAGATAATACTTAAATGCTGCATGCAAAGTATGTGGAATATATGAACAACTGATTTTATTTTCACATAGGCCAGGCTGAGGAAGGGAACAGGTGCTTTCTTACTTATTTTAGGAATGAGGATGTGAATCTTAGAGAGATGCAGAATTCTACTTCTGAATTTATTACAGCAGTTAATCCTCATTATTAGGTTTGAACTAGGGCTGTCAAGCAACAGTTTTCCAGTGAATGAGTCACCAATGATAGGCAATTATAACTGACTGAACCGATTACTGAATATTTCCCCAAGTGGCTAAGAAAGGCTGCCCTCATCCTGGAGAAAGTTGAGAAGCATTTTGAGTATGGAAAGTCAGAAAAAGGGCTGTGTGCAGGAAGAAATGGAAGTTTTGTGTCCAGAATCTGTTGGGAAGGAAAACATGTATGGTTGTAGGCACAGAGGAGTTTCAAACACCAGTGGCCTGGTAAGGTATGTTCAGACTCAGTGGAAAGGGGGAGGAAGTGCCTAAGGTGAGGTTTTTCGTTTTGTCTGATAAGCACAAGAAAAAAAAATAATTTTTTTAACTTCCTCTTAATTTTAAAATATGAGTTTTGATTAGAAAAAAAGAGAAGCCTGGCTTAAACTCGGAGAAATAGGCCAGGATCTTGCAAGCTCTCACATACCTTTGGTCGACAGTATTGCAAAGACTAAACACAAGGCTCTTCTTCAGTCATCTATAATCACCTTCACAGTGCATTTAGTGTGAAAGAGAGGTGGATACTCCAAAAAACATTATGAAGTGTTCCTGTATAGAACCATCTGGAATATCCAAATTGAATTAGATTACATATGCTTTCTGGATAATATGCATGTGCTTCATGTCACAGGCGTACACAGCTGTGAATATAACTATTATAATAACTTTAAAATACCTGCAAGGCCTTTTTATGTTGATCAAAAATAAATTCTGACTGAACTTTGAATATACACATTAATGGGATTAGTCTGAGAGTGGCATACAGCTCTGAATAAGCATGTCAAGTCTCTGACCTCAAGCAATTCCTCATGAGATCACTTAATACCACTTTACAGGTGAAGAAGCTGACATGGAAGACCCAAAGAATTAATAGGATTTCACATTTATGGTACTTTCTTTGATTCCCATTACAGTACAGACTTCTTGTGTATCACCAGTTGTGGTGCTGGGTTTCTGTTAACCTTCAACCTGCATTTGTAGGTGAGGATAACAAAACTTTCCTAATTTGTGTGACTATTGTCCATTAAAGAGTGTGAGTTCCAGTGAGAGTGAAAAGAATGATAAAAGATACAAAATTGTAAAAGGATGCCAGAAAAGGAAGTAGAATACCCAGTAGATTACATTTCCATCACAGATGGGAAACAAAATCTGAAAAAGTAGAATTAGAAGTTTATGTTAATCTAGATCTCAACACTCCTGGCTGCAGAGAAAAACAAAATTTTCAACATATAATATTAATATTATTACTTTATTTCATAACACCACTTTAAAACGAGCTATGAGGAATTTTCTTTCAAATTTAACAAATTCCTAAATCTTTTCACTTGACATGAAATCTTGCTTGCCTATTTTTGGTGGTCATTTTTTATGGCTAGAGTACAAATGACTGAGTATACATATTTAGAACAGCAGTATGGATGGAAGTTTACCATACTGATAACCACACAGCCAACATCCTGCAAATACTGTTCCACTGATGTTTCGGAAATTTCAGAGAAGTGCCAACTAGAGCTCTTTGAAAATGTTACCATACCCTCCTGTACATATGAATACACACTTGGTCTTGGTGAATGGAATCTGACACATCTTGGAAGAGCAGCAATTTAAAAATAAAGTGATTTCCTAACTATGCAATTTGCAGGTAGCTCAGGGATCCATTGTCTGCAAGGCCATCAGAGCAAGAAGTTTTGATATAGCCATGCATCTGCTGTAGTAGAAGGGAATATGAAGTAAAAAGCAATCTAGAAGATAGAGTTTTCTTTCCCAGATCCTCAGACACCATTTCTGCTGTCTCTCCTATTATTTGACAGGAACTGGCATTTACCACATGAGCCTAGCAGAATGGAGACCTACATGACCTAGCATGATGGAATGAGACCAAGTTGACCTACAGATACTACAGAGCAACACTCATCATCACTGATATGACCCTTGATGTGTTTTGAGAAAAAGAACTTCATCAGGAGTCAGAAATATTTCAGACTACACCTTCATGCAAAAGTAGTAAAGTTGTACTGGGAAATCCATGAAGGAAGTAAAAGTAATACTAACACACTGAAATCTCCACTTCATTTTATGAGACTTCATTCTCTGCCTTGGCCAGGCATGGGATCTGTGTCTAGGAAAGGATAGCTGTTGCCATCCCAGTGTTAGCTGGTGATGAAAGCTGTACCCTGCACTCTCTGCAGCTCTTTTGGATGCTTGTGAGCTGTATTTATCGTCTGTTGTCTCTAGAAAAGGCCACCAACCCCTCCCCCTTGAATGGCAGCTTTAAATCCTTTACATTATCTCACAGAGCTTTTTTGTGTCCTTTTCTCACACAAGGCTGGAATTTCAAAAGGAGCCAAGAGGGGCCGTCAGAACCAACATGAGCTTTGCTTCATTAGAGTAGAGAGTAAAGGAGAGCTTTCTTTTTCCTCCTTCCACAAGTTAGATGAAAGCAAATAACTACTTCATTCCTCAGATTGTTCCCTACAAGATCCAACTTTGCAAAAAAATATTTATAAGAGATGAGAATTTTATTTGACTGCTTGCTTCTAAAGTTTCTGCAACATCCAGCTGGAGAGATAAGCAGGAGGCCCAACAAATGTCAAACAACTTTAAAACATTAGAAGAATGGCAACAACTTCTGACTTTACTGGGTTTTGGCTATTAAATAGCAAAGGATGAAAACTAGATGTGACACAAAGTAGACTAGAGCTCACACGTTTCAGGGATTGCTGAATATGTGTCTCGCTCAAGGGGAATCTGTAATCCCCAAAGTGAGAAAGGAATCCCCCAAACTGTAAATCGATTTAGAATTTTTAGAAATTAACCTAAATTAAGTTTCATCCTGCTCTCATTATTGAAATAGTTCAGCTGAGAAAGGGGAGAATTAGGGTTGAGGCACCTGTCCTCTGAGTTGCATATATGCATGTGTATTTTTTACTTGCAAACTACGCTATATGAAATTAAGTCTTGAATACCTTTTTCTTTTAAAATGTAGAAACATTCAGAAAGGAACAGAGCTGGTCAGGGGACAGCTTACTGAAATCTCTGAATGATAAAGCTATTAAATTGGTAAAGCTCTGCACCTCTAGACAGTCACATCCAGCATGTGTCACTGGATTTGGGATGAGCTTATTAAGGAGGAGAGACATGGGAAATGTGAGATGTAAATTAGATAATTGCTTTAAGAATATGAAGAATATAGTGGTATTGTATATTTCTTGCTATAACTGAAAGTTTGGTGCAAATTTAGAAGTCATAGGTGACCTCAAGATCACAAATACTGAGGGCAGACATAAGTTTAATCAGTTGGATATTTATATAACTTTAAATACTCATTTAAGCAAAGACAGTTTCTTAAATTAGGATGCTTTGGATCAGAGCACAGCCTAAGTTCTTCCATAGCATTTAATTGGTACCTTCTTTTGATACCTTCCCACAAAGAAAGAAACTAAATTAATGAACAAGGAGCTTATTTCCTTTTACAGTCACCAAAATGTGATCAGCACCCTTAAAGTCTCATTCAGTCTGCCTAAACCAATATTAGTTCTGGAGGTACCTCTCCTTCCATTGACAGTGAAAAGATCCTAATGTGACTATGTCAGTCAAAAAAAAAAAAAAAGAGAAAGACACCACAGAGAACCTCCTGTGGTGGAGGAGAAAGGCTACAGTGCTTTTAAGATTTCTGATGCTCTGCTCTGGCCATCCTTTTCTCTCTTGTACATTGGGGCACTATCCCACTTGGAAAAATAATAGGAAAAGTCAAGTAAATGTACAATCCCCACAGTTATTCTCACCATCCACAGCTGTTACTGGAAGAGAGCAGCTAACCTATATGAAGTCTGTATGTGGGAGGACCGTGAACTTGCAGACATTCCTGAAGGGAGCTTTAATCCTGCAAGGAAAGGAATTTGCTGAATCGCCCACCAGCATAACACCAGCAGCAACTTTCACATGTAACCTTAATTAACAAGAGCACCAGGACAAGCTACAGAACTTCCATTTCAAAATTTGGACATAGAGCTGCCAGGGTCCACCCCACACATTTGCTTAAAAATAAGCCCGTGGGAGCCTGAAGACAATTTTATCCTTTTTAGCTTTCAAACAACTGGAAAATGTCACAACCATTGACACCACTTAGAAGGATTTGTTTTCTTCTCAGTCACTTAGGCACTGCCTCAGGTGAAGATGTGATTTTGCTTCAGATTGAACTAGGGTCAAGTCAGGCTCCAGTTCAATCACTTTTGAACATTGAAAACGTTCAAAATATTGGAGCAACTTTGCACTGCTTGTGCTTCCATTGCAATGTTCCAGGTATGCACATGACACAAAAACACGGTGGGCCAGAGGAAGTAAATAAAAAAGATGTCTCTCTAATAGCAGCTGTGGGCATTAAAGGCCACATGCAGAATCAGTGACTAGGCAAACCAAAACCATATTGAAAGGATCAGCATATAGCAACACATTAAATAAAAACAGAAATATACTTCCAAGCAAAAAGAAAGAGTTAAAAATACAAATCATTTAGTGGTTTCTTCTCAGATGGGATTCCATGTAAATACTTTCTGCATGTACAGAAGCACACACAGGAGAGATTAGCATAAACGACACTCTTACATTGTAGCAACCTGCAAAAAATGGGTTTCTTATTTTAAATATTGTTTTGCTAAACCTTATGGAATAAATACACATCTGAATAAACCCTAAGCAAACAGATAGGTACTTCGGTCCTGATCAAAAAATTCCAAGCACAGAAATAAATTTTAAGGCAATCTTCACATATCACTAGATCCACTGAGTTCAGTGAAACTATGGATGTTTAAATTCCTCACGAGATCAGAGTTTCAAAGATGCTGTAACAAATGGTAAAAATAAGTGCTGCACACCTTGTCTACAGCGAAAGAGTTTCCACTGCTGTCAATACAGCACCTTCCATGAATAATTCAGTCATTTGCAAACTGTACAGAACAAATAATTATAGAGAACTCCAGCTTCACAGAAAAGGGAGGCTCTGTAATTCAGAAACTACTTTTTCCACTGGAATTAAATGGGAAAGTTGGAAACACAAAATGAAAATGTTGGGCTAGGTTTTCACGCTCCTTGTTCCAATTATACTGTCTCGGGCCTTAATTAGCTAGCTGAAAATTTCCCTATATAGGCAAGATCTGAGCTTAGGCACTTCCTTCATCAGCTTTTCCCTCCTGTCAGCCTGTGGGGCACGTCAAAGGCAGGCAGGGTAGTCCTACCATCTCCCCTGACAGTTCTCAGTTCTCATGAAGACCCAACTCAACCAGCGTTAGAATGACCAACACACAGATCATCTCTGAAGGACTCATCGTTTTGGGGCAAAGAAAAGGCCGAAGAGGCTGTGACTGCATCTGACATCTTCGCTGCCTCCCAGCCCCCCGCACCGACTGAACAGTGAGGTCCTAGAGCGCCAGAGACGTGCAGAAATGCCATCAGGAACAGCAGAAGCTGAAGAGTGTTACAAACCTGTGCCTAGGCTGCAAATGTCACTGGTTTGCCTTCCCATCTTCTTCCTAAATCTGGGCTACCCTTCACTCCTTTCCAGGCACGTTGGAGAGGCTTTTCCCTCAGACAGTATTCTTACAACATAGTTTAAGCAAAAGGTTTTTTAGGTAGATATCTTGAAATCTGAGACAAACTCTAATACTGGTCCCAACTCAGGAAAGACAGGCTCCCTTGCCAGTATTTCTCTCCCTATTTCCTTTTCCCACTTTGTCCTGCTTTCCCAATATTGGTGGAGCTATTGAGTTGTGAGTTATAGAGTATGATGGAAAGGAAAAACCACAATCAAATCCACCTGCAGGTCATCAACTACAACCAGGTTAGGTCAACAAACTACAAACCAGGTATCATATTTACACTAGTGTACATACAGGTAATTCAGTGTGGTGTCATTCCTTCCTTGTTAAGACATGTTGGACAGATTAAAGTGGACAGAAGTTTTGCCATTGCTTTCACTAGGGCCAGGATTTCATCCATTTAAAAATCGATCCTATAAAATTGTAAATCAACTTGACATTAAGGATGGAGTAGTTCTCACTATCACTGCAACTTTATACAAGACACTTATTTTTAATATGGCTTGAATTGGAGCCATTGAGTAATAGAGCTAAATCTGTGTGCAATGCTTTTCCAGTTACTTATTCTCAAGTAATATGTATCCAATTGAGCAACAAAAACAAAGGAGAACCACACATGTACTCTTACAAAACATACTTACAGCATTTAGTAATTTTCAATAGACAAATAGGACGCAACAGATGGATTTGAGAAAGTTGAGTTCACAAGATTTATTCATGTGGAGACAAAAATCGGGGCTGCCTTAGGAAAAATCTGTAAATCAAGGAATCGCTAATGGTAATTCTCTCTTTAGGCTTATATGTTTATATTTAAAGGTTACTGTAGCTGGTTCCATCTCTGTTTGTGCCGTTACCTCCCCATACAGAGGACAGCAAAAGAAAATAGGAAACAATAAACGATACAAGAAATCCATCTGGAGTTAAGACTATATTTATTGTTTTAAACTTTGCACACTCAACTTGATCACCATCTTTCTGAGAAGTCTGTGCTCAGTCGAAGTTTCTTGAACAGAATCTGTGACCTAGTGACAGAATATAGAGACTTACAACCGACACTGAAATTGAAGCCATTGAGATTAAAAAGAAAACAACAAAAACAAAAAAAACAACGAAGCCCCCTACATTCTTTAAGAAAAGATTCCTTTACTTTTGACATATCAGCAGTGACATTTCTTGTTACTTTACAGTAAAGACACAAAGTCTCTGAAGGACACAAAAATAGGAGCTCAGAGGTTGAAGGGCTCAACTGAGCTTTCAGTTTTATAGCTGGTTTTACCACATTTAGGCTATGATCCAGAACTTACTGACTTTGGTGAACTTCAGATCAGGCCTTTAATCATATTAATTCCCTTTTACTGAAATACGGAGATAAATATTGTCTGTGCAAAATCTTTCCAATCCATGCACTAAGCTGAAAATGCTTGGAAACTTTAAAACGTATGTAGCAAAACCCCGATGCTACCGAACAGGAGTCTCCCCACAGATTTCAGCTGGACAAGGATTTCCTAGTGCTATCCTCAAATTTCCTTCCTTTAATACGCCACCAAAATCAAGGTGTCATAAACCAAATAACCAGAACTCTCTTTTACAATAAACAGAAAGAACCTTTTCAGATTGCAGATGTGGCCATCATATATGCATTTATACACTTCCTCTTTCTATCCGTTACATGCCCCATAGGATGCTTCCGATCTTCTTCAAGACTGAGTGACAAGAAGTTAAGAGGAAGCAAGAATAGAAGTTCACCAAAACTTCTGTCCAGCAACCTGGGAACTGGTAGAGCTAATACTGGGCCTTTGAAAACAAGTGACCATAGGAAATCAAGTTTGGCAGGGATTTAACCCTTCATGACTAATTTTGCTAACTTTTAAAGCAAATGCCTGAGCTTTTTAACCATGTTTGACATCTAATTAGTCAAGAAAAACAAGAAGTTAAAATACATCCTTGCTTTTCTTTTGACATAAAGCACCAACAATTAGCTCCAAGGTATTTGTTTAGGCAAAAAACAAGTATGCATGTTAAAAGAAAGCACAGTGACAGTCACTGAAAAGAGAAGTCACTTAGGTCATTCTTTCCACCCTGCATATTTTTTTTCAATATCGTAAGTTTATTTTATTCAACCACAGGTCTTCCTGGAGAGGCAGAATGGGTAAGAATCTGGGTAGCTTCTTTTCCTAATTGCAAGTAGTTTGAACAGAGATGAATCATGTCACACAGTCACATAGCAGTGAGGTATATCTTGAGAGATACGTATTAGCATGTAAGGTATTCAGTCAGTGCCTAAAAGACATATTTGCCTAAAAGACATATTTGCAATAACTACAGCTCTTAAGGCTGTTCCTACGTAAATTTTTAACACTGATCTGTGCATAAAATACTGTGCTGGACACAAAATTTGTCTGGAAAAGCACCAGCTGATAAGGCTTCGTTTTACCTGACTAATAATGATATCCCCATACTTAGGGATCAATGCTGAAGCACAGGCAACATGCTCCTCTTGACCTAGCCAAGCATTTACACTGGTATTTAACATTAAGCATGTGAGCAGTCTGATCTGATTTTTAGGGTTACACATGTTTTAAGTCAAATATGTGATTAAGTATACATATGAATCAAAGGCCAGAGTGTGAATTCCTGTAAGTCTTCAGACTTTAACTTGCTTTGAATTGACTATGCATTTACTTTCTTTACTAGATGCGAAATATGGTTGCTCAGCATTTGAACTCATTTTCTTTTTACAATGATCTGCTAATTATTAAAACAGTTTCAATGTTCCTTTCAGTTTCCTGTTTTGCTCATATAGGCTTGAATGTATATTAAAATTTGATGACTGATGTCTTTAAAAAATTAAAATATGACCTTTTCTACCAGCAAGTGCAGAGCTGGTAAACAACAAATAAGCAGAATAGCAAAATATTGCTAAACTGTATATGGATACAGTACCAGCGGGTGAAAAAAAGGAAAAAAAAAAAAAAAAAAAAAAAGAGAAAAAAAGAAAACCACTGTCAGATTTGGATACCTTTTGAAATTAGTTTCTGTGAATTGAGTCAGTATGAGTAGGGGTATCAGACTTAAGTCATCAATAAACTTTAAAAAGGTGAAAAAAAAAAAAAATCATTAACTAGCCATTAAATCTCTTTACAGGATATTTTTATAGCATTTATGCTTCTATCTACTAATCCGAGTTTCAGTATGACTGTAAAAGTTTAGAAGCAATTAAGAGGTTTTTAATGAGTTTTTTGAAATGACATGTAGTTATGGTGGAAGCTCTCTTTAGCTACATTATCCAAATTAATCAATTTTGTTTTAAATACAAATGGCTTTTCTTATGAAAACCAAATTAAACAGATTCTGAACCCCTTAAGCTGTTTTTTTCACACATATCTTTTCAAGTTTAAACACACACAAATATGCATACATGTGTTCTTTAATAAAACCCCGAACATGCATTTATTTCATACAGTGCATCCAAGTTTTGCAGGTGTTTAATTTTTGTTTTTCATCTGGAGTGCGAAAATGACGTCTGCCTTGTACCAGAAAGGACTTTTCCCCCTCTCATTTGCAGCACAAGAAAGATGAAAAAAATTGGAAAACGTATTTCTACTGGCAAGAGATGTATTGACACTATAGTGTAAACTGAGATTGACATCTATGACCAGGCATGCACACACATGTTCTATCTTTTTCCACTGTAGCAGCAGCGTGTTACTTTTCCTCCCCTCTTTCAGAACCGTAGCTGCTGCTCCTTCTCTCAACCTTCCATAATCTGGGAATCATGAGAAGGCAGCTCTTCAGACAGACATGCATATACACATAGATGTATAGATCTCCCTTCTAGAAATAATACTCCATAGCTCTTACATTTTAAACTTCCTTCCCAGTTGTACATTCTCCAGATTTGGTGAATTCTTCTGAAAATGTACTTAGAGAGGAACTAAGCTGATAAAGAGAAGAGTCTGCCTACTTCAGAGTCCTCCTTTAATACTGGCAGCATTATACAAAAGTTAATTACTGACAATTGCAGTGTGAATAGCATTACACAATTTCAAACGCAAACGTAATCTCACAGCTCTTTCTTCAGTTACACCTTCCCTGTGATCTCTAATGAAATACATCAGACTACACCAAAAACAACCCTAGTTCAAATAAATTGCACTGTATGAAACATCCATAGGCAGTATTTTCTAGTGCATAACAGTGCTTTCCTCCTTTTCTGGACTGATCTGTTCCTTTCAGTTTATAGTTTCTTGGCAAACCCACCATCTACTGCTTATGTTAGGCATCTGATTGTCAGATTTGTACAAACTGAATATTCATGACTTGAAAATTAACTACTTCATGCCTAAAAAAGGAAAATATAAATCTTCATCTATTCCATGCTGTTTGAAACAGATCTGGTATTGTGGCTGCACTCCATGCCCAGAAAGGGAGAGATTAGCTGGGTGGCCAAACACATCTCACCGTTTTAAAGAGTAAAGTCCGATGAAATAGCCCAAGACTGAGAAATACTATTCCACGGATCAGCACGATCCGGAGTCCTTGTCTGCAAACGCAACTAACTCTTCTTTGTCTGTGTTTAAACTGCGTGGTACCGACCGTAGCACGGAGTGGATTTTAAGTTTTGGGTTTTTTTTTTTTTGTTGTTGTTTTTTTTTTTTTTTGGTTTTATGTTGTTTTTTGTTTGTTTCTTTCTTTCTTTCTTTTTCCGAAATTTCTCCTAATGCCAATTTCCCCTTTGGAAGATAAGGAACCCCAGGGAGGAAGGTGGGGGGAGAGGGGAGCGACGGGGCAAGGAGACGTTTTGAGGGAAACCGAGAACACGAGAGAACAACAGACTTACCTTTATAGGATAATTTGAGCCTTGGCACGTTATTCTTCACATGCTGGCAGTTCACTCTTCCTGCTAGTAATACTCCCAAGGAAAGCAAGGCAATCCCCCTGAGCCAGCCCATGCTGCAGCAGCCACTGTAGGGTCCCTGCGAGCCGGAGCCGCGGCGCTCCCCGTCCTGCCGGGCGCCGCCGGGGAACTTCAGGCAACCTGGGGAGCGGAGGTAACAGGTGATGGGGGTGGGCTCCGCGCCCCGCCGCGCCCCGCCGCCGCCAGCCGCCCCGGCCCCCCGCCTCGCCTCCGCCGGGGCAACTTCAAGCCCCTCTCACGCACACGCCGCGGGCCGGAAAAGGAGGCAGCCCCCGGGCGCGAGTGGCGTGCGGGCGGGGGGGGGGCATGATGCGGGAGGCGGCGGCGGCGGGCGGCGGCGCGGGCCGGGGGCAGGGGCCGGGGGCCGGGGCCGGGCCGGGGGCCGGGGCCGGGGCCGGGCCGGGGCAGGGGCGGACCGGAGCCCCGCTCCCCGCGCAGCGGGCGGGTCCCGGGCGGCAGGGGCGGGCGCGGCGCGGCGGCGGCCCCGCGCTCCCCGCGCACATGGAGGCAACGGGGAAACACACACGCGGGCACACGGACACACGGACGCACGCACGCACACACACACGGACACCGGTGCTCCCCGCGCTCCCGAGAGCGGCTGACAATGGGAGCGCAGGAAAGCTCGACACCCCCCCCCCCCCCCACCCTCCCACCGCCCCCCCCCGCTGTCACACCACACATAAAAAAAAAAAAAAAAAAAAAAAAAAAGAAACACTTCGCGGCAGAGATTAGAGGAGGGAACAGAAACCTCCATCGAGCTTGGGAAAGGCACGGAGCTATAAATTTCACGAGCTATTTTATGTCATTGTCCAGGTTGTTGAGTTTGGGGTTTTTTTAAATTTCATTTTACGGTTCTAATTAAAAGATGTACGTCCCCCTTTAAAAAAAAAACAACAACAGCACAACACAACCCACAATGTTGCTACCCACATAAATAACATCTCCTGCCCATAACGTAATCCTCTTCGGATTGCTTCCAGTTAAAAACAAGTAACAAAGTCTTCCCTCGGCATAACTTTACCACTGAAGCTTTTAAAGCCTTGTTAGGGAAGGTTGCTCCAACCCTCCCGCCCTCCCCACCTCCTGCACTACTCCAATTCAGCAAAAAAAATTCCTAGTAAAGCCCACTTCAACAATCAGTTCAAGACATGTACAGGTCTAGAGGGGCTTATAAATTACACTGGAGTATTCTCTGAAGTGTTCTTAGAAGTTAAAAAACGTTCCAAACCTTCCAATTTCTAGGACTGTGTGATTGTTATAATCTTATATTTTTATGCAGTGAAACTAGATAATGATTTTTGTTTGTTTGTTTAAACAAAAGGACACACAAAATCCCCAGAGGTCTTCTAAATGTTAAGGAGCTGTAAATACAAACATATAAGCAAACTTAAGCTCTCCCCTCCCACACATCTGAACAACCCCCTCCTACTGAGTGACAGTGTATTCAATTTTCCGTGCTGTGCTGAATATCAATTTAACGTGCATTTTGGAGTGTAATGCTTTACACAGATATGCACCCTGTATTACATTCCTAATGCAATACTGATAGAAATGCTAGCAATCGACCTTTACAAGACATTGGCATCATCAAAGAAGTGTGCTGACCACACGTTATTTTGTTCTATACTTTTCTAGAAAAAATGAGTCTGCGAGTGCTTTATGGTATTTCAGTTAGATCTCTTCCTTCCTTTACCATTATTTATTACAGGTTAAAAACCAGTTATCTAGTCCCACCACCAGTGACCACACTACACTCTGAATTTTACAGAACACAGCATCTCTTTCCTGTGTTCAGACCTAGCTACAAAATCAGCATCTATTAAATAGTCTTAACGTTGAAGCTGAAGTTCATAGTTGAAAATGCGGGTGTCAGTATGGTTCTAATTAAAATGTAAAGACTCATGCAGAACAAGGCTTGGTGCTGTGGTAAAGCAAGGGCTAAAATTCTGTCATTGCTGTTTTCATTGCTTAATATTCACACACCAGTGGAAAAGAAGGGGCTTTTCCCCTCTCCTCTTTAACAAATTCTTCTGCTTTCTGAGTTTAATTCATTAATCCCGTGACATTGTATCTGCCAGATTCAGCAATTCTATTGATCAGCAGCATTGTTAAGAAGATAAAATCCAAAAATAATGTTGCTTTTGGTCATTCCCACACTTGTTATCCTGAGCATTTTCATGCTCCAGGCAGTGGATTAGAGCTCCAAAATGACAAGAGATGCCTGTCTGTTTTCTATGGATTACTTGCTACAGACATTCACTCTGCAGAGGAATTCATGTCACTTTGAGATTATTTGGAGAATTGGCCTAATGAATTATCCTTTTGTATTGAGCAAACAATTAGAAACAAAACACAAAAGATGCACCATATTCAGGACTTCATAAAGCACATCATTTTAGAACGATGTTGTTACACTCAATTTACTTCTAATTTCATAAAGAAAGCACAACTCTTTTTTTTTTTTCTTACAAAGAAAAGAGAGTAGAAAGCTAAAATTTTACCTTTCTCATGTAGAATGAATGTGTAATACTCCAGCCTATTTTACAGCAACCGAATAATCAAATCATAGTCCACAGTCAATATATATTTTGCCCAGAAAACATATGTATTAGATACCATCAGTACTAATTTATCCAAGATTGCATCTGAGAGATAAAATACAGCATCATTTTAGGAGAGATGAGAGATACTTTTTGCATCCTTGATGTGAGAGACCACTCATGTTTTGCCTTCTTCTGTGGGATATGCCAGTCTAAAGACACAGAGAAGGGTAAAAACTGATCCTGTGGGTCATCCTCCTGCTATTTAGCTCTAAGTAGTGCTAATCAGCTAGTCAGGGTAGCATATGCTACACCCCCTTATAAGGAGAGGGGCAATGGCAGCACTTCAGTGGTGCTTGAAGAGGCTTTATATCTCAAAGACACCCATTGCCATATGTTGCTTCTGCCAAGGCGAAACTGGGCTGGCTCTGCTTGGAAGGAATGATTTGGCCAACACTCCTATGGCAAGTGCCAGAAACATCAACTCTGGGAATTTAGGGTGGGCAACAACTCACTTTCAAATGACAAGCTATTCACCTTTTTTCTTTGGTCTTTTGAAAGCAATCTAGCTGCTGAGTTTAGAGAGAAACTGAGTTTAGAGGGAAAAAGTAAAATCCAAACTTTCCTCAGTTCTTCAAATAATACCCTTCTCCCCTGAAGATGAGAAGACCACAGTTATTAGCTTAATTAATTTTTTATTATTGCCCAGCAAGTTCAAAAGGAATAACAGTTCTTCTGCATCATTTCCCATATTTGTTGCAGATTTTATTTTTATTTTCTGTAACAGCATTTATATGACATTCTATATTGTGTTTTATGTCTCAAAACCCAGATAGGCACTTGTGGGCTCTGTTTAACATTTCTGGTCTCATGCTGTGAGGCATTATGATTTAGAGTGTTTTATATCACCTTTCAATATGTGCCGCAACTTTACATTGATAGATCCTACAAAGAGTTATACTTGGATGTGTCTTGGCTTTCACTGTAGACCATCCATGCAGAATTACTCCTTCAATCACTTACAAGCTGGCATCATTTGGTGCTTCTCATTACTCAGAAATAGTATTACTTGACTCATGATTACTTCAAACCTTCTTGCTGCTGCTGTGATTTTTATACTTAGAAGCTCTTGAAAGCTTAACTGCTCTAAGAAAGCCTTTAGTGTGCTTTAAAAATGTACTTATGTTTTCAGAATCATTTCCTGTGTTTTAGATGAGTCATTACTTGTTTATATTGATGTGATCAAGTCCTTCTCAGAACTACGCAGGAATTACCAGAATCCGTTTTTAATCTGTAGTACTAATCCAGTCATTTTTGAGGGAAGGATTTCTTGGGTTGAGTATGCAATTTCTGCTCAAAATCAGAGAAAAAAAGTCCCTCTCAGTCTGTATGATTGCTAAAAACCTCCCTAGAGAACACACTCATGTAGGAAATATGAAATCTTAACTCGGATACACTCCCTGCTATTTTCTTCCATAGCAGGTGAGTTGCTTGATAAGCAGAATATTTACAATTCTGCAAAGGGTCCCTTTGAAATTGCTCCAGGTGTATGCCTAATGGTATTTGTAACATGCTTTAGAATAACTGAATAATTAGTGGCCCAAAAGGAGACCCAGTCTAGGGCTAAATTGTAAGTGTGATGTGTGAGAGACCTAGGATGCAGTTTCACAACATATTGATTTCAGAACAAAAATCCAATTTAAGAATATCCAGACATCAACTACCACATTTTTCTTTTATGGCACAGACTGCCACCCTCTCATTTGGGATGCTATAAACTTTTTGCAGGGTCATACTAGAAACATGGTGAAAAACAATGTTTAAAAATAATCCTTACGGGTATATGAAAGGGGTTGTTTTTCACAGAGATGCAGTGCATGCACCATCTAATGAAGTAGAAAGAATTGTGAACTAGCATTGGTGAAAAGCATCAACGCAGAGGAACTTTGGATGGTGGCCTCACTTCTGAAGGCAACATGTCATGAAGCTCTACCTCTATGTTCAAGTCCTTTGCCTATATCAGATAGGAATCTAAACCTGGAGTCTATCTGACACAAAGCTTAATGCTGACATGGTTGTTCCTTTTCTTATAGAAGAAAAAAAAAAAAAAAAAAAAAAAAAAAAAGAAAGAAACCTATAAAAGGCCTATATGTTGAAGAAAAATGCTTCTGATATCCAGACCTGCTGAACTGGATATAAGCTATTATTTTTACAGTGTTGAAGATTATCACATTTGCTCAAGAGTTTATAAATAGCTGCTTCCACCTGGATTTTAAAGGATTTAAAATTCTGTGCGGTAGCAATTTTAAGTTCTGAAGCAATCACAGAACAAAGTTACTTAAAAACCCATCAGCAAAAAGGTGGTTGAAGGTGTAGAGTTTAACATTTTATCAAGCTGGAGTTGCCAAAATCATGGGCTTGCATCTAGATCTGGAAATATTCTTGCTGTTGGAAGTCTAGACATGTCTTTCCCCAGCGCTCCCTTGGGCTACGTTGTATTTGGTAGCCTTATTTAAACCTCCTGAATCTACATAAATCCATAACATTTCTTATTATTGAATGTGATTGGGTTGGTAACCACACCAGTTAGTATCTGTGTTCTCTCAATAACACTGCATCATACCATCTTGTCACAATCAACTTTTCCTTCATTTCTCAGGACTAATGAGACTATACTATATGTGATGCTTGTACTCTTGGCAGCATAATGGGATCTGTATCAGTATGATGTGTTTTATTCACAATGCTTTCAGGTCTATTAAACACCTCATCAAATTCTTCAAAAATATTCTTTGCATCCTGTTCTGTAGACAGGTTATAAGCCTGTCTGAACAGCAGCATTTTCAGATTGCTCTTCAAATCTAAACAAACCTTTTCTTTTCCCTTGGCCTCTGCTGTCTGATGTTCATCTCGTACACAAATGTATGGTAACTGTGATACCCAGAGCCATGGTAAGGAAGCCACCTTAATAGCTCAGTGCCAGGTATGTGACATTAATAAGAGTTACGAAAAGTTTGTTTTCTCCAACTCCTGGTATGGGTCAGTAGCTTCTGTTTCCAATGGATTAGTTCAGGGGTACTCATCCAAATTGAACAAAACTTCCAAGTCTATTAACTTTCAAGTACAGAGACTTCCGTCCCTCTGATTGCTTATGTTTATTGGCTGTTGGGCCTCCATTGAGGAAATACTGGCAAGGACATATGTTCTTTTTTTACAGGAGATGAGGGAAATGCGAAGAAATATTTGAAGTTCTAATTCTTCAGAGAAAAGCCAATTTAAGAAAAATCATTATAAAGGGGAAAACAAAGCAATAGCAGCCATAAAAGTTTTGGCTTCTTAAATCCTATTCCAGTCCTGATGTGTTGAACTTTGTGGAGGGAAATCTAATCAAGATGGAAGATCTCCTCCAAATGACTGGCTGCAGAATCACTTGCTTCTTTAACCCAACAGATTTAATGGTTGGTGGATCTCTGAAATCATAGATAATAAACCAGTCTTATCCTTTTCCCCACTGCTGACTGAAGAGCCAGCTTGCAAGGTATATTACACATAAATTCATTACAGACTCAGTTACTTTGGCATTCAAATCCAGTGTTGGCTTTTATCACCCACATTTTTTCAAAATTGGAAAAACTGATGATATATAAAATATTTTCCTTCATAAAACCCAAGGAACTGCTATGACTCAGAAAAATAAGACATAGATCAATATCAAAATAAGGTTTTTAGGATTTCCTGCTTGTCTTTGGAAGTCCCCTTATGTTCTGATTTGCATCTTTAGGCCCCTGTATACCTTTCAAGGTCTTATCCTAAGGGATTTTCTCAGGGCCACACATTAAGATGTTAACATGACAAGAAATAGATGCTGCGCTTCTCATGTACTGTGCCAACAGTTGCATCCTTACCTCTTCATTTGTCATGGTATGCAAGTCATTCCTGTCAGCCCTAAAAGTCCCTCCTTATCACTCCGTATACAGAAAATCCCTAGTTCTATTGTATCTGGGATCCATCATGGCCAACCTTTTGGCCCTATGTAATTTTGCTTAGTAACCTTTCCTGACAACTGTCAAAGACTTGAAAGACACAACACTATCTTCTGTGCCACCCATTCATCACAGGCTTTTAAATAGTCCAGGTGAATTGCAGAAAACCGCAGACTGAAAGCATGTGCAACATCTGCTATGATCATTGTTCTTTTCTGGACCATTCTTCTTCTCTCTCTCTCTCACTTTTTTTTTTTTTTTTTTTCTTCATGTGCTGAGTGGCTCATTAGTATATGACAAAGATATAAGACCAACAGAACCGTAACCACCGGCTGTCATCTTCATACATCTGCCCTATTTGACTTTCTAGACTGAAAAACTTTTTAATGAGGATGGTTTTTTTCATAGACAAATTACAAGTCTGATTCTGCTGAACAGAGTGTGTGGGTGCAAATCATCTTTTGAAGATCAAAAAATATCACACAAAATATAGGGGCTAAAGAGTCAGTTTATAGCTTCTGATGCCAGAACTGATAACTATTTAATCTCTACTCAGTCTGTGGAAACTGGGAATAGTAGGTAAACCATGATAACTTAGGAAAACTTGATTAAGTGTTCAATAATTTGACCTCTGAAAATACATTCAAAGTCAGCTGTATGTAGAAGTGTGCTACAAGAGGAGGGGGGAAATTCAAATAAAAACAAGCTCTAAGAAAGCATTAATTAACTCTGTATTTCCTTCTCTGATTTCCCAGTGAATAGGGATTGCAGTAGGGGAAGGGAACTTTATCCCTTCTTTGGATTTAATTTGTAACTATTTCAGAAAAGCTTTCCACTACATTATTTTCCTATTTGTTTCTCTGACATCAGAGTCCATGATAATTTAGGTAGGTAAATATAGACACAGAAGGATTCCTTCTGTCTCCTGAGGCACTGAAATCCAAAACAAAATTAGGATGGAGCTGAATCAGTCAGTCACATAAATCTCACCTGTGGATATTCAAACGTAGGTTGAACACATGCACGCCCATATAACATTAGAGCAATTCTCTAGGAAAATAACCGAAAATCCAGCTTGTTTCCTCTTTCTCAGGCACTCTAGAAATACTTCAAATATTTTGCTACTATGACATTTGTATATGTGTACAAAGACCATAACCACAAACAGCATCAGGTAGTAAAGCACACATCCCTGAGACTACAATGATTTTTTTCCACCAGCACTTGGGCTTGGTGAACTTGCAGTAAAACCTAAGTCTGAACAGTTTCAGTCCCTCTTCCCTCTTTCCTCTTCTCTCCAAGTTGGGTATTAAGCTGCTTCATACCCTGAAGGAAATACACATCTAGATGTGGGGAGGAGCACTGCACCACAGCAGCCTGACACCCTGTTGGAGACCAGACAATAATGGAGATCTGCTGACACTGTGTAACATCCTTCTGCTCCCTCAGAGCCTGCCCTGTTCCCTGTACCTGAGGAGAAGGAAAGACAAAGGTGCTGGTTGTGCCAATAAATATTTCCATTGACAATAGAAATTTTAATTCTGGACAAGAGCTAGCTACTTAGCAACACCTTAGTGACTTGTGATCAGACTAGGAAGGAAGAAATTAATATACTAATAAACTAGGTATTCTGTACATGCAAAATAGTGTAAATATTTTATGTTATAGAAAAATAGTCACAGGAAAAGACTGGACACATACATGCACATTATCTATCTATATATGTATACACAGAGACAATACATGTTGTACATGGATAGCATAACAAAATTAGCATCATTAACCATCTTCATTTTCCCTGGCATTTCACAACATCTCACAGATGGATCCCTCAGGTTTTCTTTTTTGTTGTTATTATTTCTTTCTGTTTAAAGCTTATATGCATCATGTACTGGTTTCACGAATCTCTCAGCCAAATTCCAGAGTATTTCTTACTGCTTTACATAACAATCTTATAAACTATAAATATATGTCTATGAAAGTTGCTTTTCTCCTTTTTTTTTCTTTTTTTTTTTTTATGTTTATCTCTACCTTCAAGTGAAAAAAGAACAAGAATATTTTCATAAAGACAAAAATTCCATTGTTTATACTGATCGACACAGACTAGGCAGTGAGGGGGAAAAAAGAAGGCATCTGTTGAATACAAATGAAGACAGCAGGTTGGTGTGTGAGTACTTAGGTTCTGAAGCTACTTGTAATTTGCTTTTAGTGGCTGAAACCTCACTTTCCTCCTCCCCCCCACCATGGCACAAAGTTACACAAAACACGATGACTTCAGGAAGGTGACATTACATGAAATTACAAAAGCTGATGCACACAAGCTCAATCTTACCCATTCAAAGCAGTGTTCACCCTCAGAACTAAGTTTACCAACAACAATTTTGCTCTAAACAGTCCCTTTCAGCTGCTGTTAAAGAGCCCTGAAACTCCTTGCGTGATGTTGCTAACGACAGGGAACAGTGTGCCAAAGCCTGGAAGTAGTGTCCTTAAAAGGTTTATTATGATGGCAAAACCAACTGTTAGGAGAGCTCCCTTGTGCCCAAAAGGTCTATATTGTGCTTCAGCGAAGGGGGGTTTCACAATAAATTGTGAAAATTGGAAGGAGAAGAGGAGAAAAAAAAAAACAGCACCCCAGACTTCAAACAAATCTTGCTCTCTATTTTTCTTCTGAAGTGTGGAACGATACATGACGTCATATGACGTGTGGTAATTCCCCCTTCTCTATTTTGGAGGGAATAAATGGGTTCTATTTCTGAGAAAATGTGTTAAAGACAAATTATACTGTCAGTTACCCTGATGTCAATCCCAAGTAACAACAATTCAAATGCAATTCCTCTGGATTCACGCTGATGTAATGGAGAACAGTATGTGGTGCTTGAAAAAGCAGATGTCACCTTATGGAAAACTTTATGAAATATCTTATTTGGAAACAAGCATTCTTCTGTGCAGTGTATTTCCCTGTACTTCTTTTCACCCATTCTTTCTGAGGACAGTGGTCCAAAACAGAATCACTGTTGTTTCTTAAGATATATCTGCTTCTGCACTTATTCCCTACCTGACAACATATTCCTCTGTTTGTGACATAATAATTATTTTTACAGTGACCAATTGTTATACTACAAGCTGGGTTTAAAATCTGATCCGAAAAATGCATTTTAGACTGATACCTTATATAACATCATATCAACTTTCAGCTCAAGAAATAATAATTTCAACCAAGTGACAACAATTAAGTTTTTATACAAGGGAGTGGTGCATTTGATATAATTCCCTAGAGATAATTCCCTCCACATTTTACAGTTTTATGATTTGACCTTTAAAAATATTTTCACTGTCTACCAAATGTTTGATTATGCAAGGCTAATGATTTTGTCAAAGTAGAAAACATTCAGTCCAGTCTCCCACAGGAGTTAAAAGTCGCAACAAGCAGATTCTTAAGAAAAGGAAAATCAAATGCAAATATATTTCTCATTAAATTTTCAATGAATTTCAGTTACCATAATGATTTATGAGACTAACCTGAAAAGCAACATCCTTCTTGACAAGTGCTGAGTGAGTACCCTTCTAAAGTTTGCAGTCTTATGTTTGAGGATACAGTTTCATCCTGTATTTTTGCTCTGAAATTCAGTGGTTTCTCTGTCCATCCTACCATCTTTGGCAACTTTAACTGGAGTTATTCATAGGTTTCAAATTATGCACATGTTTTGCTGGATCTGCGCCCATGTGTGTTGAAATTTTGTTATGAGTAGGACAATCAGCACAATCCAGTATCAGGGAGAGGCAGTTTTTGTTCTTTAGCGCACTTTGAATTTTAAGGAAGGACCTCTGGGAAAAATAGGAATTGAGGGAAACAGGTCATGAGATGTTGTGTAGCCTTAACTTTCTCTTATTGACAGCTGAAAACACTTGAAAAACGTCAAACTATGCCTAAACTTAAGCCTGATGACTAACTCAGCCAGATGCAGGACCAAGATTTCTAGAGTCTCAAAGGTTATGTTTAAGTGGACCATTGTACAGAGATTTGAGCTGTAAATTATTTCTAACAAATATTAAAATCAGGATTGTTTAAATGACTAGATTTCAATATGTATTCTTCTTTAACAGATATTTATAAGGAAACTACTTCCTCAAATATTTTGCTTTTTATACAATGCTAAACATACAAATCAACAGGTGGAAGAAATAAACTAATATTGTGTGATTATTCTGTACTGCAAATGTTATTTTAAAGTCATTACTTCTCATTAAAGATCTCAGATGTTCCCACCTTTTTACAAGTTTTGTTTTTCTAAGTCAAGAGAACTCTGGCTGGTGAATGAACTATTTTCCTTTTGGTAAAGTGTCCTGAAATGGTAAAATGTTCCATCTGGAGTGTCCAGTTATAGAACTGTAAAAGTACATTTCTCTGTGCTATCATCTCATTGAAAGCCATGTGCACGCAAGATGAGCCTCTTACACCATAAGATGGATCTGTGATGACATGAATTAGTATCTAGCATGTGTTGCTTTGGAAAACTTTGTTTCATATTGAATGCTGGTTGATGATACTCTCCAGTGATATCACATTACAAAACTGATTATAAAAATACCACAACCACATTATGGATAAAGTTATTATCCATTCTGTTTGCCACACCAATGCCTTACCATGGAAATCCATCTTAGATTTATTGACCGCAAATTATTGTATATGTGAAATAAATTAGTTGGAGAAAGAAGCATATCTTTATGGCTTTCAGCACATCTCCTGTGGAAACAGCATGAAAAATGCAAAACCTATTTCACTAATCTCTGCCAACATTTTGTATATACAACAGCCACTGTCTCAAAAGCCGTATTTCTTCACTGATCACGTTTTCAATACTCCTGAAACAAAGATTTCAAAGTAGAGTTTGATAGAGACTGTGAACTGGTTTTCTTGTTTGTATGTTTCTTTTTTTAACATATTATATAGTTCAATTACTGGAAAGGATAAGTTTGAGATGGTTACTGTTGTTATTGCATGAAATTGATCTGGGCTCCAGCCAAACGCAAGTCTCATTCTCATTAAGACGGAGACATTCAGATGAAAATTAAGACCATTCTAATGAAATATACTGGAGGATTAAGTTACAAGTGGCAGGACACATTACCTTATTTATCTAGTTGTGTTTGCATGACTTGCTAGGCCAGCAGTTATGACAAATGTTCTTTGCGCAACCTATTTTCAAGACTATTTCCATTAAAAGTAACATGATTAAGTATGCTGCTTTGCTCATAGTTGAGATATGCTTCAATGTTTATATCAAACCAATTAAACTGTGTTGTTTCAAAGCAATAAAAATGGTTCTGTAATTGCCACATGTTCTTCTCTGCCATTTTCAAGTCTGGAGGCTAGGAAATAGTCTGCAAGATTTCTGTGCATGATATTTCATCCTCATGCGTTTGACCTTTTAATTTTACCTTGAACTGATTTGTATGATAAAACATTCTAGATATTTGTATGTGTGTGTGATTGTAGTTCTTATTTATCTTTTTCTAACATTTAGAATAAAGAAACCTAAAGTGACATTGTTGTTGTTGCTGTTGCTGTTATTGTTATTTCAAGCATTTTTCTTGCTTACACATTATTATGGTTGTACCTAGCATTTTACAGACAAAATCACTGTGCAGCTAAGTTAAAAAACTGTAGTTGCACACAATCATGTCATTAACATACTCTTGCTGGCAGTTGAAAAATGTGTTACATAGCTCCCTTTGACACATCTGCTCTTGTGCAATATGTACCATCATCTTCATAAGTGTATATTGATTCTGAGTGCCTCCATCTGAACTGAATTAAAAGAGCATGAATTTGAAATAACAGGAGTCCTGAAAAATGTCTTTCATAGAATGTTATATTTGGAGGCAAGTAAAGTTAGCTACCACTTCTGAAAACCTCTTGGAAAGCATTATTTGTGGGTTTAGAGCTGGGGAATAAAACTATTTAAAATTCTATGCTATTGCGTCTCTGTATTCAAGAAGACAAAAAAGGAAGACTCTTCAAAACCTGAAATTACAGGGATCATTTTTCTCTATGGACTTTTGCTATCTTCTGAGGAACATTTTCCTTGGCATTCATACAAGCTAGAGCACTAAAGGCCTATTCAAAGCTGATTTGAGGTAGAAGCAGGACATGGAAGCATTTAAGGCATGGAGTTACCTGCAAGGCCATCAGAACTATTTGTTCATGATAAAGGGGGATGTAGCAAGCTCATTTGAACATCAGGCTTTAATGGCACTAATATTACCTGCCTAGAAACAGCTCTGGATATATGGGAACAGTCTGGGTAGCAGAACAGGTAGCTTCGCACTTGGTTAGCTAGACATATTTTTTTTTTTCTGAAACATCTTAAGACTACTAACATCTTAAGAGTTTCTCAGCAGGCTGTGTGTTTTGAGGCTCAGGATGTTGAGCTGAGATATAAGACTGTGTAACGGTGAGTTGTTACGCATCATCTGACTGTGTGAACACTCAGCCTGTTGTTAGCGCATGGTAAAAATGTGTGAAATCATACCTCTATCACTAATAAAAAAAGCACATATGGGGTACAATTCTTGTCCCTCCACTGCACAGTAATTCAGTTCACTGCTGAAGCTATACTCTTCTCAATGCAACATATCACAAAAGCAATTTGCCTAGCACTGAGGAGTCTAGTTGGAATTCTCAGCAGAGTGAGGAGGGAAAAGAATGGGGAAAGGAATTGATAAAAATTCCCAAAACCTAGTGAAGTTCCATGAGTTCAGAGTCTATGTGGCAGGGAAAGAAACTGAAGCTCTTTCCAGAGAATGTTATGAATAGTAATGGCATCAATGTTCAAGCTGATATTTGTACTTTATCTTGTACATTCTCTAAGAGAAAAACGTCTCAAAGAATCAAATGATGGGAGAAACAGAGATACAGAGATGAAGATATGTTCCCATGAAATTCTGTAAAGGCGATCCAATATGAATATTATGTATATTAGACCATCTTGTATCTCTGAGACGTCTCAAGTTAACAGAAGAAAGCACAATGTAAGGCCACATACTTGTAAAGGACAGGGCTGATGATAATACTGTGCTTCATATACACTTAGAGAATGAGAGAAAAAAGAGAATGAGGGCATATGTTTTTATTAGCTGACATATATTATCTTACAAACAACTTATATTCATGGGCCATATTGAACTGCAAACTTCACTTCTGTCCCTGTCAAGTGCCCAACTTTAGCCAGCAAAGACCTGATAGCAGATATCTATGATCGTAGAACAGTAAATGAAGGGCTTTGAACTCATTTGCTTGCATGAGATAAATAAGTTTAAGAGACATGGTTAATAGCATACTTATCTTGTGCACAAGTGGAAGAGTTGGCTGTGATCCACTTCCGACTTTGAATTTTTACTACCACAGCTAGTATCAGATAAAAACTGTTTTCAGGAACAAAGAAAATTGTGTTAGAGAGATCAGCAGGGTTCTGCCTCCTTTATGGCAGTTGGGAGTTAGTGGAAATGCTGTAATTTCATTTCAGCAATTTATGTTAGGACACCTCTCAGTCAGAAGAAAGTCTTTGTTATACACGTGTAAACCAGAACATCAGCACTGTCTGGAACAGAAGATATTAATGTTATAATGCTGATAAATAACACAAACTTCAACTCAGAACAACTAATAATATGGGTTTCAGATCTGTTGATCAGTTAAGGAATCTAGCCAAGGCAGATGGCATTTACCATTTAAAAGATTTGCTAGTACTTTCTCTGGGGCAAAAGTTCACACTACAAAGAATTCTGTCATAACACTGATTGTCAAAGGAGAAACAAAAACTGCACAAGCATGCAGACTGTCTTATGCTGTATTACCAGAAAATGCTGCATCCGCAACACAGTTTAGTGACTGGGACAAGATTTGCTATATGCACTGTTATACCTATGCTCCTTCTTTCCATGTATTTAAAATAATGTAATTCTTCAGTGAGTAATAAATTCCCTTTCAAAAACTAACTTAGTTTCACTGAATGTGTTTTTATGAGGAAATTTTCACACACACATCACTTCACCTAATTTTCAGAAGTAAAGATATTCCTCCAATGTCTCTGGTACATGAGCAGTCACTTCAGGAGGAAAGAAAATCACATCTAGATTCTCTGTTTCTACTATATTTCCAAAGTTCTGTAATTCTGCTCTGTGTTTCTATGGATCACAGCTGAACAGCCACCAGGGCTGGGGATGCAGATGGTCAAAAAATCAGCAGTGAAGAAATATGTCTTTTACCTATACCTTTTGGAACTTTTGGAATCTGAGCTGTTTCACAAGGTAAATTATTTCAGTAATGATAGAAATTTGACCACTATTTTGTTAGATAAATGTTACAGAGTTTTGGCTTAATTTCATCCTTTAGTTATCTGTGTTTAAAATGTATATGATATATTCTCTCTGTGACATCTTTTCAGATGCAGACCAAAAGCTGTGTGAACCATTTGCTGACTCTATGGGGATGTAGCAAGATATAATACTACTGTCAAGTATCATTGCTATGTGTCACCTTAATGCAATGCAAAATAGTCATTCCTAATGTATATAATGGAATATGATTGCTTGCGTAAAAGCTGCCTTACAGTTATACTTTGAAAAACAAATGGATATTCTATACATTTGTTTGTGAAGATGGCTCTGAGATATGGACATGAAAAATAGTGGGGTTAGAAGGTTGATCCTATCTATGCTCTGGAGAAATAATGCACCTGCAATATGCAAGAGCAGTAGCCTTAATAAGGAAATGAGATACCTGAAAGGAAGACTGAAAACATCAGAAAAATTATCAAAGTGATGATAAATAATGCCATAAATACACAAAAAAAGCCCCATCAAATGACTTGTAATTATTGAGTGTAAAGGTAGTGGCCTCCTCACAGCCACCATGGAGCTTCTGAGGCTGCCATGAATAATATGTATATTGTATTTATGTATACCCAAAATCGCATGAGCATAAAGGAACAACATGCAGTATTGAAGTCCAAGAAATCTGGAATAACTATGAACCAGTACAGTTACAGTTGAAGAAAGTAGCTGAATATGTTTAGGAAGGAGGAGTTCTTATATTGGCTTCACATAAAATGTTCCCACCCTATACAGTGAGAGTCATAAGTCATTTGAACATACATATCTGAGCAAGAGTACAAAACTTTTAAAGGTGAGGGAGGATTTTTCAATCTAAATTATAAGAAAATAAACATTATTAACTTTGTCAGAATAATTATCGGTGATATCTGAGTTCATCTAGTTTAATGCCTAAGTCCTGGCTAAATTTTTCCTCCTAACATTGTGTCGGGGTAGTAAAAATTAAGTTTGTAGTGAAAAGAGAGTGAGTCCCCCAGCACCCTGGTAAGAATAACAAAGTACGTTTTTGAAGAAGGTGGCATTCATGGTGTTGTTTGCCTGCTTTCCCTGCTGTCTTCTTGGGCATATCTGAATATATGTCCCTGCCACCGCTGAGCTGATGTAACACTGGCAGTTTTAAGATGGGCAATGAGAGGCCTAGTGAGCTACACTTATTCTCCAGATATATTGTACACCTGTCCCAGGAATATCAGATTTATTATGCAAGTACAGAACCGAATCACAGTGCACCCTCATTAAAACTGGCCTTCCTGAGAAAAATGGATTTACAGAATGCATCTTAAATAATAATTACATTCATTATACATATATTAAATGACATGACAGAGAGAATGACCTAAGAAACTCTTGAGAAAGTTAGAGACCTGGACCAGTGCATCACCTGGGAAATCTTTCTGTCTCAGAGATCTTTTCCAACTTATCCAGAAAAAGGGAAAACATACAAAGGGGCCAGGGACTAAAATATATTTCTTTAGGCTGTACATATCTGGTTTATAGAACACAAATTGCACATCTACTCTATAGACAATGCTAAGACCTGCCAAAGTAATATTTTGCTTTAGAAAACCAAAATTAAACGTTAGACAGCCACGACCAACAGCTCTGAGCTGTTGGAATTTTGAAAAGAAATGGAGATTGTGATCCAAATCTGAATAACTGTAATGCAGGTTCTGTTTAAAAGTCATAGCATATTTGGTGGAGACCTTAACACAACTAGGTATATATGCAGATTATAATAAATATGAAGTCATCACTAAAATACCTGATGCAACAGAAAGTTTCCCAAGTTCCTCTCAATGCTAAATCATACAGGGACATTTGTGATAAATCTTGCTGCCTAAGTTAAACTGTGCAAAAAAATCTAATGGTTATCATAGAGAAGCTTAAAGAGGTTCTGACATGGATGGGTTTATTAAAAGACCCAGTAATACATAGCCATTATGCCAGAAAGCAGAAATCTGATTTTTTGTATGGAAGTTCTAAGAAAGTACTTACAGTAGTGTGATTGAAAATGATCATCACTGGTTCATGTATCACACTAACCATACTAACCACTAACCAAAAATGAGTTTCAGTCGGCTCAAAAGGAGGCATTGACCTTAAGCAATGGAAATAAGAAGCTTCACATCCTTCTTTCTAACTCTTTTTATGAGCTTTTAAAATGAAATTGGTCAGACATTATTTATTGCTATCAGAAGGGGTTCTGGCAAACCATTCCAGTATTTGAGAACCTGGAAATGATTATTTTTTCAGATACAAAACTACACTTTCAAACTGATAAAAAAGTGGGAAAGATTTAATAGCTACAGTAACACTGTCTGGGCAAACATGAAGTCGAACAATGTCTATTACTAGATTATGGAGTTGTCAACACATGAACAAACTCATCAGGTCTTGGGTTAGATGTGGGATGAGATTGCCAGAGCTACATCTGAGATAACAGTGTGGAAAATCATCAAAGCTACCAGCATGGGATGGTAGGATCAGAATTTTCCAAGAGCTTTTCAAGGGAGACTATTCAGTCCTAGATGGAGTTTTATTTAAAGGAAACAACCTGGCAACTGTTGAGGTGTTACAGGAATATATATTCAAAAGGATATGTAAAAGTCATTTTATGGTCTAAAAACACCTTAGAGGAAGGGCAAAAATATTTTATAACAACCCAAAGTGAACAGTGAAATAAAGAACATTGGCAGGGATTACCACATGAGCCAAAACTAAGTGAAAGAGTGATAAAGTCATGTTAATGATAAAGGAAAATCAGCACCTTGAAGGAAAGCAGACATAGATGATATTGTTTAAATTGGCAAGGACAAATGTACTTGTGTTAGAATATAATGCTGACTTGCTAGAGATGACTTTAGCAGAAAATACTGCAGCTAAACATGTTCCAATATGTACTAAATCTTTTTTTGCTAAACCAGCTCTACGTCTAATAGAAACATATTACGTAGTAAATTGTGCCACAGATTAACTAGTGTTAGTTCAAGCAGTTTTAGTAGAGGTTTAGAATGCAAATCATTAATTGATATTATTCCTAATGTTATAGGTAAGCAAGAAAATAGTGCTGCAATGGAAAAAAACCCAACCAAACAACTAATAAAACCCCTGTGAAGTCATACTATTAATAGTGCTAAGCATGACTGATTTGTGCAGTGTTACCAATGGATCTGTCATAGGGTATTATTTGTTCCACAAAAAATAGAAAACATTAATAAGATGTCCAACCCAACACTAAAAGTAAAGAGACAGTTTGGAAAAAAAAAAAGCTTAATTTGATCTGGCGCCACCAAAAGAAGTCACCATTTTATGAAAATGAAGTGAGAATATGTCGTGAGAATAGATGGCCACCAGTGACATACTTTGGATAAAACTGTCACTCCAAACTGACACATACTTTAAAGAAAGCGTAATATCTTTACAAACTTTGGAGAGATCTTTGAAAAGGTAAGTTCCCCTAAGGAAGTGTCACTTGGATAAGAGTTGCAACAAATTGATGCAGTGAAACCTGTGGGCATGGTATAACCAAAAATAAAGCGGACTGAGGGTCCTAGTGGGAAGGCATGAAGATTTCTGGAACAGCATGTCAGAGGCTGCTGGTCAATTTAGAGTGTTTACAACTAATTAATAAAATATAAATGTAAAAGAGTTTATAAATATCTGAAATTATATATTACGCTAATGATGATTTTTTTTTTTTTTTTGATGCTTGGCTGTGAAAAGAAAACATGGGATTCAATGTTTTTAATAAGTCTTTTCACATGTCTGCTGAACTAGTGCTAAATTTATGTGGTGTCTCATATAAATAGTATTGCTCAATTAGAAAACCCAGAACCTAATGATGCACAGTTTACTCAATTATCTGGACTCTGGGCAATTTTGAAGGAATACAGCAGTAACAAATTTATAAAAGAGGTGGGGCAATATCCTTATTTCTCATCTCTTGTCCATCTGAGAGTGAGTTTTAAGAAAAGCACAAAAAAGTAGATGAACTGACTCAATGTCCTAACTAGAACATCAGCAGTAAAGGATCAAGAGCAACATGAAAATAAAAACATTTAAGTGACACCCAGATGAACCATTTAATCTTTATTTTAAAAGATTTATCTAAATAATTTTCCTACAACTTGGTTAACATTAGAAATATTTCGTACTGCTGCTGCTTTGAAAAATGCTATTCTGACTTTCCTTTCCAACTCCTTCTATAATTTGTTTTCCCAGTTGTCTTCATGTAGCATTAAAATCACCAGGATAAGCTGCTTGGTGCAGGATGAATCAGCTTTTGCTTCTTTGAATCCTGCTGATGGGTATGACTACTCATGGTAGTATAGATTGGGTAGACTCTTGCCTCTGATATTCCTGAGAATTAATCTTCAAGCCACTAACTTTATAAAGAAACATCTCCCCCAAGAGGGTTACAGTTGATTCATATATTACTTACAGGCCTTCCAATCAGTCTCTCATATCAGGTTATGTCTCATCTTCTAAAAAAAAAAAAAAGGGGTTTGGTCCAAGAGTCTAAAATATGCTATTATGCTAGTTCCATCATCAGAAGATCAGCTGTGTTATAAACACAACAAAAGCAGATATTCAGGTAGTTCGCACATCTGAAGCTTTTCTCATGATGTGAAAAATCACTGATGATCTTTTATCTTTGCTTCTTTAGATCATTAATAACAAATTCTCCCCATTCTTCTGTTGTATAACCAGGGTTTCAAAAGTGTATTTTCAGTTGATCTGCTTACAGTTTAATGTATGTGTGTATATGTATCATACATGATACATGATGTATGAATATCCATACATGATAACGATTACCAAGTAGTATATTGAAAATTAAATCAATTGTATTTCCTCTACAGGATAGCACCTTAGTCATCTGATTACTATCCAGAAACAAAAAAATCCCACGACAGTCACTGACTGTCATTTGTAGAGTCCAAGACCCCCTGCACTGACAATGATGTTTTATCACTTCAGTACTTTCACTGATTTCTTACTCATTTCACCTGAGAACTCTATTTTTCCATGGCGATTAATTTTACAGTCATAAAAACTTTTCTTCATTGTTATTCTTTCTTTGCTATTTTCACACTAATATGATATTTTGGAAGGGAAATGTTAACAGAGCTAACTACTGAATTAAAAAAATCTCCATGTAAAGACAATTTCAAATAATTGTTCAACAACTAAGCTGTAGATCATTACCTCCTTTTCTTAACCTTCCAGTCTGTTGTAGCTTTTGCTGCAGTGGGAAGCTAAGATGATCCCTTAAACTTTAGGCTGCTCCCATTTGTGTTCACATCTTTCTGATGTCTACTGTATAACTGTGCTTCTTCCTAGGAGCTTATTTTATCCTAGTTATGACAGGTAAATGAAAACTAGAGCGAGGTAGATTAGGTGGGTTGAACAGATTAGGTATTAGGTGGATAAAGTCTGAGTCAGGGATTTTAAGTTTTTTGCTCAATCCTGCAATGCTGACAATTTTTCCTATCACTTTGGGTAATGCTAGCATTTCCAGTTGCCACCAGTAACACAAACAAACAATCCCACAAGCCAGAAATGTTATCCAATTCCTGTTGTTCTAACTACAGAAGTTTCAGTAGATTTCTTGTTTGTTCAAATTATCATCAAAAGAATGTTCTTGCATAGCACTAGAAGACAAAAATAAGATCAGTGTATTTGTTATAAATTGCTGTGTTTTGCTATCAGTTGCATGTTTGCTTTGGAACATAAGATCTACAATGCCTTTGATGCCAAATGTATCGCAGGTGTATGCATGTGTTCAGTACTAACAGCGAACAAACTAGAGACCTTGTTTGATGAACTAAGCAGACTATTCTTTGGGTAGTGATGAGACAACATTTGCTTGAATTCCCACAATGTCCTTGAGAAGGCTGGTGCACACTGCTTTGTGAGTTTGTTAGCTTTAGTGTGAAATGTAAGGTGGCTCTTCCATGGTGTCTAGGAGGGCTGGTGACACTATTTCTTCCCTCTTTGTTCTCCATGCAGTCAAGAACCAAGACTGTAGTTGCTGCTTACTAGGACAGATAAGGAAAGAAATTTGATGTTATGCTAATGTGTATAGAGGCAACCTCCTTCTGACCCCATTTGTAAATGTGATCATATATACAGCTTGATAGGATTCTCAAACACAAGCAAAAGGGCCACACAACTCATACGGCATATGACATACCTGTTTGCAAAGCATGGATGTACAGGCCATGGCTGCCATATCTGGATTAGTATTCACTGTCCTTTTGTGCTTTTTCTGAACTGAAAACTCCTAGTTTACTTGACATTACATCTAACTTCAGCTCTGTCTCCACACAAACCCCTGCTTTTAACTTGTGCTGGCTCATCCATAAAAAAGGACAAAAGCTAAAATTCAGATAGATAAGTAGAAACTTACGATTCTCTAAGAGTTTGTAATGCTGATACAGAGAAGCTCCTCCTAAAACAGCTATTGGGGTCACACACATGCTCAGAAATAATGATGAATTATGAAGGAAGAACTGGGGAAGTGATATGGCTCACTGCTGTGTTAAGAATTTCTCAGCATGTCATCTAATTAGGTTATCAACTTTGGTCCGAAATGACATGCAGATAAGCACACTGCCCAGGTGGGCTTAGGATCAAGAGTGTTACTCCCCAGGGGAATTTTCACACTCAGTCTTGCTTAACACAGATGATGTAAGTGTTATGAAGACCCACACCTAGAAATGATCCCAGGCCATGCAATCTTTGCTGGAGCAATGCTCAAGTTAAAATCACCCTTTCACCACCCGATGTAACAAGGGCTGCCCTTCTCGCTTATTTCATCTACACACACACACACACACACAAAAAAAAAAAAAAAAAAAAAAAAAAGTGGGTATTTTGTGACTTAAGAAAATCTAATTGAAAACTTTCCACAGACTTTTGAAGCACGAATGAAATATGACTTAGCATATTCTCTTGTGACACACTAAAAGCAATAGTAAATGGCCGATTATACAGTGGTATAGAAGCCTCTGGAGTCAAAGAAGAATCCACGAATGCTTGGACCATGCCTGGCATTCAGGGTTACCGAGGTGATCAACTCTCCAGGAAACTTCCAAAGTTGGAAATCAACTCCTTAAGATGTACTAAAAAAGAATCCTCCATGACTTATGAGTCACAATACAAAATGTCCTTTATGCCTTGATATTTCATTTTACAATGTTTTTTATTATGGAACAATGGAACAAGTCACGACCAAAACTTTAGTCATTAACTCTTTTCTGATCTACTACCAGTGTGGAAAGTGGTGGCCACATGATTCATATATATTATGCCAAAACAGGAGCGGCATGAATGTTAAATTATTTGCCATGTTAGCAGACTTTCAGATGGGGCAGATAGCCAGCTTTTCAAAATAATTGCATAGAGATCAGCCCAGCTGTATCATATTTTCAGCTTGTATTCCTTTACTACTGAAACCAACATCCAATGTTCTCAAACCAATACTCTCTTTGATGAACATGAGCTTCAATTCATATTTCTTCTCGCTTTAAATAAAATGAAAGAAAAAATAAGAAAGTGTGACTGGTTAGTCTGATCTGTAATTTGCTTCTAAGCAATATTGTAAAAATGTCACATTTGAAAAGCAGGAATAAATGAAGAAGGTGATAAACAATGGGTGTAGAAGTGCTGCATGGATGACATGAATAGATGAAGGGTCTGAACTAATTGTGAGAAATGAGAAGTATGAATTGGGGTGACAACACATAATCAGATTCTCAGTGTTTCATATCTCACTTCTGCAACGTGTGTTGAGCTCATGAATGTCTGTCACTAAAGGAAGAAACATTTGCCTTTATTATACCTAAACTGTTTCTGTTGCTATTTATCAATCTGTTTAATTAATAAATGAATTTCTGGTCCCAAGTGTCTTGGAAATGCTACACAGTACTCCAAGATTATAAGGTAAGAAAATGCATTGGCAAAATGTTACAACTTAATATAAAGTAACTATGTTATTGATAATCTGGAAAATAAATCTATCTTTATAACTTTTCCACCCCCCACTCACCCCAATTAGGAATAAACACTGTGCAAAGCTCTGCAAGACACCCTGCCTCAGAGAGCTTACTGTCTGAGGATGTGGCAGGAGACAAGTGAGTATCAGCAAACAGATGGGGAAAGCGGAAGATAACAGTGAAATGGTTATGATTAGTGTAATAGTTTCCGAACATTTGATCGGGAGCCCGCCACAGGGGCAAAGAAGAAAGCCTCTATTTTATTCTTCCATAAAGGGCTGCTTACACCAGAGGATGTTAATAAGATAATTAGGATAGTGAAGTAATTAAAAGCGAAGCAGGAGTCCCAAAAGATACAGTTTATGATATGGGTGAGGAATTGTATCCCATATTATGTTTTCAATATTCAGTACAGTCTGGTTTTGCGAGACATCACAAATGCTTTAAGGCAGATAAAAAACGCCAGCTTCCAGAGGCAGAATTGGGCTGATCCTTAAATAAATGCGGTAAGAAAGGGTAGTGGATAGAGAGAACAGTTTATCTAGCTTGCAAGGACAAACACAATGACCACCTAAATGTTCCTAAAGAGGCATTTGGCAGACTCTAGAGGTCAGGGAGTAGTGGGAAATGAGTGGATTCAAGCAGAGAATTCTCCCTCCCGGAGAAGTTTGGCTGCCTTGATGGAAGCATGCTGCAACTAATGTGATGGGATAGCAGTGCTCACCCTCTCCATCCAGCAGCCCAGCACAGCATTAGCAGGCCTTTCTGGAACAAAAAATACACCTCAGTTCTCCCAGCTCCAGCAGAAGGGAGAGTTGTGTTAAAATAAATCAGTCAAGCACTTAATAAGAATGACCTGTGAACTCCCTTTCCTTTTGAAATGGTCTTATTGTCAGAAAACTGTTGTAAGTGAGAATATTTGCTCCTTGATATTTATTTTTTTGTGATCGACTAAACTAACTACCTTTTATTCCACAGTGTAATGCAAAGAGTGTACCGATATATTATAAAATGGCTTTGTTTACTAGAACTATTTGACCGCTGAGGGTTTCTGAGTGTGCACATCACCTGGCTCATTGTGCCTGTATTGATTGGAATTCATTAGCCTCTACAGTTCCCTCAGTGTCAATATGTTATGTCCGTAATCTAGCAAGGAAAAAAACCCAACAACCCACACAATAAATAAAAATATCCTTACTTCAGAAACATAATTAATTAAATTTCTGTAATCTTGAGATAACTTTGAGGTATCTCTCCTTCCTGTAAACCTCTGTCTTAATATGCTAGATTACACAGACACAGATTCTCAGTCAGTAAGTTTTAACTCTGATAGTGTCCCCTCCATAGACAGTTTAAGTCAACAAAAAGACTGTCACCTACTCAGAGGGCTTTGAATCAGCTTTGGGAGCTCAAAGTTTTCCTGAAACCTGACAATTTAAGCATAACTACACCTATTCAGAGATAAGATTAAAACTGTTTGAAAAATGGTGCTTTTTTCCATCAAATTTCACAGGGGGAAAAAAAGACCCACAGTTTTTGATTTTTTGGCTACAATCTAGTCAAAAATCTTTGACTCACAGGTGTTCTTTCAAATAAATGGGCCTGAAAAATAAAATAATACAATCTTGTAAAGGCATGGAAATATTTTTGCTTTATTTATTTATTTATTTATTTATTTATTTATTTATTTATTTATTTATTTATTTATTTATTTATTTATCTATTTTAAAATAATGAGAATATGAGAAAATGCTGTTTTAGTCACTGCCAGCCTTTTTGGCATAAACAAACTGAACTGAATTAAAATATTATGCCAAATTCCAACACCCTCCCTCAACAAAAAAAGCACACCCTCAGCTTTGTAATTACAATTTTCTAAATTCTATTCTTTTTGCACTTAGAATCAGGAAACCCATTTAGAGTAATATCGTGAGGTCTTATCAGTGCACCTTTTTAATTAATATTTAAATTTTTATCCAGTTTACAAAAATAAGCACAATCCCACTTGAGGAGAAAGACATTCAAAACTTTTTTTTTTCCTGATTCAAAGCAAGGAATAAAAGTAGGAGTCCCACCTCCCCTGAGGCTGCTGTAATCATCACAATCTACAGTATTCTTTGAATGCATATTTTCTCAATTTCTCATATAGAAGGTCTTTCATTTTGCGTAAAATACTTTAATATTTATTAATCCAGTGAGATAACATGAAAATGACTCTCTAAGACAGTGGCTAGACCAGTCCCAAGGGAAGCGAGGCACCTGAGTTCCTCTTCCCAATCCAATGAATTTTTAACTGTACTCTAAAAAGTGGAACAGCTTTAAGAGGAGAGACAAAGCCTGACTCAACTTCCCAGAAAGCAGATGACCTTTGTCCAAAACCTTGATGTTAACCAAGCAGAAGGAACATGTAAGCCCCTTTTCCTATGTTTGTGTGACTGACCTGATAGCTGAGCCATAGGATTTAATGAGATACAATTATAATAGTACATCTCTCTGTTTTGCAGGGGAAGCTGATTTTGGAATTTGACTACCAGTAGAAAGAGACTGGTGTGATTACTTTTAATACAGGTAAACAAGAAATCAATAATTTTTCAAATGTCCAAAGGTAAAAAGTTAAGATTTCGATTCCTGAAAAATATGGCCAAAATAGAGAGTCATCCATTTTCACAGCTCATGGAGAAACATTTCATTTTACCATTTCCCAGAAGAACAACTAATTTTTTTTTTTTTCTTCTTCAAAGAAAACATTCTTCATAGAAAGCAAATATGGAATTTTCTTCAAAACAAATACACAGATTTTGCTTTATGCACCCATTCATCCTGAAAAATCATTTTTTATGAACAAACGTGTTCAGTAGAAAGGGTTTTGATCTTACTTTCCTAATTCCTATGGTTGCGTACATCTATACTGTGACTGGATATGAAATGAATTAAATTCAGCACGTGTAACACTAGTGAAAGGCAATGAACTTTACATCAGGAAGGAACTGGATTCATGCTATATATATGAGGAAGCAAACAGCCTTCAAGTCTGAGTTTCATGAGACACAAGAGGTATGCACCTTTTTCATTGTAATTGAATGTAAGTGCTTGTATGGTTTTTAACAACCAGTGATCGCTCTTGTGGTTTTATGGCCTGGTCGTATGCCCACTGAAATCAACAGAATGAACTGTGAAAGGCTTCTGAGCTTGCTTAAAAGTGCAGCTCAGTGACACAGAACAACCCAGCTGCCTTATCAACAGAAAAGATTTGGACAAAACAACGAAAAAGAAATTTTAAAAAATTACTAAACCAAAGGTGATTGCTTACAGAGTTTAAAATTTTTAGATCTACATGGTTTATACTTTCCCATGCTCCTTTCCCCATCAATAATCCAATCATTCATCTTCTGTGAAATCTAAACCTTCTGTGCTTCATGTTTTATTCATCCTAAGGTGCTTAATTTATACCAAAGGACAGCAGAGGGGCTAAGAGTAGCCTGTGTAAGGGGAGATGCCTTTAAGGTTATTATTCATGCCCTTTGATCTCAAGTTTTCACTCAGGAAACTTTGATTCTGTGGGTAATTAAAGGCTGCCACTAACTTTTACTCTATAAATTACAATAAATCTGAAGAAAACCAAGGTTCTTTGAGACTGTAGCCATGTTTCAATAGCTACAATACTCAGAACAATTATAAATATGTTCTAAAACACCAAAGTTAATTTTAACTAAAGGCTAGATATTTTCTTTTAAATCTATTTTTTGTAATATAATTGATAAATATTACTAAATCCAAAAGTATTTATGACTGTTTATTTTATACACCACTTAGGCTAACACCTAACAACTACAATATGATGGATGAAGAGTGACATTAAACTTAAACTTTCCCATGGAAATATATGTTATGAACTGTACACAGTCAATTATTTCAGACAAAGCCCATGCTGTTTCTTCTTCTCCTAAGACACTGATACATATTTAGGTTTTCAGCTTGAAAGCCCATTTTGGCACCACTAATGAAATAAATTATGTTTCTTGTCAGATCTCCCACTGGGTGGCGTGTGGTACCTCATGTACGTTCATTTGTCACCTTCAAATAGAATAATACTTCCTGCAGGTTCCCAGAGCAGATAACTGCCCAAGTGGAAGTTAATTAAGTCATTGGTTCACTTTGCTCCAGAGGATGTTAAACCACTGATGTTAGATGAGATATTTACAGTACCACACTGGAGACACATCCAATTAAAACACCAGAAGAATTCAAATATATAGAGAACTGTCCTCACAGATTACAGTGAACAGAAGACTAATAGATAGTAAGCCATTTAGAAGGAAACACAGAACCAGAAATTTGTTTTAAAGGCAGCAGAAACCATCTTCTTTGAAAAAACTTAGATGGAAAAATTCTGATAAAAAAAAATGCCATATTTTCCTATTTAAGATTCGAGACATGACATGACATTTCATTGTGTCATGTTTTCAGTAGTGATTTTTCATTTATCTACAGTAGGTAATAACAGAATCCTTCTTTATAACTTCAAACTCATCAAAGCCCAAGCTGTTGGTTTATTTCCTTAAATATAGACTAAAGGAAATGTTTACAATTTCTTAATTACTTAAGAAATTCTGTCAACAAAATGATGGCATTCTTTTTTTTTAAATTTTGGATTTTTTATGGAAGAGGAGCATAATTCTGTTGCTTCAACAGTTAAGGAAAAAAAGTTTCACTTCTACAGAGGAGCATAAAATAGTAGCCATGTATCCCAGAGTGTTTTTCTAGGCAGAACACAAAGTTCATGAAGTTTTGGCTCTCTAATAACTGTTAGCACAAGGCTACTATCCATTACCAGTTTGATCAACTCCCATTAAAACAATAAAACCAGGCAGGCAATAAATGTTGACATTTTGCTTTATACTTCAGTACAATCTTTTTTCCTCCTGACAGTAAAACTAATTGAAGACTGATGAATGGCTCGGAACAATAGAAATGAAAATTCTGGGTTCCCAGTTCAAAATCGTATTCCGTTTCAAAATGGAAACTCTGCTTTGGTCTAGAGATGGCATTCAGTGGCCCCCTAGAATAAGTCTGGTGACATTCATCAAGTCCTTGGGGGCATATTGTAAAATCTCAGTGGTAGGAAAAGAGTAGGTTGTTACCTCTACATGTAATGAAGGTTCTGGGAGGAACTATCAGTGCTATAGTATAAGGAGAAAGCTTTGTCCTGAAGACTGTCACACTGGCAAAATTCACACACAAAGAAAAGTGAAGAAAAAGAAAAGCAAAATATATGGCTGTATAATTTAGCATATTGGCATAAAAGAATATTGGATCAATTTTAGTGTCTTTGGAGAGGTTTCCTGCTAGATTCATGAGGAGTGAGACAGGCTGGATCTAGGATTTTCCATTTCCCATTTCTATGAGAGGGCCATATTCAGCCTACATTATTAATTTTGTATTACAGCAGTTTAATGAGTTGCCCTGAAGTGAGCAGGCTCATAAACAGAACTGGGAGATGGCTACAATCAGGGTAAAACATCTGGTCCATACTTGTACATAATATGAAAGATCTCTTTTGTGGGGTATTGCACATGAAAGCTTGTCCTGTCAAAGGGTGGGGTACAGGGCCTTTCCGTGGCAGATTCTGCCCTCACAGACAAAGCTACTTCCCTGAGTAAAGGGTACACATACTCTGTGTACAGCCCTTCAGGAACAATCACGTTCTGGGCCAAGAATGTTTTGAAGATCATAAAACGGGCATGGTTTAGGACCTGTTAGGCAGCAATGAAGAGGGTATGCATATGGGTAATGCTTCCTGCAAGTGTGAGGAAGTAAACCAACTTGAAATTGTTACATGGGACTGTGAAGTGCCATATCATCTGCAATAATAGTCTCTATGTATTAAAGGCAATCTAGTTTAGAGACACAGCTGGTGTACACTGGAGGCACTGGCCACCTTACTTATTCTGTATGGCATCGAACAGTTACTACTACAAGTCCAGATTTTACTTTCTTTGGCTTTCTCTAAACTGAATAGCAAACATGTAGCATGCAAATTATTTGCAATGGTTATCTAACAGCTGTTTACTAGATGCTCCTCCTCCCTGTGGGTTCAGTTCTCTTTCACTTGGAAAGGCAAGCATGGGTGACTGGTGCAGATGTAGGTTTTGCCCCAGAATGGATGAGGGAGAAGTGGACATGGAGCTCACACAGACAGCCTCACTGTCAGGATTTTAGATTTCACTTCTAGATTTAGCCCTGATGTCTCTTCAATCTGTCTGTAGATTGTGCACAGGATTTCCTCCCTGCCTTCTTCATGTAGCCTGGAAACTTTTCCAGGTATCCACTGTATTTCCCTAAGACTGGTGCCTAACTCAATAGGACTGGTCAAAGCTGGAGCCTTCCTGCAAGAAAAGTGATCACAAAGCAGCGAGTGTAACTTCTCAAAATGACTATAGCAAACACATTACTACATCTCTAAAAATGAAAGACACATTTATGGTGAATTCCTCCAGATAGTTTCGAAATTTTTCCAAGAAGAGTTGCATAGAGATTGTTATTACTTAATGGAAGGGCATTTATGGACATGAGGTTATAATGAAATTAAATTAAATTCAAACCAATAAGGGGGGATATATATTTTCAAGGACAGTACATCCTTAACAAAGACCTCAGTGCTTTTATCCTCAGCACTAGGAGCTGAGGACTGCACATAAGCTTTGATCAACTTTAATTAACTCTGGATTGGATCTGTGTCTGTGAATTGTTTATAGTATCTTGGCTGAAAGCAAGACACTAACCAATATATTTAGGAAAAAAAAAAATAAATCCCTAAAACAGAGCTGACTTGCTGGATTAATGCTATGCCAGCTAGGTTGCAAAAAAAAAAAAAAAAAAAAAAAAAAAATTAGCTCTAAATACACTGCTGTTCCTCTCATGGAAAAAGGAAATCCTTACAAATTAGTATTTGTGACAGTGTGGCCCATACACAGTATTTCTGTTGGAAACCTCGATGAGAAGACCTTGGTATTTCTCTGTGGCTGGGATATGCCCTGCCGCTGTGCCTGGAGCTGAGTGTCAAACACTGAGGCTCCAGTTGTTTTGAGAAGCCAGCTGGGGTGTCGGTGGGTGGTTTCCCAGCTGGCATCTTATGACTTTTGGCCGAGTCCTTCTGGCCGGTCTGGCAGCTCAAGAGTTGAACATGTGGCTGGGATAATATCATCTCACTGCTGCGCTCAGCTGACCTTCACAGTGTTTTTGTTTTGACTCATATTTGCTTGTAAGGAATTTGATTTTTCTGTCATTATATAAATACACAGACAAACCCAGGCCAAATCCTGAATCCTTCACTTCGTAGGCTCCAAGCCCAGTCACAAATCCAAGCCCTGGCGGGGATCAGCACTTCACAGCGTTAGGCAAATTCAGCAGCTGTGCAGCTTTATATGCACCCAGCCCCAACACCTCTGCAAGGAAACCCTCTGGAGCATAGGTGCCTTTCCCAATCCTCCTGCAGAAACACTCATGGGCTCACTGACAGCTGATAAGACAGACTCAGGCCAGCCAGATCCCCTCCTCTCAATACCCAGCATGATCGAACACCCTCAGTGAGTTGTGAGACATCACCTATATCACAATGGCTCCTACAGCTTTTTATTTATACAATGCCACCAATACACACTCAGCTAGAAGAGGCAGATCCCTTCTCATGGGGAATTCACAGCTCTACTCACAGAAAAAACACAACATAGCCTTGGAGGAGAGAGGTAGCTTTAGACAAACTGAAAGCAGGTACCAAACAAGAAGAAAGTATAGGCTTCTGAAAGTGCTGATGTCAAAGCTGAGACCTGTAGTAATCATGGATGTGTCTGTTGTCACATTCCCATATGTTACTACAGATATCAGTGAAGTCATAATAATGTTACAGAAGTAAATCCAGCAAATTCTGCTTTAGTCGAGGCTTTTTGCACCTCTTAGACAGGAGCAATTCCAGTGATCGATCTTACCTGCCAGAATTAAGTCCCAGGATCAGCTTTGCTCAATGATTTTGAAACTGTGGTTCCCCAAGGTACTGGTAAATCATCCGTACGTTGTCTCTGGTCTATTAAACAGCATGATCTCATCTGCCCTAAATAGCTAAGCTAAACTCTGAGAAACTTTGAGAGCTGACAACAGACTTAGTACCAAACTGTGGGCGTCACTGTCCTCCATAATACTGTCATTAAAGCAGGCTGTGGGTGGAAGCTTGGAATCACCACTGCTGCAGAGGGAAAAGACACACTATGACAATATCTACATTAAACATTTGCCCTGGACTGGAGATCTGAGCTCCAGCATGTTGAGCCCCCAGGTTCCGATGCACTATGAAGGCAGGCAGATGTCATCCGGGCAGGCCCTGGGAGATGATGGTCCCAGCTGCTGACACTCTTGCTTATCTCTGAAAATGCTCCTACTCCACTCCAAGGAGCTGTTTGATTGCAGATGTGGCAGGTTTGACTTTAAACGTCAATGGGCAGTAGTTTGTCTCTGTGAGAAGGCAGCACTCAGCAGCGCTGCCCCCAGCCAAAAACATGAGGTGAGTCTGTGGTCTGCAATGGTCTCACCTGAGCAAGTCCTGCCCTGCTGCTTCTGCTTCTGTTCCTTTAAAGCTTTGTCTGGCCCTCAGAACCCTGGGAGGTTTTAAGATGTGAGGTCCAGCTTCTGCTTCATGGTTTTCCAAGGAAGTGAGTTTGGACAAAATAATATGCTGTAATCAAGACTGAAAGTAAAGACGTGGAAGAATGCATTGAATGAAGAATGAATGTAAATATTTTTTCAATAGAAAATGTTCAATTTTTTATTTGCTGCTAAAGTTTCAGACATGCAGAAATTACTGAAGATTAACTTTACACCTCCCCTCGTATATTCACTGGTCTAAAGTAAGACATTCCCTCTTTTCTTTTTATGTAACACTTTAATGGATACACTTATTAAATAAATCAGATGTCTGAGAAAACAAGCAAACCAAAACAAATACTTCAAACTGCAAGGACAGAAAAAAAAAAAAACACAAGAGATTGAAAAATTATCATTTTAATGTTTTCAGTTGAAAAACAGTTTTGGAACAAGGTTGCCTTTGCAGATAGTTGAAACACTTTCACCCAAATAAAATTTAGTCAATATATTCTAGCCTATCTAAACTAAAATGTTCCACAGAAGCATCTCAATATTGATGACATTTTTAAATGAGAAGCTTTCTGAGGTCACTTTCTGATGAGAGAAGAAAAAAAGAAGAAAAATAAAAAGAAGAAGGAGAAGAAGATACTGAAAAGCAGACTCTTATAATAGGAAAACATGTTTTACAGCATTTCCAACTCGGAAGGGGTGGGGGATACTTCTGAAAGTTTTTTTGCTTTTATGCTTATTTTTTCTTTTCCTAATGCACACCAAAAACAGAAGCTGTTTTCAAGGGTTGGAGTTGTCCATTACACCTCTCTCATCATCTCTAGCTCATTATAATGTGACCTGTGGGCCTGTGTGGTGCTCTGTCCTGGAGTCCTACCACTCCAAACATCCTAGCTAGGGACTTGTTGGGACGTGCAGGCTGGATGGGACCTGCAGCAATTTTCTTTTGTGGGAAACCCAGGGTATAGACAGGGGGACCGGAGGCGCCTGCTGTTCTACACTGTCTTTCTCACCAGGGAGTTGGGCTGCTCCCAAGTCTCTCCGTCTGAGATGTAAGCTCCATTTGCCATTTTCCCCCCAGCTTTATTTCAATTTGCATACACCTATACTTGAAGAATAGATGTACTGTGCATAAATATCCTAACTGGCATACAAACAAGGATGTTTATACATAAGCAAATTCATCCTTTGTTGGCTATTAGAGTCATTAGTCTCTTTCAAACACTTGAGTCATTCCATTCATGGAGCAGAAATAGTACCACTGACCTCAGCAACCCATCACAGACAAGCCAGTGAGCAGCCAGTGATGGGTAAAGAAAGCAAATTGTCACTTAACAAAAAAAAAAAAATCCATGAGCTTAAATTTGTTTGCACAAGCCATTCAAATAATAGTAACTCAGCTTAGTGAAGAAAATATTTTTTTTTTAAAAAAAACAACATTAAAGAGTGAAGGTAGAGGTCTTAGTCTGAAGTTCATTGCAGCCAATGGAAAGAATCCCTGTTTAGTGAGATTTGGGAATGCTTCCTACTTTAAAGTGTGTTTGAAAACCCATAATTCCCTTCTAACTATAAAGAAGATAGTTCATCTTTCCAAAACACTTAGAGATATACAACATCCAGAGACAAGGAAAGTCAGTTTGAAGAGATATGGCAGCACATGAAGGGAAAGGGGTTGTGGGGAAATGAAGGAAAAATAAGATATTATTTTCTTCATGTCCCTGCAGAGTGGGATGCAGGACAGAGAACATAAATTTAGGCCTGTGCTGCTGGGAACAGGAGAGGTGTCAGAAATCACACATTTTGCAGTGTGTTCCTCTACAAGAAAGTCCTTTGAGAGAAAAGCCTCTAAGTGTGTGAGCAGAACCCATAAAATTTTACACCCACCCCCCCAAAAAAGGAAGAATCGAGAGTCCAAACCTGCCACAGAAACCTTGACCCTTCATTTAAATTTGTCTGCAATGCTTTTACAAGACATAGCTTGAAAAAGGCTACATGCTTACAGTAAAAAGTTACATCTATAACTTTTTCATTGTAGCAAGCTGTTCTTTCCAGTGCCAAGATATTATTTTCTAGACTCACAACAGTATGTATGTATGGTTTTAAAATTCTGCACGGTAGTTTCATACCAAACTGTTCATTGTTTATATATTTTTTTCATGTGAAAATGCATTCCGTGTGCCAGAAAAAATTGAATATATCATATTTTAATCATTTTACATACATTGTGAGTGTTTACTGCAGGTTTAAAAAAAGTCTTTTCCTCTCAACTACCAATCTGATTGAAAACAATTATCTTTCTGGCACAAGACTCTGAACAATATTCAGCACAAATTACATTTCATTCTATTATTAATAGATGTGATATGTGAGAAATGAAGATGTATGGCTACTTGCTTCTGCTTATAATTATAGCAATGCCATTCCTATTTTCCCTCTTTTATATATACTTTTTAGAATCTTTGGTTTGGATGTCTATGTGTTTGTGATCTCTTATCCAAAGGGCAAAATGACAATGAAAATAAGAGCAGCTATCCTATTACAAGATTAATTTGGGAATGATAAATGAGTGTTTTTAGAATGAATTGCATAGGTTACCACTTAAACAGGTCTTGGCAGCAAACCAGCCCTTTTCTTCAACAAAAAGGGGGGAAAAAAATGTTGAGAATGTATAAATGAGTTGATTGCCCCAGGATGTCTCTCTCAAGAAGGATTAGAGAAACCTACTGGGGCATTTTCTATCCTCACAAAAGCACTATTTGTGATACAAAAGTTCACCCCAATAAGTATGTTACTACAGAAAAAAAAAGAAGAGAAAAAAAAAATATATTTTCTGCTCCTGTACAACTTCTTGTAAGACATTTGAAATCATAGGTGCCACTGAGTCAGCTGTATAATACAGGCTCAGCCTATCCAAAGAGTGGGAGTGAGAAGAAACTCTCTCAAAGTCTCTTCAGCATAGACAGGGGAAACCAAACAATGTATTTTCCTGCTCATATTGAAAAAGTGCTGTGAAATCAAACTCCACAGTCTGGGCACAACTTTATCAGGGCTGTGCAGGTTTTAACTTCAGGTTTTAACTGCACTCTGCCAGTAGGTTGAGGCTATGGTTGGCCCTGCATGTGTACTTTGTAAGAAAAAAAAAGAGAAGTAGTATTTCAAGGGCAGCTCCTTGTCACACACATTCTTGTTCCTAAAGCTGCTTTTTCCAATTGAAAGACAGGGATTTCTGAAATGCCCAATCAGTTATGAGTAACACTCTAGCATGGTTTAAGGCGAGTCATGATATATATTTGATGAGATGGGACATCTGTGTTTCAGTTTCGTCTCTTTACAAGAAATTTATTGGCAGGAATAAGTCTAAAGTCTTGTCTGGGTTTTACTCCTTCTATGTGACAAGACAACTGGAGTATTTTTGGTAGAGCCTTGTAATTTTTCTTCCTTTGTTTTGTTTTTCTTGCAAGATTTCTTCCTATTCTTAACATAGGTATTTAATGAAGATGTAATATCCTCTTCACCTTGATCACTGCAATTTTTCACTCTAACCTTTATGCACTTAAAACCTTTAAAACTGCCATAGATTTTCAGATCAAGAGCACAGTTCCTATCTGTGGAAGACATCAGTAGACATTTATGGAAATAATATAAGAAAAATTGAAAGAATGAAGGGAGCCGTCCTCCCAGCATCATGTAATCAGATCTTCTAAGTGTGCAGTGGGACTCTCCTCCATGTTGTAATTTTTAACCCATTTTTACTTCACTTATTTGTTTTCACATAATCCAGTAACAGGGGGCTTCAGATTATACTCTTTTTTTGCTGTGCAAAAAGATAATTCATTTAGAAAATGCTTATTACCTGGTAATTTTGTCATTGTCTCTTAAACCCTAGGTTATGTGAAACAGTGAATAGTCTTTGATTTTTCCTACATGCTTTTGTTTTTAAAGACTTGAGCTGGAGGCAGTGAGAAAAGGCCAAACAATGAAACAATATGGAACAAAAATAGGGAAAAAGAATTGTCAAAAACATTATAAGCAAAAGCAAAGATGAGAGAAAGACTGGTGATGGGCATATGTTTAAAACTGAATGAAGAGATTTTCCAAAGATGTGAGAACTTGAAATAGGATCTAAATAACCTGAACATCAACACTGTCTTTTATTTACTAATCTGTGTTCTCACTATATATTTTATTCTTACTAGAGATCTCTGTTCATTAAAAGTCATACATCTACAAACAAACAAAACAAAAAGTCCAAACCAACTAAGAAAACGAATTAAATGTTGATGCATAACAAAAAAAAAAAAAAAAAAAAGGAAGGATTCCCTCCCTGGCCCCAGCTGTTCATATTTATATTCACTTGGCAAACACTTGAAAGTGTTTCTATCTGATCTATTCATGAATGTCTGGGGGGAAAAAATGGATTCTGGATAGATTCTTACTGAGATATTGTTATAATTCATGGCAATCACAACCATCTTGATGACATATTATGTTTCTGTTGATCTGTGTTTGAGCTACACTATGAGTTTATGGGATGGAAAGGACAATGATGTGGCTTTCAGAAACTGTTTCTTTCAGGATGACCTGAGTGAAGGGCTGCCGATCAGTCCATGGTACAGGGTGCATAACAGAAAAAGGCAGGGAAGGATACCGTTATTTTATAAGTGGGACAGTGGCATGCTTGTGGCTGAGTCAGGTGCTACAGGATAGTTTTTGTTAAATATGAATGGAAACATGGCCTCTCTGCAGAGCACAGTGACCGCCCTTCACAGACCAGTCTTTGGGTAACAAAGTATGAGGCCAGTTACTCTGCTCCACTTGCCTCTGGCACAGAATTTGCAAATGAATGAACTGAACTGAATTTAAATATGAATCATCCAGAAGAGCTGGTGCTCAAACCTCAATCCATACAAAATAATTTCCCTGAGATCTGAAGAAAAAGTAAATTTATTCATAAAATTATGACTGTGAACTGTGATTTTACCACTTATGTTTGAATGTTGAAGACAGTAGTCAAACTTCCCATTGTGAAACAAACCATTATTGACAACAGAGAAACCTGTCTTATGTGTAAAGCTGTCTGGCATGTATGCTATCATAAAATTTACAACCTGACTTTAAGACAAAGAACAGTAGGATTATAAGGACTTCCGGGGGGGGGGGGGGGGGGGGTGAAGTTTATTAATCTTATTTGTATTTTTCATTTTAGGGAGTAAGACAGCCTCATCCAAAGCCCAGTTAAACAAAATACTACATTCCAATTGCTTTCACTGAGCACTGAGACCCAAGGTCCTCAGAGACTTGGATGTTACATGCGCCAAGTGAGATACAGTGCCTTCCCCCAGAAGTTTTCAATATATACTTCTGAGTCACTAGTGAATAATATGCACTTTTCAGTGCCTACAGATATCAATGCAAACAGTTGTTTTTTCCTGGAAGCTGAAGATATTAACAGCATTTGGAACCAGAAAAGGCAAACAAAAGAATAACCACCATTCACAGATTTTAATTATGTAAACTGAATGATATTAAATCTGCTCATGCAAAATCCTTTTTCACATCTAAATTTAACCTTTCCAGTCCAGCTCAGATGCAGATACTAATGCTGTTAGCATAAATAATAAAATAAAATCCTACTTTGAATACTCTGAGTTGTCTGATTTTGTTTTTATACAATCATATAGTGATTTGGGTTGAAAGGGGACTTTAAAGATCACCCAATCCAACCCCCAAAAGAGGGAGTTTTAAAGAAGGTATATCCCCAGGGAATCACAGGAGAATTACACAAGGACATGACTAGTATGTCGCATTGCTTAATGTGTTATAGATTCAGTATCTGTACAGTTTTGGATGGATAAATAAAAAGACAGACCAGACATCAAAAGGTACATATGCATGGAAACATAAAGTATTTCCAGTGCCAGTATCTGTTAAAGTTAGTTTTGTCTGCACTGCTCGTTACAAGTTGCTCCATTCAAAAGATTTTGAATCATAGTCAAAAGACTATGGAATTAAAAAGAACTTAAGAAATCCTGTTAAAAACTTTTCAAATATTTTCCTTATTTTGTTTTTTTGTTGTTTATACTTCATGTTGCATATGATGTATATCATTTAGATGGTAACCACTTGCAAAGAAATGTCACATACACTGTTGCCCATTAAAAGCAACTTCCTTTTCTTTGTTTGTTTGTTTTTTCTCTCTCTTTTTTTTTTTTTTTTTAATAACTATTCTTCCTGTTACAATACTACTTCTGACAGCTGATACCAATGCACCTCAGTCACCAGAAAACAAGTGGTTCTGATTTTTCTTCATTGTTAGCTAGATGTTTGTGGTTTTCCAGTCCTGGTTGTTAAAGTTCATTCAAAAGCAGCCCAGTGTAAAAATTCAAAGACTCCTTTCACATTCCCCCATTCTTAATGTTTTCTCCTCTCTTGGTAAAAATTTTTACTCCAAGCCTGCAGGGACTGAAAACACATTGTGGTCATCTCTGAGTGCTTCAAGAGACACGAGAGAGATGTGTGAAGGAAGGAATCCTCAGCTCTCCAAAGGACTATGAACTTGCTCATTTGATCACAGCAAACTACACTGCTGTATTTAAGAAGTAAAGGTTGCAAAAGGCGCACCATCCTATTGTACAGACACAGGCTGCAACGCTTGCTTTTGGACTCCAACCATCAAACAGTTATTCATGCCTTTATCACCTTGAAGCTGAATTATTGCTCAGCCCTCCATCTCTGACTGTGCCTATAAAGCACCCTGAAACTGCTGCTATTGCAGCGTTACAAGAAATGTTCAATACAGAAACAGCTTTGTCTTTGATATTCACTAAATACAAACTGATGCATTCCAGGCTAAATTTTTATATGACATTTTTGACCTTAGGTAATGCAAATTGTTGGAGAAGCCTGGCCATTTGTGCAGTGCTCTCCTATAAGAAACAGAAGGAGGTATTCAGGTTCAAAACAAATAAACATATTTTATTATGTAATGTGTGTCAATAGCTCTATTATTGAAGCTCAAAAAGCCATAATTCACAAGTACTGTCATTAACAGGTTTCACTGATTAAACAAGAACTCTGAAAATCAGGATTTTATATAAATAAATAGAGTAATTATTTTACAGTTCAGACATTTAAAACCAGAGATATTGTCCATTAAGCTTTGCAAGAATGTCTTTGAATTTATCACCTGAAGAAAGGACTTTTAATTTCACTTGGACTGTCCTTGGACTTGGGCTGTAGTAGCTTAATTCTGCACCTATCCAATGTTTCCTCTCAGCACAGTGTTCCCCAGCACTTCAACTAAGTCTTGTTTTTACAGCCTGTTTCACTAACCTTGTTCAAGGTACTAATTCAAACAACAATCCAATGGAAAGAACTTGGAGGTCCCTGTAAAGTTAAACAGTGGGAAGTCCAAAAATCCCCCTTTCAGCTGCATCCTGTGAGACTTGTACTCAGTGCTGGAGTTGAATACACATACTCTAAATTTGTGACAAAAATTGTGCCACCAGCTCAGTGATACTATAAATGACAGGGCAACCATGTTACTCAGCTTATTGCAATCACCTGAAAGTACACAAATTTACTAACACTGTTTTCAGCATAGATAACTAGATTAGACAGAAGAGTATTGCTGTTTTTGACAGAATTTGGGAATATTGGGCAGCCATTCAAAGCCAGGGATTGGAACTCCCCACAGGAAAAAAAAAAAAAAAAAAAAAAAAAGAAACAAAACAACATGGAGTATTTAATTAGCATGAAACACATACATTTTTACCCAATAAAAAGATCCAGATTTGCAAACTTAAGTGGATTGATTTTCTTTAATTTGCATTTATTAGACACTGATGGAAATCCATTGGATTGGTGAGGTGACTTGTGCTTTTAAAGAGATGGTGGGAATACAGCCACTGTAACTGCCACTATGTGTTTTATATAGCCTGCTCTAATACCTATTACACTTACAAATTTACTTTTCAGCCTACAGAACACACACGTGTTTAGTGTCAGTGTATTCAGAAAACATGTAGATGCAGAAGGAGAAAAGCTATCACAAAGGCCTTTAAGAGTGAATAAAAATTGCCAGCAAGATCATAGCAGAAGAAAATCTCTGTTGGACAATACTTTGTGCAGTGAGAGTACTAAGAAACTTACATAATTGGACCAACAGTTTGGGAGTTTTTTCCAGCATCTGGTTGTCACTTGAACTACAATGCAGCTCCAATTATATTTTATAGGGAGCAATTTTATTTTTATAGTTTAAGAATCCTTTGGAATTGGTTTATGAAAGGAAATAAAAAAAAAAAAAAAAAAAAAAAAAAAAGGAAGAAAAAGAGAAGGATCAGCTGGCTTCAGAGAATCTAAATGGAGGGTGAGATCAGAAGGCATAACCCAGACTGGCTGTTTATAGTGCCCGCTACTGAAACTGTTAATTCAAAGCAGTGCCCTGAAAATATCTATCAGTCTTATCCTCCCTGTCCATTTAAGGGGAAAGAATGAAATCTCAATGAAATGTTGGGAAACAGTCCAAAAGTATTATATCTCCTCTCTGCACAAACTAGTATGTATCAGGAATAAAGACCTCAAATGACAAAATGACTCTTTATACTTTTTTTTTTTTTTTTTTGCTAAATAAGTTCTCCCTCTTGGTGCTAGAACCAAGGACAAAAATACTGTCCCTATCCTGAGTGCATCATCCCATTTAGATCTCATGCTTACAGGGGATGGACATCCAGCTTGTACAGAGCAGGAAAATCAGTGACACTCAGTCTCAGTGCTTACTAAGAGTAATCTGGTTTATCAGCTCATCAGACATCCAACAGACATCCTCTTTGAAAGTATGGGAACTTTCTTCCTTGGGAGACCTGAACACAAAACCCATGTGCAGTCCTCAGAGGTGCTCTTTGCCTGAAGAAATGAGTCCTGCTGGTAACTTTATGCTGTGTAACAGCAATTCCTCATGTGTCTTACTCTGAACTAAGTTTATTTTGCATAGTATAGCAATTCACAATGATCTTTTACCTGGACCAGGCAGCTGCTGGAGGATGGGTTAAGCAGGAGGAGGTGCACTGGTGACTGGAAGCTTGCAAGGTAGTGCAGTAGCTCTTTTCTCTGCTGCGAGCAGTGAGACAGTGGCAGTAAGTTACAGTCTGAATGTCACTAAACAACAGTGACCCCTGCCAGGATAAATTACCTTCCAGGCTAGCTTTCAGTTACATTCAGGATAATATGATTTATATTTTAGGACTGTACAAGGAAAAAGCATTGATAGAAATGTGATATAAAGATCCAGGTGTGATTAAAAAGCTGCTGAATATGAGCTTGTGCTTTTTTCCTAACTCAGGTGCAGCTTCACACATACTTTGGATACTCTGCTTTTAGAGACAAAAGGAACAAGACTCTCCTTTATGCTATGCTGACATGACACAAGAACAAGGATCTTGCTGTCATGATCATTATATGATAGAAATACTACTTATTCCTGTTCTCATATCTAGTTGTCTAATTGCTGATAACATAGTGTCTGCACTATCACATTTATGTTCTTCTTGTGTCTAAGAAGCTAGTATTAGAGGATACATAAATCATGCCATGGTCCAGCAGTCCATTCATTTGGGGGAAGGAAAGGAAATTTATTTAATTAAGCAAGTGGCATACTACACTGATGTTACATGGATGGCTGGCATTTTGGTATTAAGTATTCATATTCAAGTGTTCCTAAACTGTGAAAAAACCCACATTTCTTCTAAGCCTTCATGCTATCTTCTCATAGTTAAGTCAGAAAAAAGTAGACATTTATTTTCTTTTAACATATAAGCCATGACAGGTGCTAGCCTTGCCCTCCACCCATTCTGAACCTTAGTCAAATCAGTGCCCCTTTACATGGCTTTACCTGTATTTTCATCCATAGCTTCAACATTTTAAAAACACCTTCTCATAAATTATAAGCTCTGTTAAAACAGTACACTGCAACTTTAGAGTTTTAAATGAAGAACAGTCCCATTGATTCTGACAGATTTCCATTGCCTTAAATCTAGAGCAAGACAGACTGAAATATGTTCCTTCATGCGCTGGCTGTGGTTAATTATCAGAGATGCACAGATATTTGTGTAAGAATATTATTTAGTCTTTACCATTTACAGTAATGTTTTGAGAAGTAAGAGTCTGATTCATCTCTGTGCAACCCCACTTTTATTACTGGGAATCTATTAAATCTTTTTTGTATTTGAACATTTCAGTTCTGTTGACAAGCTGTTTTTATTGCTTTCTCTACATAAAAAGAGGGATTTTTTTTTTTTTTTGCAAAGAGAATATATGCTGCATAATTGCCAGCTCTTTTACAAATTGTAAATGCAGTGTTCTCCTCCTATCTTATTCCCTGCTGTTTTTGTCCTTAAGCCTCACAACAAGCTCAAACAAGATAAACACTTCACAGGATACAGAGAACTCTTTGAAAGAGTCACCCCTTGTTTGGAGGTGTGACACAGGATCACAGAAATATTTCACCATTAACTTTGCAAAGATTCACATCTATACAGGAGCTATTTCAGTAACATTCCTTCAGGGTACAGAGGAACCATTTTGCAAGCATCTTACATAATGATAAAATTAGGCATGCAATTCTTCATTTAGGTTATCTATAGAAGCCCTAGTCCCCTTTCAGACCGACAAGTTTCAATAAACACTGTGTCAATGCTTGCTTATAGAATTAGAATTTTTTTCCTATTCTTTCTTTAAACACACCACCTTTCTAGGACTCTTTGATGTGTTTTTCTGCTTAACAGCAATAAACCTGCAGGGAATTCAAGAAAGACTCCATTTAGACCTATAATACAGCAGTGCTCACACTGTAAGTGAAAACTGTTTATGCTACTACCTTCCATCTTTGAGTAACAGAAAAAACAAAACTAGTAAAGGTCAGATCTCATCCAATCACATGATGTAGGTCACTGGAAGGCCAAGTTTGACAATTCATCTGTGATATAACCTTGAATGGAGTAGAATACTCAATTCCCCATCTTGCAATTTAAAGCTTCAAATGGGCCAAATCTGCATTCCCCATCACACTGCTCTTTCACATAGCCTTGTCTTTTCCTGCCAAGTCACTAAGTAGAAAAAGCTAAGGCATAACATTTACAGGCATATCTCCAGTTCAGTGTACATCCTGTCCTGCAAAGCAGCTTGCAAAGTGATGACACTGTCGCAGAGATCAGACACTGAATGGGATCTATGTTGAGAACTGTGAAGAAACTGGTAGTGTTTAAAATGGTGACACTCGCCAAAAGATTTAGGTGAAAAAGTTTGGTGTAAACTTAAGCAGACAGATGCATTTAATGATTGCAGAGTTGAGGGTCTTTTTTTCTTATAGTACCTTTTTTCTCAGTGAGAGTTAAAGCAGTCGTCCATGATCCCACTGTGTAATTGCTTCCATTTTGTTTAGGCAGTTTAACCTCACTTTAACCCCTCTGACTACTGTTCAGGACGAAACAAAATGACTTTGATGATCTTAGACCAGCAATAATAATAAACTCCTCTGGTGTTGTAAACCTCTTTGTGCGAAGGACAGAGAGACTGATTACTCCTCCAAACTGTTTGTGCTGTGTGATTGATAACGACCAGTTGAAATTCCCCTTGCTTCACCCTGTGTGCCTCCATACAAGAGTGATTTAATCCACTGGCACTTGGGAGGAGTTTACCTCAAGGCATGGTGAGGGTTCAAAGGCACAGTGAAGAATGGATTTCTGTAGACATGTTCTGGGGGCAGAGCCTTCTGAAACGTTCAGTCTCCTTGCCTGTATAACAAGCTGGGAGTTTAATCCTCGGCTAGCATAAATTACTTCACTGAAGATGTATTAGCTTTATTGACAAGGTATATTAGTTTTATTAAAGCTTGTTCTGGGGTACTGTTAACCATTCAAAGACAAACTTGTGCCATTCAAATTATCTCATCACTTTTGGCTGCTGACAGATCCAAGGCATCTCCAGACCATTCAAACTCTATCACCACTCAAACCATCCATACCTGCAATTCCAGCGTGACAGCGTGCTCTGCAATTACCACAAAGTGCAGGAGTCTAGAAGAAAGACATGCTGTGGCAAGAGGAGTCTTTTAGAAATATGCAGAGTAAACACAATACTAAGTTAAATTGACCTTATTTGCATTCATAAATGAGGTAAGGTGAATGAAATTATGCTGTGGCCGTAGACTAAAGGTCAAATGTCATGATTTTTAATTATAAACACACTACCAGAAAAACAGCAATAATGTATGGATTTGGGAGACCAACAATTTAGTAAAGTTTTAAAATTCTCAGACTGACCACAAATGTATGTGCATGGTAAGGGGGGAGAGAGCAGGAGTGAGAGAGTCCCCTCTACTTATAGTCCATGTCTCATCAAGTCTGCTGTGTTTGGAAATATATTATTAGCCATATTGTGTGATGAAAATGAGGTTTCCAAAGTAAATTGCCATTAAGTTGTTAGTGCTACAGAAGACACATATTCATATTTCAGACATATTTCAAAACTAGAAACAGGTAGGTTTCTTTTCAAAGGCTTCTGCCATTCTGACTCCTTACCTGCTGCTGCAGGATATATCTACTGCTTTCAGATACAAGTGGTTATAAGTTTTGAGATGAAAGAAACATGGAACAATTTTTCATAGACTACAATAGTGATCACAAAAGAAAAAAAAATGCTGTACAACCATTTAAGTTGGGCCCTTATTTAGTTATCAGGGGTATCTAGTAGGCACACATATCAATACAGAGGTTATTCAACATAATGTGGAAAAATGCTTGTACGCCTACTACTGATGGATCCACATTGTCCCTGCAACACCACTGAGTGTCTGGTTTGGGAATCAGCCTACACTGGCCTGTTTTAGGTTAGTTTGAGGAGCTTTAACTCTGTACAGCTGCTTCTGCTGAATCGTTTTGATCCTAAGTGGACTGCAGTTAACTCCTAAAAACATTATCAGAGACTGAACACTCATTAAACAAAGTGGGGTTTGGTCTTGGGTTTTTTTCCTTTTTCTTTCAAGGAAACTCTAGAAATGTTCACACCTGGATTTAAGTTTACATTTTCTTACTTGTTTTGGGGTTGCCAGACGTTAGAAAGGTGAAAAGTCTGAAATTTAAACAGTGTATGTTCCTCAGTGACTGGGGCTTCACCAGCTCATATAAAGAACTAGAGAAAAAAGTGCATATATATGACACAATAATGGCCACATCTGAAGTATATAATCCCAGCACAAGAGGAATCCTAGACTGATCTTTTGAGTTCAGATGCCTGTCTGCTGTTTATCGGGACAAGGCTATTCATTTTGCCTTCCAATGGATCCAGCAAGTCACGAACTTTTAAATCAGTCTTATATCTGGGGACAACCCTGCCATCTTTTGAGGACAGAGCAAGGACCATTAAGTATTTCACTGCAAAGTGAGATCAGTTAATTATTTGAATTAGTGCTCCAACAGCTGTAACATTCTTTACCTGCAGCTTAGACAGGTACATATTTCTTTCCTGTCTTTGAAAACCATCAAAGGTTTTCACTTTTAGCACTTGCTTTGAAACCATAGTCCTCACTGATCCCTACAAACAAGGGTAAAAGCAACAGCACACTAAGGAGTGAAGGATCTGAAGAGTATGATGTTAATTCACAATGGCAAGGATCATCAACGCCCTGGAAATCCATTTCAGGAAGAAGATCCCTCAGCAGAATCTTGATTTCAGTGTTCTTTCTGTAATATCAGATATATTAAACACGGTCCTTCCATGATCCAGATCTGGCTTCTATACTGAAGTGACTTCAGAAAGGTCATATTTCAGGTGTGAAGGAGATTTCTGTAATTAGGCCATCTTCGCAATGATTTCTCTCACTGCTTCACACATGTGTCGTAAGCCTCTCTGATAAAGTTTTCATGCAGGTGGAAAAGATGTTTTCAAGAAAATTCCTTTCTTGGTCTGAACATCTATTTAAATGCAAGCAGATTTTTCCCCCAAAAAAACACCTAACAAATTAAAACATCTGCTTCAAGGGAATCACAAGTTTATTGCTGTCATAACAACCTGACATTTGACATGCTGTACTTTGCTGAATTAAAGCCACAGTACACTGTACTCCAGAGAAGCAATGATGGGTTATAGTTTGCTGTAACATCTGCAGAGTACAAAATGCATGTTTGCTCTCAAGTTCAAAGAGCTGTTGGAACTATATTCCCTGAAAACACAAAGTGGAAGACGGTGTATGGTTAGCTCCTCTTTTTGTTTTATTTATAAAATTGTTTCTGAGACATAAATATACTTAATTCTGAAACCTAGAAATCTGCCCCTGAACAGAAACACTAGCGAACAAGGCCGAGTGAAGGATCCTTCCTATAACACTGTGCTCAGGGGAAAAAAAAGTGTGCTGGGGGAAAAGAGAGTGCTAGATAAGCACCTCTTGAAGTGCTCTCACAAGTATGACTTTACTGATGGACCAAGGAAGAATTTAATGCATTTCTCTGTTAGTGGCTTTCTTGGATGACCTGCTCTGCAGCTTAGTTCCTCAGTGCTTCAGTTTCCAGTTTGTGAAATGGAGACCCTAGTAACTATCGGACACAAATTGCTTTCTGAATCTGTTATGTAAATTGTCAGATCCTGTAGTACTTCAGGAATGGAGGCCATGTAAGCATGGAGACATAGGGATGGAGGTAAAAACACAGAGGGCAGCCTAGCCTTTTCTTATTTTGCATAAAGTATTGTTCAGAGCACTGGTGTCTCAGATATAAATAACAGGATAGAAGAATAGAAAGATTTAACTATTACTAGACACTTTCTTCTCATGCTGATATCCCCATAGTCTTTCATGAATCAAGGAGAAATTTTTACTTTGTGGTAAATAGTCACTATGCAATTCAACTTTACTGTATATTGTTGTAATGCACCATCTGATTAAAAGCTTATGTATTTGACCCAGAGATTAGTAAGTAGAGTCTTTATAATGGGAGGACAGAACTTTCTCAAGGATTTCTGGATATATTACATTAAAATTCCTGTAATTTTCTTTTGGACAATATAATGAATTTACATAAAGGTTTAGGAGGGGACTGGCATAACCCCATAACATTTATGTTCTTGGCAAAGTATGTGTGCAGAGTCAATTACATCCTGCTCTATGGTCACATATTTTTGCAAAAGTATGTGGCACCTGAATGGGAAGAGCAATCACTTCAAGGAATGATTGGAGGCCTTCTGCTAAGATTTAAAACACTGAATGTTTTGGTCTGCACTAATCAGTTACATCAGTTGTGTGTATGTGTTGACTCATCTTAAATAAAACAGAAAAGCAGGAGGGAACAACTAAATTAAAAAAAGAGCGTTAAAAAAGCATTAATTCAGCAGTCTGAGGCTGAGTCAGAACTCACAGTAGCTCTGTCTACTCTACCCAGCCCTGGAAATACTTGAAGGACTGACAAGCTTGGAAAGAATAATATGGTAGTGACAGCATGTTACATGGAAAACAGAGCGTAGACAAAAGCAAACAGGTTGACAAAGCACAAGGAAGATTTATGTTCACATTGTGAGTACAACATTTTGACGGTACCCGTTGCGCCTTTTCTTTGCAACAACTGCAGGCAGCATTGCATGCTGTGTTGTGACTTGGCTGACATGGCAGGAACAGCAACTACTTTAACACTGATGCAAGATAAGGGGAGCAGCTGCTCCCATCTAGGCCCAAAGATACATTCCTTTTTTCCTTCCTTTCAAAAGTCACTCTCTACCTCTGTTCTGTCAACACTCCCCTACTAAGGGTCAGGGAAGAATTTATTCCACCTCTTTTATCACATACATTCATATGTAGCACTTCATTTACTGAGGTATTTTTTGGGGGAGATGATAACTCTTAACTCCTAAAGGTTTGGAAGACTGGGTCTTCTGATCATAAGCTCTGACTCATAAAGGTCAGATGCTGCTTGCTTAGTTATGTCAATTTTATTACAGTCACCTCACTTTCCATGTACAATGGGCATTTGATGATTGATGTTTCATAATGGGACATTCCTACTGAACTCTTTAAGAAATTCTTTCCCTCCATTCAAGAGTTCAAAGGAAAAAGAAAAATTGAAACAGCAATTGCATAAGATTTATGCACTGTACAGTGAGAAACCAAATACTCTCCTGTTGAACACAGTTATCTAACAGCAATTGGGAACAGCATGTGGAAGCTGACTTCAGGTATTCTTGATTTGAAATTACAGTCCATTTTTACAAAACAATAGAAGATAAGGCAAATCAAAAAAAAAAAAACAGAATATAGAACCATCTAGTTTGAAAATATAAACTTATTTCGCTATTTAAAGCAATACCATAGCAAGATATATTTATGTCTACAAAGGAGTTCATTCTTTTAGAATCTTAAATATGAAGTTCATGACAAATAATTTCCATTTTCCACCCATTGGATTCTGGGTTAGTTGAAGTTCTAATTTATTTCCATCTGGTTATGGCTGCTAAAAGCTGCATTCACAAAACCAGACTTTCTACACCATTTCTGGAAATGGTAAAAAATAGTGTAATTCATTTATATATTCAGTAGAACAGACATCATTATAATCTCCTCTGACCACTTGCATTTTCTGCTATAAAAGCAAATTCATGAAAAGATTGGAACTAACTGACAGCATTGCCAAAGTAGGAACATAAAAAATTGTCCCACTCTGAGTCATACTTTGTGGAAATTTAGTTATTTTTATTAGTGTAAATATAGTGTAGTATTTCCCCCTTTTTTTAAAGAAGAGTTAGTCATGAGTGTGTGATCTTCAGACCACCAATGTCTCAGTGTTGTTACAAGTGATATCTTTGAAGTTTTTAAAAGAAGCTCACGAATGAAGTTTAATCAAGTGTATTCTTTATTTAGGTGCACATAAAGCTAGATCTTTTTGCTACACGTGGTAAAAGTTTTGTCAGTGCCATCCCACTTGCCCTCATGAAATGGTGAATTATTTTTCAGCAAAACTTATTGTAATGCCTGCAATGTTTGAAATGACTGGTTTTGAACTATACATAGAAAGACCGTGATTTATATGCTCTCATTCCATGTATTCCATAAACACTTTAGCAATGTGATTTTCATTTCCAGGACAAGTGCTGCCACTTAGTTGCAAGCACACTATTTCATTCCCAAGCATTTTAAAACAGCTAGTAAAGAGTTGAATGAGAAACTGCTTAAAAATACTTCTTTATAGAGGAAAATAAGAATCTGTACATTTTAATCATGTAAGAATACACAAGGTTTAGATGCTTCTAACTTTCCAACTTAGTCACATACCTCCAGAATTAATCTCACTAAAAAGTGGGAGGATAATAATGTGTTTTAGGGTCTGGTTGCAGTGGAAAACAAAACAGAAGACAGATATTTTAAAGAGATGAACAAAATGATATATCTGCTAAAGCAAGTTACAAAGGCCTATACACTCTGCTATAATCTGCCTAGGGTCCTGACACCCTCACTGTTACAGTAACCTAGTCTCTCTCAAAATAATGTTAGGAAATGTGACTGACGCCTGTCATGGTGACCTCTCTTACCTTCTTCTCAGAACTATCTGTGCTGTGTTGTGTTTTGTTTTTGTAGAGTTTTAAATGCCCAAGCTGTTCAAAACGTATGAAAGCAGAAGGACTATTTCCAGAAGCAAAAGAAGACAAATTCCTCATGGTTTACAGGGGGGTAATTTTACACCCTGAGATTAATCTAGAACAGGGCTCAGCTTCTTGACTCCAGCAAAGATGGAAGGAAAAAGTGATATCTGACAGTAATAGACAAAGTGTACTCTTACAAAAGGAAAAATATATTCTCAATTTAAGCTACTATCTTCCAAATATAATGAGATGAACCTATGCAATTCCCTTTTATTAGTGTTGGATGATATAAAAATGTCCCATGACAACAAATTACTTCATCTTCTTAAGAACTCCCATCCCTCAAAACACTTTCTTGTGTATATACAGATATGACACTAACAATTGGAAAGCATTTAGTATATGAAAATAAATAAATATCCAATTATTTTATGCACTATTTTGACAAGACTGGGAGTCCTGGTTTCCTCGAGGAACTAGTGGCTTAAGAAACATGCTTCAAGAAACTTTAGTCATAAAACACTCTTCCAGTTTTAGCTCCTTCTCTTTAGCACTTTCTCCCACGTGATGTGAGCTTGTTGATTGAGTAACAGAAAAACATTTAACAGAACTGTATATTGTCTTAAGGGAATATGTAAAACATAAAATAAAGGTGAGTACATTATTTTCTGTCCCTTAAAGACTGTTTTATTTGAGAGAAGTCATCATATTTTCAACTTTTGAATATTCACTTTTTCAGGACTTAAGAACTTTAGATATATCTTTGGTGTAACCTCTATTTTTCAAAAAAGGAAAAGATAAAAAGAGAGATCTAGAAAGAGAAAGAAAGATACAAAACAGAACTGTCAGTACCCTTTCGTACCAGAGTGATTCCTGCCATGTTATGCTGACCTTGGTCACAGCAGAAAATGCCTCAGAAGCACAAGAGCTATTAGCAAAGAAAACTTGTCTTTGACTGAATCAATGAATAGCCCCAAGATTGTCTCTCATTTGTTTGTGTATGTGTGGTTGTTTGAGTTTCTAAAGCTTGTTCCTCCTATAAGGACTGAATTCTTCTATAAGAATTGATGTTATGTACCAGATTTCCTCTATTCATCATGAAAACACTGACATGCTATTGTCACAAACATAATAGGACCTACTTAATCCAACCAGCACTGAATTCCCCACCAATTAATTTAGGGTGGGTCTCATGGTTAGAACAAAATAAACAAGAGTCAAGCAGATGCTGAGACTGAGTTTGAATTGTGGCACTGAGTCACTGGATGACCTTGCGGACAGTCTCTTGACCTCACTGTGCCTCAGTGATCTGATAGTATCACCGGGGAAAGGCTGGACCTCACTGAACACCAGGTGCCATGCTTAAGCTTTTCAGACTAAACTACAAAACAGTAAAATAAGCATGCCAATACAGAAACATTTCCTAAATGATTCACCTGTTCCCTTTGACTTCCTCCTTGAAGGCTGAGAACGACGAGGAAGTCAGTGAGGAACAAGGATGATTTAATTTGTTCTTGCTGGGTGGTCTCTACTCACCCTGTATCTGCAGAACATCCGAGTGGGATTGCCAAAAGTCCCAACTGCCCTTAAAGAAAAATCAATGCCAGTGTGTTGGCAAGACAGAAAATACAAGCAGAAACACCTGTGTGCCTGCTGACCACAGCTGTACACAGGCTGCTGCAAAAGTTTCCATGGTGTACATGCCAGACTGCTGCCAAGCTGAGTGTGTCTGGCTGAGAAGGAAGGGAAAGGCAGCAAAATGCAGCACGGTTCACATCAGTGGAGATAAACATCTCTCACTGATGTTTTCCTAAGGCTCACACTTGTTCTGCACAGGCAGTCTCCTCTCTGAAAGTACCTAGTATCTCTTGTTCTCTATCAGTATTGTTGGCTCTGCACATCTCTGTTGACAGTTGTACATGTAACTCATGAACAGACTTTCCCGGAAGAAACAGCTGTTCCCCTGTAAAATATTACTGTCCCCACCAGTTTGTAGTCATCACTCCAATATGAGCCATTGCCATTGGAACTGGGTGCATAAGTGCTTTGCATCTTCTTTAGAGCAAAATCACTGAGTTAAGTTTAAGAAACACTGCGTTATCAAGGAAAAGATACCTATTGGATTAAATATGATTAGGCAGTTTAAAGCATTCTCACATTTTACACCACTAGGTTAAAAAAAAAAAAAAAAAAAGAATGATGTAGGCAAAAAGGAGAAGACCTTCCCACAGAAACAGGACTCCCCTTCCCAGTTGAGTGTTCTGATTTCTAGATATGGACACCTATGGGTCACATCCCTCTGTTCCTGCATTGCTGGTCTTAAATTGTCTTAAATTTAACAGGATAGATGAAAAATCACTTCACCAAGAATATGTCACAAAAGACAGTGATTGAAGGAACTGCACTGTGGTGTGGAAACAAGGAGTCCTGTCTTTCCTGAAGCAATAGTGTAACCATTAGGTAATTATTAAAAAGATATACCAATACTGCTCTAAATTAATTTAGTGCAACTTAACTTAGATGTGATCTAAGGATGTCTAATAATTCAAATCCATCTGCATACTTCATTTAGGGCATGCGCTTTCTGAACCCCAAACAGTCTTAGTTCAGCTGAGCAGAAGCAAGAAAGCTAATGAAAATGCTCAACAGCACAGCTAATCTCCTTCCTAAACTTTTTTATAAAAACTTTTAAGTGCTTAGAAGTTTTACTGTACAGCAACTTCCCTTTTAACATAACATGTTCTTCCAAGTAAGTTTTGTGTGTTTGCAAAACACTCAGGCAGAACACAGTCACAGAAAACAAAACTGAAAATATATTCACCATGTAGGAATCTCTCTATAACAGCAAGTTCGTATCGAAAGAGTCACATTTTATTTGCTAGGCACCTAACAGTGCACAATTAAATTGAAACCAAGTCTAATACTTCTCTCAATAATAGGGTAATGTCCCCACGGTTTCACTCAGATAAGAATTGAATACTGGCTTTAACTGAAAATTTTTCCTTCTGTCTTCAACTGCTTCACCTCTCTGTATCACAAATAGCAACAACTGAAATATCTTGCTTCAAGTATTTGTAAATACTAAAAATATGCAAGGCCATTCTGCATAAGTGAATCTTGTACTCAATGCAATGCTTTCAGCAATGTCCTTGAGTTACCTGTATTTTGGATGTAACCTAAAACCACAGCTCTTGACCACTTTTATAGCTGTGAACAGTCCCCTGGCTCCTTTCACTTGAGCAGGGGTGTTAACCCCAGTGTCCTGGCTTACTTCCAGTTTACGTAATTATATTATGCTTGCTTAAATTCTCGAAGAGGTCCCAACTGGAGAAGCTATTCTTCACTTTCTCTTCTAAGAGATCATTGAGAAACTGCTAGCAGAAAACATCCACCATTCTTTGTCTGAGAGGTGACTGAATTTCCATAATGGAGAAGTGGTCCCTATTTATAGGTATATAAACTTGTACAGACGTATGCACATATGTGCCTGTTTGTTTGTACTAATTGCTTGGATATATGGATAGATGCACATGCACATACTTAGAGTTGTCCTGTGATAGTCTTTTTAACAGAAGGAAATAATTTTCATCTTGGACTAGTTGTAGCATTTTCTAAAGAATTATGTAACATGCAAAGCAGAAAATAACAGAGCCTGAGAGGGCTTAATTGAGTGACATAAGATGCCTATGGCAGAAGTGGGAACATAACCCAGGTCTCAAGATTTCAGCTTTCAGCATGACATCATTTCTTTCCCTGAAGAAATGTTATATAATATAATGCAGAATATATAACAAAGATATAGTTATATGTAATATAATGAAGAATATATAGTATAACAAAGAAATATAATGATCTAATTTGAGCTCATATCTGAAAAGAAATTTCTGTGGAGATGAAAGTACTAAATCTATCATGGGGTAGGTGTCAACAGAACATTGTGTCTGACATCTGATGAGCAGGTAGTGGTGAGGACTCATCCAACAGGGATAAATCAGATTCCACAATCTTCACTCTCTTTCTGTGTTTCAGCTGCCCATTTCTACTTTATTCTACACAGTTCAGCCTAAGGATAAAGTTGTCATAACTCAAGAAGGGACCCTTTAACACATTAAAGAAGACTACCTCTCTCTGTATCCAAACCACAGAAGCGTGTGTTCAACTTCTACCATTGAAACTGATTTCCATATATTTCATCACTTATATTATTTGCATGCTGTTGTTGTAATAGTTTAGCAATATGTGTCTGTGGTTTTCATTAGAGAGGGAGCATCACTTACAGTTTGACGTGTCTCTACTCTCTCCCCATACAATTACTTTGCAAATATTTTGGCAGAGGGCAGGTGAAAAGGGATGGTCTATTTGGTAGGACAGAGGACAGGCACTTTGAAAAGACACAGACTTTCGATGTCCCTCTGTTTTTCACATCTACAAAACTGCAATAATTTTTAATGAACTCATAAGAGTATTGTGAGGTTGAACATAACATTGTGCATTGTTTGTAAACTACTTGGAGATTTGTGGCTAAAAGGTACTGTAGAAGTGCAAAGGAGTTAATTGAAACTACAGGAGTCTATTCCTAATGTGCATCTCTGTGTTTACGAGCAGATTTTTCACCTCGCCCTTGTGGAATTTGAAGATGTAAAAAACACACTCAGCCCCAAAGAACCTACAATCCCAACAGAAAGTACAGATGAAAGGGCAGAAGAAGTTAAAAATTATCATCCCCATTTTACAGAGGGAGAATTGAGACATGAACAATTTAATATATTTGTTTCAGGATGCACAGTAAAAGAGCAGCAGATGCAGGAAGGTGAAGGCAGATTTCCTGAAGCCCATCCCAAGTGCTTTATTTAGAGGATATTCTGGTTAGCACAGTCCCTCTGAAGTCTCCCAACTGCCCTGCCATTAAGTCTAATTACTGATTTTACTGGTGTTAGAAAGGTAAGAACAGTCTTTTGAAAACCTACATCTAGCTTGGGAACTGAATACAGAAGCATGCTGTATGTTTTATCACCTTCTTGTTTAGTTAATTCTTTTTTTTTTTTTTTTTTTCACATGGAGCTCATGAAACTCTTTGGTTTTGATAGTGTTTTTTATTATGAAGGTTTCTTAAGGTAGCTGAAGTGGCTGAAAGCAGGGCTTGCTGAGGAAGTGCTCAGCCATGGCCCACTGGTTGATGTCAAAAGGCCAGCATCTGGTACCATTCTCTTGGTACTCAATTGCTTCTTTCTTTCAGCTCTTTTCAGACCAAGGTACAACTTGAGAAGTGTACTTTGTGTTATAAAAGCCCTAATAGAATGGCAGCTTTATGTGCATAAATCTGTTCTCACTGCCAACACCACAACTTAGACAAATAGCAACTGCAGCCACAATACCAGGAGGCCAAAGTTTTCTAAGACTAAATCTGTCACCTTGTCTCATGCAACTAGCTGCCTACAGCCCTGAATATGACCTTAAATTTGATTCTCCCATTGTACACAAGCTACAGAGAAAATTACAAAGTATTGATTTATTGTACCATAGATTTTCTTCATTTTTCTTTACATTTTGTTTGCATGCTCCTAACAAAGTTATATATATATTCCTTTAAATAATAAGGAAAAAAACAACCAAAACAATGACAGAGACGCAGTTAACTGCCAGCATATCTATGTAAAACTCAACTGTCACAATTTACTAATCTGAACAAAGGCAATTTCATTTTGATTTTATTTAAATATAAAATTTCCTCAAATTAAAACCAAATGAATACATCTTTATAGTCAAACTGAGACTCTACCAAGGCAGACAGCATCAAGTGTTAGTTCACACAGTGAGGTCAGCACTCTTTCTTCACTACATTTGCCAATGTTTATGTTTTCTTATAATCAGGAGAAAATCAAAGCCATGTGGACACCTACAGGGAAAACAGCAGGTCTCACAATGTTGTTGGCAGGGCAAAATTTGTGATTCTCCCATGGCACTTCATTTTTTGTCAACTTTGTTTCAGTTATATTTTCATGTTAATTTCTTTTATTTTATAAAGTAGTTGGGGCTGGAAACAAATTTTCTCATTGTTTTTATAGAATTTTAAAGCAGTCATTCCCATGTGGAACTCCTATAAAGAAAAGCTTTATTTTAATCCACAAGTCTAAGTCTAATATATAACCTCTCCATTCTTCTAAGGCATAGGCTAACACAACAGGTGTTTCAAGTTCCTGGGAGATGCATTAAATAGACAAACTTAAACCATTCATGATTAATAAAAATGCATATTTTTTTTTTCATTTGGAAGGGGAGGAGAATATGAAATTGTAGTGACCATACTATAAATATATCTTTAAAGTATAAATAACCCTCATAGCACCTGCGTGTGGGGAAACAAAATAATATTCTAGACTGTTTTTAATAGAACAAGGTAAAAAAAAACCCTCACTATTAAATGAAATGTTGAAATGCAAGTGCATAGCAGCAATAATTTTTAAAACAGGGACCCAAAATAATGAACAAACAGCCAATAACTAGAAAATCACCTGAAGGATTGAATTCAAAGGGCTTATTAAAAATATCAAATTTACCTACTAAAAGACCTGTGTAATTACGTGCATCATGATATAGTATGCAGGGCACGCAAGGCAAGCATGTGCTGTAAAGTCCTGAATTACCTATGGCTGTACTATTGCAGAAAACACGGCAGGTTCCTAAGCACATGGATGTATAAATGTCCAGGAGAGGGAGCCTGAAGGCAGTTTGCAATGCACCATTATGGACCTGCCTTGCTTTGAATGTTTTACTTATCTTGAAATTTGTCAGCAGAGGACCTGAACAGTTCAAGGGTTAATGGGACAGGCTACATATTAAACCCAGTTGGCACATCACTCCAAACAAAGCCACTGGACTGTGGGATATGAATTCTGTCTTTGCTGGGTATCAAACCTTTTCTTTACATTATATGATGATGATACACACTTTCCCCCTCCAATCTTACAGACCTGTGTTAAACACAGCTACAGCAGACCTGAGGAGGCACTCCAGCCCTCTTGTTCATTAGACTGAATGAAAAAATATGATATGGGCTGAAAGTTATTGGATTTTTTGTTCCATTTCTTTTAAGTCATAAGAGCTAAACTAGGGATAGGTTCCAGAGTTTATTCATGTGAAAACCACTATATAAACAATTTGAAGTTCATCAGACTGTATCATGTGTGCTTAGACCGCATACTGGAAACGGTGCATTTATCTGTTCTATATATGATGGGATGTTGATTTGGTCAGTAGCTATAGATTGGACATTCACTTAATATCAAATCTTGATATGTAAATAATTTGACTAACTCATGGTTAAGCCTATTGGAAAGAGACTGTGTTCTAGATTCCTAGAAGTCCTTTATGAATCCAGTGGGTGGTTATTTAACATCTTGCTTTCTCATCCCACTTAGTCTATTGCCAATACTATCTGCCAGGCAGAGAATTAATCACAGTGAGTCACTATTTACAAAGAAAAGAGTGTGGTTATACAAGGATATTTCAATGACTACAAGCCAAATCCACAGGCAAACTCTGTGATGTTATAAGAGCAAAACCAATCAAGAGTAAAAAAAAATACCTGTGGATTCCCCAGATGTAAAGGAAGCTACAAAGAGTATATGAGGAGTCCAAACAATTTTGGCTTTCCTTCATATAACAAATATCCAAGGGGATGGTAAAAGGAGGAGTTTAGGGCAGGTGGTATGAATGAAATGTCTCTGCCATTGGCTTTCTGAAACCTAATGGACTGTTCTCCCACTCAGAGATTTGTAACTGCTTAAAAGATGTCTACTAACCAATATGCATTTCTCATGACCCTATAAGATGTAATAGGATCCAAAACTCTGAGTCACAGTCAATAGAAACTAAGTATTTCTGGCTTTAACTGTTAATGACATTATTTTCATAGAATCATAGAATGTTTTGGGTTGGAAGGCACCTTAAAGATAATCTCATTCCAACCCTGCTTCCATGAGCAGGGTCATCTTCCACCAGACCAGGTTGCTCAAAGCCCCTTACAACCTGGCCTTGAACCCTTACAGGGAGGGAGCAACCACAGCTTCTCTGGGCAACCTGTGTCATTACCTCATCACCTTCATAGTAAAGAATTTCTTCCTTACATCTGATCTAAATCTACCCTCTTTCAGTTTAAAACTGTTACTCCTTGCCCTATCACTACGCACCCCTGTAAAAAGTCCCTCTCCAGCTTCCTTGTAGATACTGAAAGGCTGTTATAAGGTCTCCCCAGAGTCTTCTCTTCTCCAGGCTGAACAACCCTAACTCTGTCAGCCTGTTTTCATAAGAGAGGTGTTCCAGTCCCCTGATCATCTTCATGTCCCTCCTCTGGACTCATTCCAACAGGTCCCTGTCTTTCTTATGCTGGGTACCCCAGATCTGGACACATCACTCCAGGTGGGGTCTTACGAGAGCAGAGTAGAGGGGGAGAATCACCAACCTCAACTTGCTGGCCATGCATCTTGTGATCCAGCCCAGGATATGTTTGGCTTTCTGGGCTGCAAATACACATTACCGGGTCATGATAAGCTTCTCATTAACCAAGACCCCCCAAAAACCTTCTTGGCAGGGCTGCTCTCAATCCACTTATTGCCCAGTCTGTATTTGTGCTTGGGATTGCCCTAACCCATGTGCAAGACCTTGCATTTTCTCCACTGGTGTTTTTTACATAAGACATGCTTTTTTTTTTAATCCATGTTCTCTTAAATACCTGAAAAGTTAGTTGTGGATGTTGGATTAGATATGGGGGAGTAAGATTTGGTTCATAACGTAATAGATATAGTGGGTTTCAAATGGTCTCTAAAGAAGCACAGAGGAAAACTCATATACAAATGCTTACATACTGGTTTGCTTTGTATTCATGTTCATACACAGAAATGAAGAAGCATACACAACAAGAACTTGGTGTTTCTCCAGAATCTAATACAGTATTTAATTTTAAATATTTCCATGTGCTTATGAAGCTGAAATTTTTTCATGCAAACAGCCATGATATATTCCCTCTTTGAAGTGACTAGGTACAGTGAATAAAAAAAACCCACCAGAACAATAACATTGAGACTTTGACTATAGAATATTTTAGGAAACAGGCTTATATCTTCAGGGTAGTTGGCTAGTGGGAAAGTATTGTAGAGCAAACACAGCAATGACATATGATTTATTCACATTTATTCCATATCATCTGAGGTCAGTAGAAGCTTAATTCAGTGACCAGTCCTCATGAAGTAAGGTGATACTTATTATACAGCTAAAATGACAAAAGTGTCAACCTGACTTATGGAATGCCTTGAACACATTAATTGAGAACTTTTGAGGAAGGAGACACTCAGACTGCCTAGTACTCCTTCATTCTTTCTGAAACTTCCTCATATACCACATCTAGTACATGACTTAGAGTTGGACAGATCCTAGATTAATTCTGTTTGTTTTTGTTTTTTGTTTTTTTTTTTTTTTTGTTGTTGTTTTGTTTTTTGTTTGTTTTGTTTTTGTTTGTTTGTTTTTTTTTTTTTTTAATACCTTTGATATATCCACAAGACCAGAATTGTGATGGAAATACCACAGATGACATTCTGGTACTACAGTTCAGCATACCTCCATATACCTCAATGTAGCTATGTCAGGTTACACAAACTGGGCACCTCCATTTTTGCTCTGCAAAATGGACCAGGGAGCACATGCATTTAATTCTACATCAAGACTTGTGGATCTGTCTCCAGTACATCTGACAACACTCTTGGTTAAAGGTTTTGTGAGTCACGATTAGTTACAAATCAAGTATCTCAAAGCCTCCCTGTCTAGAGAAGGAATGAGAAAGGCCATGGACATGATCCCCAACTGTAGAAAGTAATAAAGCCTCAGCTGGTTGCATCAGATATGGATGTTCCCACTCAAATGTGGCTGATGGTTCCATTCTGCAAGATGTCGGCAAAGTGCTTGAGCACTTGTGACTTCATGAACAAAGGACAACAGTATTTCTCATCTTCTAATATGGTTTGTGGTAAAAAGGCAAAGGCAATTTGCCACTCAGTCTTTGCTGCAGTTCTGTCACTCTGTGCATAGATGAATCAGGCACACTGAAAAGTTGAAATTCAGGTAAGATTTTTGAAGGAAATAGTTAAGAAATAAAATGAAATTTTGTTTTCAAGGTTAGAAAAATTTTGTCTTTGGTGTTATTCCCATGTGATCAGTGGACCTTTAACAGGGGTGAATTTTACTTGACATGTTTAGCCAACACTTCATCTAAAACTAATTTTCCTACATCTAATCTCCTAACCAGTCTCTTTCAGTTTGTAGAGTCAGAAAATGAGAGTCAGTGTCACTGACATCACATATTTTATTTTAAGGAAAATACAGGAAATTTTACCTCACTTCTAATTTGCTATGCAATAGTCACAAAGTGTCACTTTGTTTATTAACAAGATGTTGACATATGATTGCAGTATAAAAGTGACCCCACAATCCAATCATAGCAATCATTATCAACTTAGAATTGGTTTAAATAAGCCCCCTTCCTTGCTTTGAAAACAGGTGTAGTCCACCCAGCTGCCAAACTCAGCACCCTGCTGCCAAAGGTAAGCAGAAAGTTGTACCAGGTGAGCGAGAGACTTTCTACGTAATATTATTAATTATGAAGCGAAAGACATCTTAAGAAGGGCTACAGTTCTCGGTGGTTTCAAAGGCCCCTTTGGGAAGCCAACTCTGGAGATAACACATAATATTTATTTTCGAAATCAAAACATGGATTTGGTTTCCAATTCTTACAGTTTTTACAATTATCATACTTTAAAAATGTATGAAGAAATAGTGACAGGAAAATAAAGTGTATTTGCTGCTGTGAAAATGCAGAAAGGCACAGCTAGATACACCGCACCAGAAGGGATCCTGGGTCTCAACATCTACCTTATTGCTGTTGCAGTCATTGATTTAACAGAGTTCTCCTAGAAATGAGTCAAACTTCACCTTAAAATTAGGGGGATTTTGTCCCCCCCAATTTTTTATTTTCCATTTTTCCTTCATCATTTGGTACTTTGTTCCTGTTGTTTTGATGGCAAATTACAAGCAAAACAAAGCCAAGATAATACTACTAATTGTTCTGAGTTTTTAGAGGGAGTCTCATTAAATAGCTGTTCCTGAAAACTGACATTATCATTAACTTAATAAGTAAAAATACATCTAAATCAATTGAACTACATCTTTTCACATCTATCTGAAGCCTCTGCTCTGGAATTCCCTGACAATATTACATTTGCTGCATTAAAGCTGATACTGCCATAGGGAACTAGAACTTAGGATAACACAGGAGACAATTTCTATGCACATATCTAGTTTGCACCAAATATATGGTGCACTGACATCCTAGTTCCTCAGCTGGATACAAAAAAAAAAAAAAAAAAAGACATAGCAGAGCACACTATGACTTTCCACTGTTCCAGGTGGATGTGCTTCCTTTCCATGGAAAACATGGTGGGGAAGGAAGTACATATTTATACGGCTCTGCTCATTGAGACAGAGACCATATTAACTGTTTTTCCAGATATTTTTTATTTTTTTCTTCTTAGTACCCAGTAAAATTCTAACATGCATATAAGTCACTTTTCAGATGAAATTTCACTTTTAAAAACAGCTTGGTCATGTGGGACCTGACACTAGCCATACTATACAGTTGTCTGGTTACCCTTAATAAAGACTGTAATCAGATAGCTTCCTAAGAGTTTAATGTCTGACAATAGAAATGTTTCATGTTTCTAAGGACTTAATTTGAAAAATTCTTCATATTTTGTGCTAAGGTTTCTATTGCATCTTTCTGAATAATGCTTTGAAAAAAGAAGGGTTAGCAACTGCACCTAAGGGTCTGAAGTTTTAATATGATTCATTGCTCTATGTGAGGTTGTGTCATTAATGCAACCACAAATATCTAGGTAAATGGTCTCAATTTTAGAAGTCTCAATATTTTCTATCGGTATTGTATTTGATTATTCCACTGTAAAATGTAACCATAAATTGCACATGCCCTGGGAGTACGGCATGAAGTTTAATCTTTTATCTGCTTCAATTATTTATCCATGTCTTGCTTTCAAATTTATATTGTCATTACATCTCCGTAACTAGGTGATGTTCATGATTTATCTTTACAGTTCAGAAATATCAGCTTGTTAAAAGTCTTTGTCAGAAAATAAGGGATTTTTATAGACTGTCATTTTAAGTTTTGGAATTGCTGACATTTTCACAGTTTTAAATGAAAGATTCCCTCCTTTTTCTCAAGAAGCCCCTCAAGCCCCTCATCCCCTAAACATTTTAGCAATTAAACATTTATTCCACGGAAACACTACAGAAATATCGCAACAAAGGTGTTTAATTTATCCAACCGAATCTCCAATATTAAACTCTAAATACATTAGTTGAAAGCTTTTGACCAAGCTTAGAGCAGAAAGTTTTCAGAAATCTTAAAAATTCTTACTGCAGCAGAACCATATTCCTCCAGGTTTATTAATTCAGCCTGATCTTAGAACTGCAGAATTCTTACCACTCATAGCATGCAAAACTCTTTAAGATATTTCACCCCAGCAGGGCCTTACCTCTGCCTTTCAATCTTGCCCCAACAATTTGCTTGAACCATACACCTGAGTTCCTCCAAACTATCACTGGATTGGTGGCAAGTAGGACATTCAGTCTCTCACTTGAGCCATTACACAAATGTCTCTATATTCTTCAGAGGTAATTAGAGGTAAATGCCTGAGCAATGCCATTCAGGTGATGGCCACCCATTAGCTGCTTGTCTGGCCTTGTGATGTTGCAAGTTCCATTCTCTGTAACCTGCCCTAATCACTCTGGCATCCACAGAGACCCACAGCAGGTTAGCTGGGGAACTCAGCTGGACCTTAGCCTCTATGGGCTGAGAAAGATGAGGATCTGAGAAGGGTAGATGGGGTAATATGGCTGTAGTCCTACTTTTCAAATGGCAAAGCAGTTCAGAGATGATGGAATGGTATTGGGGACTTCTTGGAAAAAGGTAAAATCTGGGGAGAAGGCAGGAGAAAGGGTCTTTCTTCTGCTATGTGCAGAATCAGGTCCTTCTGTCACTGGAAATGTCAGGAGCTCCTGTATTAGTCTCTACTATGCTGTTGTAAACTCCATTCACAAAGCAGATTTGGTCTTTTTCTATGGTAAGGGTGTGCTAACTAATCCTTCTCACTTTCTGCCACTGATCTCAGACCTGAAAAGCTCATTCTCAAGAGAGGGGGAAACAGTTTCACCCGTTCTAATTCTCCTAAACTGTTTATTCCCTCAGGCAAAATAATCAGCTAACACACCTGTGGAAAGTGAGTATTGGAGCAAAGGAAACCTAGCAGGGAAACTCCCTCAAGCCACAGCTGTGCATGCTGTCACTGGAGTATGCCCAGTGCGTAATAGCACATTAGGTAGGCATCGATCTCAGCCAGTTTATGAGGTCTGTTGCAGAATTGAATCACTTGCTGCTGAAACCCACGAAGCAGAAATTGTTACTTCCTACAGTAATCCATTTTCAAATTAGCTTCCAATTGTGACTGATGACCTCACTGCAAATCAGTTTACCTAATTGCTAACACTCACTAAAGGAAGAGAAATCAATCTTCATATCTCGTTCTTTGCCCTATTTTTCTTCATTTTGATATTCCTCACAGCTTCCTTTCACACCACTCCAACTGGGAAGACAGGCTTTATGAAAAAGCTAAGATTGTTTAATTGCCTACTCCTATTCAGAAGACAAGAAGAGTAAAGAGAAATCAATGACTGCCAGTGCTTCACTGACAGGGGAGTTGAGAATGTGTATTCATTTGTTTGTGCAGCTTGCCTAAATCGTCACCTACCATCTATACCGGAACAAGATACAGAGACTTCTGCAAAAATAGACCTTGTTTCTTGATCATTGTCCATCATTATAGGCAGTACATTTCCCAGTCTGTAATTGTAAAGACAAGTCTTAACAAGCGAATGGGCACAAGAGCTGATGGAAAGGGGAGATTTGATGCCCATGTGACTTTTAAAAGTGCATAACAGTAGCAACCACAGGTTGCCTCATAAATCTGTTCTAAATGGCTTTCATTATGAGAGGTGGAGGGGTATTTTTTATTTCGAAGGACAGCTAAAAGTAGAGATGAGAGCGCATAAGGAATACCTTATGTAAGCATACTTCAAACTGAAGAACAGAAAAGACAAAATCAAAACTGCAAATACAGGTATATCCCATTTTAAAAAAAGCTCAGACCTATGTTAAATTACAGGGACCTTTTCTGGGACAAACACATATCTCAGTCTGAATCCTCCCTAAATTTGATGGCATTGAATTCCAAGCAGATACCTCTTCACAGCTAAGTGACAAATTTATATTCAACATATATTCTAAATGGTAGGATAAAGTATATAGCAATGTACAGTATAAATAACCTCTGAGTACCACAGAAACTTATCTCTATTATTTATTGTATTATTAATCATGCAAAACTAAGAAATTATACTAAAAAAATGAAAAAGGAAAAAATAGGCACTTAACATAGGTCATACAGACCTATCCAAGCTGCTCCTCAAAGCAGTCAGCACAAATTAAGTAACCATTGAGTTCATTCTACACTGGCTCAAAATAGACAGCAGTGAGAAGAGGATCTTTGTGCAGCTGAGTAAAGGACAGTCCAGATTTCCATTTTGCTGTGTCAGCTGGCTCAGAAACAAATCTGCATTTCCTCCTGGAGAGATACAGATGTCCTTTTTTAATAACAAAATACCCAATATGTCTTTAAATATGATTATCATAACCACATATAACTTGTTGTACAACTATGCTCAGCTTCATAGGTAGGGCAGAAAGCCAGAAAATGTGGTGAACATATCCTCTTCCTCAACCCCTTGACCTACTAGTGTGATGTTTATCTTCATGCTGACATTCCTAAAAATCTATATTTCCCCCTTGAATCAAGCTACCATATATTGAGAACAGAATAGCAACTAATGTTCTTTTGGCATTTTAGAAACATTTTTTCTTTGCATAAATGGCCTAGCTTTTGCTTTCCTTTTGCACGCCTCTGTCTTCATTGAGTCCACGTTTTATTATGACTGTGACTCTTTGCAGTCACTCCTGGTTCCATGTGAAAAAAATCCCAGGGAAACATTGTGGCTTGTGGTTTCAAATGTCAGTTTTACTATGTCCCTGAAGTTTAGACATGAATGACATGTTGACCTTTGAAGTAGCATTGTCCTGGGACATAGCTGAGATTTTCTGTTAGAGTGAGGTTTGCCTTTAACAGAAGAGGAATGTTCAGATAGACTGATTGGTACTTGGCCTCTGGCTAGGCTAAAAGCACAGCTTTCCCTCTCAGGCCTAATTCCTAGCATAGGAATGTAGAGACAAAAGGAAACACAATAGGGAGATAAATCTAGCAGAAGGGCTTCGGAGCAACTTTATGGGAGTTTAAGCTATAAATTGGAACACATACTTCTTCCTTTGGTTATTTCATCCATTTTTGACTCTGACTAGTATATCATTAAAATATACAATGTTATTCTGAAATTTAGATGGATTGATGAGTGTTTTTTTTCTTGGGGGAAATTTTTTGTGAGAACCCTAAAGTAATAGGATAAAGTATAGCTTATTTTCTTAAGAGTTCTCTAATAAGCATTAGTATGTAACTCAGATTCCAAAATATTTGGACCCCTGCTGAAACAAATAGAAGTCTTGGAGGAACAGAAATGCACTAGTGACCTCAGAGCAATTTTTAATATTAAGTGTTGCTTCCAAGTATTAAAATCTTTTGAAGTGGTGTCTAGCTATTTTTCTATGATATCTGAGGATAAACTCTATTCTTTATTTATCTAAGCAGGGAGTGTCCTTCAGTAAATCTCATAATAATAAAGAAGTTAATTGAATTAGTTAATTATAAAAGGTGCTAGGGACCAAACCCATGAAACCAAACTCATCTCATATTAAGAATGCTCAATGTCATTGTAATTTCCCCATCCCATTTCAAAGAGTGTTCAGAAATGAGATTTAGTCGACATTCCTGTAAATTTAGCTTTCTGATTGGGTCTCCAACAAAATAACCAAATGTGGCAGATGAACTCAGGAAGTAGGAGGTACCACTGAAATACAATAAGTACTTGTAATTGCTTTCCAACAAGCACAAATGACTATGATGGTACAGAAGATAGTGATCTGCAACATTAAAATCCACTCTTACTAGCAGTTCTATCCTTCCACTTCTCAAATCCTGGAACAAAAAATATCAAACCAAACAAAAACCAAAACCATAAATAAACCCAAAATAGCAGACCAGATATGTGATCTAAACAGAAGATCAGAAGTCAGTGAAACTCAGGTGGAATAAGGAGAAAAGTAACAATGTAAGGAAAGACATCAGAAACAAAGGACCCCTAAGCTACTACCCTCAAGATCATACTAGTTCAAAAGCAGTTGCAACAATCATAGTCTCAATAAAAAGGACTATACAGAAAGGATGAGGCTTATTTTGCAAATACCCATTTGAAAACCAGTGATGCAAAGATAAGATATGGAAGGGGAGAGGGAAATCAGTGACTTCATTTTCCATCCACATATAATCACAGCCTTTAACTTTTTCTGAATGCAGGCAGTTGAGCCTTAGTCTGCTAGTTCTAGGAAATGATTTCTCAAGACTTTGCTGCTCACTAACCAGACTAAATCATCCTTTGCATTACAGAAATATAGGGTGTTTTTTGGTTTGTTTGTTGTTTGTTTGTTTTTGTTTGTTTTGTTTTGTTTGTTTGTTTTTCTGTTTTTCATTTAGATTCATGTATATTAGCTTATCAAAGCTTCTGCATGGAAAATAAAATATTTTAGACGCACACTGTGTGAGGACTAGAAAATACGTGATGGTACTTTCGAATCAGAATATCAGTCACCAAAATTTGAGCCAGCAATGGAATAAATCTCAGAAGCAGAAGCCATTGACTTTTTGGTGTAAGAAAAATGTTAATTTGCCAGCATTTTCAAGAAACTCCAGGCTGTGCAACTGAAACTGTGGCTTTGGTGCAAGAATACTTCCCTTCTAGAGACAATGAAAATACAAACCTGCTTATAAAGCTAAATTTCACTGAGAGATATTAGCCTGTCACTGAAAGATATCAGCCTTTCACTGAATAGGACAGCCCTGCTCATCAAGGCATGGCAGTATGCAGGACAGTGATTCTGTGACCACTTCTTTCACAACCTCAGTGCCTTCTAAAATAATGTTCTTTCCCCCCACACTCTACTTTGTAGTAGGAAAGAAAATGAGGAAACCGAACACTTGAAAAGGAGAACTGAAAATGTTACCTTCTCTGATGAATGTAAAGTAACCTGTATTAGAAGACTCAGTTTTAACCATTTAGATTAAAAAAAAAAAAAAAACCACAAACAAAAAACAAAAAACAACCAAAATAAACCAACCAACAAATACCTTTACGCTCATCAATCACTATAAATGGTACACAAGTAGACATAATTTATGCTAACTTTGAAGCTCTTTTACTCTCCCATATTGATGTGAAATAAAACTGAAATTCAGACCTTTTGTCATTTCTGTTTAAACTGTCCACTAGCATAAAAAATGTTTTTCCTATGACTTCAAAACTAGGTTCATATCTGGGAGAATCTACAGAATGGCTGTCAAGATTTATCCCATTAGACATTATCTGATTATTGATGGATTTTATAATCACATCATGATTCTGTAATCCATCTTTCTGGAGTATAATCCTTCCAAGAAAAATATGTATATGTTTAAAACATGGATTTCATATTCTAATATTTGTAAAATGATAAATTATCTACTACAGCTGAGTAGGACAATACTAATATGTAAGACTGAAAAAGTGCAACTACTGCTTAGAATGGATTGAAAGAAATTTGAATTACTGGACTTCAATGGGTATCTCTTAATGTTCTTGGAATTAAGTGTAGTATTGTACTAAGCATAGCAGAAAGCATTTGATGGTGAAATATCTGTGATCTTTCTTTTTTTCTTTTCATAAACTATCACATACATGCATACAAGAGAACAGAAGGAGAAACACAGTATCTATTATGCTGCTGTCATGACTGACATTTTAATTGGCTCACAAGCGTATAGGGACTGCAGTATGTTTAGACTTAATTTCCACATGTACAAAACAGCCATTACAACTAGTCTCTTCTACATCTGGGAATTAGTTTATAGCATTGCAACTGTGCTCATCTGGTCTTCTGCTGTCTTTGCCATGAACATGAGTCTTGACAGAGAAAATGTGGCTGGATAAAATAGCTAGCAGATATTAATGTAGTCCCCTTAGGTATACTAGTTGAGAACATACCTCTGTAAGCAGAGAGAAGCCCAAACCACAGCGTTTAGAATTGGAACTAAATAAAATAGGAATCATAGACTTTGAGTGCCATTTTTTGGGATGGAACAGGAAAGGAAGTGTGGGTGAAAGGGACAGTAGGTTCAGCAGCACATACAAAGAACAACCAATGCTGCAACCCATCTCATGAGGACTGCTGTCCAACTGCAGCTTTCAGGGCACATACACGAAGCAAAAGTCATCTGCATTACAGCTGGTTGGGACTTCTCCAGCAGAGTCCCTTTTCAATCCCCAAATTATGATTTGTCAGAACAATTTTATTTTTTTCCTAATGAAAACTAATAATTTTCAAGAACATTTATATTAAAATCTTTTCTCAGCTAGATCCATCATAGAATATTCCAAAGGACTACATTTGCTTTGACTGTTTTATTTAGACAAAACATGAGAACAGAGAATTAATGCATGTGTGTCATGGTCCAGTGAAGATAATTTATATAAATGTGGAACAGCAATCAGAAAGACTGTATCTCTCCAAGGATATAAAGCACACAGAGACTGTCATCCTTGGGGACACTTCATAACCAGGATTTTGCCCCACCCCCCTCTTGAGGGATCAATATGAACCAAAAAAAGAGTGAGAAATGAACTGCAGTATCGCACATCCCCTGAGATATAGAATGATCCTCCATAGAAATTTCTCTCTTTTATCACCATCAAGTCAGCTGGGCTCTGGCCCGTTATTTAAGTATTTTCACAAACCTAAACAGTTGCAATAAAAGCAATGAAACAGACTGAATTTATTCCAGGATTTATCAGAGACATGAGAGAAAAAGAGTTTTGTTTTGTTTTCTTTTTAATCATACAAGATCTTCAGAACTATTGAGCTATTTTAGAGCATTCACATATCAGTATTACTAGGAAAATAAGGCGGTAGGGGTTTGGAGTTTTTTTTTTTTTTTTTTTTTTTTTTTTGTTGTTGTTTTTGTTTGTTTGTTTGTTTGTTTGGTTTTTTTTTCCTATCCTGTTTTTCCTTTACACAATTTGATTTACCATGATGGAGAAAGTAAAACAAATCCCCAAACCCTGAAATCTTTCAGAAAACAGAGTTCCAGTTTTCCAGCCAGACCTCATCCACATGGAGGCCAAATGCTTTTGTCATACTATTAATTCAGTCTGCACGAGAGGTTGTGGTTCTCTTGCTAGAGGAACTCTGCTATGAAATGTGGTGCCAGAAAATCTGACAAGTGCCCTCCCTCCCAGTACAGTATTTTGGAGAGAGAAAGCACAGAGCAGAAGGCGGACTCTCTGTGGGTTGTTGGGGGATGGTTTTCATAGCAATTACACTTCTTTGTGGTGTGTTTTGAAAGGAGAGAAAGTTGAAGAACTTCAACAGCCCCTCTCTCTCCATCTCCTGCAGTTTATACAGGACAAAGGGAAACAGCAAAAAGAAGAAACCAGTGTTGTCACTTTCTTGCCTTTTCTACAGTATTAGAACAAGGTCTACTAGCAAATTCTAGTAGATCATACATTACAGCTAGCGTCTGGGAACATATTTAGGAAAGGTTTTGGCAGTACAATAAAACCAAATATTTCATGAGAATGAATGCTCAGTTTCAGATGTTATTTTAAACCACGTTCAATGATATGAAATATGTGGTTTTCAGTTTTTTTTAGTTTTCTCTCCCCTCTCCCATTTTAAAATACTTGAGAACTATTTTTAATACTCTCAAATTTCATACATGTATTAACAGTCATATTGACCACTGTGAACAGGAGCATTAGATGTTGGGAAGATGATTGAAACCCTAATAAATTTGAAACCGTTTTCAATTAGTACACAGGAAATTTACTTTGTGAGCCATGACTTGTTTTATTAGTGCCCTGGAGGGCAATTTAGATTGGAAAAATCAGGACATCGTTTGCCAAAAAAAGAAAACAGATACTTAGCTTTCATCTATAGTCTGGGATACAGCCATGAAAATGTGACTAAAATATTATTAAGTATCAAAAAATATTTATACATTGGGGTCAATCATAGTTGCAGAGTGTCGGAAGTGACATTCATCCCATCCTAAAGTGTGTAGTTAGCTTGGAAGTTTGCCACTTGCTAACATACTGGTTTTACTTTTAAATGAACCCAAATTAAAAACTTTATATTATATTTTTAATAGTCACAATTAAGATATGGAAACAGTTGCTCAAGGAATCAGCAATCTCCTTAAAATTTATCATGCCTCGAACACCTATATTTTCTGTTGGGTCACATCATATACCCCATTCTACATTTTTCTTCCATTATTGCTCAGGTTCTCAGCTAGCCAGAATAAAAAAAAAAAATTACATCAAAGGCATAGGATATAGAGAAATAGATACAGAGAAGGGGTCCTGCCAATACATAATCCCTTCTAAAAATATGAATAGCTAAATCAACTTTTACGACTGCAAAATTTGTTCTGCCAGTTGTAGTCTGGCCAGTAAGGTGAAGGAGAGGATACATCTGATGAAACAACCCTTAATATGTCTTTGCCTGACGTACACAAGCATCAATTACAAAAGTGTTCCTTGTGTGTTAACCTGACTTGACCTCATCTACCTGAATAAAGGCCACTTGCAGTGTGGTCTATAATTTTTCAATACTTTTTAATCATAACCACGTCAATGTCTTTCACACTTCAGCAAACTCCTTCAAATGATGCCAAGCTCAGTTAGATTCAGCAGCACTGAACCATGGCTCAAACACTTAGGGCTAAATTATCATAACTATTTCTTGGTCGTGGAAGGGAGGGAAAAATGTCCCCTCCTTTTTCCCCCCACTGTGAATGTAACTGCAGGGAGAAAGGGCAGGAATACAAGAAGACTCTGGTACACCTTGCTCCATATGCAGCAGCTGATACATAGGGTGAGAAAAAAAATTCTCCAAGGAAAGAATTGCCTTTGTTGTTTCACCAAAGTGTATACTGGAAGGATGCAACTCCAAACAAGTATTCATAGAATTTAACATTATGTTTCACCTGTACAATAAGCATATTTGAATGAGCTAAAACAGGCTGCTTCAGAAAATAATTCAGAATATTTAAATAAAACTAGTACTCAAAGCCTACCTCTGTGAGAATAACCTATATGAATAATGATCACAATTACTCCAGCATTCACACAAGTGAAATTGCTCCACAGTCAGTCACAATTCCTATAAAAAAAGGATCATTAAAAAATACAGAGGCATTCAGTAATGAATCTCCAGATATATACAGGTTTTGTGAGGATATTAAAAGGCCTTATGGTTTTCCTTTCCCATATTAAGTTTTCACCTTCAAATTTGTGCTTCTCAAATCAATCATAGATGCAGTATCTGAGCTCTTACACCTGAAATTATTTCAGACATGCAAATATCCAGCTAAGAGTTTAACTTGTAAGAGTGAACTCTTGTAAACGTTGCTTCCTCCAGAACAAAAAGCCTACGAGGTGTGAAAACAACATTTACAGTTCAGAGCTGTAGCGTCCCTACAGTCCTACCACACATTCACACTCTGGACACATTTGACCCTGAGGCAGAAGTACTAGAGTCTTGATTCCCAGCTCCCCAAGAGGGAGGGACCTCAGCATGCCCATCCACCAAAATTTCCCAAATAAAAGCAAAGAGTACAAATGGCTTCCTAATGAGCCAGGTCCCACCTCAGTAAGTAGGCATGACATTGTCAGGACACATATCAAGCACCAGGGGCTGCACCTATGCCTTATTGTAAGTATGGTATCTCTCTGTCTACATCAAACCAGCTGTGTCTACATGAACTTCTAGCTGAGGTTTTAACAGAAAATTAATCAAAATTAGCATCCTAATTCTTTACACAAATTTCAGAGTACTAGTTAGGATCTTTAGGGAACATATTAATTTTGTACAGAATTCTTCATTACTGGGAAACAAACAGGAACAAAAGGTTAGCTTTAACTAACTTACATACATGTTAAAAAAAAAAAAAAAAGAAAAGGAAAAGAAAAAGAATAAGAGCTTACCTCACACAACCTCAAGTGTTGAATGGTCAAAGCAAAATTATCCAGTTTGATTGATGTCTCTTTTGATACTCCTAGAGGAAAATAATTTTATATTTGAAAAATACACCTAATTTACAGAAAAACCCATAAAAGTTTACATACAAGTTTTGAAAAGTAAATAAGAACATAATCAATTACCATATCATTGCTTTAAAGCAGCCAAAGCCTTGACTATGTAACAGGGAACATTCTAAATTCAATATGATTTGGGAAAGTGGATGGCAGAAGGTTTGTGATGAAACACAGTCTTATTGCTCATATAAAATGTCAGTCTTTTTGCTGTAATGAAGAGAAGTCATCTTGGTTTGCAACTGCAGTTTGTTAGGATTGTCTTATTAATAGGAAAAAGAAAAACAAACTACAAAAGAACAACAAACCAAACCAACACTCCCTCCCCCCAGCCTCTAAATATAGCAGTTTTTATTGGAATGAAGTTACATCTCCTTATAAAGGCAAGCCAAGACATAAGACATTGAACCAAATTCATTTCACTTCTTGAAACATTATAAGATGGTTTTACTTTGGCCCACTCAGTTAATCTTGCTTAGGAAAAGGGGAGGCGGGGAATGCTTATTTGGAGAGGGGACATGGAGTTTTGCAGTGCTGTATGAATCACATACAACACAGGTCTGGGGCGTTGCATAAATAACTTTGTGTCAAAAGAGCAGAAAGCAAGAGCACATGCCAGGGAACCTGATCTTACAGTAGCCAGAATGCTGTAACACAGATGTCAGGTTGCCCGTGCCTATGAGCTGGGCAGAACTTCCATCGGCTAACTCCTGCCAAGGAAGGTTGATCGGAAAACCAAGTTCATACTGGAGTAGCTCAGAGAACCTAGCTAAACTTCAGCTGTAAAAGACCTTCACTTTCTTCACTGAAAAAACTCAGATAACTCAACTTCCTACCCTAACCTCAGACTATATGAAACCCCCTTTCTCCATTTAGTTTGTTCCTTTTTTTTTTTTTTTTTTTTTTTTCTCTGAAGAGGTGCAAGAAAACAAGATAAATGAAAAAATATTTAAGACTTTCTACAACTCATTAAGAAGAAATTTGCTCACATAGGTGGACATTCCAGGCATTGGCACATAACTTCTGCTGGCAATATGACAAACTTACCACTGTCTGATGCCTATCACATGAACATGAACACCTTGGGCTGCAGTTTCCTGCTCTGGTGCCTAGAATACACCCTGGATTGGGAGATTCTAAAGAGTGACTGGGCTGTGGGTGAACAGAGAAAAATACTTTTCAGTACTCTGTATGTAATTTGTCCATGAAAGCTAAAGCCCAAATGGAACTAAACCCAGTTTGGTCTACAGCTGATTCATTTCACTGAACATTTAAAATTAAAGATTTCTGTTTGAAACACATGAACTGTGTTGGTTAATTCTGTTATATTTCTGATGGCAGATGCTATGGGACCCTACAGATTTGGAGGATACATCTTGTGTTTTAATATGTGCTTGCACAATGCCTAACATTCCTTGGCAAATAAGTTAGCAACATTCTCACGTAGAATTAGGCATGGTCTTGCTTGTTATTATATATGAGTATAGTTTTTAAAAAAGTATTTCATATTTGGATCATGATTTACAGTATCACTGAAGTGCTCTGGCTTTCTAAATGTGATTGACACAGGAGGAACTATGTAATTTTTATTTTTTTTTAATAATAAGAAACAAATTAGATTACAGGATACTTTCCTTGTATAAATGTATTACAAGAAGTTTGCTGATAGGCAGTCTAACCTCTAGTTCTAAAGAGCTGGCAGAAAAAAACCTCTCATCCAATGGAAGAAACCATTGATGTGAACTTGCCCACATAAGCTGTCAAACAGAAGCCAACATGCACAATTAAAGTAATTAGAAAAAAAAAAATTATCAAAAATATAAGAGTTGATCTTCTGTAACATACACTGTCAATGACCTAAAATGAAATAAATTACACTATCTGCTAAAGGGAGCAAATTTCATAAGTCTTTCTTTCTTCTTTTTTTTTTTTTTTTTTTCCTTTTTTAACCCGTATAATAGCTGCTGATTTGCTCTCCAGGGTACTCTTCAATTTTTTCCCCTGGTGTTCCTTTCAGGCTAGACAAAAATTTCAGATATTATTCTGCCTTGTGTTAAAACCTGAACAAAATGCAGTGAAGGAAATAGAAGAAATTTCAATGAGCTATGAAAGCAAGACTCAAACTTAGTGCAAACCCATCAAATCTAACAGACCTAGATCTGTAGAGGCTAACATAGACCATCTAAAAAGTAAACCTACAGAAGGTGGCAGTCTACAGAAGGTGGAAGAAAAGACAGGTAGCTTGAGCGGAATACAAGAAAATTCACTGAGCAGCCAGTGATTAGGTTAGGAAAGCTAAAGCCTTGATAGAATTAAATCTGGCCAGGGACATCAAAGGCAGCAAGAAAAGCTTCTGCAGGTACATCAGTGATAAAAGGAAGACTAGGGAAAATTTGGACCTTCTCCAGAAGGAAACAGGAAACCTGATCACCCGTGACATGGAGAAGGCTGAGGTACTCAACAATATGTTGGCCTTAGTCTTTACCATCAAGGGCTCCAGCTACAATGCCCAAGTTGCCAAAGGTGGAGACTGGAAGAATGAAGAACCACCCACTATAGGAGATCAGACTTGAGACTGTCTAAGGAACCTGAAGGTGTGCAGGTCCATGGGACCTGCAGAGATGCATTCACGGGTCTCTGACAGATAAAATGTCTAAGCCACTATCCATCATATTTGAAAAGTTCCCACTGACTGGAAAAGGGGAAGCATATCCCCCATTTTTAAAAAGGGGAAAAAGGAAGACCCAGGGAACTACAGGCCAGTCAGTCTCACTTCTGTGCTGGGAAAGATCATGGAGAAGATCCTCCTGGAAACTATGCTTGGGCACATGGAAAATAAGGATGTGACTAGTGGCAGCCAACATGGCTTTACTAAGGGTAAATCATGCCTGAACAAACTTGGTGGCCTTCTATGATGCAGTTACAGCGTTGACGGATAAGGGAAGAACAACTGAAGTAATCTACCTGGACTTGTGCAAAGCATTTGACACTGTCCCACATGACATTCTTGTCTCTAAAGTGGAGAGACATGGATTTGACGGATAAGGAACTGGCTGGATGGCTGCACTCAAAGAGTCAATGGCTCAATGTTCAAGTGGAGAGCAGTGACAAGTGGTGCTCCTCAGCAGTTGATATTGGAATCAGCATTATTTACCATCTTTGTTGACGATATAGACAGTGGGGCTGAGTGCACCCCCAGCAAGTTTTTTGACAATGCCAAGCTGTGTGGTGCAATCAACAACGCTGGAGGGAAAGGATGTCATCCAGAGGAATCTTGACAGGCTTGAGAGGTGGACCTGTTTGAACCTCATGAAATTCAACAAGGCCAAGTGCAAGGTGCTGCACGTGGGTCAGGGCACTCCCAAGCACAAATACAAGCTGGTCAATGCGTGGATTGAGAGCAGCTGCGAGAGGGATTTAGGTTTATTAATGGATGAAAAACTGACTATGAGCCAGCAATGTACACTCACAGCCCAGAAAGCCAACAGTATCCTGGGCTGCATTAAGAGAAGTGTGGCAAGGTCAAGGGAGGTCATTCTGCCCTTCTACTCCACTTTTGTAAGACACAACCTGGAGTACTAGGTTCACCTCCTGGGCCCCCAAGCATAAGAAAGATATGGATCTGCCTGAGTGGGTCCAGAGGAGGCCACAAAGATGACCAGAGGACTAGAGCACCTCTCCTATGAAGCCAAGCTGAGAATTGGGGTTGTTCAGCCTGGAGAAGAGAAGGCTCCAGGGAGACCTTAGCATGGCCTTCCAGTACATGAAGGGGGCCTACAGGAAAAGATAGGGTGGACTCTTTATCAGGCAGTGTAACAATAAGATGAGGGGTAACAGTTTGAAACTGAAGATTCAGATTAGATACAATGAAGAAATACTTCACTGTGAGGGTGGTGAGACACTGGCACAGGTGGCCCAGAGAAGTTGTGGATGTCCCTTCCCTGGAAAGTTTCAAGGACAGGTTGAACAGGACTTTGAACAACCTGGTCTAGTGGAAGGTGTCCCTGGCCATGACAAAGGGTTTGGAACTAGATGATATTTAAGGTCCCTTCCAACACAAAACATTCTATGATTCTATATTTAGACAAAATTAATGAAAGATACTTCTATGGATTCTTGCATTTTATCTTTTCTGAATCTGATCTTAGTCAATTATTTGGGAAGACAACTGAAAGTGTCCTAGGAGTGTTAAACAGGTTTAGCATTCCAATTCTCCTGGAGCTTTATTAGTCACTATACTATCTCTGTGAATAACCTGCTAATTGAGTCCTCTCTGGACAATGTTTTGTATTTAAAAAAAGCAAAATAAAGTAACTGGTTTTAAAACATTTTAAATCTAAAGTTTCTTTGTTTCCGGTGATATATATGCACATAAGTAAACTATTGACTTTAACATACAACAGCTGAAGAAAGCATATTCTTAATTATAGTAGAATTAGTGTGATATTAAAATATTATTATTCTGATGCTTCTGTTAAAGTTCTATCAACACTTTCCAGAGATATGGAAACAGCTGTATTTTTAGAATTTATCATCTGGACAGGAAAGAAACAATAAATGTTAAAGACAGTATGCTTTTTGACTTCAGATGTAGAAAAGATCCATATTTCTAATTCACAAAAACATAAAATAAAATAAGTGATTTAGCACCAAGAGTTTTTCCTGCTTTTTAAGCTGACTCTTTAGCATCACAGTAAATACACTAAAAAAAAAAAAAAAAAAAAAAATTCAGGCTTTTTTAAGATTCTCAAGAGGGGCATTAAAAGTTTAAGCACCCAACAGTATTAATAGCTTCTGAAATTTGTATTGCAGGTGCATGCATTTCTTTCTTATGCATATCAAGCCCAATCCAAATCTCCCATTCATAAATAAAATGAGTACCACTGATTTTAAATACCGTTACTAGTCCACCTCTCCAGGCAAGGGAGAACTGACAACATTCTTGTACCTCTTTCAGGCATGTTTCTCAAATATTTTATGGCTTAGATGCAGTAATGGGAAGACCAACCAATCAACCCACTCACCCACACACATGTACATACACACATGCACAAAGAAAGGAAAACTAATCCTCACTAAACTATTTGTAGGTTCCTCAGTGTTTCCTCTTGTATGCTCCCACTACTTCAGGGCCAATCACAGGAGCCAAACCACCTCCTGCTGTTTTTTACAGCTGAGGTTTCTCAATCCTTTATAGGCACCATTTGACCCCTTTCCAGCTGGCTCTGATAATCAAATACGAGCAGCCGAATCCAGCCCTACCTCCCTGCTCCTTGAACAACTGCTCTAGGATTGAAAGGAGTAGACCACCCTGTTAAATGTCCTATGATTAAAACAGCAAAAATTTTAATAGGAAAATCTGCTCATTTTATTACTTCTTACAAGACAAAAGGAAGAGGGAAAGAGGGACCTTTTGTGGATACGATTAACTTTTATTCACTTGAAAGTCTAATTTGGAAATAAAATGTTGAACTATGAGATTTGCAGACACACAGCAATTTAAGCAGATATTTCACATACACTTTACTATGTTAGTTTTGTCTGTGGAATGCTCCACATATGAAGTGTTAGTTTGGGTAGCTATTTTGATTAATGGGTTTACAGGGACTTGAAATAAATTCAGATGAAATAACTCTTCATGCTTCCATGTTTAGATTTTTTTTTTCATTCCATGATTATTATATGATATATACAGTATATCGTAGAAAGGTCTCAGTGATAGGTAAGAGATAATTCCATGAGCTCACATTGTCTGAACCACTGAGCTTGAAATGAGACAGAACCCCCTGGAAGGAGGGATAGTATTTCCTTGAGAGCAAATGAGGATGTCCATATCCATGTCACCAGCTGGGAGAGGCTCCCTGGGTCGATGGAGGAAGTGTGAGAAAGAAGACTGAGTTTATGACATGGACAGACACTCCTTAGAAAAGCAGACAGCAAACATGGAGCAGCAAGGGAAAAAGGTTTGTCCAGATAACAGGAATCCCAGTGCTGACTAGAAACAATATCTTGATATGAAACCTGTAGTGGACAAGAGGGAGATTTCAAATAATTTTAATTTCCTTCACCTAAGATTTCTGAGCTTTATCCGAGTCACTGTTTTTTGTTCGTTTTGAGTTTTGTTTTTATTTTTTTAAACAAACACAGTTTTGAAGATCTTTTTTCTCACTCTAAAAAAACATTTAGATAGGCTTATCACAAAACTATGCCCAACTTAAAAGTCCTATCACAGCATCTCATCAGGTACACACGGTTATCTATGTGAATTAATACATTTTTACAATTATATTCCTTATTGACATTAAACATGAATATTTGCATAAGAAAGTTGCCCGAAGAAGTGATGTTTGGCTTTCACCCAGTGCTAGAACTGTGTTTGTCACAAAGTCTTGAGATAAGCTGCAAGCAGATTGAAAAGTTATGTAAAACATATTTTTGTGTTCTGCACAAAGATAAACTTTATCCCAAATTTAATAACTGTATGATGAGTGAAAGCATTTGAGATAGAGTATTCTTTTAATGGAGAAATGACATGTTATTGTGAATATAATTTTTACTCCCCAAGTCATATCCAAGATTGCATTTCTGAAAATGTGACTTTTCAAAATTAGACTCACAGACTGGCAAAGTCTCCACTTGTGTTTGGACAAAGTACATTCAATTCATGTTAGCTGGGTTTTGTGGCCTCCAGTTGTCATAAACATTCTCAGAAGCTGTATTATGCATACTGTTGTGTCTGTGCATAAAATTTTGGAATCCCACCAACAGGGAAGGAGATGTAAAAATGTTTTCCTGTCTTTTAAATTATTGGTGAAAATGAACATATGCATTTTCGGAACTGGCCTTATTAATGAAAGCCTTTCCTGACTGGTATGTATAAGGGCAAACACATTATTCCCAATGAAAAACAGCTTTGAAAAAGTGAAGGAGAAAACCTCATGGGTGGTCTTCTAAGAAAACAAAAACATAGATTTATGCTCTTGCTGCATTAAAAAAAAAAAAAAAAAAAAAGTATTGAATATATCCAACGACTATATTTGGGGCCCAAAGACACTGGAGCAAGATGACAAATTTGAGTACAAGCAGATCAAATTCTGTCCTCCTCAGATTGATGCAGCTAAATGCTGTGTGTTTCCCAAATCTGATTCAAAGTGAATGAAATTATAAGAAGTTTCACTCCTTGAACTGGCTGAAGCAAGATTGCTATGGAGGTGATGCACAATTGAAAGATTCTTGTATCATCAGGTTAAAAGGACTCTAATAGGCTTTGGAATAGGCTTTTACTCTTGAGCAGAGGTCTCCAAGATATTTGATATTCTGACATTATCAGAAGTCCAGCCTGACACTTGAGCAATTTAGTACTTTGTGGAATTTTGCATTCTGTGTCTGATTCATATTTTTAAACTCTGCTTCTACTTCCTGTGAACCATGCAGTACTGTCTTTGACTACATCTTTACTGTGTAGGTATATACCCATTTCTGCTCTTTTTAAGGTAGGGTGATTAAATTTTCTGATATTTGGAAGAGAAATAGAGTCATGAATAATAGAGTTGTCTTGTCATTCTGGTATAAATTTCATTCTATTTCAGTATACGGCCAAAAAACAGAATTTAGAGGGAGAAGAAAGAGTAGAAACCTTCTGCTAGTGCCTATTACAGATTTTAGCAGAATAGAGAATAGTTTCTAAACTGTTATTTTTTATTTGCTTTGATCAGGTCTTTTAACATTTATTTTGTGCTGTTGTACAGACAAATAATTTATTGTGATAAATATCCTGTTTTGAATTCTTTTGGTTTATGCCTTCAAAATAAAATTCCATTAAGTGGAGCAACTGCATTTCTTCCACATGTAAAATTGCGTATGACATTTCTGATCACTCTGTGATAAAGTTTCCAGGATGAATGAAAGAAATGCAGATATAACTGTTGATTAACATAGCATAATGCTATGAGGTATTTGACTTATAACAGACGCAGTAAATGAATCCATCTCTCATGCCTCCTACTCTTGTTAAGCTTCCTCTAGGCCCATCTAAATACACTATTGGGCAAATGTCATCACATAACTTTGGCATGACTAGAATTAATAATTGACTACTCTGTTCTCACTGATGCAAGACCTTCCCTTTCTTTATAAAGTCAGATTTCCTGCTGATCAATGTCACAGGACATGTGATTTCCTTCTGAAAAGGTCATTAAATATGAAAAATATATAAGCACAATTTACTTCCTCCCTGAGGCAGGAATCCAGAAATTTTGCAGAGTCTCTTGCATAATACTTCCCGCCAGCTCGTTTGGCAGGTCCATCCAGCACTGGTAGCATAAACTGATTTGGTGAGATGCACATTTGACAGTGATTCATTACAACTGTAAATCAAGAACAACAGTGGGGAAAATATCAACTGTTTAAGTTCTTCACTGAGTGTGTTTTTTTTAATTCGGTGAAATGTTCTGCTACCATGCTGTTATTCCCTGAACTAAAAAGATGCTAACTGGTGATCAATAAAAGATGTTTCAGCTCACATTCATGACCTTCAGCTCAAATTAAGTCATTAGTAAAACTCCAGGCCACTGAAAACCGTTGAGTCTTAAATGACTTATTAATATACACCTGAAGATAGCGGAAATCCTGTCACTGAGTTCAATGAAAATGTTTCAAACCCTTCTGTTCTAGCTCAAGTGATACTGTATTTATAACCGAACCCATTGGGAAAAAAAAAAAATACAGAGTCATACCTAGAAGCTTACTGCTTTGAACACAGTCTATATCTGTATTAAATAAAAATAATCTGCTGGTAATAATTCAACATCTTATATTAGCTTAATTAATTGGTCTCCATCAAATTCCAGTACTGATACTGTCCATGTTGTGTTTACAATGGCTGGTACATTCACTGGAAATTTTATCAGATAGATATGAAGCTGCAACTCTTTTTAGCCCTTAGAAATGTCCTGTTCAAGACTAAGGAGCATTACAAAAAAAAAAAAAAAAAAAAAAAAAAAAAAAAAAGTCTTGCTTTATTTACATACACTAATCTTTTGAATAAAACAAAAAAGAATTAATTAATTTAATTCAGAATTATAATTTAGGAAGAAGCCTTTTATTTCTTTAGAAATGAAACAATTTAAACCATTTATCTGCATAAAGAACAACTCTGAGCCTCTATAGAGAAGAGACTGGTAAGAATTTCTGTAATGACTGCTAAGAAACCAGGTCTTGTACTTGTAGATGTATAATAACTCTCAGAAAGCTTAGTGGAAAAGAAAATATGAAATCAAAAAATTCTATACTTCACTGTACAGCAAAATATCTTCTTACAGGGAGGATATTTTTTAGAAAAAGAACATTTTATTCTGTGATTGTGTTCTGTCATAAATCATACAGACAGATGTGTGCCTTAGTCACGCATCAAGGTTGATTACCATTTCTTTAGGTTTATACAGCACAGGCTAAGGATTAGACTTTTTTATTGTAAATTTTTTTTTTTTCATTTTATAGTAGAGGAAATGTAATATTGCATGCATTTTCCTTTGTTACATCACATCTGTACAATAAAAACAATATTTACATCATACCATTTTCTGCTCTTATGAAGGAAAATTCAGTCATAGCTGGGTCTGCTTGTTCTCTTTCTAAGAACACACTTTGGGGGACGTCCTCATGTAGGTTAAGACAGTGACAAAATTTTTTCATTGCATATTCCAACGTCCGCATGCTTATCTACTTTTTGTATTTTTTAAATTGGTTGATCAAGAAAAATCTTAGAATGTAGGTATAGATGAAAGTATCTGGAGAGTAAATGGTTACCAATTTAATAAGTAAGCCCTGTTGAATTCCTGCATCCATGGGCCAAGGACTTTTAAATGTCAGGGTGTGTAATGTATTTTAACTTCATTGTACCAGGCCAGCCTGAACTAGAAGTGGGATTCTTCCCCAGTATAGTTCCTTACTAAAGAAAACTCTGTGGGCAGAGAATATATACGTGAGGGATAGTGATCTGACCTCATCTATTATAACTAGTCATAGCTGGCATCACGAAGAAATTATCATGAGGTTACTCAATGTTTCTATTAGATAGAGTTCAGATTTGACATTAGTCATGGGTATAAAGTAAATTTTGACTCTGCTTTGGAATTCAAGCTCTCTTAGTTATCTGCCAGCTCCAATGAACTTACAAAAACAAGATTGTTATATTGCACAAAGGAACGAACACATGGCTGAAACAAAGAAAATCTAAGATTTGTCTGAGAAACTCATAGTGAAATGATCAATGTTCACCAGCATTTGAAACTTACCAAATTAGATTTATTCCTTTAAAAATTAAAAGCAAACTGAATATCTAATTCATCATTGAAATAGAAGTCATTTCATATCATTTCTGGAAGTGAAATATTTGATGAATGGCTCTCTTAGACAATCTCAGGACAAATGTGTATTACTACCACCATCACAAAGCTGTCTTCTGTTCTCTTTTTGGCTTCTCTTTTCACAAGAAAGTCCAAAAAGACAAGAGATGTGAATTTGCCTGTGAAAATATTAGACTGCTTCAAGTTTGGTAAAGAAGATCATTTCCTGTATCAGTCCAAGAATGTTAAAAAGTTAATAAAATGTGAGTCAAGGAGTGCTTTTGTTCTATCATAATATAATTCATAAAGTAGTGGATCCTGGCTCATGGATATCTTACTAGAAACAATAACCCTAATAGCTTAGTATCATTTTTCTTAGAAATTTATTTGTATGTCACACACTGTGCTTAGTGCTCATTTATTTCTTCTCCTAGTCTGAACATAAATGGGACAGCTATAGCAACTGAGTTTTTTGTTTTGGTTTGGTTTTTTTTTGTTTGTTTGTTTGTGGTTGGTTTTTTTTTTTTTTTAGTAAACATTAAAACAACAACAAAAAAAAAACTTGAAAAAAAAATTCAGGGGTTTTTAATGTATTTTTTTTTTCCATGAGGGTACATTTTTCCACATAGCCGTGATGTTTATGTTCTCTCTGACTCACGCTGGACGGAAAGGAGGTGCTAATATCCATGATCAAATCAGTTCATAAATTTATTTCATTGCCTAGTCACACCATCAACACTTATTTTTCCACTGAATTTCTTTCTCATTATTTCCTCTCTTCCACGTCATCCATGAGTGGTTTTAAATCTACATTAATTGAAAAACATTTGCAAAAACATCCCTGTGCAAAGAAGCATTATAAAAGCAAGGTCACTTACCTTTTGACAATTCTTCCTCAAAACGGAAAAGTTTTGTGCTTTTTTGAGCAAGAAACTGTCCTCTCAGGCTCTTCTCTTCCCTTGCCTGTCTTCCACTGTGTGGCTTTAACCTCTGCCATCATTATAATTTCCCTAACCAAGGAGTATGATGTCACAACATTTTCATGTTATGATGGACCTCTTTGGGTTCTGGATATAATTACTACTTTTCTGGGTGTAGCTATGAAGTTGTAGAAGAAGAAGAGATAATATAAAAATAAAGAAACAAACTACAATGTCTGGTTCTTGGTCTATTTGTTCTTTATGATGATATTGTTTGAATACCAAAGTCTATGGCATCTTAACCACTAACACACAGACGTATTTTGCTGTTTTCTGAAGGAATCAGCAAGTAAACAGCTGATTGACTTATTTCACCTTTCCTTTCTGAAACCTGTTATTGGTTGAAACACAAGAAGAACTGGTATTTCTACTGCATCTCATTCTACTTAATCAGCTTCTTTCTCTGTTCAGCAGAAACGGAATATTAAAATTAGCTATTATGTAGGTCTATGTGATGATGTAGCGTATATAATGCCTATTTTAACATTTTTTTGGCATTCTTTGTGCCAATGAATACACTTTCCTTGATAAATGGCTTTTGGGGATGCAAAGTCACTGAAAGTCTGGCAGTAAGAGCTCTGCACAAAGAAAAAAATTTATTACGAGCTTCACCATTGCAAGTTGAGCAATCTCTGTTACTTTAGATTTATAAAACTAGATTTCAAATGCTAATTTAATCTCGGCTGGGTATAAGGTCTCCCAAAAGAGGAATCCTAAAGAAATCAGCTTCTCAGTCTGCTAAGCAAAATATCAGAGCCAACTGATGAAGGCTGAAATCAAAGCTCGGCTTAGGTCAGGAGAGTTTAACCAAGAGGCACACTTCCTCACTGAATGCTGCAGCCATTTATTTTCCCTCATGGAGTTCTCCACATCTCTCCCAAAAGCCATAGATGGGACATTGGTTAGTCCAAGCAGCTGTGCAAACTGATGTGCTAAGAGTGCATAATCCTTACTGACATGCTCTGGCAGTGAATATATATCTTATGGCAGCCCTGTTTTAAATAATATTATGCCCTGTCCTTCCCTCTCTACCCACGGTGAGAGCTACACAGCTGAACATAGGGTAATCTCTCAAAAACGAAAAGCATCTCTGCACACTTTACCCTGCAATATACAGAGCTCAGCTTTGACAGTCACCTGTGAATTAGGTGTGAGTGTAGTCAGAGAGCGGATGCATCTTGTGTGGCAGAGAGGTGATGAAATCTTCATCAGCAACCTGGAGATGAAGGATAGACATTCAGTCTTCATGGAGCTGCATGAAATGATCTCAGTTTACTTGAGATGCCTTGAGTCATGGGGCCTCAGAATGAGAACACCGAACCCTGCCGCAAATGGTCAAGTCAAGAGCCACAACAGCAGCTGTATGTGTACCACAATAACCTTTACAATACTAAGACTGGTCTATCATTGCTAAATGCAGTCAACTGCAGTACAGGGAACTTGTTTGTGCCTGGATCTATTGCATTTTAAGTATAATGAAAGTGTCAAGTGTCATTACCAAACATCTGCCTGTTGCAAGAGTGGTGTTTTTAGTGCTTTAACTCACAAACCAGTAGGGACTTGTTGGTCTGTCAGTGTGAAATAAAACTCAGGGAATCTAAATCTTCACTGAACTATTTGAATATCATGGATGTTTCTTTATTTTTGTTAGGTGTTTTCAGCTTGATGATTTAAATACAGAGGGTGGGTGTGGTTAAACATCCTACTCCCACTCAGACATTCCTAAAACATATATTCATGTTCAGTTTCTCCAATGTCCTTCTGGATTTTTGTCACTGCAGCAATGCTATGCCAGCTCCACAGTCTGAGAACAAGCTTCCTGCTCTCATTCAGTTTCACATCTCTTAAGATGTATAGTAACCACTTGGTAGAGTGGAACACACTCTGTGACTAACACAGAAGTTCCTTCAAAAATTATTACAGAGCTTCGCTTCAAGACTTTGAGCCCTCAGGCTTTCTTACATATTAAAACAAATTTTTTTTTTGATCAACCTGATCTAGTGGAAGGTGTCCCTGCCCATGGAAGGAGGTTGGAACTAGATGATTTTTAAGGTCCCTTTCAACCCAAACCATTTTATGATTCTATGAAATCCTTCCTCAGACTCTGCCCTACCAGTTCTAAGCAAGAATGTTGCAGGATACATCATGCCATACAAAATAATTTGCTTTCTTTCTAAAAATTCCTGCAATAAAAAAATGAACATCAGATGTTTATTTCTTGCTAATGTGCTGACACTGCATAAAAGGAATACTTTAACTCTCGGCTCAGAAGAGTATTTCCTACTCTTCATGCCACAGACCCATAAGAAACCACAATGCAGACTCACATCACAAAGCATTCAGCCTTCCACTTAACCTAAAATAGATGTCCATGTCTTCTAATGAAATTTCTGTAAACAATGAACAGACATAGATATTCAGTCCACCTCTAACTCCTTCTGGAAGTAACTATCTATTAGTAGCAGAAGTCTCCTGTTAGTAACTGCTTTTCTGTCTTCGCTGTAATTTTGAAATGCCTGAAACAGGGGAGAATGATTTAAACTCTGGCTTTTCTAATTTATTCTCTACATTCCTCTTCATCTTGACATTATTTCTGGTGGGAATTCAATCACGTAATGATTAAGGAATTATAGAAACATTTAGGTTGGAAAAGACCTTTAAGATCATCAAGTCCAACAGTAAACCTAGCATGGTCAACTCCATCACTAAACCGTGTACCTAAACACCACAGCTACACATCTTTTAAATACCTCCGGGGATGATGACTCAACCACTTCTCTGGGAAACCTGTTCCAATGCTTGACAACCCTTTTGGTGAAGACATTTTTTCTAATAGCCAATCTAAACCTTCTTGGTGCAACTTGAGTCCATTTCCTCTCATTTTATCACTTGTTACTTGGGAGAAGAGACCAACATCCACCTTGCTACAACCTCCTTTCAGATAGTTCTATAGACCCTTCACCAGCTCCGTTGCCCTTCTTTGGACATGCTCCAGCACCTCAATGTCTTTCTTGTAGTGAGGGCCCCAAAACTGAACACAGTATTCGAGGTGCGGCCTCACCAGTGCCAAGTACAGGGGGACAATCACTTCCCTAGTCCTGCTAGCCACACTATTTCTGATACAACCCAGGATGTTATTAGTTGCCTTGGCCACCTGGGCACACTGCTGGCTCATATTCAGGTGGCTGCCAACCAACACCCTCGGGTCCTTTTCTGTCAGCTGCTTTCCAGCCACTCTTCCCCAAGCCCATAGTGCTGTGTGGGGTTGTTGTGACCCAAGTGCAGGACCTGGCACTGAATCTTGCTGAACCTCATACAATTGGCCTTGGCCCATTGATCCAGCCTGTCCAGATCCCTCTGTAGAGCCTTCCTACCCTCCAGCAGATCAACGCTTCCGCCCAGATGATGTAACATCCTTTCTGCACACTCTGATCTCTCATGATTTTAACACAGGGTATAGTTTGTAATGGGAAAATAAAGTGTTTGGTTGTTGATTTTGTCTGCAGTTCTCCCCTCTATTTTTTGTAACTGTATTTCTTAACTATGTTCATTCACTGCATAAAAGTTTAATGGAATAAATATGCAAATTTAGACAATCTCATTGCTCTGGTATACAACTAATACACAAATACAAACCTGTTGAACTGAATTGCTTCTAAGTTATGCAAGGGGAAATTCATCTGCCACGCACCAGTCCATTTAGGCATGAGACAAATTGAAATTGGTGTCAAATGAGATATGAGAGAAAAGCCAGCATCAGCTAAGAAGTTCAAAGTATGGTAAGTGAAGTAAGGTAAGAACTCATAGAAGTTAGATGGCATGTTTAATTCTTTTCTTCATTAAGTCAGTCATTCGTACAATAACTACTCAAGAACTTACTGATCTTTGCAAAAAAAGATTATTTCTTAAAACTCAAATTGTTGAAATTATCCCTGACCAGAATTTACAGGTATATAAATATATATTCATGTTATTGATGATATATATATTCCTGTTATATATACTAATATATGTTCATAACAATATAAGATTTTATTAATTTTATCAATATTTAAATCAATATCATGTTCCATTTAATTTATTTCATTGTATGATCTTACGCTTATGGACACTCAAATGAAATATCTGGGTTTTATTTACAAATACTCACTCTGTCTATTTCAAGGTTTTTGTTGAAGTATGTTGTTTTTTCCAGTTTTATAAACTTAACTGCTTCCTCTTCAAAAATACCTAGGCCAATATTTGAGTTTTTATCAAATCTGTTATCTGATTTTTATCAAAAGAATGAATGATCCTACTGAAAGTATATTCTTCGTTCCTTTTAAATAGTTGTCTTTCCCCATAAAAATCTCTGTAGGAGATTTTCAGTTTCAATGTTGATATTATGAAAACTTGTGTAATCACATTATTATACTCAAGATTTTTTGCTGTAAATGTAATGTAATAACTCTAAGTAAGAATAATCATCTATGTAGGTGATATTTTTAATCTCAGAAAGAATCCGAAGATCAACGTACAACTCACACCACATGCTAAAATGTGCTACTGTTGATGTGAGGGACATCCACTAGACTAAAGAAAGATAGGATGTGCAGAGTGTATACACACAGACATTTTACACTGAAAAAATATTCCTGTGGTTTAAAACTACAAGTTTGGCCTAGGTTTTCAATAGGATCTCATGAGTCACACCAAGCTTCTTTGCAAGACATAAACCTGCTACTGCAAACTACAAGTTGGCCTTTTGTCTCAGAGCAATTACACTGTTACTGGGTACTGCCATGTTATATCATGTGATTCTCACATTTTTGAGTTGACTCCTTGAAAAGCCTGAGCCATTTTTAATGTACAGTCACTGATTTTATAGTATTATCATTTAATATGCTAGATTTTTCCAGGAATTATCTACCACTTTTTGTTATAGCAGTAAATTATATAGTAAATATGGCTTTTACTGTCTTTTCACTAACAGTGTCTAAGAATAAGTAAGGTTAAAGAACAATGATAAAAATATCATCACATGGCACATACGATATGGTTATATTTAATCTCATGGTTAAAGACAATTTTGTAATGTAATTAGGGCTCATTGTTTTTCTTGGCTTTAGACATTCCCTTTGTAAAATGGGGATAAAAATATTAATCTTTATGATGATGAAGGAAAGTAAGCTCTGCTGTTGAAAAGCTAGATATTATCATCCTCCTCCTCTCTAGTGGAATAAATCTTTATATATGTTAAAATTATTCTCCCTATATATTTATTCCTGCTTCAGCATTTAATAAAATAGCCCCAGGACTCCAGACAAAAAAGTTTTTCTATAACACACAATGATGTCTGGTTTTGTGCAGAACAACAACAGAAAAAGATCGCTAGTGTTCTCATGAGTAACTGAAAAGTTAGATTGATTATGTTTTGCATTCATCCACAGAAAAACTTGGAGGAAAAGATTAGTCTTTTTTTCTAGAAATAAAATACATGTTTTACTATCCAAAGATTTCAAAACTCTTTTACCATACCTAGCAAACATGTACTATGTTATATTTTATAAATGGCTTTTGTTCTGTGTAAGCTTTTTTTTCCTGATTTTCATAAAGCTGTAATGGCATGAGCAATTTTAATAATTTCACAAGTTTGCTGCAGACTGCTTTTTTACACTATTCTGGTGGAATCATTTCTCCATCCCAGTGGTTCTTATCTAAGTGTTTTAAAGAGTTTCTTCCATTCAAATGTAAAATGTAAATGAGACCCTTAACTAAATCACAGATGCAAATAACATCCAGATGGATCAGTACATGTATTTTGTAAACAGTCCCTATCTTTGTAATGGGTTAAATTAAAATCCTGGATCCAACATGCAGTAAGTAGAAGTTTCAATCTTCTCAAATCATTTGAATCTGATCTACAGGGCTGATGTCCATCTAGTCAAAAATCTGTTTGCCCAAAGGAAAATGATTCCCATTGTAATCACAAATAATTACACATTTCCATGGATGCCTCTGAAGCCAAACATTTGTACAGGCCAGTGAAGCAACCTTGTCAGAGGGAAAAAAATATGCAGATCCCATGCTGCAATTGTTTCCTGAATAAAATATTTTAAGCCCTGGCATGTCTGAACTTCATATGGAATGTGCATATGTATGTTTATATGCATATGTTTATGTTTGTATGTAGTTTCCAATTCTAATAAATATAAAAGAAAGGATATGAATGAAAACTTATGCATTTGACATCACCATAAGCAAGAATAAATGACCACTTCAGGCTATAATTGTAATTATGTTCAATATTGTAGGAGATATTTTATACAAATCTATGTGATTTTTTTTTATGTATGTATATGCATGTGTGTTCATACAGAAGTATATTAAAGAATATTTATAACTGTATGATTTGATGGGACACGGATTGTTTATTTAAATGTTCTGTGATAGTATCAAACTCAGTTATGGAATGACACAGGAGTATTATAGCCAAAGTGACTCAACAACAGAAATGATGGGAGATGAACGGGAGTCACAATGACAGCAGACAAACACTTCTTGGTAGTAGCAGACAGCAAAGCAAGAGTCAAACAACAGAAATTGTAGCTTGGGAGGCTCAGCTTAGACTTCAAGGAAAAAAAAAAAAATGTTAACCAGAAGGTTAGTGCTGGCAATAGTCCCACTTTGAGCAGGAAGCTGGACTGGACGCAACCAGTTTCCTTCCAATCAGCATTTCTGTGGTTCCATAAAATGTATTAAAAAGTGTGTGCCAGGTATCACATCTTGAACAAAACCAGCACACTGATGTGATAACCCAGGTGGATTATCAATGTTTAGCTACAGATATTAAATAGTAGAACAAGAGGTAACTATTTTTATCCAGGTCACCAACATATGTCCATTTAAATTCATGGGATTTCTCCAATAAAAATGTTACAGAATTGACCTATAACAATTTACACTACAAGAATCCCTCCTGGAATCTCTAAAATTTACTTTGATGAATGTTGCAAGGTTAAGAACTGTTAGGCAGCTGTTAGGAATTACTATCAGTATCAGCACCTTTGTTTCCACTGTGGTTTCAGTAGTCAGGTCTCCCATTCCATAGTGCAATAAATTGTTAGTTGTTTTGCTCAGGAAAGATTTTTCCATTACAAATGTGTCAAAACGTAGCTGTATGTAATAATGCTCATTTGACCCAGTAAGATATCATAGATATATAGTTACAGGAAGTATTAATAAATAGAATTTTTTCATATTCAAGTATAATGTCAAAAAATATTATATTTTTTATTCACTTTGTTTGCTACCAAAACAGAGTATGAAATATGTACATGATCATAAATTTTAATTTATTCTCTTGAAAAAATTTGCAAATATTCCTAATGCTCAATTAATTGTTTTATATAATTTTGCACACTGTTGCATCCTTTCTCTCAAAAGAGAGAATGACCTTTACTTGTCAGTTGCAGGCTCAGACATTTTGAGACACTCCCCAAAGTTTCCTCTTTTACTTGCACTTCTGTCAAAAGATTTCTAAGTGTAAATGTAGGTGCTTTAAAGTGTGTCCTGACTGCTTAATGATGAAAAACCACAGATGACTTGACTTCTGCTTTCTTAGGTACTAATTATAGATGTCTAGCTGAAATGCACCCAACAGTTTGATTTAGCATGGGAGGAGCTTGGATACTATTCTGACAGGTTCTAGAATATAACTTCAAGATTGGCAAACAAGAATCATTTAGGGAAATAGCGGCTGAAAAGCTTGATTGTAACTAGCCTTTGCTTTGGTTATTCAGCTGTAAAATAGAGAAAATAACATCTTAGGAAAGAAATAACTCTTTGAAGTGTTCTGATTATACCCTGATTTTTCAGACCACTGTGAGTTTCTCGTCTGGAAGGTGTTATATATGGTGAGAACAAGTTATTGCTTGCTGTCTCCTATCGAAGACAGATGCATAGTTAATCATGAATCCATGCTTTCATCTTGCAACCCAGATGCAGTGAATCTATTTTTTACTTGCCTTCAGCTTAACAAGCAGAATTACTGGTTTCTTAATGAAGTATTTGAGCCTGTGCCTAAATGCAGCATTCACTACCAGATTCAAACACTGGTTCACAGTACCCTCATAGACATATCTGTTTCTTTAATGTTCACTGTGCATGCATACTCTTAAAAAGTCAGTGCACATTTCAAAAATGTCACTGCACATTTACATTTCAATGAACCTCATAGGTTTTTGTTTCTGCCATACTGATCCTGAAGAAATCTTGTTTGCCTGAACTTACTTTTGTAGTATTTTTTGGTTTGTGATGAGTAGAAATTACAAGTCTATTTTAATTTACTGCACTGTTCAGTAACTATTTATACCTGATGCAGATGAAAAGCTAACAGCCTAGTGAAGACAAAGCAAAGAATAGATACTCTCCCTAGTTAACTAAAATTAAAAAATCTTAATCTTCCAACTGCAAACTCTTAATTTTCCTAAATTTACCAATAAATATCTCTGTATATATCAATGACTCAGATGTGGCCTCCTTCAAAGTCTCTTAATAAAAAATAAAAAATTAAAAACATCAGTTGCCTTCTTATTTCCTAGTGCCAATTTTCTGGGACATTACATCATGTTAATATCTACACTCTCAAGAAATAACACTAGAGCTATTTTTTTTTTTTTTTTTTTCACTGCCAGCTTTATATTGGGAGGCTGTTGGCCCTTTCCCACCTGAACCTGCTAGTGAATAACTTGAAAGATTTTTTAGGTCTAAGCATTTCAGCAACTGAGGAGCAAATTAACCACATACAGTGCAATATTTTATACCACATGATTTTCAAGAGAGAAGTGGAACTACACAAGAATCACATGCTGTTGCCAGAAGCAAAGGAAAGAGTAAAATCAACTGTAGAAAATACACTGAAAACTCTTGCCTGCTTCATAGAAATAGGAGAGGAACACAAATCAAAATTACTTAAGCCCTTGCTTAACTTCTGATATCAAGATACCATTCACGTGTTAATAAAGGAGCTGTCTGCTTGCTTAGAGCCAAGCATTCTTCTGGACTGGGACTGCGCTTATCAGCACTGGGAAGCATCATGTTTTTCTCAAACAGTCTCATGATCCCAGTCTATGAAGAAATTCCTAAGAAACACTTGATCAGATAAGAAGAATGTTTTCAAGCAATAATCATGCAAAGGTTTCCCAGATGGATGATTTTGTGCCATGAATAGAACACTATGGGGCACTGGTTTTTGTAAATAATTTTTATCCTTCTTTTTTTTCACACAGTTGTCTTTTATTTCCTTGCAATGTTGGTGGTAGGAAATGCTGTAGGCCTCACAGGAAGCAGCCAGCCAACTTGGAGTTTCATAAAACAGTGTACAGGCTTAAGCCTGCCCAGATACACTCTTAAGCACTGAGTTGAGTGCAGGGCAGCCATGTTACCTACATTCAAGCACTTTTTTAACCAGTAAATCAAGCCATAACATAATCTAATTTAGGATATACCAACAACACAATGTCCTCTTTGAGCTACCTCTGGTGCTGGAAGGAATACAAATGATGTTCATAAAGAAGTCTTGTTGGCTAATATAACCAGATTTTCAGTTGTCTGCTAATTAGCCTAGACAGAAAGCAGTGTCAATGAGCCTCTTCTACCCTCTGAACTTCTTCAAATATAATGAAATAGCATGGAACTGTTTTAACCATGACAACAAACTGGTATCTTGCAGTCTGAGTCCCCTGGAAGGCAGTAAAAGTTTAATAATAATATCAATGAAGAATTTAAACAAGAAGGAAGAGAAAGGAGCATTATAATTGTGTTTGGTTTTCTTCACTTTCTCCTTACCCAGAATAACTTGAGAATGAAAACAGTGAAAAAAGAATCAGACTTGTGTTTCGCGCATGATTTCCAGCAGCCTCAGCAGTACGAATTGGAAGCCACCCATCTAGCTGATGCACAAAGACCACTAACTATACACTCAATAACATATTTCCATTTTTTACTGTCTTTTTGGATTATTTCAATGGCACAGCTCAAGGCAGCTGTGCTCAGTGCCTAAGGAGTTGCAGCTGTTCATCATGGATGTGTAAGGAAGGAGAAGGTTTGGAGCTTGTTTCCAGGGATCTTACTGTGTAGAAGGCTGGCAAGGACTGTGGAAAAGGGAGAGTATTGAAAAGAATTTCTGTAGAGCTGTTTCCCATAGTTGTGGGTTTGGTCACATGCGGTGAATAGTTGAGGTGGTTTTTGGTTGGACAGCCTGGGCACTTTCACAGCAACTATCAGGCAATCAGCATTTCAGAGCTGGTAACTAAATTGGTGAGGACTTTGGTTTTCAGCTATTTTCCTTGATATATCTTATAAGGCCAGTCATGTACGGATGTTTGTAATGAAATAGCTCATTCTTTACATTTGCTCTTTCAGGTTGCCAACATGCAAAACTGGGTCAGGCTTTCAGTCAAACTCATAATTTTTTTGGAAGCACTATTCAAAGACATAGGGGTAAGTACAATAACCTACTGAAAGGAAACTTCCCAATTTATTTATTGTAAGAGAGACAGAGAAAGTTCTTTTCTGATCCCAAATAAGCAGATGACTTTGCTTTAATTATATCACTGTAAAGAAGGCCTGATGTTTTTGCTGCTAGCCTTTTAAGATCTCAAAAGCAACATTCTTTGCAACACTAGGCAGTTACCATGGTGCAGTAGACTTATTTTTAACCAATAGCTGGGGAATTTAGTTAGCCAGAGAATGATGTAGATATATTGTGACAGAAAACTTGACACATGGGATTTGTACAGAAATCTACTGGGCACTTGTTTGGGTAAATAAAAATTATTTTTTGATTAAAGTTTTGCTCTAGTCCTCTGTAGTTGACTGAAGCAAATGAGTGACAAACTTTAAAATAAATAAATAATGCTATATCACAAGGAATTTTCATCTCTAGTGGTAAATGTAGAAGATATATATTGACAATTTTAACACAGATCAAATGCTTCACAGATTATGGAATCTTTTTCCATATGGCACCACACAGTACAGTTTTACAGGTCTACTTCTCCAGCTGCATCAGTTTATAGGAGGTGTATATGCTGCAATGCCTGTCTCTTGGTGCTGAACATACTTTATATCCCACCTCCCACCACTGCGGCAAAGGTAAACAAAGCAGGATTTAGAAGATACAAGAGGATGAATGAATCCAGCAGCCTTTGTCTCAGCTCAACCCAGAAGACAGAAAGGAAGTGATATGTTGCAACAGGAACCTTATGGAAATTCCTGACAGCTTTGCCATTCTCCCACAGATTTTACAAATGTTTTGGATAATCCTTCATGCCATAATGACAGGGACTGTACACACGAATGCAGATGATGTCTAACAAATGTCTTTTTCTTTCTCTGTGTCTATATATATACACACATATACATATAAAATAACAGTAATCTCTTAAATAGAAATTTTATTGCAAGCTATATCCTAAGGAGCATCGTGATCCATAAAATGTGACAACAAAGCAAATAGGTACCATGTGTTCAACACAATCATGGAAGGGACATTTACAGGCACTCAGAGATCACAGTGATATACCTGCATGGATTTAGGTTATACCAGGCATGAAGAAACTTTAGGTTCATTGAAATAGTATATGCATGTTCAATGCTTATTTCATGTAAAAGTTCCACATATGCCAAGACCCTGATGTGGTTTAGGTAGAGTTTTGCCTAATGCCTAGATGACTGCAAGGTTGAAAACTGGTAGTTTCTAGGTGACTGGGCATGGAAACTGGGGGACAAATTAATGAAGAAGATTCATGAAGAAAAGCTCCGTGCTAGACAGGAAGGCAGGTCCTGAGTCTGGCCTCAAGCTAACAAATCTAGTGGGTACCACACTGGTCTCCTGGTTGCTACTTGTCCAGGTGTGTCTATAATATGCTCGTTGAACTACTTAGGTATTTCCTCCAAGACTATGACCATGAGAAGTACTGTGGGTACCAAACATTCATATAAGCATTTTCAGATTAATAAAATAATTAAAGGAGAAAACGGATATGAAAATCTCTTTCCTTCCTTGAGGTAAAACCTTATTACAGAAGGGAAAGGAAAGCATGGTGAAATTTTAGGTTATCTTTAAAAATATCCTAACAGTTTCCTGTGACCATCAGTTAATTTTCTGTAAAAGGAAACACTGTAACCAGATTAGCCACATGGAATATTAAAGAAGATGTAACTCCTGTAATGTTGCTTTAGTAATATACAGCAAATTCTGGCCTTGATAAACTGCTTCTGACATGAACAGAATGTTTCTGTCTGCTTCTGAATGAAAGTAAACAACAGATTCAGAATCAACACCTAACCTCTCCGTAATTTAAAGAAGATCAGTTAAAGATTTTTCTTTCTTTTACCCTAATCAAGAAAACTTAGTGAACTTCAAAGACTGAATAATTTCCTGAGAATTTACTGATTTTATCCTTTTGGTCACCAATCCTTGGCATTTAATCACTTGGCTTCTATGAGCATTCTAACCTGGAATTGCATTTTCAGCACTAACTGAAATTTTCACACAATCATTTCCCATCATCCTATGAGATGTTATACTGCCAAAAATCTAAAACATAAAACAAAAACAAAAGATAAATCATGGAACTCACAACACCTGTGAGTGAAGAAAATCCATTTTGTCTTAAGTTTCTCAATGCTTGACTCATAGTAGACTGATGATAGTTTACTTTCTATCCATAGCTTTCATAAATTTGTTTTTAATTCAATGTTTGATACAGAATTTTGTCTGATATATCACATAGTAACTTTCAGTGAAAATCTTTGCTTTATTTTGAAAACAGCATTTTTTCCTTTTTTAATGTGTGAAATCTACTACTTAAAATATGCTATGTTTACAAGATACGGCATAGTTATGGTGGTAACATGACCTTAATTAGCCAGATCTGATATACGTTGTTTCCATGATGATTTGCTATCCATAATCTGCCCTATCAATAATGATGCAAACCTTTTATATGTTGCACCATGAAATAAACAAAGATATTATAATTTCCTAACTGTCTGGAAATTAGTCTTTATGAATATACAAACAAAAATCTAACAGGGAAAAAAACCCAAAGCCAAACCCCCAAACAAACAAACAAAACACCAGACTCTGTCTGAAAGATTTTAATCTCTGTCAGTGGGTGTCCACATGATATTTTCAGGTCTCATCTCTTACAGATTGCAAGTTATTACTAATTGTCGGTACTAAACTAATCAGGTAATTCCTGAAGAATTTTCCTAAATCATCTAGTCTGCACAGCTTGTTTTTAACAAAGTTATGTGAGATGAAAAATACTGAGAGGAGCTGAAGCTAAATCATATATTGGCATCTGTGGAACGTAAATCAAAGAATAAAAAACATGAGACCTGGAAATGTTGTTTATGCTTTATAGTTGGAAAATGGCAGCCAAAAGAGATGAGATTAAAAGAATTCTGAACTGGATGATTAGCAATACGAAAACATATATTTAAGCATCCAATTTATGCTGTCTGTGCAGGGTTGGACATCAATGCATTGAACAACAAAACTCAGGCTAAGCTTAAAACACAAACCACAGATCTCCTGCTTTGAGCTGGTGTGCTGTTCAAACATCCATTCTCATTATCCATGAAGGTACCTAAATAACATTTTTGTCATAGTCATGTAACCTTGCCATAAAAAATAATGTAAACTTTCTCTAAGGAATTTTAGTCCTTTTCTATGCTGACTACATGTAAGTAGTTATAAAATATTTTAAGTCATTCAGTTCATTTGCCTGGTATTCTAATTTTGTTTCTAAATATTTTAATCCAAGGGAGAAAGTGAAAAGTTTTTGACTTTAGATGTGCTTAATAAACTGGTAGAACTCTTACACTGTACACATTTCATAGCTAATAATTTTTCTTCTATATTTATTTTTTTGGTAGAAAACTTGTATTTTTCATTAACTTGGCAATTTCTCTCCAAAATATTTATTCCAGAAAAAAAATATTGGGGATTCCACTTTTAAAAAAAAAAAAAAAAAAGCTCTTTTTAGAATACAAAAGGGAGACTATCAGATTTTCATTGTACTTTTTCAGTAAAGCCAGATATTTTTGATAAATCAGATGCATTTTTTTTATTTATTAAAACTAAAATTACTTTGGGAAAATATTAATTCTTAGTTTGAAATATCAATTTTTTAATTTCTGCTTCTAGTTCTCAACATTATTTATTGCAATAAAATTTTGTAATTTGTATTCCCATGCCCTAACATGGGAATTAGAGTATGATTTTCTGGGACATTATTTGATCAAATTTGATGAGAGAATTAGTAGATACTGGGAGGGAAATATAGAGGAGAAAAAGGAGGAGAAGATAAGGAAAATCAATGGACAAAAGTAACAGAAGATATTATAAAAGAAGAAAATGAAATTCTCAATTTTCTGAGGGAAAAAAAATGATAATAGTGCATTGTTGATTTAGGTTATGATTTCGTTATGTAAGTACAATGGAAAAGGGTGAAGTACAAAATCTGCACAGGATTTCTGGAAGAAGTTTGCAAAATCCTTTACTATACACTAGCCACTCACCAATAACAAACGAGCCCAAGACCATAGATACAATTTTTGTGTTGAATTATTTGACTAGTTAGATTCAATAAATCTTTAAATCAGATCTTCCTTCTGAGTTATCTTTTACTGTGTGCTTTCACATTCATGTAGCTTTATTGATTGTATCTTCTTCACTGCCATATGTTAAATTGCACGCAATAAAATTGAAACATTAAATCACATTCCTTTCCTTTCATGTGTCACTTACCTATTGGGAACATATGTTACACTGGCACAATAAAACTTGCCCTAAAGGCCTAGTCTGTGTACACAATGCTGTGAAAATGGAGGCATATAAAAATGTCCCTGTGTCCTAACCGAAGATTAAGCTTCAATAAAATAATATTATAAATATTTCAAACATAAAATATGACTTGTAATGATGTAATAACAAATTCTCTGGAGTCTGTAGCTATAAAAGGAATGCAGAAGGATATCTGCAGCATGTGTCTTCCAGTAGAGTTTACTACTTCACCTACGATGGAGGCCACAATATTTTCCTGAAAGAGTTTAACTCAGACACTCTTTCCACTCAGTTGACTCTTTTGCCAGATCACCCTAGCATGCATTTATTCTTTCTATAACACATTCTTTTGCTACTCATCAGACACAACTGAGACCTAAACAAAGAAAATTAATATTAATTTAATTATGTTTTAAAACAACTTTAACAGGAAAGAAAATTATATAAAGTAGTGAATGAAACACCATTGGTTTAGTTTGAGTTATGAAATCTGTGCTTTCAAGAACAAGAAACTAGTTTCAGCTTGATTTTCTCTTTTTGAAAGGCATAACCTTTTATGACAGTAATTTTTATTTTTCCAAGGACCCAGTTCTGACCCATTACAGATGCAGATCCAGAAGTCTGAAGTATATCTTCCAGAACATTGTAACGTATCTGATACCTAATTAATTGAGACTAGGATATGAAATGCTCACTTATGCCTTTGTTAGAACCAGACTAATCAGTTCTGTCAGAGACAGGTTGTTGAACTACATAACAGTTCTGATCCAGTCATTCCTTAAAACTCTTACCTTTATAAAGAACTAGTGTAGATAATGAGATAAAAATGCAAGGTTTTAGTCAAAGTTTATTCCTAATTCAAAAGCACCAGATGATCCTCACACTAAAGTCCTTAAGCTTTGATTATAAACTTATATTGTTAAACAATATGAAATTTGCTTTTTAACAACAAGCAAAATTCAGAAAGTTTCACTCATCTTATTTCTTCCCTCTTGGTCTGGCATTGGCAGAGATTGTTCAGTAGCAATCAGAAACATGGCACAGCAGTTTCAAGAAAGTGAAGAAAAATATATTTTATAGCTGAATGTTAAGTTATTTCAAACCAGAGAGTAAATAATTGTCAAAACCAGACTGGAACTAACTCACCTATTCTTCCTAAAAATGCCATGGGGTCTTCATTTCACAACTGGTCTGTATGATATTAGAGTTTATTGTTTGTTTTGTTACAAAAGAGTATGAAATACTGAGATTGAAAGTTACATTAGTTTCATTTCCAAAAGAAAGAACAAAGTTTAACTGATATTTGTTAGAACATGAGTCCAACAAAACAGCTGGAGTTTAAATGAAAAGGACTTCTATTTCCATTACAAAAATGAATTTTCTGTGTCGTCTGGGAAGATGTTAGGTTCCTTCGTCTGCTCCAGGATAACAGCACTACAGTCTGACTGTACTTATCTATCTCATCCAATTCTTTTTCTTCTGACTATAGTCCTTGCAAATAAGATTTTCAGTAAAAAATCAAAACAATGTCTAACTTAATGAGCATTATAGAACATTGAGAAAAGCTGTCAGTTCATCTGACCCTTATTATTTCATCATGAAAAGTCTGATCCTGAGACATTATCCACTGCTTTTTATTCTCAAGCCCAGGAGGGAGCAAATCAATTGCAAATGAAAAATTTGTCAAAGGCTTTGGGCCCAACCCTTGAGAAAGAAGTACAGCCCATGCTAAATGGCTGTGCTCCATAAAAACTACAATGGGGGTAGTGGGAAGGAATCTTCAATCCTGGCCAGAAAAACTGCTTATGCAGCTGGGTCACAGATGCTAATTTAGAGGAAGGGGCACGGAAATGATTGCAGGCATTTTCCTTCAAAAGATTTGATCCAATATATCTGTACAGCATTTCAATATGTTACATACATTCACAGACTATAAATATCAGTACCAAAGAGGGAAGCTGTAACAGTCTTATATAACATATTAAAAAAGTCCTCTTCTAGCTGTTGTTGTCCTCTTTGTGCCACCAACTTGCAGCTCTCCAATTAATGCATCAGTCTCATGGATATGTATTTTAAGGTACGATATACCTCTTCAAATTTTAGCCATCTGAGGTTTGATATTTATGTCTGAGCTGGCTACCCTTCCTCTACAACAAAGAAATATCTTTCAGAGACATAGATGGCCATTTTAGAAAAAGGCAAATGAGTGTTTGGACATGCTAACTTCTTTTTGTTGGTACAAAGGGAATTTAGATGATTTGATCAGAAATTAACTACTTTTATACTCTCAAAATCCTATTCCTAGTTCACATTTATTATTCTTACAGAGCTGAATTCTACAGACCTCAATCACTCTTAAGACAGTTCCTTCCTAAGTAACTAGTACCACCCTTTGCTTGGGGTTAACTGGACTGTCAGGTACTACTCAGTGAATACACATGGTGGAATCTGGCTCTCCACCCAAGCATGTTCAATGAGGTTGGCTAAGAATGCTTGATTTACTGTGAACTAATAGTTAAAGCAAAATTCAAACCAGATAAATAGATCATTCATGTAATAGTCACCCACTACTACCACCCCCTGGTATTATGACATTATGAATAAAGAATATGATTATGAAACTTGGATTTTGAAGAGAAACTATATTGCGAACTCTGTGCATGACTACACAGGATTATCTCAGTTCTGTGAGTATAGTTCTGCATGATTCATTCTTGCAGAAGCACAAAAAAAAATAATATTTATGTATGTGTAACTATTGCTTAGGGTGAAAACACAACATGATGAAAGACATTTCAAATATAAGTATAGTGTCTTCTCATCTGTGTCTTTGTGCATAGGAAAAAAAAGAAGTGTATGGTTTCATTTAAATCATAGCTAGATAGATAAGCTTGGTCTATCATCAAAAAGCCAAGCAAATTGGTCTGCAATGAGATTTCTGCTGCTACAACTAAGCTATCGTTAACCATGGGAGTTCACAGAAGTTAGGCTGGACGTCTTTATACCTACACATATACATACATATATACATCCATAAACACATATATACAAGCCTATTCAGCCTATAGCAAGTCTTGCACAAAAGCTATGTCACAGCTGTGACATTAACAGTCTCTGACATTTTGAAAGTACTCAGAGTTGGTTAATGCTTTGAGGTAGATCTGCATAGACAGTTCCTTTGCAGTGGACTCACCAAAGGAGTCTGAAATACTTTTAACCTGAAGAAAGCCAGATTTAATTAGAATACACATTAGGACAACTCCATAAATACAGCTCATCATAACTCAGTCAAACACAATAGAAAAGGTTTTATATACAACTTTTCACTGTGTCTCTGCAGGGATGCTCTCAGCTTCTAGCCAGCTCAGTAGCTTTGAGTTGCAGCAAAATTGGCACAGCTTTTTGTGGCTCTGGGGACTTTTCTCATTTCTGATGCCTGGTTGTCTCTGTCTTCTGCTCCTCTCAGCAAGCTCTCCCACTCAGTTCTGAGGGACTGTTCTGTGGTTTTCTAACTCTTTGCTGACCAACCTGCAGTCTCTGAAAGCTTGTCTCTTCTGAAAGGACTAAACAATTTTCAAAGAAGGAATAATTTTTCTACCTCGGGAGCACCATTTGACCCTGTAATTTATCTTAAGTGAATGCAATACATGAACAGAAACAAAGAGTAGTACTACTAATATATATATAAAATAGTAACAATGTTTCATTAGTAGCAATATTATTTACTGATCCAAAGCATGAAAGACAGGATACAGGAAAGGTTTGCAGGACCCAGAGAAAGATGGGAAGTGCTCAAAGACTGACTGAATCAAACCTATGGCAAAGACTGGTTCACCAATGCAGGATATTTTGATGCAAAGTTTGGATAAAGGGACTAAATATGACATAGTGCCTTTCTTATAATTATCCAACTTACAAAGTGTATCACAGGAAGACAGATGTCTCAGAGAAGCAAGCAGAAGAAACCTAATAACCAAGACTTTGCATGTTGAGAAATTACTTCAGATGAGACAGCAAGGAACAGTAAATCCAGAATAGCTATGAATTACTTTTATTCTTTATGGAACTGGTGTCAACTCAAGAGGAGCTTTAGTTCACCCAGGTTTCAGTCTGGAAAACAACAAACTGTAGGTCTCAATCTCTCTTCCTTATGAGAAGTGATTCTAGGTTTTGGTTGTTTCATTTAATTTTGTTTTGTTTTAAACTGGAAGAATAGTAGTGGTAATATGTACTCTATTGCTTCCAGGAGATTTATTAATATTTTTTAACTAAGTGTAAGGTATGTCAATGCTCCTGAAAGTCAGCTGCACAACAAAAATGCATCTTAAGCCATTGGCTGCTTGAGCTGGGCAGCTTGGGGCAGAGCAGTATGCATATGGGGAAGTTTTCTGTTTAAACAAGGAAAGCTGCAGTAAGTATTTATAGCTAGAGAATTAGTAGCAAAGCCCAGACCTTTCTGTCTAGCTTGAAGTCATATTTGATGACAGAGTTTCTAAAATGTGTTTTCTAATTACTCCTAACAAGTCACTGAAAACCATTTAAGTGAATGTAAATTATATTAATTTAAATAAAACCAAATCATTGCATAATAAAGATTCATGAAACATGCATTTTAATAAGTGAAAAGTGCAATACCTAAGATAAATAACTTTTTAATCTTTTCTTCCTTATCCTTGCAACCAATCAACTCTTAAACAGATGAAATTTCTGGAAAATCTCCATTCCCTAGCAATTCTTATTGTTATGGAGTTTAGCACTCCTGTTGCAGATTTAGCTTCTCCTTTGTCAGTTTAATAAAAGTACAGAACAGCTTGACAAAAGTCACAGTTTCAAAAAATCCCCTCTTCCAACACAAAGCTGTAAGGAAAGTGTTAGACAATCTTTCACGACAAACATATGAACAACCATTTGTATCTTGATTAAAGTAAAAAACTTCAGACTTTAGACTAATTGTGATTCATATAATTTGTTGACTAGAAAATTATCTACATGAACTTTTCTGACAACTCTGAGCTTTTTCTGAAAAAGCAGCAAACATTTCTGGTTTAGTTATGGCATTGGTGAGAAAAATTCATTTTTTGCTCCACAGATTACAGTTTGAAGAATATTTGTTTGCATGTTGCATTTGCCTATTCAATTCACTGTCACAGGTAACAAAGGAGCTGATCATTGAGACAGTTAAAAGTGTTAAAAGCAAAAAGAACAATAAAAAAAAGTTTTAAATATCAGTAAACCTACTCCCAGAATGGTGTAATGAAAGTGGATTGAGACATGTTAAGATGAAAACCATACCTTTTGCCTGGAGTTTTATTTTCCAGAAACCTTCCAGCTTTGTACGTAAAACTACTCCTGAACTATGTCTTTCTCTTCTCAAAGGTGTTTAGAATTTCTTGAGAGGGAAAACAACACAAGTCAAACTCTGAAAGAAATCGACCCATTTCCTCCATAACTTTTGTTCACACTTACCATGTAGCTCAGATTTTTTTGTAGTAGGGCCAAGGTGTGAAATTTGCCTTTTGTCCTGTTTCACCCAGTCAGCAAAGCAAACCATCCCAGGCAATGATATAGGAGACTAAAACTCTACTTCTCAAAAAGAATCTGTTGAATATTAATGGCCTAAAATTGCTAATACCCACCCTTGTAGGAGTGTGATGAAACTGCTTTTCCCATCTAACATTCCAACATGCCATGTCAGAAATGTAATACCTAAATCCCATTTACAGAGATATTTCCATGTACCCCCACGTTCATAGTATTATCCCAAGGGCTGAATTTATTTTTAAGATCTCTACATATTAGCTTGTCCAAGAAAAGAACACCAAATGCCATGCCTATCAATTACTAAATACATATATGATCCATTTGGAAAATATTGCAAAAATTTGAAACTGTAAATATCTTTGCAAGCTGCAGAAAAATCAGATCGATATGCTTAAAGGTGCTATGAATACATAAGTGCCAGATGCACTGGGCTACAGAAAGCACCACTCCTTTTTGTTATTTAATGCTTAGAGTCCACATGGCAGGCTAGTGGTAAAAACAAATCTGTTTACTAAGACCGTTCACAAACTGATGAGCAGTGTAATCTTTTACTGAGATAAAAGTAAAGAAAATAAGGACATGTGAGTGTTTAATATGATCAAACTAATGGCAGCACAACTTTACATTTGTAAAAGCTTTTAACCACCCGGTTTTCACAACACAGAGCTCAAGGTAGAATTATTGTTCTTACTCTCTTGTAACACTGCCATGATAGAGGATATGTTTTCCAAAATAAATATAATCAAAACAATCCTAGGCAGTTGTGTATACCCAAAATGCTCTGCAGGAAAAGGCACAGATGTGGACAAATGGCTCAGATGTACACTTTATAACCCTTCAGGTTTTTTCCTTCTTCTGAATTTAAGGGGGAGAAGTAACAAACAATATTTCTTTACATAGTTCAGAAATATTCAATACCAGCCATCATTTTCTAAAACTAATAGACCTGCTCTTGTATTTCAGATCAGATGGAAGTTATCTATTCTGGTATGTTTGCTGTATTTTACATGATTTTATGTGTCCAAGATTTGATTATGGCCTGTGGGCATTCTTGCAATATGAATTGATTGATTGCATAAGTCTTTAGTTATAATAATAGTAAATGTGTAAGGCAAACTAAAATCAAGAAGGTAAGTGCAATACTTATCACAATACGTTTATGAAAAATATAATTACAGTATTGAGAAATAAAGGATACTTGGGAGAATAAGAATATTAATTGAAAGAGCTTTCCTCTTCACAGGTAAATTTGAAGACTTATTTGTCTTCAACTTAGTGATCAACATCTGGGATCATTGTGAGGAGATTATTCTTTTGCTCTAAGCCTTCGATCCATATCATCAAAACATAGCTGTCTGCAAACCAGGTACCCGGGTTTAGCTAGACACCTACAGTTTCATTATGCCTATTGCAGAGGTACAGTAATTTCCCCCTCTCTTTTAAGACTGAATGGACTATACCTATAGGAGAGTTGATAAGAAAAAAAATAATTTGCTTCAGTATGAATAATTAGGATGAGTTTATTTATAGTAATCATCAATTTAATTCTTCAGTATTGCTAATTTGTGTATCTGATGCATTTTTTTCAGATTTTAGCTACTCAAACTCTTTACGTTATCAAAGAAAACATTGGGATGCAAAGGATATAGTTTTGAGATATACAAGTATGATGTTCTGAGGCTTTTATTTAAGTGAGTTATAATAAATTTCTATCAGATATCAATAAATTTTCAGACTAATGTTCTGGAGTTTATTACTATATTTCCATTATTAACGAGTCACATTTTCTTCTGGCATAAACTGGCACATCTCTGAAATCAATGAGTCTGTGACATCTTATTACAACCAGGAATTGAACCCATTGCACCAGCTTCTGCTTGTTGTTATTCTGTGAAATGAACGGGTTTGGATTTGAGCCCTCAGGATTGCAACAAATAGTCCAGCAATTTTGCATGCCAAAACTGTGGGCTGTTGGTGTGTAGAACAAATGGACAGATGATACACAGAGGGACCTGGAAGCAGAAAGGAATCTCTGCCTGAGCTATTTCACCCTCCACATGAGGCACAACTTTATTCAACAAAACTAGTTTGTTTCATTATGTACTTTTTAAATTTTCTTTTTGTTGCAATATCTAGACATTTTGTGGTTTATTTGGGACATAGAAATTTTGAAAATGTTGTTGTAGTTAACTTTTTGATAAAGTGCCTAGAAGCTTTTTCTTGGAGAGAAGAGAGCTTCATAGTGTAAAAATGTTATCATTTAAATTTCAGTCTTACAAACATTTACAAACATGATCAATTCAGAGGTAGTCAATCTAAAGTTTCTGAACTATGAATGTTTTGCAAGCATATGGTGTGAACAGATGATATAGAATAGAATAATAGCAGTTTGTAAAAGCATGTTAGCATTATCATGGCTGAGTTTTAAAGTTATCCAGCTACTAAATTCGAGAAACTGGTATAACTCACTTTGTCATGTAGAGCTACTCTATGTAAGTGCTATAACTGGAGTTAAAAATTTATAATATAAATACCATGAATGCATATTTACAGCTAGTGATGTTTCTTAAAATCTGTTTAAGTAAAAAGACTAAGAAAAAATATTTTTTGAAATTGTTTACCACTAATTTTAATAGAGTAAATAATACTTTTATGCTATTCAGACCTCAAGAAATAAAACACTTTTTTTCCAAGGAATTCACTCTGCAGATTAAGTACATTATATACATTTTATGAAGATTCCTTTAATTGGTCATATGAACACTAATTTTCAAAGAATAAGGGAATATTTTTAGCCAGTTGTTCTTTGGTAACTTTTGTGCCAAAGATGATTCAGAAAATAACATATTTTTACACTGAAATACATGGTCAAAGAATGACTACTAAAATGGAAGAAAATGTATCACATAGAGGAAGGTGGGAGAAAACTTAAAGGTATTTTGGAAAAGACGGTAAAAATACTAGGAAAGAAAGGTGGAATAGAGCAGTGTGAAATAAATCCTCTGTCTGGGTACAGTTTTAGTACTGGAACTAGAAAAACTAAGGAATGAATGTGATACCACAGGTATGAAAGAAGAAACAAATGTGGAAGTGAATAAGTTACTAATATACTATGTAAACAAAAAAGTAATCCCTGTATTTCAGATAGGGAAAAGATTCTAGGAAGAAACAATCAAGGATTGTTTAGGAAATTATGTTTTATTAGATTTCAAGACCAGAAGAGACCACCATTGTTAACCATTTTAAACTCTCACATCATAACCTGAAGAATTTAACAAATTATTTCACATAGTGTACATAATTTTTGATTGAACCAGCATATATCTTTCAGTGAGATATTCTAAAGACTCAATATGCTGAAGATCTATACCTAGGTTATTCAAGACACTAGTAAACCACTCTATTAAGCTAATACACTGTTTTTCTTACAATTTCAACCACTGGCTCTAGTTACATTTCCTGATGGATCAAAGACTCTTCTGCAATTTTAGCAATGTCATGGACCAGTAAGATATGGTGGTGACCTTAGTATAAGACAAAATGAACCAGGACACTAAAAAAAGGACAGTGTTGAATAGCAGATTTAGGCAAATACGAGGACTAGGAAAAAACTGGGAGGAAATATGTGATGTCAGTTTTGTGAAATAAATTCTCATCACAGGAGAAACATGGCAAAAGAAATCACATTTTTGCCAGATGCATGAAAAGCAAAACATATGGCTTGTTCGTCTCACATTTTTTGCATATTTCTTCTGTGTTGACAGACAGGTTTTGGAAGATGGAAAGTGCCTTTCATTGAAGTGAAATGTCCATATACTTTTTATCATTCTTACTATTATTTTGCCAGCTTGAAAAAGACTGTTTCAAATGGTTAAAAAATATTCCAAGGAAAATTAAAGCCAGAAATACACTGGAAAAATTCAAGAACAAGCCAGAAATTTTAATCAAGTCCTACAATTCTATAAAATATATCATTCTGGGGGAGCCACATTTTTTCCAAAGTCCTGGGGAAGGGGTTTTAGCAATGGAAGAAAACAGTAGTAATATATCCCCTTTTTTGTCAGGATAGAAGAAAACCTGTACAGATTTTGCTTTTATTTCCCCATTTTTTTTAATACTTTTTACCTGTCACTGAAAAAGAAATCCTGTTCTTTTTGAAGACAGTAAACAAAACAAATTAGAGGAAGCATCTTCTTATTTTTTAAGACATTTTAAATTTAAAAACAGAAAAGGAAAAAAATAAAGGTAAAGTCCTGTCCCACAGCAAAAAAAAAATCTAATTTTTCTTCACCTGTGAGTGTGACAGTGCTTAAATGTGGATGCCAGGTCCTTGGAATAGGTGTCACAGATGGACTCCCAAGTTTGTTTCAGTCAAAGGAGGCAGTCTGGCAGCTGAGAATGGGCTTTGCAATACACAGTGTATTGGGCAACAGGACAGTGAGACAGTGAAGGAATTTGCCTTCTTCAAGGCCTGAAGTATGTGTCCCTTGAGCAGAAGCATTTGGTCTTGTTTCATACGTGCTAACTCTGCAACTAGATGTCCTAAGAACATGTCATCAGGACATCTAAAGTGCCTCTAAGCTCAAAGCAACTCCATTTGGACATAAAGCATAGATATAGGAGACCATACTGATTTTTTTCCAAGACCTTTTTTCTCAAGGTAATCTTGTTAGCAGCACAGACCACTTGACTTACCTCTTCATTTTATCAGGGTCTGGGTACTGGAAGCAAGGAATGTAGGTGCAATGCTTTCCACACAGAAGCAGTTAAAGGGAGAACTTTATTTATAAAGGTTGATTTCATGGCCCATTCATTCATTTTTTCTTTTTTCTAGTTTGTTTCTCCATCTTGTCATTTTTGAAACATTTTTTTTTTTTTTTTTTGAGTTGTGTGAAACCACAGCTCTCAAAACTATGACAACACTTATGAGTAACTGCTACTGTGCTGATACGTAAGCATCCAACTTTAGTGCAATGTGTCTTTGAAAATGACCTCAAAGTGATGACACTAATGATTTTGATTATGAAGTGGAGAAGAGAATAGATAACCAATAATTAATCACCAACATATATGTTGGCAAAGTGAAAGAATTACTATGGATTAAAAATTAAATGAACTATCCAGTTCATGTAACAAGAATAGAATTAGGCTATACATCAGGGAGGTATTTAATCAGGCATCTAACTTAAGTAAAGAGATGCCCACTGAAATGCATTGTTTAAAAACAAGAGTGAAATGGAGTCAATGAGATAAAATAGTAACCAATAGGACTACTTATGTTTATAAATATTTAAATACCTCTGGGGTAACTAAGGATATGTTTTGCATGAAGGAGTAACATAAAATTCAGTTCATGGATATGCTGTCAGCCAAATATTTTAATGGCATTCAACAACTATAAGAATCTGTCTGAGAACAAGTTGTATAAAAATTGAATAAGGATCCTGAGATATATGCATTTGTACAATACCTTTATAAATCACTCCTGCAGAACAGAGGAGTCAGCATCCTGTTATGCACAGCTGCTTGCCCAGCGAACTTCAAATAAATAAAAAAATAAATATAAAAAAAAAACCTAATGTGGAAAAATACTATACAGCTGAAAAATTAGACAAGCACAGTTTGTACTGGATCATTAGTCATGTATTGGCAAGTCCTGATTATCAAGGGTGTCACCAGCTCAGAAGTCATTTGGCATTCTGATTTAGCCTGTAAATATCTAGTCACATGCTAAATAATATAGTAATTTTTTGCTTATGTTATTTTAGTATAAGATTCTTTAGCTATTTAGAAACTCCCATGAATGTTTTGGAATTTCAGCATACAGAACAACTGGAGAAGAAAGCCCTTATCTAAGCCAGTTATAAACTACTCTGTTCTTACAAAATGAGTTATCTATGTGCAACGGTCTATATTGTGACAGTTGATCACACTTTGTTGAGCCGAGCCAAGAAAAATTCATGTAAGATCCAGAAAGCTAATGGCAACTAAAACACAGTTCATTGGTTTTCAGTAAAAGGTTAACATATATAAAACAATCTTCCACAAATAGATGTGAGTCATGGAGCTTTGGTTAAAAACAAGGTCCATTTCAGAGAATGCCCAAGAAAAAACCTGCCCTATGGAAGTGGACAGAAATGGTATTTTTGGAGTGAGCAAAGGAGCTTTACAAATGGGGCAGATAATAGTACTATCTAAATAGCTAAATACATTTTGTAATTTAGGAATTTCCAAAATGTTGAACTGAAATGAATAAAGTTTTCTCTAATTCACAAACACAGAAGATGAGCAAGGAATGCTTTATCCATTCACAAAGCAAATGAATTAAGTTTTTACTATTTCTCCAGATGCATTGGATTAAAAGGAGATCAAGCCAAGGATACTGTTTCAGCCTGCTAAAAGCAAATACTCCATTAAAAGTAGATTAACACTGAAAGCACAATTGTTCTACACATTTTTCTTAAAGATGTTAATGTCACCTACTAGGGTGCAAAATACCAATGATGACTGGAAATGTTAGGTCAGAGACTAAAGGTGAATTCAGGGTGAGAAGTGTCTTAATAGAAGGAGAGAAAGAAACACTGGTATACCCAGCCAGGAAATCTAAAGATGAATTGCTATGATGGCATAGCTTATGCTTTTCCTTTAGGGATAGTGTATTTATTAATAACTAGAAGATATCAATGTAAGATCTGCAATGAAAAGTGTTGTTTTGTTGTGGTTTTTGTTTTGTTTTATTTTTTTTTTTTTTTTTTTTTTCTATGAGCAGAATTCAGCAATATCTACAGGGAAATAAAAGGGCCTAGCTTATATTTATTTATTTACTATAATACAGGTAGGGAATTGCACTCAAAGTTTAATATGGGGAGAACATATTATCATAGGTTTGTGACAGATGCATAGCCAGAGAAAGAGAATAGATTTTCTAGCATCTGCATTCTTTCAAAACTGTTCTAGGTTAATAGGTTTGTATTGCCAAGGTTTTGACATTCCTAGATATTTATTAGTCTTCCCTCAAATATTTAGGGGATAGTTAAGAATTATTGAGATTTCATTTTATTGGCAATCCAAGACTTATTTCTAAAATACTAGAACGTACTCCATGTTTCAGGGAAAAATCACAAGAGCAGGAAATCTCACCAGCAAAAAGTTTTTATGACAGTAACTGAAACAATCTTTTAGACTGGGCAGGATTTGTAAAGGCTCTTACCTGCCTCTAGATAAAAGGCATGCTATGATTTTAGGAATACAGGAGGGATGAAAATGAGGAATAGCACTTAAAACCAAAAGCAGTAGACACATATCTACTTATATTATTCATGAATTGTCATTTGACTCAGAAGTCAGGGTTTTGTTCTCTACGCACCAATCCTAATAGCTCAAACAGTGTCAGAACATTGCAATCACAGAGTAATATAGCAGTAAAAAGAAAGCATATTGGCACTTGACAGTCATTTGGAATAGTAAAGTGGCACAGTAATATAGTAAGTGAGGTCAGTGTCTACTTAGGAGCTGTAATTGTTTACAAGTCTGTCTGGAAAAGCTGGTTTTGATGTTTACAATCAAGGTTCTTGGTGAGCAGAGATTTGGCCAGACTGGTGGAAAAAGTAATGTTTTTTTAAAAACATTTGGCTTTTAGAATGGTTTCCAGCCGTTATATTTGTGGTCACTGAAGATGAATACCCACTAGGTCTCAGAGTACTCCTTGGAGCTTATGATTTAGGCATTACTAAGACAATTAGCAAGGTAGCTGTGGATTCAGTTTTGACAATTTTAGGTTGCTGGCTTTTTATTTTGAAAGGTCCTCAGATGCAGTTTTTCTGGCCAGACATGTAGTCAGGTTTGTTAGAAAGACATATCTATTTCTCTCCTTTTTCCACTTGGTTACAATATTATTTGCTTTAAGAAATCAAAAAAAGACTTTAACAAGAATGCTGTCACCTGTGGCTCAGTACAAGGGCTTAAGTAGTACATGAATATATATTTGGAGCCCAGACAAAACCTCAGTGGAACCAGAACTAAGCTTTCAAAAGTCCATGTCATATTTATGTAATATTTTCTAATATTTCACATGCAATTACACTTAGTGTCTGGTTGCCTTCTAACTTACCTGCCTCCACTTTGTGGCTTCCCTAGTCAACAATTTAAACATTATAAAAAAAGAATAAATCTTTTTATCTCTGTCTATTTTATGGATTTTAGGAGCTGAGTCAAAATGAATTTACCAATGGGCCAGATGGGGATGTATAAAGATGAAAATAGATTTCAGAGCTGTTATTTAATTCAGGAAGCATCTGTGGGTGGTGAAAATTAAACAATGTCATCTATCCTGAGTTTTACTGGACTTGAGATTCCTTTTCCTCTTCTGTAGGGAAAATAAAGATTCAGCAATCATAGTTAGTCTAAACTGAGGCCTTGTTTTTAGAGATGACCCTAAAAATAAAAATTTATTATCAGTTCCACATTTTCACCAAAACCTTTTGCCAAAGGGTTTTTATACATGTAGTTATATTGCTCATAACAAAATTTGAGTTTGTAATAAAGTTCTTGCATGGATCTATATAATTGTTTTGATGAAGTATGAGGACATCCAGTCCTCATTTTAAAAAATGGGAAAAAAATGACACTGTCTTGTTTTTCCTCAACTCCATATAATTTGGCTGAAGTTGCCTTTACAAGAACAAATTGTTTAAATCAAATTATGGTATGTATACCAATAGCAGTGGTAAAGCTACTTCAAAGTATGAACAGAAAAATATCTGGCCTGCTGCCTTTTCCCCAGAGAAGATGGGGAACAGCTGCTTGGCCAGTGAGCTCTGTCCTCTCCACTAAGTGGAGATGTATGGCCCACAGCAGAGGTGGCAGATGTTGATGTCTTTGCTGCCAACTGATGCAACTGAGTTCCTACTCTGTGGTGGCATTCTCTATGCAAGTCACTGCAGATATATGGAATGACACCTTTTTGTCTATCTTTTTACATCAAAATATGCCTACAGTTTTCAGTAATCTGTAGTTTACGTACAAGTATTTCCTCAGTCAGCATGATCTGGTGTGAGCCTAACCTAGACTATAGATATGGTTTGTTAAGATTCTTCTTACAATTTATTTTTGAGCTAGTCATCTTTAGTCATTTTTTGGTAACTAAATTATTTAGAATAGGTCAGACAAATCACTCTCTAGAAGTGTTTAGGCTTTTTTGTCAGTCTGCAAAAGGAGTCTTGACACAAGTTAATATGTGTGTGTACACATTGCAAGCATTTAAAGTCAGGTCACACGAATCCCAATATTTGTGCAGAAAATTCTCACAGTGGCTTAGAATAATTTGATAAGACTGGAAATAGATAAATTAAAGATGATTGATTAGAATTACTCTTTCAAAAGGTTACATGAAGTAGTCATAGAAAACCTAAGTCTGGAAGTTTAAGGAATGCAGATATTACAAATGTGCATGTATGTATGAGAGACTGTGTACATTCAAATGCCAAATATTTTTTATGGTCATATGTTCTTTACATGGGTGCAAATAAGTCAACACCCAGTATGTGACATTATCCAGGGACAGATATTTGGAAACATGTATGAAGCTTTCTGGTAGACAACCATAGAAGAATTATGCAATGTGAGATTCCTCTTTATCTTCTATCAGATAGTGGCAAGTTGATGACCTGTACTGTAAAGGATATGAAAAAAAGGACTAAGAATCTCACTTAGACAAGGAGGTTCACAATAATTTCTACTGGAGTTCTTATCTACTCAGTGCTCAGAGGAGAATAAATCTTAAAAGCTAAACTACTAGAATACTTGCCTCTGTTTTTCTTTTACTGTTCTTTCGTTAATTCTTCCATGCCAATGCACATACCAATACCCAGGCTTTGTATTATCCTGCTTGTATGTTAAGATTAATATAGGACTTATTTAAATAAATAAAATATCTGGTTAAAAAAGTGGTAGGGTGTTGGGAGTAATGACATATTATTAATTAACATTTGCCTTCTTTAGTTGGAAGAAATGCAGAGTTCATAGCCTTTAGTTTGGGTGAGGTGGCAGTATTACAAACAAGTTAGGGAGAAAGGCTTAACTGTACTCTACATAAAGAATAAAGCTAGTAAACAAATCTCACTTGGATAACAAGCAGACTACAGAGCTTTGGCAGCCTTGTATTTGTATTATTTTTGCCCTGTGTTGTTTTTTTAATTAAATGAAGCAAGGCAGAGCATTCAGAGCACGACTCAAGCTATTGCTAAAAGTACTAAATTGGATTAGTTTGGCATTTAAGTCCTGGTAATTTTAACTCAAGATGCTTGAACTGTAAAGAAGGGAAGCCTTGAGAAATGAGACTGAGGTCATTGCTTCTGAAAAGTCCACATACTAAGCATCAATACAGAAGATTCCTCTTAATGCTGTTTCTGTGTCATCCATATGACCTGGTTACATAGTATGTCTTAGCAAAACAGTTTATTACATGTTTCTGCCCATAATTTGGGAGGGTTCAGGAGAGAGGGAATTAAACATGTAGGAAATTAGAGGACATTATACATGGGGTGTGTTTTGGAAAAAGGCACTGAGTACATCTTTTTTCATGTTACCAAGTGTCCTTTTCCAGAATGTTTCAATGCACTGTGCCTGTGACATCATAACATTAAGAGTTTGTTTTGCATCTGCTCCCATTCTACACACTACAGAGCACACCAACAGGAAGCTTCCCAAAAAGGGGAAACTTAACCATATGACTGAGAGGGATACTTAGACTAATAACTTTCTGAAATAGTTTAAATTGCTTTACATGCCATGTTAATAGAACTACAAAGAAACACAGTACATAAACTGCAAAGATCCTCTTTTGCCTGTGAAGAGACTTTTAATTTTCCTTTTTTTTTTTTTTTTTTTTTTTTTTTTTTAATTTGCTTTTCTTCCTGATGGATGCTAGCTAGAGAACTTCAGTATTAATATAAGGTGAAGAGGAAAAAACATTTAGGCAAAGAAAGAGGATGACATAAGTCTTAAAGGTTCAGTAGCTTCTTGTCTACTTCAGACTCCTGGATTAAAAAAAAAATCATCCACTTTATACAGGAGCATAATGACCTTTCATTTATTTACCACTCTCTGACAGCAAACCCTCTGTGCCTTCACATGTTTGCAGAGCACCCAGCTCAGTCTGACCTCACTTCTTAGTGAGACTTTCCTGTTACTCTTATGCCAATATTTACCAACCATGATTACTAATGTTTGTAAGGCCATATGCTGTTTCTGCAAGGAAGTCTGTCTAACTTGAGATGAAAATCACGTTTTATCTAATAATTTTCACTTATCTGAATAAATCTAAGGATGGATATCAAAACTGTTTATCAGAAAGGAGAGTGACTTGTGCCAATGATTTATTTTTGAAAGTGTATTTTATCATATGCCATGTTACTCTATTTAAATTACCTTCAACTAGGAATGTAATTTTACATCCTTTGTTTGTAACAACATGATTTTCATTTATTACATGCCAGTTGTAAAGTATAGGTCATTATCAGACAGTAAGTAACTGACTTCAAGTTGTCCAGTGATGGGATTTTGCTATACTGGATAAATTTTAAATGTGTCCCTTTAAAAGACCAAAACATTATTCTTAGTCCCATTGTATTAGTGGTACAAGAAAATTTTATGCCTTCATGCACACAAGCACTGGGGGGGGGAGGGGGCAGGGTGCCAGGGAAAAAAAAAAAAAGGAAGATTACCTACCACCTTCTCTCTTCTTGGAAAGTTCATAGACCAAAGTATCAGAGTGTTTTCTTAATGCTCCCTCTAATAGAGCTCAGTGTTGAGTCCTAAGTCACAGATCTGACTTGGAGGATACAATCTACATGCAAAGGGTGTTACATTTCCACCTGACAGGTTCTAAACTTCCTGGCTGTAAAATGCAGAACCATAACTGCATAAGCACTGATTACCACATCTCTGGAACAGGTGTTTATTGCTATAACAATTTCTTCTTTTTAATGGTCTTCCAGTGATGAAGATAAAGCAGTAATGAAAATTCAGTTTCCCCAAACCAGATTCATCCTTAAGACATATGAAGAATTTTCAATATCAGTGACTATGAGGGGAAACACTGTTTTGTTTAGCCACTGATTCTTCACCCTTATTGTCACAATAGCGATCAGCATACCCTCTTGAAACCTGATGGTTTTTATGTTTAATATACTATTGTAGCTCTTTTCACCTCTTCAAATTATGCAGAAATTATTTAATCTATTCCAAACAACACTGGCAAAAAAAAGATAATATTGAAGACAGGATCACACTATAAATATTTATTGCACCAGGCTAAAAGTAATAAAATAACATTCATCTAGAAAACTAAATTCTTGATAAAAGAAATTTAAAATTAGTCCCTGCAGAGCTATTTCAAGAGTCTTTCCTGACATGTATAGGCACAAGTGCTCTGTTAAAGAAACAGAAAGCATTTATAAAGACTGCAGCAAGTCAACATTTGCTTCCATAAAAAAATGACAACAGCAAAACAAACCCAAAATCCAAACCAAAAAAACCCTCCAAAGCAATTCCACTTCAAACTGAATCTAATAGTAGATCCTTGATGCATTATTTTTCATTTATGATTGGACTCTTAGAAGAAGTAAATACATAAAATCGTACAGCAGCAGAATGGTACTACTCATATGAATAATATCTACTTTAAAGTGTATATGATGAATCTTCACTGTTATGATAATCCTGGACTAATACAAGATATATTTCTTACTCATTTAACATAAAATTGTGTAAAATATTCTGCTATTTTTTAAAAAACGTAATAGGTGTTATTCACAGAAGTATGCATCTTGTCATGTTTTCTGTTAAAAAATAATTGAGAGAAAATACTAATGTTTGTTGCCTTGTTACAAATGCATGGCAATTGAAATTATTTCTTAATGGTGTCATTAGAGATGGCTGTTTCCTTCTTGTAATCTTGCCTGTCATTGTGAAAAAAAAAAAAAAAAAGGAAAAAGTGACAAGTAACTGTCAAAATTTGCAATCCATTTTTTATACTTAAAGCTGTTTCTAAAAACTTTAAAAAATTGCACAGATATGACAAATGAAGTTATAATCTAACATATATGATGACAATTAATTCTTCAGTGGATTCTGTTCTGAATATAACTGTTTTCTTTTTACTGGCTTTCCCAACAAAAAGATATTTTAAAGTCCTGTTATGACATGAATTACTAGAAACATCATCGCTAGTCTGAAATAAACATACAGTTAGACAACTGTCCATCTCCTATTTGAGGATGTCTGGGAGTCCAAGCTTAGGTGTGGCTTCCCAATCTATGCAACCCCACACAGAAGGATGTGCCATGAATACACTATGAGCAACATGATGCTGAGCATGAAAAGGTAGAGGCTGTCTTCTGCCATAACAGCCTCATGGTTACAACTTTGACTTTCAGTGGGAAAACTTGGATGCAATCTAACATTATCTAAAATTTTGAAATCTATTTCTCAGAGAAGAAGTTGCTAAGGTAAGATATACCCTGGGGAAGAGGAGAGGACCCTGTACCCCTTCTGGTGCTGTTACCTCCTGTGCTGTCAATCACACGGGGCAGAAAGGACTAACAGACACCTGAAGTCCATGACTTATAACTAGAGCATCAGTGGAAATGAAGCTCAATAATGCACCAGTTTCCTGGTTAAAGTAGAAACCCTACTTTCGTAGCCTAGCAGATAGGACATTCAGGTGGATAGCAGCTATATCAGACAAATTTTTCCTGCTCCTGGGATATGCTACAGGGATAGTGACTGTGTTAATGCTCCAGTCTGAAGGTCCTTCCAGGCTGCAGATCTCCACTATGCAGCAGGGACAGTGGTGACAAGACACCACGTTTTGCATTGGGTCAGTCCTGGTAAACACAGCTCAGTTCAAACAAGAAATCTTGAATGCAAACTGACGGATCATCCAACTGCTGCCAACGGCTTTTGCTATGCAGGTAAGCTATTGGTACTGTTGCTTAGAAAACAGACATTATGAAATTAACCAGCAACTGAGAGTCAAAAGGATTCAGTTAATAAAAGAGGCATTGTTAAACAAATGGGTGTAGAGTAGGTAGTCTGAGTACCTCTAGCCATGTTGTTCTCTGTCTGACATCTTTTTATAAAGTTGTATTACACTGTGCACAAAATGAAAATAAGATTCAGTAGCTTGAGAGGGAGTTAATATACAGAAAATTATTTTTAAATGGCTTAGCATTATGACAGGTAGAGCTTCAAATATTTAAATCAAATATTACTTTTCATTAAAAAAAAAAAAGGTTAAAAAACAAACTAAGATTAATTAAAAAATCACCTACTTTATCTCCACCATGATAAATCCTCAGCTGGTTCCTGGAGAGATCTAATGTGTCTGAATGCTCCAGAGTAGAAACTATCTCCACCTACTCAAGAAACTATGTAATGAGTCTTGCACAGAGGGCACTGTCGGGCACTGACCCATGGTGCAGGTTTATTCCCCGCAACATCAATCAGGAAGGCTATTTGAAAAACAAGGTGTATGGAGAGCCTTATTAACTCTCTCTGCACCAGAACAATTTACTAAATATAGAAGCGTACCACATTTTTTTTTTTTTTTCTGGTAATTTTGGTTGTAAACAGAGAAACACAAAAGCCACAAGTAACTGTAAATGTTTTAATCCTAAATTTGTGCATGGTTATTTTTAACTCAGGACTTGTTTTTTGAAAGTGAGGAAGAGGGAATTGCTGTAAAAAGCTTCTTTCTCATTCAGATCAACCTATGTACAAAATAATTGCCTTGGTATTATTCTGCATCTACACTGTTGGTGTACTCAAATAAAGATTTGATTCAGGAGCTGAAGTTCATGTTGAACTAAGAAAGATTTCCTTGTGTAACCTTCTGTGCTTCGTCTGATTGAGAGAACATGGGGGGTGCTTTCATTAGCTAAGTGAGCTGGATATAGATATTGTGCTGATACTGGTTTCTTATGTATCAAGTCTCAAGTCCGAATACAGTAATTTAATAACACCACAGGCAACCTATATTCAGGCAGTTCAACAACACAGAAAGAAGTCAGGAAGTCTAAGACTTTGATGTACTTTTAGGTAAAGAGCTTTGTGTGTTTTAAAAAGAAAGGGACATTGTATGTCTTTTACCATTTCTAAAGATGCATTGTGCTGTATGGAATGGATTTTGCTGCTGTATGCATCAGTATTACACCTATGTAATTCCAAAGCTGTGCTGGACTTCCACTGATGCTGATGACGAGAGATTGAGACCCCAAATCTGAAATTCAATACATTCTCAACACATAAGTGCTTAACTTCCAAGATATTATGACCGTAGCTGTCTGTAAACCAGCTGTCTCTGCTGATGTGTTGGCATAACACCATCATTGCCTGTAAAGCTATAGACACACAAAGTGAAGATCTGCCTTTTTTTTTCCACTTGACCAAAGATGAAATCAACCAATGTCTAAGAGGTAGATTGGGCTGTAGAGATGATTCTTGGCTAACTAAAGTGAGCTAAATAAATTTTGCAATTATAACATCTAAATACTAGGATTTAGTACAAGTGACACTGTGAACATTTAAGGATTCTCAGCATTATTCTGAATAAACAGAAACCTAAAGCCTGGATGAAATACCAATCCTTTCTCGTACAAGGCGTTTCCTGAAAAAATACTGAGAAGGAATCCCTCCTCTGGGACATATAACTACTGCACAGACATTTTCCCAAGGGGAGGGTATAGACAGATGGTTGTAAATCCTCTGGCTTCTTTCCCCACAAGCCTCACTCCAGACTCCAGAGGACTCTTTGCTTGAAGGCAGACAGAGCAACCACAGAGCTACACTTTTCTCTACAAGTAGCTGTGGAGCACAGATCCTGCTCCAAGCAGAAGGAAAGCACATGGTTCTGTTGCATTCCCATCTGTCCATCAACTTTTGTTTTGGGTTGGAGAATTTGGCTCTGAGGAAATGTGTTTAAATTCATCCTATCCTCTAGTGGATAACAACAGCCATGCTTGTGTTACCTTGTGTAGTAGAGTAAATAATCACTGGAAAGCTGGCAATTATAGTTAAACGGAGGGCAACCTTTTTAGAGAGAAGAAAAAGTTGATGGCTTCCTGGCTCTGAGTTTTGTATATTTCTCTACATTTATTACTGTGTTGAAATGTTTCCTCAAACCAAAATGATGCAACACATAATCTCTTGTTCAGCTGAAACTGTAGATGGCAGAGAATACAGGGAATACAGCTCTAGTCAAAGAAAATAAGAGTAGACATTGGATCTGATCAAGCAGTCTGGGTATTTTATAGCTGTCCTGGCCCTTAAGGAAACAGATCTCCTTCCAAACAGAACCTGTTAGAATGCAGACCTTTTTTGACATGCTAAAAGTCTGTATTTGTTTGATCTTGACCAACAATCTGAATGTATATCAACAGAAAGAAAGCACACATCTGCCACAACAGGCATGTTTACAATCATTTTAATGACACCATTAGATTCTGTTTGCCAGTGTTCACTTATGTCAGCCTTTTATACAAAAAACATGTGAGATAGATAAGTTTACCACCTGTGCACAATGGAAACAACCCATTTTAATGAATAATTTTAATGGCAATACATAGCTCAATAGTTTCCCTCTGTTCACCAACATAATTGTGGGAGCACAATTGTGTTTACCCAGAATACACAGAGTTTTTGTGCTCCTGCAGAAGGTTTCTTTTCAACTGAGCCTAGGCTAAGAATTACTCCAAGCAGAGCTTTGCATACTTGCAAACTACACAAACACTTTTTAAAGATGGCCCACTTTAGAAAGATTTTGAGCTGACAGGTGGGTTTAGTTTTAAATGAGAAATCCTGTCTTAAAAGACATCTGAAAACATCTACACACTATGTTAAGCTTCTCTAGATTTAAGTGTTTTAAGAAAGTTAAAGAGCTTGTCTTTGAGGGTTTAATGTTGTTCCCGCTGATGTCACTGGGAAAATTCATGATAGTTTCTAGAGAGCAGAGTTAAAATTAAAATGGAATATAGGTGGTGTCACATAAAGTGTCACACAAAAAGTCACAGAGGCTGAAGATGCAATAACAACTTTCCATTGCAGATGTGAAAAAATTCCTGATGTTGTATTAGTTAAGACAAACACACAGATGTCTTCCTCACTCAAATCCTCATTGTACTGCTATTAAATCTCCCGGAACCTCAGGCATCGACTGCGCCTTATTGTGCAAGATAACCAAAGAACAAAATAAAAGACTCGCAGACACAAAGAGCTTAGCATCAAACCCACAAGGGTGTTTAAATCTCATCGACTGGATGGATATTTATAGTCTAATTATCTAACATGTAATTAGCACTCCTTCTGAAGAGAGAACAGAACAGGGGATTACATTTGATGTTGCTGAGATATTACAAGGGGTTCTGTGTTATAGAGTACAGGTTTTTATGTAAAGGAAAATCATGATACAAATACACAGCCCAGGTCTGTCTTATCTCTTTGCTCAAAGGGCACTGAAGAAAACCACTGCAAGACAAACAGCAGTGGTGAAGGTGTGAACTGCATATAGGTCACCTGCACAAATCAACATGCATCTATGTAAGAAAATTCAGCTGGAATCAGAACTGTACTAACACCTGGTCTTTGTTAAACTATACATGATTTTAACACCATTTTCAAAAGGAATGTCATTATCTACAAAGATGGAATTCAATATGCACTTAAAGTAGTTACTGACTGGTACTTCCAGAGAAAAACTGTGGTGTTTAAAACGCAACACAGTAGAACAAACAAACAAAAAAATCAGCTAAAATCTGGCTTTTTGAATTTTCCAATTCACTAAATGAAGTTCCAGTGAGCAGTTCTGAGTTTTGTGTTTGCTTTTGTTGTTTTTTTCTTTCAATTGCTGGAAAAATATTAGTTTTTAGTTTCCATTTAAACATTCAAAGGGAACAAAAATTCCTTTGCCTTACACAAGCTATGTTTATTAGAGATAGGTTAAAAAAAAAAATAAATTATAGAGCTTTCTTCATGTGATATTTTCAGTTCTGTTTTCTTACTGCCTCATGTATCTTGCATTCCTAACAGGTAACACTGCTTCTACATCCCAGAAAATGAGACATGTTACTATCTCAATTTTTTTTTCTGAAATAATTCCCATGCAGAATGCAAAATGGGATTTTACAGTTTTGTTAAGGATCTTAATTAAAACTTACTGTGAATCTTAAAGTAGTAAAAATAAATTTTAAAATATACTTGAATAAAGCAAAAACATTTCTTGCAATCAGCATTTTAAATTATTGGCATTAAGCATAGCAGAGAGCTGCTGGTGGTTACATTTTCAAGCAGATTTGCAAAACATAGCATTATTCAGCATCTTGGGCTATATGGCATCTCAGAAATGTCAGGGGCAGCTTTTAAGCAAAACATTTAATTGCACACTTACGCATGTATCTAAGTACCACTGAACTATGTGAAAACAAATTAAAACAGGGTTTGAACATGTACTTACATTTAAGTACAGTGTTAAGAACAATCCTGAGCTGGGATCTATAACATTTCCATTTTCCAAACAATCAGTAAGCCACTCTAGAGTATTTAAGGATGTTCTTTCATATTTCACAGGTGGGTAGTTAAATAAAATGGATTTTTTTTTTTTCTTCTTCAGGCTGTTTTAAATTGTTTTTATAAGGAGAATTTTATATGCACTTCACTGTGTAAGTTCAGCAAGCTCAGCTCTGACACATGCAGTGTATAAACCAGGTGCTCTTATTTTCCTGCTGACATGAATGCATGATTCATTAAGAAGCTGGATTGCCCATCACCAGCTCATGTGCAGTAGAAGTTACAATGCAAGTAAATTGAAGTTTTGCAGTTAATCTCTCAATAAACCATGTTAACTGGGAGGTTCTTAGTTATCACAGAGCCAACAAGTTGGAAAGGCACCTCTGGAGATCATCTAGTCCAACCCCCTGCTGAATCATGGTCAATGAGAGCAGGTTGTCCAGGAACATGTCCAGTCAGGGTTTGAATAACTTCAAGCAGGGAGAATTTACAGTGTCACGGTGGTAACCTGGTCCAGACTTCGTTGACCTTCACAATAAAAAAGTGTCTCCTTATGTTCAGATGGAATTTCCTGTGTTTCAGTTGATGCCCACAGCCTCATACTGTCACTAGGCTCTACTGAGAAGAACCTGTCTCTTTCTTCTTCATTCCCCCCATCAAGTATTCATACACACTTCTAAGATACCCCTGAGCTTTCTCTTCTCCAGGTTGAGCCGCCCCAGCTCTCTCAGTATCATTGAATGATAGATACCCCAGTCCCTTAATCATCGTTATAGTCCTTCACTGGATTTGCTCCAGTAAATGAGTATCTATGTTGTACTAGAGAGGCCAGCACCAGACCCAGCACTCCAGATGGGTCTCATCAGTGCTGAGGAAGAATCACCTCCCTGGTCCTGTTGGCAATGTTCTGCCTAGTACATGCCAAGAAGCTTTTGGTCTTTTCTGCCATAAGAGCTCATAGCTGTCTAATGTTCTGTTTGCTGTCTACCAGAACCACCAGGTCCTTCTCTGCAAAGCTGCTTTCCACAAAGTTGATCCATAGTGTGTACTATTACATGGAGTTACTCTTCCCCATGAACATGACTTGGTATTTTTATTGTTGAATTTCATGAGATTTCTGTCAGTCCATTTCTCCAGTCTGTTGAGGTCCCCCAGAATGGCAGCACAGGTCTGGTATATAAGCAGCTCCCCCAAGTTTTGTATCACCTGTGAACTTGCTGAGGATACACTTGGTCTCAACGTCCATCTCCTTAAGGAACAGTTAACAATTTAACAATATCAGCCCCGATATCAATACTTGGGTACACCATTTGTGACTGGCCTCTGTCTGGAGTTCATGATGCTGATGACAATCTTTTGAGCCTGGCAGTTCAACTAGTTTTCAGTCCACCTCACTGTTCACTTATGCAGACCATGTTTGAGCAGCTTTTCTATGATGATGTTATGGGAGATAACATCAAAAGTCTTACCAAAAATCAAGATAAACTATGTTCACAGCTCTCCCCTTATTCGCCAAGTCAGTCATCTCATCATATAAGGTCATCAGGTTGGTTAAGCAAGATTTCCTTTTTGTAGACTCATGTTAACTACTGATCACCTTCTTGTCCTTCATATTCCTGGAAATGGTTTCTAGCATTAGTTGCTTCACTACCTTCCCAGGGACTGAGGTGACGCTCACCAACCTGTAGTTCCCTGGATCCTCTTTCTTGACTTCCTTAGGTTGAAGAGTGATGTTTTCTTTTTTTCAGTCCTCAGGAGACTCTTCTGATTGCCACAGCCTTTCACATATAATCAAGATATGCGGAGCTGCGGAGGAACGACACGCCGAGAGGGACTCAATGTGGGTGATAGAGCATCATATCTTATCCTTTATTGGTCCAGGGTACATATATTTATACAGACAACGATAATTATTATGCCTACTAGTCACTAGCTGATTGGCTTAAGCTCTAAAGGTCGTGTTTGCACGGTCCACCTACTTGTGGTTAGCTAGCAGCACAAGCTTCTCATAACACTAAGTTTCTCAGGCCACTATTTCTAATTCCTCTTAACTTGTATTTGACACACCACAGTACACAAGGCCGAAGCATCCTTGACATTCTTCATGTATCAGCAGCTGCGAGCAGCTGCAGGCAAACCCTAGTGAGGCCCAGCATCAGCGAGGCCCAGCATCAGCCCCTAGAACAGGCTCTGATCATACAACTGCTCGGTGGGCTCATGACCCTTGTCTCTGAGCCATTCTCCAACAAATATAGGTCTCACAATGACATTTTCCAGCTCCTTTAGCACTCACAGGTGAGTGCTGTCAGGGCCCAAGGACTTGTGTATGTCCAGTTTGCTTAAGCGTTTCCTAACCTTGTCCTCCACTGAGGGTAAGTCTTTCTTGTGCCAGAATTTCCCAGTAGTTTTAGGGGCTTGGGACTGCTAAAGGTCAGTCTTAAGACTAAAAATTGAGGTGATGAATATATCATCCTCTTCTGTGTCCTTTGTCACCAAGAACCCCGTCCCATTCAGCAGGGCTCTGTTTTCCCTGTCCTTACTTTTGCTTCTGATACACCTATAGAAAGAAGCACATCTTTTTGCTCTTCATGTCCCTTGCTAGATTCAACTCCAGAAGGTCTTTGTTTTTCCCAACTCCATCCCTCAACACTTGGACAGTGTGTCCATACTCCTCTTCGTCCTCCTGCTCATGTTTCCACTTTTGGTGCACTTTCTTTTTGTGCCTGAATTTAGTCAAGAGTCTCTTGCACATCCATGCAGGCCTCCTGCCACCTTTGACTGATTTCCTTCTCACCAGGATGGATATTTCTTGGGCCTGTCAGAGGTGATTCTTGAATATCAAACAGCTCTCCTGGACCCCTCTTCTCTCGAGGGCTGTATCTCATAGGATATTCCAGACAGATCCCTGAAAAGGCCAAAGTCTGTTCTCCTGAAGTCCAGGCTTGTGATCTTACTTGTAGTCCTGCTCCCTCATCTCAGGATCCTGGCCTGCACCATCTCATAATGGCAGACATACAGTATTGACAACTTATTTATGGCTGGTCATCTTCACCCATGGTAAGCAGAACTGATAACTACTGAAAATTCTCTTATTTCCCAGTATGAGTATCCCGCAGCTTTCCACTGCTGTGTAACCTCTTAAATGAATGTGTGCATCCAGTGTAATGAACTACCTTGTATATTTTTAAGGCTAGTTAATATTCTAAACTAGGGAATGTAATTCCTCTCTTGGAAGATGTGGTTTACAACTGCTTAATGAAGTAGACAGTTTCTTCCTAACATCTCCTTTTCTTTTCAAAACATAAAAATATTTTGGTTTGTGGAGATATGAGTCTAGTCTCTATTCTAACCTCTCTAAATAGTTTTATCTGTTATACAAAATCAATCAATTATTATAGAAACAAACATTTCTAATAAGGCTTTGATTTAATTAATTGAGATTCTCAATGAGAAAGATTATCGTAATATAATAGAAATATCTTTCTTACTGACTAAATGAATAATAAATAGAAAGAGAATCAGAGAATTAGAGAACAGCCCAGGTTGGAAGGGACACCAATAGACCATCTGGTCCAGCCTTTCATTGGAAAGGGAGACTAGATGAGATCATCTAACATCCTGTCCAGTTTCATCTTGGAAACCTCCAGTGATAGGAGGTCTACCACATACCTGGAGGGGTTGTTCCAGTGATTGATTGTTCTCACTGAAAAAAAAATCTTTCTTATATTGAGACAAAACTTCTCCCAGTGCAATTTGTACCTCTTACCCCTTGTCTTTTCTATGCAGCTCCTTGTGAAAAGAGAGACTTTGTCCTCTTTGTAGCAGCTGTTCATGCACTGGAATACTCTGTTCAGGTCTCCCCTGAGCCTTCTCTTCTGCAAGGAGAAAATACCTAACTCCTTCAGTTTTTCTTTATACGGCAGGTTCTTCAGCACTTTGACTATCATTGTGGCCCTCCTTTGGACCACCCCCTGTCTTTCCACATCTTTTATGAATAGTGGGAACCAGAACTGGACACAATACTCCAGATGTGGTATGGTAAGCACTGAGTAGAGTGGGATACTCACATCTCCACCTCTGCTAGTAATGTCCCTGAAGTTACAGCCCAGGATCCAGTTTCCCTTTGTTACTTGTTGCAGTAGTGCACTGCTGACTCACCTTCAGCTTGCTGTTGACTAGGACCCTCAAGTCCCTTTCAGCAAGGCTGCTCCCCAGACACACTGATCCCAGCCTGTGCTGGGCTCTTTGGTTATGTCATCCCAGGTGCAGGACCTTGCACTTGTCTTTGTTAAACTTCATATGATCTTACTAGCCCACTCTTCCAGCCTGTCCAGATGTCTCTGCAAAATGGCACATCTGACACGTCCATCTCTCCTCCCAGTCTAGCGTCATCAGCAAATCTGTTGAGAGTGCTTTCAGTCCCATCATCTAGATCATTTATGAAGATGTTGAAGAGCATGGGGCCCAGTATGGACCCCCGGGGGACTTCACTTGAGACAGGCTACCAGCCTGAGTAAAAAAAATATTATCCTCACTCTCTGAGTGTGGCCTGTTATCTGATTTCCTATTCATCTTTCAGGCCACCTATCTAATCTATACCTTGCCAGTTTGTCCAGGAGAAGGCTGTGGGATACTATGTCGAACATTTTGTCAAACTTAAAAAAGAGATAAATGAAATGCCTGTTTGGCATAATGATCCAGGATTTCCATGTATCTAATATCTTTCATTAGATGAACTTGCCCCAAGATTAATATCGTGCCAATGTTTAAAGAGTTTTGAAGACCAAAATGTGAAAACCAGAAATAAAACACAGTCCATGATGGAAAAGTGAAGTACAAAAATATTTCTACTGTCCTCTACAGATGTATGATTTTTGGTTACCTGCTCCCTTTCCCTTTCCCTTTCCCTTTCCCTTTCCCTTTCCCTTTCCCTTTCCCTTTCCCTTTCCCTTTCCCTTTCCCTTTCCCTTTCCCTTTCCCTTTCCCTTTCCCTTTCCCTTTCCCTTTCCCTTTCCCTTTCCCTTTCCCTTTCCCTTTCCCCTTTATTTCTTTTTGCCAAAACATATCAAAACTTTATTTTCCTCCAGAAGAACTAATTATATTTTTTTCATACATTGTACTGTACAACTATTAGCCAAAGATCACTGATGTTTCTACGCTCTGTGCTTTACAAAAATATGGTAGGAATCAAAACTTACCTCTAAGACCCTACAAGTTCCAAGTGCATGAAGGTCCATCATACTGGCAACTGTGAATATATATTGTAAAATTATATGCTCTAATCATCCACTTCATCTTTTGGAGCAAAAAACTTGAATCTGCTCAATAAGAAGATACATCCTTATGCCTTGGATCTTATGGAAAATACGCAATACTTTTGAATAAAGACTAGATGCAAATAAAAAATAGGAATATTTTAAGTTAAAATTTTAATCCCACTAGTAGTTTTATAATAGATTTGCTGTTTAATTTATACAGACATTGTTAACATCTTAATGTAAAGTCTATGTTATATTGAACCTGTTGACTCAGGTAGAGGAGTGGTTGAGAGGGTCCATGAAAATATATTCACAATTATCTGATGGAAAAGGTGTGGGTAGGACCACAAGCTTGACACATACTGTGGCCAATGTCACATTAAACTAAGGCTGAGTTTCCCATTACGGTATGGTCAAAGACACATTCCTGAAAGATCTTTTTCCTGGCTAAGAGGAAGTGGAAGTTTTCATTGCTTGTCAGTAGAAATCTTTTTCCCTTTGTGGATTAATCCTGCATAGAGGACAGTCTGGATGAGATCAGGGGTCAGGAGTCCTAAGCCCAAGGTTTTTTTTCAAAGTGTATTTAACACCAGTGAAATGACACAGGTAAATGAAATAATGTTGCAGAGAGTAAGGAGAGCAAGACTTCAAGGAGGTGTCTATTTATTAAACAAGCAGAAGACAGTAAGAGAAAACCAATTTGGGTTATTTTTTTCTTATCCCCCTTTCCCCCTCCCCAGTAAATATGCATGACTATAAAAGAAAAGAAAAATCACAGGGGAAAGAAAGCCAGAAAAGTGAAATTAAAGTATTGTACACACTACAACTATTCCATAAATGAACCTATTTGAAGCTTTGTTTGTGTCTGTCCCTGAAACCACTATTTGTGTTTCTTTCAGTTAAAACAGCTACTTACTGTCTTACAAAATTTTTACTGTTTATTGCTCTAAGAGAGAAGCATCTCTACCATGACAGGCTGTGACTACTCCACGGTCCCCAGCCGTTTACTATAAAAAGAGAAAAAGAGCTTGATGTCCTCCCCACTCTGATTCAGTGTGTCCCAGACATCCACAGCTGGTATATATACGTTCCCCTCTGTTGTAAATGAAGTTTGATTTCTACCACTCCTGACTACAAGCAGGACCTAAACCATTAAAATCTGCATGTTTGCTTTTCAATGAAATCAGCAAACCTTAACATCCAGCATACGAGAGCAAGAGAGTTCTGACCCATCCAGTTCATAATGAGCCAGCTTCAAGGTCCTAACAAAACACATCTAATACTATAAAAAACCCTTTCCATAGTCAGTGTGAATCATAACAGCTCTAGTCTGTCTTAAATTTAGAGTCAGAGATCCAGATTCAGGTAAAGAATCTTGGCACTTCTCTCCATATATTGAGGAAATTTGGGAGATAGGAGGGTAAATCTGTTCCACATAGTGCTATCCAAATGCCACATAAAGCTTTCACTGGAAAAATCATAAACCCAATTTTTCTTAAATAAATTGAGATATACACTCTTTCCAGTGATATGTTTTCTCCTATGACAGCTCACAACAACTGGATTATACCAGAAACACCTTTGGTAATATATTCTGATTTTTATTAAAGAAAAGAATATCAGGGGCAAGTTAGTGGGAGACAAAGTGGCATCACCTGACCTACCACAGAAGATGAAAACTAATTTATAGTGGAACGAATTCTATTAAAGTATAGCCTATCCAGGTTGTCTTCTCTCTATGTAATGCAGCCATGTTTTCTTGTGTCTCTTTATTTTATGTTAACTTCTTTCAAACTTTTCATATTCTACAAAATGTCTGCACCACTTCACCCTGAGGTATTTTTCCCCTTCTTTAAAGAACCATAATGGTCTTTTTCTTTTTTAACTATGCCTGGCATACGTTGAAAGGTATCTTCTAAGATTTCATTTATGATAGCTCAAAAATGTATGTCTTGCTAAGACTACAAAGCAAGCTAATGGTTTTAAAAGCACAGCGATGAAAAGCCTGGCAGGGGAGTCCGTGCTAACTACATACATGGATCACAGAAGAGGGTACAAGAGGTCATTTTTTCCTCCTTCTCTCTTTTTTTTCTACACCCCCACCCCCCACACCCCCCCCCCCCCCCCCCCCGCCCCGATATAGGATCAGTTCAGGTCACAATGGTTACAGCCAATTGCACAGTGGCATTCTTTGCCATTCATCCTCATCCAAATCCTTAATTACAGTCTACACAATCAGAGCTGGAGCAAGAAGTCTCAGCTTTGTATTGTTCTGTGGCAAGTGCTTAGCAAAAAGGCAGGAATCTGATACTTGGTCACAGTTTGCAAACACTGTGGCTGAGCCACCTGAGAGGGTCACATTATTACATCCTGAGACAATTTATTAGTAACGGTGCTTTTCACTTGAAAATCCCCCTAAAACTCCTTCCTTTGCGTAGGCTATCTGAAGGTGGCTTTCACTCAGCAGTGGGTTAAGCGAGATGTAAATAAAATAGACTATCCACCCACTTGAAGTAATTTACAGGAGAGCAGAGAATCGTCATCCTTTCCTTAGAAGTTGTCTGTTAAGAGCTTCAAAACATAGTGAGAGACCCCTTGAACTGAAAAAAAAAACCTGTCTTGAGAGATTCTTTCACGTCTAGAACCAAATAGGCCTGGTACAAGCTTAACTGATGCTTATATATATATATTTTAAATCCTTCATAAAACTTCAAGGGACAAAAGAGAAATTATATATGTGTTCCTTATATCACTTATGTGCTCAACACTACTTATTTGCAACATGCTGTACAAGTCACAGAGAAATGTAGAATTGCCAGCCCTGAATCATAAACCTGCATCAACTTTTATTTTGATTTAATTTAAAAAAGGCAAATAAAAGAATGGCAAAACAACCATAGGACATTTTGTTAAAATGCAGCTTGCTTCGTGATAAAAAGACTTCAAAAATGTCAAGGAAATTTTAACTTATTGATACTTCTTGAAATTCTAGATGCAACAAAGCAAGCTCAGAGGAAAAAAACCTGAAGTCAATATAAATACTCCTGAGGTTTTAGAGAAGTTTAAGATCTAGACACATACGCATAAGTTGCTACTAAGTGTGTGCTAAGATGTTCCCTCTGGTCTGTAACATTTACTCAGTAAAAGTAACCTTATTAAAGTGAACAGGTCTGATGAAAATAATATTACAAACCTGCAGTGTCTGACTTGCTAGAGCCCTCTGAAGTCAAGGAATTATTTGTCCAGCTAAAGGTTACTCTGTTCATGCAATTATTTTCTAGAGAGCCTTCCAGTCCTGCAAAGGTGTCAAAATATGCTGTGGTCAACTAATTTTTGAAATTGTTACAAAGAATTTAAAGAAATAAAATTGACCCCTCTTTAAAGAGCACAACAAAAATAAGACAGACATTTGTTTCATATAATTTTGGCCAAATTCTTTCTTGGAAATATTATTTCTATAGTCATTTGCCTTTTTTTAAAATCAGGCTTTTTTTTTTTTTTTTTTTCATGTTGATCTGGCTACCATTCAGGAATTTATCATTTTATAATTTCTGGTTTTATTACAAGACACAGTGTATCACCATCTAGGCAACATAACATTGGCCTTGCTCATATCCAGGCTATTTGGCACATCTTTTTAAGCTCATCGCATTCACTGAAGACTGTGTGGGTGATTTGAAAGCTGTGAATAAGGGAACTTCAGGTAAGGATTGGAACACACAAACTCAACAGAAGAGAAACAAAACTCCTAAGAGGTGATAGAATTTTAAAGTGCATTTTGAAAGAAAATATTTTCAACAATTTTAACTCTGTGTTAAATTTCACAGGAAGACAAAAAATAATCAACCTTTAAATGAAAAGAGAAAAGAAGGAGAGGAGGACAGGCAACAGATAAGATTTTTAATTTCTTCAACTGCTTTCTCTCTTACAAAATTGTAAACCACCCTTTACATTTACAACAGAGTTTACTAACTTTGTTAATGTATCTTTTTATAAAATATAAGATGCAAGAATCCTAAAAGAAATCAGGTCTTCATCTAATATAGTTTACTATTAGAGCAAATGGAGCGGACAGTTTACCCAGCTCAGTTTCTTGTTTAGAAGTGATATACAAATAAATTAATAAATAAATAAAATCATAATTGAGATTCACTGGAGACATGAAAGACTAGAATCGACAAGTCTATGGAGAGACAGATTTGACTTTTCTTCTGTATTATCTGGACAGTTTATTTTTTCATGTTAATCTCATATTGTCTGAATTAGCAATGAATGTAAACCAAGGTGTCTCCAATTACCCCAAGCCTAAAACACTGCTAAGTACAAGAATTACACCAATACTGCTGAAATAATGGTGTTTACATGACTTGCAATTTCACAGTGATTTTGGCCCTGGAATTTCCAGTGAAATTACTCTGAAATGTAGTCATAATTGCTATCTTAAACCTACTTTTTGTTTTTTAACTGTATTGTCGTATTTAAGGTTACATAGCTGGGAACATCATTCTAAAGTTCCTACTCACCTCATGTCTTGACAGTATAAAAATAGTAAGAAAATAATTAAAGCCATGCATAACCACATTCTGAAAATATTACTCATTATCTTAACAATCTAATGGAAGTTCAATATTTGTGTTAAATCATTGAGTCAACTTTTTCTTAGCATTGTGCTTCATATGTGGTCAGAATAATAGTGAAGAATTGGGCAATGGAGAGAAAGGCAGATGTTTCAATGTGTTACTGAGTTTCCTCTTTGCTCATAAGCAGGAAGGTTACCTTTCCATACATGTAACAATAATTTAATAGAGCACTGGTTTAATGACACACATATTTCCAACTGAAGAAAGGATTCTGTAGCGTCTTTTGTAGAATATATTCTTCCTTTTTCTCATTGTCAATATGGATGAGTTTTTAGTGTGACATATTCCTGAGCCCACCCTGCAGTTGAGTTGACTACCAGAACAAAACATTTAATACACATAGAGTTTAATCTTTTTCCCTGAAAGTCAATGGGAGTTTTGCCATTGACTTGAATTGGAATTCATGTTGCCACATAAAAGAAGAGTGCTTGAAATAACTATTATGTACTTGATTTGGACTATAACCAGTTATACAATCCAGAGTCCTTCATGGGGCAACCAGCTGGAAACATATCACTTGACAAGGAAATATGCTTGATTGTCATGATCAGTCAGACAATGTGCAGGAAATCAGCAGTTCCTAGTGACTAGACTATTACATGTGGAACACATTGCAGTAGTGATCAGAATACAAACTTTGACCTCATATGGGAAAAAAATACAAGAATATATCTATTGTGATGAAAAAAGAAAAACATTCATTTATTAAAAAAAAACAAACAAACCAGTATTTGTACAGATAATTCTACAGAGACTCTATTTCAGTAACTCATATATAAGCAATATTCAGTGCCTTTAATGTTATATAATAAATTGTCTGCACATCTGAATGTCTGTTGTTATACAGAAATTTTAAACACCCCAGTCCCTAGGCTGTATTCAAACATCAAAAAGAATACTTTCTCTATATAGAGCAACAATACATTCACTACTACAAAAAGACCTTGAAAATGGCACTTGTTCTCCTATTTATTCTCTCTCAGTTACTTACAGACCCATTTAGTCCAGTTTATATAAACAAATCTATATTCTTTTTCAAGACCAGAGTCTTCACCTGGAACTTGAATATCAAACTTTTAAATTTTTAGTTCATGTTAGGGTTGCTAAGAAGACAATGTATTTTTCAGTAAGGTAGCAACAGTGCTGGAGTGCAAAGCATGGATGTATCCTGTCTATATGGTACTAAAAATGTAGTACACATATGTAGACTATCCGTCTACATAAAAAACAGACGAAAAAAAAAAAAAAAAGGTTGAATCCCACTGCATAGGTACATTTTTTGTTCATTGCCATACTTTGAACCAGAACTGACACACTCATAATTGAAACAACAGGGTCTTAGCAAGATATTGCCTTTTAATTTCCTGGTCTCAGTCACATCTAACAATCATAATTTCAAATTCATTTATCAGTCTGTACTTTTCAGCATTTGAGAAGTTCTGTGCTCGGTATGGTAATGTGCTCTTTCATTGAAAAAAGGAAAAAAGGGATCTTATGTAAATTAAACATACTCAAACATTAATATTTACACATAGATGGTGTCAATTCAGGAAACACACAATTAATAACATTTAATGTGGAGTGTTACTTAAGCCTGAATTGATTTTATTAGGAGAAGAAAAATTATGTGATCTCAATATAGGTGTTGATTAATCTGAAATATGCAATTCCTCTCTTTAGTCATACCTGACTTAAAAACACTCTCTTACACTACATTATCACCAGTTCTTTAAATGGTAAATGCATTAATAGACATTTTTTTCCCAGATTGTTATATTTTTAAGACATCAGTTAGGACATCTCACATATTGTAAGTACTTTTCCCATATACACTTGAATAGACCAGACATAAACCTATTTGGACACTATATATTAATCTAAGCACATATGGGACTTCCATTTCCACTATTTCATGCTAATGTAGCATCTAGCCTTAAACAGACATGACTCTAGCTTCTCTAAGTGGGTTCAACCACAAACAACCAGACTCATTTCCATGTCATGTGTTTTCAATTACACCAAAGATTAATCCAACTTAGTTTAAAAAATTATTGTTTTGCTCCTTTGTTTAGAAAATGAAGTCTGCAGAACATGTTATAATATATTAAGGCTTTGGCCTTGATAATTAGTGACACTTTTTTTTTTTTTTTTTCAGAAGAATGGTTAGAGTAAACGCAGTAATAGATATTATAGTGATTTATAAGCAAATTTGTTGTACTGCAGAACAACAAGTGGAAAGCATTTCTGTTGAACTCTGAATGTTGCTACCAATTTTCTCCTATTCCATTTACATTGAATCTTGCTCATGGTTGTAACAGCTGATGTAATGCAACCTGTGTTGCTTTTCCATTTATCTGGCAACTGTTTGGTTTCTAATATAAATTATCTATATTAGGCTTTAAGAATGTGTTTGATTTAAGTGATTTTTTTTTTTTTAATGCTAATCTAAGTTTTTGTTTTATGACAGAGTACATCTAGAATAACTCTTTGAGCATCGAAGGACTTATTCAGGATTCTCAATGCCACAGTTTGAGCAGGATTGGGTTCTGTGTCCTTCACTAAAGGGCATATTCAGAGTAATGGAGTGAGTGGTCACGTGCGTGGTTCACATGAAGATGCACCAGTGTTTTATACATCACCAAACAAATTCCTAATCATTAATGATTTATCTTGCTGTCAAATAACAAAGCAACATTCCACTCACCTACCAAAAAAAAAAATATTTTCTTTGGTACTATTTGATAAGTGGCTTTACTTTCTCACCACCATATTTCCTTCTTCTCATTTATCCCTCAATTTTTCATAATTTCTTCCTTCCAGTAAGGCAAGAATAATGAGTGTGGGATGGATTATCCTGAAGAAACACCTCTTTTCAATAAATAAACTAGTTTCAACTGCTTTCAAGTATACAAAGAGAGATATGATTCAGTATTCTAATACTATGTTTATAGTGTAAATATTAAACTTTTTTCTAATCTTACACATAACATCTTTTTGCTGCTTGTGAGTAGGAGCTGAAAGACAGAGGAGCTTCAGGACCAAACGTCACCACTGAAGAAGAAACTGAGCTGACTGACTTCCTTTTTAATTGAAGGCACATTCAGATTAGATGTCTTACAGATTGTTTCCTCTACTGGCAAATATTTCTGATGATATTTTACTTACAGATATCCTTGAAGTGTTCCCTTATGCTGAGAGGTAGATTTGCAGCTTCAAAGTTATCGAAGTAGAGGGGAAGAAAAAAAACATGTTGGGAAGAATGTAGATTGGAGTTTTGAAATCGAGTCAGATTTGACAAGACAGATACTGAAATAATTTTACTTGAGTCAATACAGATACTTTGAGTGTAAATCACAGCAGTTTTCAGAAAAACATGTACTTTATATAAAGGGACTGTTTCAGTAGGATAAACAAAATAATTCAAGATCAAAGTCCATTTAACATGTCAGCAAGGAAATATTAATTTAGATGTACAGATTTGTAAGGTTTTGCATCAGGAAAGACAGCAATTCACACAACTGACCTCAGAAATCTCAAGTTTCCAAACTCTACAGAGGTACCCAGTATTCAGAATAATTCTGTATTTTGTGAAGTGTAACCTCAAAAATGCACACAGAAAACCAGAATAAGGTTTCTCTTTGCAGTGGCAATGATATAACTGTGCTTAGAAGAAGATGTTATTTATTATTAGGAAGAAATATCCTCTGTCTTCAGTGAAGTCACAAATGTGCTTCAATCAAGTTTAAAAACTTTTAGTGTAAGACTATATATCTTTACTCACCCTATTAGGTTCACTGTATTGAGAATGAATGTATTTATTTTTTTTGCCTAGATGTTTTTTCTAACTCCCTTCCTTATCAGTTTCATCCCATATTTCTTGTCTTCTTTGTTTTATTTTGTCCTCCAAACTGCACCACTTTATTTAACTTCCTTCTATTTGCCTGTCTACCTAAATATACCACCAAAAATCATATAGATGCATAAGGTATCAACTGCTGTGATGTTCTTCCTGCTTATGTGGTGACCACTCTGACTATGTCTAGTCTGGGTTGCCAGCTGTCTGGAGCACAGTAATAGATCTACCCTATATTTAAACAAAGTCTGTAGTGGAGATACTTTTGTTTTGGTCAGCTGGCAGCACTAGGATTCAGAAAAAGAAGCACTCTTACTCAGAAAAACACTTGTGTATTCACTTAAGCACATGCTTAACTTTAACTGAGATAAATTAAGCAAGTATGTCTGTAAACTTGTTATGCGCTTAAGTGCTTTCTGGACTAGGACATGCGAATTTCTGTGACACTGGGATGTGTATTAGAATTTTCTTGTATTCATTTGCCATTAGGTTTGAAACAACTAGTGTGTAAGCCATAAGACAGATCTTTCATTAATCAGAAGATACAGGAACACTTGAAAGGTAATTAGGCAAACTGTTTACAAGAACCAGGTCTAAAGCAAAGCTTAGACTCATAAACTATTTATACTGAAATGTCACTGAATTCTCAGATTGCAATGATTAACATAGCTATTTGTAAACAGGATGGATGATCAAACCCTTATGAAAGTAGAGTGAAACAGGCTTAATTTTTGATTCAGGCACAGGCTTTTTTTTAAATGCTATTTACTCAGAAAATGTAACAGATATTCATAAATTTGAGAAATTTGAGCATGGCAAAAATTTGCAAAAGCTGACTTCTCTAGTATTCTTCCCCTTTTGTCTATTCATGAATTTATCGTGAAATTTTCATGATTTCCCTAATGTAAAAATATTCACATTTTTTTTTATTTATTTTTTTTTTATTTTCACAGGAAATAAGCCATGGTCTGCAGTTCATTTATGAACAGCTCATTTTGAAGATCTTCAGTTCACCACGTGGTATTGTTTCTGTTCCAGGTGATTTATAGTATGGTGTGTACCTAACAAATGCAGCCTGAAATATGAACACTGTGAATCTTATATATGGCTGGAAGTAAGCCCTTGGTAAATGTGAGAATTTTCAAACTTAAGGCAAGACTGCAACTGGCTTTTTTGGACTGCCAACGTCCAAACAACAGGAGAGCAAATCATCCTCCTTAAAATACTCAACACAGTATTATTTCTGCATGCATGAGAACACAGATTGCTTACTGTGTAGACTTTTTGGTACAAACAACATTTTGAGGAAGCGAATACTGCTCTATCTTCCTGTGTGTAACTAGGGCAAGTGTCCTGCCAATGCCATCCCAAAGATGTCTAAAGCTCTGCATTAGTGCTCTTGTAGTGACTTATTTGGAGAAGGCACAGTACTAATCAGCCTTGGTCAGTATTGTGTCAACAGAGAGAAAACACAACAGTTATTTGCATGGAAGAGAGAATTTAAAAAAAAAAAAAAAAAAAAAAAAAAAAAAAAAGAATGTGGTTTTAATAAGGAATAATAAACCAGAAATACTGAAAGCCAAATTTATTCATCTTGCAACTGATCCACAGCCCACAGAGGCTAGTGGGATTCTTTATTTTAACTTAAATGGGTTTTGGTTGAGATCCTTGGAGGAAAGATAGAAACAGCCAGATCTGTGGAAGAGAAGAGTAATGAATGACCCACTAATCAGAGCACAAGGCTGTGAGTCAGGGCATCTAGATGAGTCACATGATTTGCCCCAGACTTTCTTTGGTCACAAGGTTACATCTATGTGGAAGAAAAACATAGTAGAATGTAGATACAAATGACCTACTTGAGCATGTGGCAGCTCTGCAACATGGTAATAACATCAAATTGGCACTTGACTCATCAGTACATGGGGCTGACACAATTCTGCTTTCAGAACTCTTCATTTAGAGATTTTCGTTCCACATAAACACTGTGATGTTTCACATGGACATACCACCTTGTCTGGCGATCTCAGATAAGCCTAGATCAGTGATTCAATGGGAGCATGTCCACAGCATCACCCCAGAAACCTCCAAAGAGGGCTGTGGTCAGGTAAATCAGTTATGGGAGAATTCAGGGGTATATTCATGAAGGCCAGCTGAAAAAATATACTGGGGGAAAAAAAACAACCAACCAACCAACCAAACAAAACAACATAACTTTCAGTCATGGAGAGAGGACAAAAAGACTCCCAATATTATGGAGAGAACAATTTTACAGCTGTTTTGGTTACATTACAACCAGATTGAAATCAGATATTGTTGTATGCAAATCCAACTGGGTTCAAAGATTAAGTTTCCCTCTTATCAGACCTCACTTGTAGAACTCAGAGGGGAAAGAGAGATTTCTACAGAGAACTTAAAAAAGATAAAAATGTAGCACATTTCTCAAAATTATTTAGATTAATGCATTTTAAATAGTTTTTTATTCTTTGCTTTTAAATACAAATCACTTATTTTCTATGTTGTTCTTTCCTTATCTTTGCTGCAAATTCTTTTATACTTGTGTGTATGTTTCATCAACGAAGTAACAATCCTGCCAGTTTTGTGTTTTGAACTGAATGTACAGAGCTTGAAAGCTAATTTCTGAGCTGTTTTGTATACAAAAATAGTGACATGGATCACAGTGTATTTAGAAGAGTGGACAGATCTGATATGAGGTTCTAAACAGAGGCCAAAAAGTCTATCAGAGGTTAACTGCAAAGATTTAGATTAAGGCTATCAGACAAAGACATATCCTTCCTGGGCTAACCCTACAGTAGTGTGAAAAGAATTAAGTGCATTTAAAAAAGAGATCTCCAACTGAATCTGACCATTTTTATATTTTTTTGAAGTTTGTCATATATATATAAAAATGGCTGTTTTGTAGACAGCCAGTTATGTGTTTTCTTTATAATTTAAAAACCATTAAAAATTTAACATGTCAAAATGGCACAAACAACAAGAAAATAAAAAGGATCAACTATCTACTCACTGATAATATAATGGACTACATGCATGTGTATTGAATAAGACTTCATATCTTCACAAATTACTGGAGTAAAATGTAAAACTAAAATTTCACATTACTGCTAGTATTTTGTTTATTAATATTAATATTAAACCAGTAAAGATAAATTTATTTGAGGTCTAGACAAAGATATCAGTTTTGGACAGAATAAAGATGTACAGTAAAATATGTGATTGTTCTGTAATAAAAGTTAAAAAATATACCTTCTCATGCCTTGTTGTTTCGAATTGTTTTCTGCGGTAAACACATAAGATATTTTACCAGATCACCAATTCTTGCTTTGTAACTGCAAGGTCTGCAGCAAGCTGAGGAGCAGTCACAACCCAATGCTGTCTGACAACCTTTCCCCCTTACCCACTGCATCAACTGACAGGGGCATGCCCCATATTGTGGGACTATCAAAGATAAGATAAGCACGAACACTTTGGCATTGCCTAGCACCACAACTTCTCTTCACCTTTCCATATGCAGTGCACAAGGTCAGGGAGCTGAAGAGACCTGAAACGCTAGGAATTTGCAAGTCCTCAGTGCTGCAGTGGGGGAATAGGAGCTAGGGATTAATGGCAGAACCAAAACAGAAATTTCGTTTGGATACTGTCACCTCTCTGCCTCTGTTAGCACTACAACCTCTACATGAAGCTTTGTTTACTTAAATACTGTTCAGTGACATTTTAGACTCCTGGGGTACTGGAAATGTCAATGAGGAAGGGGAAGTATATTGCCCCCACCAGAACAGCAGATTGAGGATGAGAAAAAACAATCTTGTGTACCTTTATGGCAACAGGCATGTACATGAGAGCTACTGAATCCCACTTTACCAGTAAGACATAAAGCTCTACTACCTTAACATTGTATTCTAATGTATTATTTTCTCTTAAAATTTGATATTAGAATAACAAGGTAATGTATTCAGCTCATTGTACCATGAGATTTTTGTAGTCTTTCCCCATTACCCCCAAGGCAGGAACTCTTCAAACAGCTTAGGTCTTCTCCAGACTCTTTACATCGATACTTGCATATGGTGACTTTGGGGTCTTGCAGTAAACTCTTTCACTGGTTTACCCTGACAGTTGTACCTCCAGCCCTGGACTGAAGGAAACTAAAATGTCCTAACTTTTCTGTGTATAAGTATCTTACTTCTTTCACTTTTTCCCTCATTCCTTGGATCCCTCCTTTCAGCACTGAGTTCTGCCGCCCCAGAGCCCACAACAGAGGCCCAGGAATTAACCTGTAGTGGAGGGCCAGGATTTAGTCTCTACACAGAGCTTCATTTCCTATAACATCCCCCATGGATACAGTTTGAATTCTTACAATTATTTCTTCCCTCCCATTTTGATTCCATGATGTTTCTGAAAAAACACAAGACTCAGGAAAAATATATAAAATTCTTAAGTGGGAAGTATTAAAGTCAAGTTAAAAGACTGCAATCTGATCTAAAAACTGATCTAAGAACAAGAACTCTTTGCAAAATAACAAGTTGCTTCACCTAGGTTGTATCTTTGTTTTAGCAACCCACACTCATCTTGTTTGTTTAACTCCCATGACAAGTTAAAGCCTTTATACATCCTTCTTCACCCCACTTGGTGTGGGATTTTCTAAAGTTTTTCCAAAACATGGAAAGTAAAAGTGATTGCAAAACATGTGGCACTGAAGCAGTACACTGCAAAACACCGTCACAAGTATGTTATTCTGTGTGATGGATTATAAGTATGTCTGTTTGAAAAGAGATTGAAAGCAGCAACATTACCAGTGTTCCAGTTATGGATGCATAATTTTTTTTATGACCCAAGGAATAAGACTCCTTTTGCTAGACAATGACAGGCAGCAGTATATGTCAGTACACTACATCATGAAAATAAATAATGAAATGCCAGATCAACAGACGGAAGAGCGTCTTCAGTGTGAGGTGTAAGCTGAGAAATAGTGGGGTTCCCAGCTGCATCAGCAGCCTCAGGAACCAAGAATTTCTGACCAGCTTCATGTGCTGCTCAAGATGCAGGCAGAAAAGTGTCAGGCAGAGATGGACTGAAAAAGTCTCATGTGAAAGAGTGGGCCAAGCCTTCTACTTATGGTACTGATGTGGAACAGACATATGTCCACTGGGAAGTAGAAAGAGACCAATATTGTTTCCACAGCAGCAAAGAACGCGCTAGTGGGATGGACCTGTTGCCATTTGAAACTAGGACTGGAGTCATCACCTGAAAAAATAAGCTTCAATCCTTTTTTGTGTGCCTCTCCTTATCATGAAATATATCACTGCAGATGAAATAACTGTAGGACTGATGTCATGAGCAGTTCAGATGTTATGTAAGGGAGGAATAAGGAAGAAACTTTGAAGGTTTCAGTATGCTATGAAAACTTCACTGGCAGAGGGTGGACAACTGTCTTAGGTGACAGTGGGTTATAAGCCACTCTAGAGACAACTGCTATTGAATCAGTTCATCCCTTGAACTATATCTTAACATTGTTTCTAGTTTAATACTGAGTAGGACTGATAAAAGTGGAAAGGACTGAGGAGGCATGGAGAGGAGAGTGGTGGGAGTCAGTGGTAGGAACAAAGTGATTCCTCTCATCTTGAAAGCAGAGAAGCGGCTTTATCAATGAGGTGAGTGAAATTCAGAATATATCAATTTGTAATAAATTTTCTGGAATTTAGGTTAGGTTAAGAAACTGGATGAAAGGAAAGCTATTGTTGAATCTTTCACATTTCTATGTCTTAGTTTGCCTTTTCTAAGTTCCAGAGAGATTTAACACTTTGAGATTTAAATCACTTCTACTATTCAGACACAAAGTATTAGCCCTCACTGTATTCCTTCATTATCGTTCTTTCACTATTTTAATCCTTGTCAATACTGTAGTCTACAATACATCAGTAGTTTATGCCAATCTATTGACTGGTAATGAAATTAACTCCTGAGAATGTGAAAAGCTTGTATTGCTCATTTCTGCAATAATTATAAACAAAGCAGAGGCACTGTGGGCCAAAGCTGATGTAGAAGTTTTCAGTGATATTAGCAAGGTTATTACCTGTTTTTCCAATGAAGCCGTATTGACAAATGGGGAGTTCATCTGTCAGTGACCAGTGGTAAATTTTCATTAGCTTTTGTAATTTGCTTGAACTCAGAGCAAGAGGTCATTCATCACGCTCTTTAACCATTTTTGCAAGTAAATAAGAATCATGATTTCAGAAGTAAATCTTTAGCAACTGTCACATATGTCCATTCTGGTGATGTTAGTACAGAAACATATATAGACAATTTATCATGTTAAACTAACACGGTCACGAAGCTGGAACTATATAACAGGTTATTAGAGCTAAAGAATATTCAGATAGTTTGAAGGTTGAGGTTTGTTGTTTTGGTTTTTTTTTTTTTTTTTTTTTGTGTGTGTGTTTTTTTTTTGTTTTGTTTTTTTGTTTTTTGTTGTTGTTTTGTTTTAAAGAGCATGTAGGAGGGAGTAAGACATTAACAGGTGACTAGTTTGAATATAATGAAATAGTTTGTCCACTCACAAATAAGTTTTTAGCAACTGTTAGGTATATGTAATATCTTTGTAGAAGGAGAGGGAGAAGTATTCCTGCATTTTGTTTTACTGTGGTTTCAAACTTGTCATAATTAAATTAATATCTAACTATGGATGAAACTCAATGAGCAAAATCTTTCTTGTTCTACTCTATGAATATCTTGTATTTATATTTTAATAACCCCTAGAAAGAATCCTTAACCAACTGAGACCTCCTGATCATAGGCTGTCTACACACGTTTGAAAAATTATCGTCCCTACTTAGAGTTTAGTGGTAAAAATAAATGCTATAAATGACTGCCATTTAACTGACTTCCATGTAGACTTATTCATACAAGATTTCTCCTGGTATATATACTAGATGAGAATTTCTCCTGGTGGATGTACATATAACTTCTTGGATATTTAAACATGTGCTGTGGAGTGATGTAATCTGATATACACCATTTATTAAATAAATTATGCTTAAAATATATTATACTATATAGAAGAGAAGCAATTATTTGAAAATAGATACCGATGGATTTATTAGGAAAACAGGCATATGGCAGTGGACAAAAACTTAGGCATTAGAAAAAGCAATACTCTGTTACTGCAGAGGATATATATATAGTCCCTATATCTTATTCAAATTTTTATTAAATACCACTTTTAAATAAAGATGTTTTTCTTGCCATTACTGTTGCTGAATAAAAACTTACCTCTTAGGAGTTAGAAAATATTATTTTCTGGGCTGGTTCTAGATTGTGCTTATATCAAAGTTTAGAGAATAATCAGACAGTTTTCTCAGCTTCTAGAGTATGCCATCAAAAGATTCTGGGTTTTATATACCATATGTAACACTAAGAAACCACAATGCTGGAATTCATTTAATGTTTCAAGGAGCTTTGTTAAAAAGTCCCCAAACCTACAGCCTCACACTTAGGATTAAATTTAAACACAGATTCCTAAAGATATGCAGACTCCATATAATTTTCAGATCCACCTTATTTCATCTGTAATTTAAAATGTCTTGTTTTGATTTAAGAAAAATAACAAAAAGTTTAAAGACCTTTTCTCCCTGGAAATAATATTTTCCATGGAATGAAATGTACCATATTAAATCAATCTACACATCCAGACTTTTGAACCCAATTAAAATGTTCAAGATTTATTTTTTGTTAAGACTGGATAATAGAAACTTAAAAACAAAGGAAAAGAAAACATGTTGCTAAAAAAAGATGATAAACATTTTCTGACTAATACTTGGAAAGATGATCACACATGAGAAGATGACTGCTTGCAGGATAAAGACAGGAATAGATTTATGGATGTGAAAGGACACAGTATAATGTGAAAGGATATAATATATTGTTTTATTGTGTCCAGGTGTCTGTCCTCTTAAGTGACTTCTCAGTTGATAAAGGGGTGGCAGTGTTCAAACTATAAAAGACTTTCAGTTGTGTGCCAAATTATTTTACCCTGTCTTTATATTGATTCTAATAATCTTGAAAATATGACTGGAAATTATTAGGCAGTTAAGAAACATTTCCTTGTTTCGGGTTTTTTTGATTTTTTTTTTTTTTTGCTTTGTTGGTTGTTTTTTGTTTTTGTTTGATTGTTTTTTTGTTTGTTTGTTTGTTTGTTTGTTTATTTTTTAACATTAATCTTTCCTAATTACATGATCTTTCACACACAAAATCTTTGAAAATCTTAAGCCTATTTGGGTCAGTATTTGTTGAGCAAATATATTGGATTTAATTTATATTTAATTTCCATAAATGTTATTTTAAACCTAGTCATGCATTTTTGGAAACAGTGTAGGTACCAATTTTTGAAAACAGTTCTCATTCTTCCAAGTGTCCAAAGCTGGACAGTTGGCTGCCATTGAAATATCAATCCATCAGTGGGTTTTAATTGCCTAAATACATTTGAAAATGTATGCCTTTGTCCTTGCATATTGTTATAGACTCCATTGTCATATGTGTGCAGTTCACACTGATACTAGAGTAGCTGCATACTGAAAATGACAGACTTTCTACTTATGTAAACACCCACTATAACATCGTATTACCCTCTAAGGATTTGTGACATCTATTTTCAGAATCTTAATCTTTCCAAACTGGAGACACATGTTGATCCTTCCCTAAAACAAAGTATACCATAATTTGTTCAATAAGATATCAGGTAAGACATAGGAAAACTTCCATGAAGTACTAAGGAGGAGCAAAGCAGAAACTGAAAGTATGCAACAACTTTATATAGCAAATTTACTACCAAAGACAAGACTAAATTACTATCAAAGAGCCTCTTTGTTTAACTTTTCTTGATAACCAAAAACTATTATGCTTCTTTGAGCAACAAATGTGAAAGACCCCTTGGCACAAAATAAGACAGAGAGAATCAGTGCTTTCAGAAACTGAATAACCAAATCATTAATTTTCACTGAGATTTATGCTTAAAGACCTACACTAAATGGAGACAACTTTGTGATAAAGTGAAAGTGACTCCTGGTGATTCTGTTTATTTGATTAATTTGTCCATTTTTATCAAAACTAGTGCAGCTTCATCTTACTTTTTCTACCAAATCTTTCCATTTCCCTGACTGTCACTGGGAAGCATTTTGTTAATTAAAATTAATAATAAACTTAAAAATCAAAATTCATCAAGGAAAATCCTCAAATTCCTAAGGAATCTAAAAAAGTATTCTATCAATCAGCATGTTTATAAGTAGAAATAGAAATAAATAGCTCACTATCCCATCAGCATAGTATTGCATCAACAGTCCTTTTAAAGATTCATTAGTTTTATCACCAAAGGTTGACTTGTTGCTGTGTTCGAGTCACCTGAATGTCAATAGTGAGATTAAATGAATATACCAAAAGATGAATAGTTCTTTTATACTTATCCAGCGAGTAGAATCAAATAAGTTTTAAATCCAGGAAGAACGCAAGTGTACTTTACAAAACCCTGTTTAACAGAATTTTTGTTCTAATTAACCCCAAGCCCTCTAAGTTGAATAAGATAAATGTGTAAAGAGAAATGGTGCTTTTGCCAGCTGTCTGTAGGCTTAATTTCTTTAAGTTCCTAGGTCTGATTCTGACCCTAGTCAAATCAATTTTATGTCAAAAACAATTAGAAGTGTTCAAGAGAAGTACTCCCACCCTTCTTATCAAAAAAATCCAACAGCCTCTAAAAATCTGGATGCTTCCCTGATCTGTGATTTCCAGAGGAATTAAGAAACATAGGCTGGATGATATGCCACACCAACATGGGAATAGGAAGCACTTGGACCTATATTTGTTACATTAAAGATCAAGGAAAGGTTTTCCTTACATGGCAGAAAATAAACTCTGTATCTTTCCTACACTGCAGTAGTGTATCTGCCCTTCAACAGCAGAATCTAGAGCAGAAGAGTAATTGCAAACCCTTTTAGCTTGTCCTTGCTCCAGAACAGCACAGTACTTCTTTCTATAACCATTTCTTAGGAGACAGAAATTTGCAGGAAGGTCTTCAAAGAGATTTAATCTCCTTTTGAACCACCAATGGGGATGTAGGAGAGGAATAGGAGATGGGAAAATTTATGGGTTACATTCAGTTTCCAACATCCACTACACCCTTTTCATGTGGTGTAGGGCAAAATTGCAGAGCAACATTCTCCAAACTCTTGGCATGTGTTAGACTGTTTATTTGAGGTTCTTAGAAATATTTTTTCAAGTTCTACAACTATAGATTACTTGAAGTGTACATCAGATATAACAGTTTATACCTCTGCTACAGTGGATGATGCAGACTAAACATACCTTGCACAGATTCTGAAGAACTACAGACTTCTGCCTACAGACTGGAATATCTTCCATATCATGAAAGTTTTACTTCTGATTCTTGATCATAATAGGATGTCTGACTTACAAGGTTTATCTGTTTCAGCTGAACAATGTCATCTTTTGTTGGATCAAATTAATGAAAAGTCATTGTAAAAATGTAAGTATTATATGATTTGGCCTAATTTTTCTAAACAGACATACTGTGTAACCTATTCATTATACTTTGTGAGTGATTTCCACTAAAATATGGTCACTGCAGGCAGAATACTTTCCATACTGAACTTAATTAGAAATAATGTTTCAAAATGTACTTCTAGGTAGATGTAATAAGAAAACCATTTGTAGCAAAGCAGCTAGACACTCTTGTTAGCAGATATGGAGATAAAAGCTGCTTGACATGTTTCATATACACCAACAGTATTCATTACAATCAATAACCAGCAAATTAGACAAAACTTGTTTGCTGCTCCAACAATTCACAACCCTTCAGACACTCTAATAGTTGTAAATACTTCAAAGAAAGCGGGTTTTACGTTATACCATGAAAGTCAACAAATGTAAATAATCATAAAATCATAGAATGGTTTGTGTTGGAAGGAATCTTAAATATTGTCTAATTCCAACCCCCCTGCCACAGGCAGGGACACCTTCCATTAGACCAGGTTGCTCAAAGCCCCATCCAACCTGGCTTTGAATGCTTCCAGGGAGGGGGCAGCCACAGCTTCTCTGGGCACCCTGTGCCGGGGTCTCACCACCCTCACGGGGAAGAATTTCTTCCTTATATCTGAGCTAAACCTATCCTCTTTCAGTTTAAAACCATTACCCTTCATCCTATCACTACACGCTCTTGTAAAAAGTCCCTCCCCATCTTCCCTGTAGTTCCCTTTACGTACTGGAAGGCCACTATAAGGTCTCTCTGGAGCCTTCTCTTCTGCAGGCTGAAGAACCCCAACACTCTCAGGCTGTCCTCGTAAGGAAGTTGCTTAAGCCACTTGATCATCTTTGTGGACTCCTCTGGTCCTTCTTATGTTGGGGGCCCCAGAGCTGGACACAGCACTGCAGGTGTGGTCTCACCAGAGCCGAGTAGAGGAAGAGAATCCCTCGACCTGTTGGCCACAATTCTCTTGATGTAGCCCAAGATATAGTTGGCTTTCATATGTGGAATGCAAATCATAGATGCTGTGTAATGTGCCAGACAGCCTGAGAAAAATAATGAAAATGGCAAAAAATCCTTGCTGCATGTGGAAATGCTGACTCAGACTCCCCTCCACAGGCTAGCATGATAGTTTGAAAATTTTGTTTTAGTAGATTCTGTTAGTATTTATCTCCCTTTCCAATCCCCATGCTTAAATGTGTTGTTATTTTGGGACCTAAAGCTAGTAAATACGTGTTTCCTCCAATGAGCAATATTCTCGTATTAGAATTGCTTCATAAGTTCTTAAAAATGGAACTAGGAAGAGTTTTGGTAAGATGTGCTTTCCTCACATGTCATTCTACTTTTTGAGTTTTACAAATGTATGCATCATTTGCAGTAGGTAGATCAGTATTCATATAAACAAATTAGTTTAGTACAGTGAAATATTGCCATAATTTTTTTCAGCATAACCATGCCATTTGAAGTATAAAAGCACAAAAATTCCCAATTTAATGTTTATTCCACTTCATCCTTTTTACATTAAAACAGCCATTGGAACAGATGCATAAATCAACCACTTACGCATAAAGAAATATGATTTTGTTTTTTGTGAACAAGCAAAAAATAGTTTAAAACAATAGGGAAAACCACATTGGCTATGTAAATAATGTAAACGCCTTATGGGAAAAGGTAAAAAAAAAAAACAACATTTGAAGAAACTGGGTTATGATCTACTTCAAAATGACTAACTTACTTAAGTCTTGCCAATTCAAATATTGCAGACCATATACAAATCAGTTGGGAAAAATCAATTAATTTCCTAATGTTTATGCTTCATAAGGGTTGCAGAATTTCAGCAATGCATTCATGCTTCTAATCTCTCCATCAGTTTAAACTCCACTCCAATGAACTTTTAACTGCAAAGACAAAAGTTGGATCAGTGGGGATTTCTGAAGAATTCTCCTACCTCAGCATTATTGTTATTCAGGATAATCAAGGCTGTCTTCTTTGCAAGAAATTTCTTTGGCAACACTGACTAGCCTGAACTTTCTCAGATTCTTTGTTTCTCTATATTTAAGCTTCTGCTATGGTTTTGTTTGGAAAGGTCTTTATGACAGTGGGTAAAAATGTAATTTTGTGATGCCGGAGCATGAAAAAACATCTGTATTAAGACTTGATTATACAGAGACGTGGCAAAAGAACGGTTGAATTTAAGTTTATTATAAATTACATATGAAACTAATACCTACTCATTGGATATATATTTGTCAGAACACTGCTGAAAATAGAGAGTTATGTCTTAAATCTCTGACAGGTAGTTACTTAAATTCACCAATATTTGTTAGATTTAACTGAGTTTATTCATTATGTGAATTAGTAGCTTCAAGGCACATGGAAACTTTATGAACGTTACAAAGAATAACAGATAGTTTAATGAGATTTTCTTTGCTGTCTTGGGGTAAATTGAAGAATCTGAAAGGATCTGGTATCCCAAGATTTAATAATAACTTCCAGGTGATTGAATTTGGATGAAAATCAAATAATTTTGTTTTCTCTATGAATTAAGCATTGGTTTATATTTATCTTTTATTTAACATTAAATGTTAGTAAAAATGAAATTGGTATAATGAAAACCACAATTTGTATTTTTACAAATATATATTGATATAAGGATAAATATATGTATAAGTATGTGTATGTATCTTTTGTTCTGATCATTGTTAGGTGCAACTATGGTGATTTTCTGACAAGCACTGAAGTCACCCATCTTCATTTTTCTAAGAAATAAGGTCATTTGGTATTATATTCTGAAGAATTTTGACAAATGCCCCAAATAAACAGAATATACATGCTAGAGAATCACCTCATTCCTGAAGGTAAGTCTTCAGACTGGTAGCATTACTGGACCTGATATACTAGTGAAAATGCAGATATTCAAATTTATCTATGCAGCAGCATCCCTGGGTTTTGTTACTTTCAACTTTTTTTTTTTTTTTTTTTTTTTTTTTCCATAAAGGAATTGTATACCTAGTTTCCATGTATGTTTCTATTCCTTTGGGCTTAGTTCTTGAAATTAATCAGGATTTGCTTCCTTGACATGAGAGGAAGAATAATTTAGTTTATATTTTAATTTCTTCTGATCTTAATAGCTGATTAGGCAGCAATTATTCAACATTCCTCATAACAAGTTCATCAGGCCACCAACTGAAGATATCTGGCAGGAGGTTGAAAACAAAAGGGAGTAGTATTTTTTTCAGATAATGAAAATTTAAATAGTGAAGCTCATTGTCACAGATTGTTGTGAAAATAAAAGTCTAAATGAGTTAAAGAAAGCAATAGCCAGAGTTTCAGGGAAGCAAAGTTTTCTGAGGGCTGCCAGCCAGAAGGATGAGATGCACCTGCAATCCAGAAGCCAGGGAAGGTGCCAATGCACAGAGGCATTTTATTCTCACACCCCTCTAAATCTCTTCTGCTGACCACAGTCATAGGCTGGACTGCTGTTCTGACTTGAACGATGTGGTGATAAAAACATGAAAGCAGTTGTTCTCTGAGTCATTCACCATGTAGGGTGAATATGTTAACATCTATGATACGAGGAATAGTTAATTAAACTAGTGCAAAAACTGTAACTTGAAGTAAATGGGGTGTGAGCTGACTCCACCTGCAAAACCACTGTATACTGCTCTGGACAAATGACGTACACCCTTTATAAATACCTATGTTACTTTAGTACTTAATGGCTTTCTACAGCGCTTTAATCAACATTTAACCAAATCTAGTAACAAGACTGTGTTTTCTTATAGGTACTGCTAAATGTTGTCATATTACTTCCTGTAACTATGGAGACCTTTGCTCTCGTTAGTGCTGCTATTCCATTTGACTGTAACCCTGAATAATCTTTAAAGAATGTTTTTAGTCATGGGCCCTTCACCTTCTGGTGATTTCATCCAGATACAATTTCCACAGGCTTTACTGGGTTAGACAGAATAAAAGAAGGAACCATCTGAATAAAATAAAATGTCACCATTAAGTTGGCTTTTGTAGCTTAAGGTATAATGTAATGATATTTTCCCAACAGCTGCTTTCAGTTGAATTTGAAGTTTTGAAAACCCTTTGTTTCTGATTCAAGTAATAAAATGCAGGTTGTGTTACTTCCTCCTTCTGTGTCGTATACAATAAGCAAAACGTTGATACTTTACATGTGACTGGTGGTCATTAGGAATTTTTACTGTATGTTAACATTATTTGCTGACCTCAACATTTGATGAATGAGTCACCCAATGAAAAATCTGTTTAAAAATCAAGGGGTGGACAGATGCTATTTAGGAATTAGACAATTCAGTATTTTTTTATAATTTCTGTTGCTTACAGAACTTTATTATCTGTAAGTTAATGTTTGTATTTTCATTTCTTTCATTTTTTACAACTAGATTGGAACAAAATGAGAGCAGTTCTACATATCTTCGTGTGTTAACTTTTATCCCAAGAAATTTTAAGTAGAAACTAGGCAAAGGGATCACTTCATCAAGCACTGAAGTACAGCCATCCCTGAGGTGAAACATAGTAACTGCTTGTCAGTGTATACAACCAATGTGCAAGAATTTAAGACAAGGAAGGAAGAATAAGTATTTTCTTAGGAATTTAGTGAGGCAAAATCAACACCTGAGGCTGAAGTAATATGCCACAGCCCTGTAGTGACAATCTTTTGTGAAGCTCACTTTTTAGTATATCTAAAAGAAGACATTTCATCCTTCATTGTATGATTGTATGATCCTTACTATTACTATTACCATGGAAAATACATGGTACAACCACCAAGTATTTTCTAAATAAACAAAAAAGATGAAGAGTTTAAAGGAGAAACTAGTCCAAAGACATGGATGTCAGGATCAGGAAGGAATCCAGATTTTCCACCTGCTGCTTTTATAGTTTCCACCTCCTTCCAGTAATAGTGTCCTTCAGTATGACCGGCATCCTTGATTCTGAAGAAAGACTTAGTAGAGTTTGGAAAAACAAAGACTTTTCTGAAAAGCAGGGAAGAACCAATTAATGATGTAAGGAAACAAGAACCATGTTAGCAAGATCTATAGGGCAAAACAACAGGAAAATATTGTTCGGTAAAGTCAAAGGGAAACAAGAAGATGCATGAAGCAGAATACATGAAGAAAGGAGTGTGAACAGATGAAAAATATGAGTCAGAACAACAGTAGAACATTTAGAGTCTAGGAAAGTGGGAGAGAAAGGGATTAAGAAGGTGCATGAGACAGAGTGCAGGAAGACTCTGGAGTGTATGAAATGCAATGAGAAAAAAAAAAAATCCCAGTTGTGTTTTTGTAGGTCACTTTTGACTCAAACTGTTGAAATGACAAGTGTAAAGCAGCCCTTTTTTCTTGGAGAACAACTTATCTGTTGAGATGACTTTTCACTTGCTTTTTCTTTTACCTGTTTTTCCCTGGAAGACATGATGGGTTAGTACTAGTTCAGGTCCTTCTAAATGATCTGATGCATTTGCAACACTGTCAGTTCTTCACTCCAGAGGGAATGCCACTGTATGAGGCAATCTTATTACAGAAATCCGCACTTACTGTGTCTCAACGATCTTCATCTTAGAAATAGCAGAAAGAGACACAGCCCTTGAAAAAATACACTGGCAAACCTAAAGGAGCACTTTGGGGAAATTCTTCATGACTGTTTTTTTAATTAAGCACTAATAGTTGCTGAGTGACTTCTTATGCTACAAGAGTTCAAGAAACATTCAGTGAGAGAATGCAAGATCAAGGAAATTAAGAATTATAAGTCAAACAACTATCTATGATTTTCAGAAATTTCAGGCTTAGATTTCAAAAATTTTATATAAAAAAGTTTATATAAAACATTCTCCCTCCCTATGTCTCCCCATGCCTCACATATAAACCATGTCTTAGTTTATATGTGCCCATAATCTTTAGCCTCAATCGAAGTTTTAGGTTATTTTGTATCCAGTGACAAAAAGTGAAATATAACAAAATCATGTCTGGTTTGCATTGGAATCATTACCAAAAAATAGATTTTGTTTCAGTGACAATGAGAACTATAAATTCCTCAGAATTTTGGGATTTACCAGACTTTCACAAAAAAAATCTACATCCCATATTGTTCCAAACTAGATATGTTAACAGGTGTATTAATGTAGTCTAATAGTCATTTAGTATTAATGAAATCTGATTTGAAAAAATGTTATTTTTGATTTTGCTATAAAAGTTTTGCAATGAAAACAATTAATCTTACTAAACTATCCATGTACAATTAAAAGTATTTGAAGTGAAAGTGAAGTAACAGAAGAATTTGCTACTACGAGTTTCACTGAATTTTCAGGGACACAGAAGTCATGCATATATCTGCCCAAAGATCAATATTTTAAACACTTGCCTCTGTAAAAAACCCACCTCTTCTCTAACAGCAACTGTTAAGTGATTGTGCTGGTTTTGTCTGGAATAATTAATTTTCTTCATATGAGGTCCTAATGTGCTGTGTTCTGGATCTGTGACCAAACAATGTTGATAGCATACTGATATTTCAGCTGTTGCTGAATAGTACCTATACAGCATCAAGGCTGCCTCTGTTTCTCAGCTGCATTGTCAGTGGGCAGTCTGAGGGTAAATAAGAACAGGGACAGCTGACCCCAACTGACTGAAGGGGTATTCCTCACTACCGCAGTGATGTATTCAGCAATAAAAACTGGGAACTGGTATAGGGGGGAGTTTTCCATGGGACTGTCTGAGTGTCCTTAGGTTTTTTTTTTTTTTTTATTTTATTTTTTAGCTGTTGTTTGTTTGTTTGCTCTTTTGTGTTTTGTTGGTTTTTTTGTTGTTGTTGGTTTTTTTTTTCAATTTTTTCTTTTCTTTTCTTTATTTATTAAACTGTCTTTATCTCAACTCATGAGTATTCTCACTTATGCCCTTCTGCCTGCTGGGGCAGTAAGTGAGCAGCTGCATAGGTCTCAGCAGCCTACTGGGGCTAACAAACAACAGGGATATAAAAATTTCCACTGATCAATGGGAGTATTCTAGTATTTGAGAATTACTGATGTTGATTATGCTCATCATGCACAGAAAAAAATAAAATCACTTTCCTTCTAATGATTGGAGCTTTTCATAATCTTCATATTAGTGCAAGTATTCATCATTATACGTTATAATTGCCAAATAGACCTTATCCCACATTTAGCTGATTGTTTCCTGTCAAACATTTGCAATATTTCCAGGTCCTGCTGTGATGTTCTAGTGTCACAAAAGAGGGTAAAACACATCACAGAGGTTTTGTGCTTTTTCACTATATGACATACAGCCTAAACAAAGTGACTTTTTTCTTTAACAGGTAGAGATAGAAGCTTTGGAAATTAGCACTTCTGATCACCAGGTCGGTACTGTATTTGATAAGGGTCACTACAGAAATAATATTGGTTGAAAGAAAGTCTCAAGGGAGAGAGATAAAGAGTGGGAAGATTCAAAACCTAACTATACACATTGAAAAATATAACTCAGATTGTAACACTCTCAGAAGAAAGTTGCAGAATTCTCAAGCTCTTTTTTCAGTGATTTCATTTCACTGTGTTTCAGGTCAAAAGGCTTAAATTCCCAAAACAAAACATACAGAACCAAATCCAGAACCAATCAACCCATATGTACAGCCATCCTCTCTGATTTTGATGAAAGATTTCTTAACCTATATCACTGTCCTTTTTTATCTTAATTTTTGTTGCAGCAAAGGATTTTTTTTTTTTTAGTCTATTTTCCCATTTTCCACAGAAGGACACTTATAGAAAAAAACAACAACAACAACAAAAAAAAACAACAACAAAAAACAAACCACACCAAAATAATGAAAATCCAGAAGAGAATTAAAAGCTGCACCTATGCTGTCAAGTAGCTCTGCTTCTGGTTCAGTGATGGTCCATGGTACATGTAGGTTAAACAGTGAGTTCCTTTCTCCCCTAACCAGCCTGAGCTGAGGGGATGTCAGGATGAATGCCTTCACCCAAAGCAGATGATGCTCCAGAGGCCTTCAGCTGGTGGGAAGAAAATTATCTCCAATTCTCTTGACTGAAGAGCAGAGATTTCAGCAGGCAAAACAGCTTAAACAGATGATCTGAGTGCCCCAACAACTCAGATGAGCTTCTCTGTTTCTGCACTTGTGTCCCACACATCCACCCATCCTATGCTTTACTTGAGGGGTGGGCTGTCAGCAGTGACATATTCCACTCAAAAGTACTTGTGAGAAGCTGTGATTTTCCTCTCACACAAAAAAATACTTTGTCAGAAAATTCCTGCCAATCTTTGTTCAAAACCATCTTGAAAGTATTGGGGAAAGCCACTGCTAATCAACAAATGTTAATTAAGCAGTGACATGGATATTAATAGTATTATTACAGCTGGTATTATGGAAGGATTATATTAGTGATTTTTCAAGAAAACAGCATCTGCAGAAAATGTTTGCTTTGTGATCAACTAGGAAAAACTCTCAACAGGTGTTAAAAATGTCATTAGTACCATTTGCATCACCTAACCTTGTCTCTAAAGCCAATAAAATGTAATTACCTCATTGCAAAATATGCAATGATTCAGAAATTAAATATTTCAAAGAAAGGCAAGAATTGATGGTGGATGTTCAAACTTTCTGTCTCTGTATATATCATTTTTTTTGTATACTTGTCAAAGGTTTTTTCCCTATGCCTTTCTATTCTTATAAATGAGCTAGCAGTTTATGTTATTGCAACTGAAGTTTAGAATATCCCTCCTCGTCTATGAACATATCCTGTAAGATGTCTGATGTCATTCTATCTGATACAGAGCTTTTTTTCAAAGATTCTGATCCAAAACCCACTGAAGCCCATGGAAAAACTAGTTCTATGGAATTTCAGGGAGATTTTGATGAAGTCTAGAAGTAAAACATGAGATGTCTGTTTCCCATAGCAAAATGCACAAGAAAGTTCTCTAAGAACTTCCTAGTCTTCTGTGCTCCTGTGTGAAGGAATCTGACCAAGTAACTATACTGTTCCTTATTCTTTTTTATAAACACAACCTTGTATTTACCTTAATGAACCTGATTTTATCATTCTTATCCTCATATCTCTTTAGTTTATTGTCTAGACCTAAAATATGTCTTCGACACCACAGTTAATTCAGCAGCTATGAATCAGTGGAGAATACTACACCTTATCTGATTTAAAATTTCTGTAATCTGTCATTGCTTCTCATCTGGTTTTGTACATGACTGACCACCATACCCTCTATCACATTTACAAATTTGGGAATGAAGTACTGTTACATGACCCTCACTTGACACACTGACCTCCATTTAACAATTCGCCATTAATGATTACTCTCTACATTGGTTATTCTTGACAATTATGCATTCAGATTTCTCTAGATTCCTTCTGAAATCATAATTTATAACTTTAATAAATGTTTCATTAAAGTTATACATTATTTAATGACACAATAAATCTGTTAGAGGAATTGACTTTTGAAAATATCATGTAGATGTACATTTTTAACCATATAAATCAGTTGGAAGAGCATGTTGTTGTTAAAGGATCCCTCCAAAATGGGATTAATAGCACACTTCTATTTTGAAAGTAAATTGTACATATAAATTCATATTTCTGAAGAACTGAGATAATAGAGAAGCAAAAGCCACAGGGATATTAATAATTCCATCATCAAAACAAGTTTGATTATTGTATTTACAACATGATCTGCAGCCACCCTTAAAATGATGATGAGAAAACAAAACACTGAAAAATGGCTCACAAAGTTGGCACTACACATGCTATGCAAGCCATGAGGGGGGATATGAGCAAGTGACACTGATTCCAGCATATTGCAACAGCGAAGTGATTAGCTCCACCATAATAATAATAATGTTCTTTTAATGTATCTTTCAGGGGTGTAATTATAACTAGTATTACTAAAGTGCCAGCTGAGACCTATTATTCCTTGTACCATGTGCTATGCTACAGGAACAATAAAAGAGAGCTACTTCACACTATTGCAAGATCTGGATACATACCATCCCCTGCATGTCCATGTTTCTGTGCATATGGGAGAGGCACATGTTAAATGAAGGACTGTGGTGAACTTTAACTAATTCCAGGATCTGGAAACTTAGAGATTGAGGCATCACTACAAAGCACATTTGCACTGCTGCAGAGTAAAAGAGGTTTTTTCCCCACTCTCTTTTTCATATGTTTTACAGAGACTGAGAAAGTTTTTAGTTTTCCTTTTTCCATCATGGCAATTGTATGGTAATGTTCACTTTTCTAAAGCTTGCAGAGAAATGTTGTGAGATTAAACCCTAAATGCTTTTATATGTTAAAAAACAAAACAAAACAAAAAAAAAAAAAAAACAAACAAACAAACAAACAAACAAACAAAAAAAAAAGAAACAAAAAACTATCCAAGGATCAAGTCAGCCAGAAAATCCATCTGGGGTGCCTGATCCTCCATTGTGTAAATGATCTCAGTCCTACTGAAGGTAATAGCAACACTTATTTTTGCCAGCTGGGGATCTAGCCCATGAGGCCATAAAGAAAACAGTGTAAAAAATCCCATCAAACTAAATATAATACATATAATTTAGACTACCTCCAGGGCTCCTAAACTAATACAATCTGAATCGAGAGCAAGATCATAATTAACATTATTTGTGTCATATTTAATTTTATCAATGGTATGACTAGTTGGCCTCTTTTCTATCTGTCTTCATTGTTTTCATGCTTGACTTGCATTTTGCTTTCACACTTGTCAGGGGTTTGTTGACATTGCTCTTCTCTGGAGTTAACCTCTGCAGGAAAGAAACATCTCTAGGTTTGAACCAGGGCAGCTGAGAATGGAAGGGTGGATTCTTCATTCATTATTGACCTGCTCCTGCATTCACTATAGCTATTGGAAAATTAAACATAAGACTGCCACACTATTTAAATTTTACTTATTTTTAAGTAAGCTTTACTTATTTTTCTGTGCCCATATTTTTTTTTTAAATGAGCAACTGCAGTGAAATAGTAACAACTGTTAAATGGCACATTCATGTCTGAAAAGCAGGAAATTTCTTTTATATGTTAAGATCATATTGCTCCCTTGAATTCACCATGTTCTTCTACCCTCCCCTACTTTATAGTGTATGTGAAATTTATACTGTATTTGAAAATTTGCCCCACTGCTGGTTTGCATTCCAACATTCTGACAATAATGGAGAAATTATTTATAAATTTATTCAACATCATTGTTACAAAGTTAGATTGTTAAATTGTTTGGTAGACATTCATTTTGAATGTGAACTAAATAGGATTTTACTATATTTGATTTCACCTAATATATATCATGCAGAAGAAACATAATATCCACTCATGAAGCTAGCTTGAAGATTGATTGAAATATTATGTTGCAATACATACTATGAGCAAAATATGGTTAATTAAAGCAAAAGGTTAGGACCAAATGAAATATGAACTCATTGAGACCTAAAATTTTACATATACAGGGCCTGATTCTAATTTACATGGGCTGATGTAAAATGTGAGTCACATAAAAACCAATCAAGACACACCTTTAAAATGAGTATAACTGATAGGGTTACTGCTTTCATTGTCTTGAAATGAAGAGAAAGGCTGCAATCAAAACCAAGCAAAGAAATATGGGTGACTGAAATTAAATTACTTCTGTATTTTTTTGGCTTAGTGTAACTAAATTGGATGTTGTTTCCATTTCTGGTGCCTGTGCTTTTAGAGGATTTCAGAGTGTAAGCAAAGAGATAGAGAATATGATTTATAACATAAGATTTCTGAATTTATCTCCAGTTTTATCACATGTATCATTAAACATCTAATACAGGCATCTCAAGACTGGAAATGAGTGCTACAGAGTCCTTCTACAGATAATACTGGTCTTTCAGTGGAGTTATATCCAGAGGGCAAGTATCAACCTAAAAATGAATCATCCAATGGGGGTTTTGACCTTACCCTAATGAGTATATAGAGTACTCTATATACTCAGAAATTAATCTGGGACAAATACCTGTAAAAAAATCCACACTTTCAGAGAAAAAAAAAAAAAAAAAAAAAAAAAAGAGAGAGAGAGGACTATACAATATGTGGACAATAACATTACAAAATTAATGGTTGGAACTGGGGGTAGAAAAAGTAAAATCAGTAATTCAGAAATTATAATTAACTGGTGTAGCAACCTGGATATTTTTATCAAGTGTTCTAATTCTACTGTGACTATGTGACTTGAAATAGGAATGAACTCAGAGTGAGTTAAATCCTATATCCTTCAAGTTTGGTTAAACAACTTCATAATTAACTATCACCAAGTTCTTCCCCTTCTATCCAAGTAATTAAAAATCTACCTGTTCTGCATTTCTTTCCAGACATAAAACCATTCTGGAACCAGATGGAACCTCAAAATGCTTATTCCTTTGAGCAGGGGACAAATTCTGTTCCTAACACTTTTGTGTTATCTGAATGCTAAATCCTATATATATGTCATAGATGGTAAAACTGCAGAATTTCAAACACAGACAGCAGATACGTAAACAGAGCAATAATTCCTATGTTTTTATGTCAGAAGCAGATTTCTTGCTTCTGCTCAGTCTCTTTGTGCTGTGCTTGATGCTGTGCACAGAGTCTGGGGAGCTCTCTCCAGGTGGACATTCACAGAGCACAGCAAGGGTCTGGCTTGGTGGGTCCAACCCACCCACGTTGCAACCTTTGGCTTCAGAGCATGTCCTAGGGCACTGCTGTTCTCTGCCTGCTCTTGGCTGGTATTACATCACAGAAAAAAACATGCCAAAGTTAGTGTAGAACTGGTTCAAGAAACAGGACCACAAGAGCCTTCATTCAGCCGTATACATTCCACACGCACTTGTTGGGAAAGTGCATGCAAACCCTAGGCTTTCCAAAAGCACTGACTTCTCTAAAATGGATCATGCATAACAGCATTAAAACTAAACAGTGTAGAAATATAATTCACAGAAATCCATTATTTTTCATAATCTTTCTAGTTTCACTAACAAAGCCAGTCTGGAGGTTGGTCTTTCACATGGCTGAGTCAAAACTCACTCTGAAATTCTGTGCTTATAAAATGGGAGTACTTTTTAGCAATGCTCTCCACTTTTCTCTGCAAATTTTTCCAGCTTCATGTAAAGAGATTGCCATTAAAAAATGATTTTCTGAAATGTCTCAATACTGATTTCCCAGATTCTTCTACAATTCTGGTTAATTAAAGGTAAATTAAATCTAACCGTGTCACCCAATTACATCCACATTGCCCGTTTTATTACATATGTCTAGGTTGACAGCATAAAGAATTACCTTCAATAGAAGAAAAGCAAATTATTCTCTATTTAAACTGCTGGGACGGGATTTTAATTCTTTAACACTTGATAAGCACTTAACAGAAGAGGACAAAATTACCTTAAAGAATCAAACCTTCTGTTTTTCAATTGACTTCAGTAACTTGAAGCTTTTTAATTAAGTACACCAGAGCAGTTTATTGCTTTAGCTGGTTCTCTGTACCTTTGAGTCTAAAGTATAAACCCTTTTATGTGGTAATAACATTCCATATAGGTTTTCAAACAGCATAAAGGTATTGGTTTAGCCTATTTATGCTTAGTTCTCTACATCTGCTAAGTAATTGCTTTTTTCTTAAATGAAATATTAGAACACTAAAGCATGTACTTTGTATGTATAGCCACTGTGGATAGTGTATAATAAAATCATTCATGCTGCAATAATTAAAGCTGTGTCAGCATTTTCATTAAAAACTCAATTTTTCAGGTGTTTAAATTCAGCCATAAAAAATTGTCTTGGCCTCTTTCCACTGTATCTGAATGCCAAAAAAATATATCCATGAAGAAGTTTACAAGTTTTGAACACTTGTTTTGCAGGTGTAGAACTGAAACCCAATTTAGACTTACAAATTAATTTTGACAAGTAGCCACTGGCATTTTTAAACCCAAACAAATCCAAAACACTTGAGATTATCAAGTACATAAAAGCATGCTTTCTGTGAGATTGTATTAATTGCTGCAAATGTGTGTTGTCATCCCTCATCAGATTTGTGATTGGTCATGAAAATAGTGGTAAATGCTAACAATAAGTAAATTTGCAGCCTACAAGATCTTAAATCTAATAATGTGAAGTGTGATTGATGTATTCTTCTATGAATGCAAGTTTATATACATTTAACTCTTTGTAAAGGTACTAAATCAAAACCCCATGCTAGATCCAAGTGTTATGGAAGTCAGTGTGAGTTTTGGCAGAATTTTCTCTCTGGAGACAGCAGTTATCTGTTTTTTCACAGATCTAATGCAGCATGGGCATCAGCTGTGTCTGTTTTCCCACAATACCCAGTTAATGTGCCTTAAACCTGGTGTGAAGGGAGCCATTTCAGTAATAACAGAGTTCACTTAACATATCATTAAATCTGTTTTTTCAGTCTGCTAAAATGGCTAAGTAAGGTCACTCGGATGGAGTTTCTTGTAACAGGACAAATGGATGGACTGAAGAACCACAATGAATGCCATAAAATAATAACAGGGCTTTACTTCGTATACCCCTGTTACCTCACACATACGCTCATCACTTTGTGTAAATTTGGCCTGTGAAGACATGCAAGCACTGATCCGTGGACCATCTAGCTTTGCTGACATATCGTGTCCTTGCGGATGCATAAGGAGCCCTGACAGAGCTATTCTCTGAAGTGCTGGCCATCTGCACAGCCTTCTCAAATCTCTACTTCATCGAAGGGAAATTAATATCATCTCTGTTAAATTAAGGGTGAGTTTTTTCCACTAATAAGATAGTAAGTGTGATTATTTTTCAAGTAAAATAACCCCTGTAACTCCTGTCCTGTCCTATCCAGTCCATAAATCAACACCATAGCACTGTATCACTTTTCAGCTGTGCATTAACCAGTGGAGGATTTGTCAGGGATGAGTCCTTTTATCTTGCTGATTGAAGCAAACAGACATAGGCTTTTCCCTACAGAGTAAAAAGCTCTGCAAACCACTGCCATCAAGCCTCGTTCACACCCTTTCTGCATATTATTTAGCTTGGAGAGTCATAAGGCTTAATGTGGCATCTCTGTGGCCCTTAAATGTGACAATTATTTTGTTTTAATTTTGATAGACTTGATATATTATGAAGGCTAATATTTCAGATGCTTAAGTGGTACTTTTAAAACCTAGTGCTTAGGATCATGAGGTGAATGCCCCATTTTGTGATTAGTGCAGGAAGGACTGGGAAGACTTTTTGAGATGATGCTGGAAGACTCTTCATGGGACAGAGATGGTATTGTTGCTGATGTACTTGTCTTTAACTTTTGTGTCCCTATAAAGCGCCTTTTGTCCTCCTCAAAATCTTAGCTAGGGCAGTAGATATACCAGGCACTATCCTCACTGAGTCATCTACAGTGCTTACTTCAAAATAAGAATATATTTGGATTTACTAATAAACTAGTTCTTTGGGAATTTTATAAAACATATTTTAGGAAAACAGGTATTTTTCTCACATTATGACAGCACTGAAAATGAAATCTAGGTTTGTGTGGATGCATAAGACCTATGATTTAAAACCCAACATTACTAGAACTCGGCCATGTATCAGTTCTCTAGATGGAAGGGTGTATTTACACTGTGTCAAAACCTACTGAGGTAAAAAACTTCCAGTAGAAATCACATTACTTTTTACTATGCATGTTTCTTTCATTTTCTCCAATGTAAATTTTGAGGGTAACACTAATGTTATTATACAGGTATGACACACATCTGTGATATGCACCATGTGAATTTGCTGTGCTGATATTTCAAAGACTGGTTTACATTCATGGAGCTTTTAAAGTCCAGCACAAACTTTGTGAAATTTAACAAACAGGTATTTGACCTCAACCCCTCCTTTGTGCAGTATTGTTGGACAATTTGTCCCAATTTTCCAGGTTTTTAATTTCAAAGATGTCAGAGTAGCAAAATTCATAGCTGGTGTTACTTTAAAACCATTCAAAATAAAGATTGAGCCCTGCTGTTAATTCCAGGGAAGCAAATGAGTTAACACCTGAGTTGAATTTAATATAGTAAATCCAAAATAAGATTTTGAAAAAAAAAAAAAAAAAAAAACCACAAACCAATCCTATTGTTGTCTAGTTGAATCTTTTTCTCACTCTTAAATTTAAAGGAAAAAAAAAAATAATGAAAAATAAATTATTCTGATTCATGGTTTCCTTACCACTGTTTTGTGATGTTTTACACTAGAGTATGAGCTACTGAATCAAACTCATGCTCATTGTGCATGGAATTTGTGCATATCATGGGGTTCATATATCTTTATCACCCTTTAAAGAACAGCAGTAAAAAAAAACTAGAAAGCCTTTCCCATTAATCATTCCAAGTGAACTCACATTTTTAGAACAAGGACAGAGGCATGTTGTTCTTAAAATGCACTCCTTCACTGTTTTAATAACATTTGCACTCCAGTGCCTCATAGGAAGAAGGTACTACACATCATGGCTCTAGAAAAGCATTATTTTCAATTTCTTCCTGCAGTTTTACTTCCATTATTCCTAAATGTTTGTATATACTGCCATCAGTGTATTTGTATATACTGCTAACCTCCATTGAAGACCAACCTACTAGAATTATGAGAAAAAACACTTGATAAACTGGTAATAGAGTATCAGAATGATAAATCAGAATGACAACACTATTTCATAAAAACATCTAATGTGAACATCTGCAAGTCCATTCATTAAGAATAGAATTATCAACAATCAACAAATCAACACCTCTTTACTGTGATACCACTGAATTAAATAAGCAAAAAGAACAGGTTTATGATATTTTCAGACTTTCATTCTGATACAGAGCAGAAAGACACAAAATGTTACATTGTCTGATTGCACTAGAGATTTTGAAAATGGTCTTTTGTTTTTACTTGAGGTGATTTAGTTTTAATATAGACAGCAGCAAGAAATCTTTTATTGTATCCAGATTCCTAAAATATTGGTTTCTATTTAAATCAGACCTACTTGGTGTTAAACATTATTTTAAAAGTACGTGTTAGACATTCAGTACCAAAACCTAATTATTACTGGACATAAGCTTTCTAGATCAAAGGCTTAGTTTCCATGGCAGTACCTAAACTGCCCTCTTAAGTAACAGCTCATGCATCAAATCAGCATTGATACTTACTTAACATTAGAAGAATGAAAACCAAATTTTGTTCTCTTCTACCTAAATTTAAAGAAGTAATGAAGACTTACAAAAGTAAAGTTTGCAAAACTGCAGTGCAATGGTTCAAATAATTGCTATAATTTTAATGTAAATAGCACTAACAATGCTTGCTAACTAGACTTGTAGTACATTGGCCTTAGCAGAACAAAGATCTGAACTAGTTTAAAATTGATGCTTTATATGAAGAAGAATAATACAGATGAAGAGAAACTTTCTTCAGTGATTGCTTATGGAAAATCTTTTTGATTTGTGGAACATACAAGATTTTAGGTTTTCTTATAACCCTAGCTAATGTCCTGGTAATCTTTTGATGCTCATCAGTAACACACTGTTATGCCTATAAGCACTTTTTCTACATCTTTTTTCAGTTTAAGACTCATTAAGTCTTTAGCAGCCATGAGTAATAGTATCAAAGAAGATAATACAGGACTCATTGTGTCATACAATACCTATAGCTTCCACTACACAAGCAAATGGGAGTAAAATTAAATCCTTCTGTAGAAATGTTAGTTGTAGTAAGAAAAAAGTTTTGCTTAATATTTATGTCTTCAGTGAAGTTTTCTTAGTAAACAATATGGCCAAATTATGATTATTAACAAAATATTTTCAAAATTACCAATTATTTAACAAATTATTTATTAATACAGATTACTGAAGTGTTAGACAGTATGCTTCCATTATAAATCTTAATTATAACTGAGAATTTGCCATTGGGTTCTTGGTTGAAAATGGAACTAATGCAGCTAAAAATCTCAAATGCCTGTGCCTAAACCAAGCTTCCTAGGATTGTATTCACACATTTAAACAAAAGGCCTACTGAAGACAAACTTAGGTCTGAACATTTAGGTGAATAACTTGTGCTTTCAGATCTGTATATTTTTTAAGATCCTGATATCTTTTTTTTTTTTTTTTTTTTTTTTTTAACACATCAGATTTATTGTAGAAGTGGATGGTATAATTCCAGTAACTGACATATTGCTGTAAAGTACACTGTCAGAACTAACTAATATCAGAAATAAACATTGTTGTTCAACATATTACTGCTTGCTCTTTTTCTGGTAAATGTAATGACAATCAAGTTTATGTATAAACCCAGAACTCTGTAACACTCAAGTAGTAGCTGAGGTCATAGGCTTTGTAATATGGAAATGCCATATTTTTTACTTTTAAATTATTTTAGGTACTGAAGACAACAGAAGAGGGCTTGAAGGATCCAAAGCTATTTCAAAGTGGGGAGAAATCATAGGACACAGCATTTCTTGTGAGTATATGTGTGTATATGTGTGTGTGTATATCAGAAAGATGGTGAGTGAGAAAAGAAGTAAATTAAGTGGTTACACTGCATACACTCAAAACTCACAGTTATACTAAACAAATGGAAAGAAAAGGTATCACAGAATGCTTATCTAAAGTATTTAAAAGTTGTTCTATTGTAAAAATGCAATACAAAATAGTAGATGATACTGCAACTTACCTGTAAGTGCGTAATGTCCGAATTTTAAAAAGTACATTAAAAAACAATAGTTACACAGTATGCATTATCAAAACGCATCACATTTTTTAATTTTCTTGATTTAAGTTGAGTAGCAAACTGGGATAAATTTTGTCAAGTGTGGTTATGTAAATAGAAATGTATCAGTTGGCAACATCTTCATCCTTTTTTTTCCCTATCCTTAAATGCCTTACAGAGCAATGAGTTGCATTGAAAACAAAGGCTAAGTATCACTCTAAATTTATTGATTGGAAAAAACAGTGATTTGTTTTGATCTAAATACTGGCAGAGTACTTGACGTGAGTATGACAGGGAAAATGTGCCCTCTAATTCTATCACCTCACTTGTACTTGGTTTTACCTTAACCTCATCAATATACTGCAATATCTAGGACCATATTTTACGTCGCATTATTATGTATGGATTATTGCAAAGTTGTATTCAGGATAAATACATTATGCAGCTGACATAAGGTAAGCAGGAATTTCTTGTTAATTCACACTTGCACTTTGCAACTGTGAAAGAAAACCACTGCTTTAAATTTAAGATAGAGAAGATGCCTATTGTTAATTATTAGCTATGCTATATATTAGTTCTTTGAAAATGACTTTCTATTAATCACAGCCTGACCTCACCTTTAAGGGGCAGTTGTTGGAGCCAGAGAATAACTGCACTACTTGAGTGTATGAACCAAACTACTACAGTGTTCATGCACTGGAGGAGGCACAATGAAATTAGATTCTTTCCCTGTAGGGGGTAGACGTTGACCGCTGTCTGATGCCAGCAACTGCAGGTCTAAATATTTCTTCTGAGATGGTTATTTTACCTTCCAAAACATCCAACTTCATCCTTTTTAAATTGACATATTTAGAAGTTTACTGTTAGCAGACTGGATGTTTTTCAGCAGCAGAATTAGGCTAATGGCTGTCATGCACAAAAGATAACTGTAGCAGCCTAAAGCCATGGCTAATTAAAAGGGCTACATACACTTGTCTGTCCAAGAGCAAAGAATATAACTCTTCTGCAGAAAGGAAGACTACTGAAAGCATTTTATAGGCATAACTGTGCAGACTCATTTGTTCCACTTCCAGTGTTGACAACAGCCACCAACCTGTGTAATAGTTCAAAATAAATTAAGCCTGAAGTGAGAAGTGGCGTCTCATTGGATCCTCCAGAAAATAAATTCAGACAAACTTCTGGTATGCATTCTTACACTGTGTCATCATCTACTTGAGACACTGGCAGATCCTTTTTAGACTGCATGTGTTTATTTCTTAGACAGAACATTTTGTATATGCAATGGACACTTTCTTTTACATTGGCTGACATTCCACCTGAAAGTCCATCACAGCAAGCTTGTTAATGTGCTTTAGGATATACGGTACAGTAGTAAACAGACTCCCAATAGCAAAGTAAAACTCTGGTAGGAAGCTCAAAGAATATGTGTGCACTAAGATCAAATCTTGAATTCAAGTTCAAGCACAGTTTAACAGCGAATCCGAAGTTGTAAATGCAAAGTAAAGGTAATTTTAAGGCTGCTTGAAACCAAGCATGAAAGACTGAGGAGTCAAAGTTGAGATTATATACATCTGGTTCTAATATGCCTCTTGCATTTTAGACAAGCAACCTACTTTTTTTGTTTCAAGCTTTACTATCACAATAGTGGATACAGTTTGTTAGTTTATAATTTGTCAACATTCTCAATACATTTGAATCAATGGTTTGGTAAACAAAATAATGTAGCTTTCTTCTTCAGGTTAAATTACTTTTATTATTTAATGACTAACATTTCTTGATTCCTCCTCTCCCTCCTCTCCTCTCCCCCACCCCCCCCTCAAAAAAAAAAAAAAAAAAAGAAAAAGAGGTTTAGAGTATTTTACTTTCTTCATTTAAGGATTTTCATTTATGCATTTTATAATAAAAATTATTAAACCCTACATCTGTTAGGTAACCATATATTGTACAGACATATATCTTAATAGAGAAATAGACCTATGTGTTATTGATATCATTATATAGCTCAGTTTTAGATAAGAAATCTGCTTCAGACCAGCTGTATGGTCTGAGCAATCAGACTGAAGTAGCAGGACAAGGGCACTGTGTAAAATGAAGCAGGAAGAAATACACGGGGGATCTGCATGCAAATATTATTCTGCTTCATTTCTGCCCAGCCTTTAGAGGATTCCCTCAAAAGTAAACACAGTTAATTAATTCCCAAGTAAAATAAGTAAATGCAAATTTTCCACTTACTGTGTGCTGTGCTTTGTCCGTGCACTGAAGAGAAGAGACAGTTCTGCAGCACTCACCTAGATCCAGGTTGCTCTCTAAATTAGTCATACATGTAAGCTGGAGGAAGCTCATTGACTTTTTAACTGTGCAAAGAGCAACCCATCTCACTGCTGCTAGACAATCCTTTAGGACGCTGTGCTGAACTTCAGCACAAGAGCACGGCATCTATTACGCTAGAGGCTCTACCATTTCACCTACACCTGGGTAGATCTATCAAGCTTCATCTCTATTAGGGCGGTTTGACTATGTGGTTTAAAGAAAAAAAATAAAAAGAGAGAGGGGGAGAGAGGGAAGAGAGAGGGAGAGCGAGAGAAAAAAGAGCTTGCCGTTGTCACACTTGTTTCCTATTAAAGAGCCTTACGGTGGATTGAGTAATTGTGTACGAAGGTAGTCTGGCTGGCAGATGTGTGCAGCCCCAGTGGAGCACTAGATTCAAGGCAGATGGGTTGTACCAGGGCGCAAACAACACTAGAAAAAGAGAGGCGTGATTAAAACAGCAGGCCGCCGTTTTACAGTGTTAGAAGTGGGGATAGCAGGAAAGCTCCCAGGAACTAAAGTTCCCAAAAATGGGAACTGTACAGACACAAGCAAACTGCAATAAAACAAAACTGATAAAGCACAGTGGATGATTGAATTGACCGTGTTATGCAATACTGAAACCATCATGATTATTAATGAGCTTCTCTCCCCTCCTCCTCCTTGCAGGCACTTACATTAGAAATACTCAGTTGCAAAGATCATGAGCATGGGTTTATTCAAAACAGAATCCTGGGCTACTGTACAGTCTGAGGCATCTTTTGGAAGTGGATTAGAGTTACTTTGAGGGTTTTACGTTGTCTGTCAGGTCTGGTTCATCTTAAAAGAAAAAGAGAAGCTGAGCAGCAGGAGTGAATCTGCCGTTAGCAGTTATTTCTGAGAAGAGTTGAAGCAGATCATCAGAGAAGTGAACAAGGAATCCTTATTATAAACTTCTGCCTGACATGCATAGGGCCAAAATCAGCCCCAGTATAACCACACCAGTTATATGTCAGGGGTGATTTTGTCATGCTGACTCTCCTAGGTTATTGAAACTTGGCTACAGCAGACAGTTGGAGAATCCCTGTTATCACAACAATGGTTTGTAATAGTACACGTTAAACTCTTACACAGACAGGAGAGAAGGGCTACTTTGATAGTACTGAAATGATCTTAAGTGCAGAGATCCCATGTTCAATCTCATGTGTGCACTGGCTGTCTACTTCGAGGTTTAAGTAGAACTTAAATAATGCTTACCCACCTTTTGCTGGACTTCTATTCAGAAATCATGAGTCTGATACAATTCCCTCAGTGAATCTCTACTGAAGTTTTTTCCACTAACAGTGAAAGACACCATGCTGCAGATGCTTGCCTCTAAGCTGATCACCCTGGGATGTCTTTATGGTCAGCAGTAAGAAGCAGGCAGTGCTAGAAGGCAGCTAGTCTGAGTCTGTGTAGGTATCTGAAAGAGGTTGAATGAATCACATCCTGTCCCTATTGATTATCATGGCATTTCAGATTTGAGTTAACTAAGGTAAATGCTCCACTCTGCATGTCTGATCCTTAACCAGTTTAAATTAGTATTGATCAATATAGTTATGATGTTTTATAAGAATTGAGATTACGGTCATGCAGTCCAAAACAATACTACTACAGTATTCTAGGATACAATTATAGCATAATATAGTGCTTACTTATTGTGTATAGGGAAGGCTGGTCCTTAATATCTACCAGCTGTTTTATCAGACTCTTTAGACAAGAACAGGGTATACACAAAATCCTATGGATATTTCCCATGTAAGCTCTTGTTATTAATTTTTCAGTAAGGCCCATTCATATCCAGGTAACAGAAACAGCAAAGGAAACATAAAAATTGGGCAAATATTTTTCATTTCATAGCAAAGATCCTTGTTTTCCATGTACTAGGATTGTTTTAGTGCAATGAGACTTTCACAAGAATGCATTTTTTATTGCTCCCACAGTTTAAGAAGCTAGATTGTTGGCATGCTCTTCTCTCTTAATTAACTTTCTTAGCCATACAAAAGAAATGAAGCAAGAGGTAGGGATTAATGAAACTTAAAATTCATATAGAGGAGTTGCCTATACCTAAAGCTAGAAGACTAGAAGCATCTTAATTTAAAATTAATCAAAATTCTTAAATTCTGAATGTAACAGTATCAGAATGTCTCAGGCCTCACAACACTGAAGAGTTTGTTGTCCTTTTCATGCCTGAAGGGCTTCACCTTCAATCTAGAAGCATTTTGTTAGACTTCTGGTGAAGTAGCCTTGTACAAAATGGATTTAAAGTTTTCAAAGACAACCAGATGTATTCTAATGCATAACCCTACTTTCCGGCTAATAGCAACAAGTTTGTTGGAATTAGATGCTTTCAGTGCCTGAACTTTTCATGAGATAAGAAAGGATTCCCTGACTCAGGTTTAACATGGGAGAGCTAGACTCTTTAGCCTGGTAGCTGAGACATTCACCTGAGGCAACAAAGATGGAAAATGTCTCTTTTCCTATTTACCACAGACGGTTTAATCAAAGACAGTATAATGAAAAATATACAAACAGTATTTGACAGGAGGCAGAGCTGGATTTGATCCCTTCAGGAATAGAAAGGACCACTCTAAGGATGAGGATATTTATATTCCAGAAGAGAGTTTCAACAGAAATATTTTAGAGTGAAAGACAGCTCTGTTACAGGCATCATTTCTGCCCTCCCCCTGCGTTTTCTGACTTTCTGAAATACAATCAGTAGACATACATTTTCATGGAAAGAATCTAAATGAAAGAAAATGCATTATGTGACATATAAATGAGGTACCTCAAATACACAGAAGGAAGTGTTCAACAGCGACATCTTCTGCTGTTTCCTGTGGCATCTCATTCAGCACACGGTGCAGAGGATTAAATTCTTGGTTCCTTGGGTGCTAGGGAAAGGATCAAGATGCATGCACAAAAGACCAAAGGGAGGTATAGTTGCCCAAGGGTCCCTCAATAGTCAGTGAAGTCAGATGGGTCTACAAGTGGCAGCAGACTGTGAACAACAAACTGGGGAGAATAATACTGTTTAGCTCTAATAATGCCTGTGCTCTCAATTATCTCCACATCCAGAATTATATAATTTTCATTTCCTGTGCTAATTCTTTAGCAAGATGTCTGACCTGTATAAAGTACAGGTAAAAACTAGCACAGTCTCTGTGCTCCTCATCCAATCATTGGGAGTCATTGGGAGACAACAATGCTACTTTGAGAAGTCACTGACATATATTGAGTATTCCTCATCTCTTTATGTAGAAATTACTGCAGCTATTATTGAGGAACTGTTATGGGGTTCTGGCTTGTACTTTACATTTTAAATAATAATTTTCCTAGGAAAGGTGTCTTTTGCCATGTAGTTCCTGGCTTATAATTTTATTTGGCTTCTGAGAAAAGAAACTTCCAGAATGGTGGAGCCGATTCTCCTCCCATTTACACCTTCTACTACTCACTGATTTCAGGCTAAGTCCCTTCCTGACATCTCAAAGAGTGTTAGGATGGCTCTGCTGTCTATGAAACTGTTACATGGCCACCCACTATTAAACAGATGTTCCCTGGCTCAAAATATAAATAGAGTCTGGAGCGTGAAGCTGGCTGTGATTTATTTAGGTAACTGTGACCTTGTATGGAAATATTCTCACTTTTTTTTCTTGGCAGAAACCCCTTTGATTTTCCATTTTTTATTTTCTCCTGGGCTAGAAATGGGCTTTTCTTTCACATATAATTATACTGAGATTTACCTGAGTTACAGAATGTAAAAAATGCCTTCTCTGGGAAATTATAGGCAGAATAAAATAAAAAAATAAAATAAATAAAAAAATAAAATAAAAAAAAAAAAAGAAGAAAAAAAGAGAACAAAATATTTTTAGAAACTGAGTCCATATTCTCCCTTTAGTGAAATGATTTGGGTTACAGCCTACATCTCAGTAAACTAAATGATTCAAGTGTCTTGTTCAAAAAAATTAATATTCAGTCAATATTCCCCATAAAATGTTTTTGATTTCTCTCTGAAAAATCTCATTAAATTGTAAGAACTGCCCCACTGGACTACTGGTATCGCAGTGGAGACTGGTTCTCTGGCAGCAGAATGGTAGCAGAACTGTGGCTTTAATAGGAAGACAAGAGGAGATGAAGTGGTAACTGGAGGAGGCTCAGTGGATTGTCTGTGGAATGATGGAGCTCATCTGGAGCAGGTGTCAACCTAGAGATTACATTGACACTTCCTCTCTGACAAGAGAAACCTGATCTTTTGACTGGGGATGAGTAGAAAAGCTCAAAGAAACTAGACAACCCTTAAGAGGGTGGTGCCAACCTTCTAGGCTTGTTGGTCATTCTCTGAAAACAGTGGTGGAGATGCCTACATGGCACATCTGTCTGCTGCCTCTGTGCAAGTTACTCCATGTGTGCATTAGATTAAGCTCTGTCTAGCAGTACCAGAATTGCAGGTTATAAACTGAGTGAGTGCATTTATGTCCAACAAATCTGTGTGTTCTTTCAGAAGAGATGAATTAATGGGGAAAAGGATGCAGAAAGTTTTAAGGGAGTAAAAATGGGATGTTTGGGAGCAGACCGCTATACTGCCAGAGGAAATTGTCTCACCTGCTGTCTGCTCCCAAGCTGCTTATGATGCAGTAACCTGCCTTGGAGGATCCTATGAAGACTACACACTACTACAATCTGAGTATCCTGACTTGAGCCAGATTTAAAATGCCCTCAAATTGGTTTTTGAGTCTGGATAATGAGTTGTGTGGGTTAGATATAACTGGAGGGGGGAGGACAGTGCACATAACCTTGACAGATGCTGTAGGAAGAGTCTGGGTCCAGGGCTAGGCCTTGGGGACAGCAGTCTCACCTTCTATTAGTTAGGTTTTCCAGGATAATATTTTAGAGGGTCTCCTCCCAGATAAAGCTCTGATCACTTAACTCCCTTTATGAAAAATTATGATTTTTAAATGAGGAAGTACTTCTTATTCTGAACATCCAGACAGGGCAATTTATTTTCCCAGGTTGCTGGGCAAGGGTCTGAGATGGTGTCACTTAAGAATTTTAGCAAGAATTCCTAGAAATTGAACCCAGGAACTTTCTATTGGGGGACTGTTCCTGGAAAAAAGATCACAGTTTTGTAGTTAGATAAATAGTGTAGGAGAAATAAATCAAACTAGAACTTAAGATTCTTTTTGTTGTTACAAAATGCGAATATTCACTAAAAGTGCATTGTGTATAGCAGGGATTGTGTACCCCTGACTCAAACATGAGAGGCGGTGGTGGAAGGGAAAAGATGCACAAGGATCATGTAACCACATCACATGATCTGGGACCATGCCCACACCAGCGAGTGATAATTGGGATTGTCACCTCTAAAAACAGTTACTTCAGACATGGACAAACTTCAAATGTAGAGATCACTGGGGTCAGGGGGCTAGGACATGCTAGAGGAAAACCAGATGGTTTAAATGGTCTGCGAGCTAATAGAACAAAACTAACCAGTTGGTGTAAATATGGGTTTGAAACTAGCCAGATCAGTTGGGAATTTCTAAGTGTGCTGTGGGGGGAGTGGAGCAGGGAGGAGAGTTTGTAATTAAAGCCTTCTTGCCCTGTTAGGACAACAGTTTGCCTGTGAGAGGTAACAGACCAGATTCTACAGCTGTGCTTTTGCCCAAATCTCAGCCAGTCTGATGGTTTGGCAGTGCTGAAACCAGGAGGTGTCATTGCTTCCACTCTCCTGAACAGGGAGGGAGGGAGGACCTGTGGTCTGGAGGTAATGGGGCTTCCCTTTTGGCAGTGGTGAGATGCAAAGCTGGCTCACAGCATCTCACAAAACCTCAACATAAGTCTTAGTCAGTTCTTACTGCTTCAACAATTGTATTAAGTTCTTCAGAGCTTTCCCAAATACTGAGCGAATATTATCCTAAACAGAGGCTTAGCATTATTCCATCAGAAGCTTTTCTATCAGCTTGATGACCACAGTGGTTGCAGAATTTGGTCCATTTCTCTATTAATACCTTTAACTATTAAATGAATAAAGTGTTTGTGAATTATATTCCTTGACAACAGAATGTGAAAAAATTGCAGTATGCTTACAGATTACAGGACTTTCTAAAACGTCCTTCTGCATTTCTGTGCCCACTTTAAACAACTGATTTTGTTTTGTAGAGAATTTATGGGTGCACACTGCTATTTTTTTCAGCTATACTAGAGAGAGAAGGAAAGAATGTTAACAGGGAGAACATGTTCATAAGTTTTACCACTGTCTCCTAGTGGAGGTGTTTAGGGAATTACATCATGGTGAGTCGTTCCAGCAAGAGCATAGACATGTCTTTCTAGTTGTTTTTTCAGCAATTACCCGTGGTTACCGGTAGGTAATAAATATTTCTGTAGTGACTTATTACTGTGCTTCTTAGCAGTGCTGATAAACTTGGGTTGCTGTGCTCTTGCCACAAACTAGTTGCATCAAGAAACCCAAATCTCAGATTTAAGAGTCAAAAGTACACTAAGAAGGTTAGAATGTTTTAGGATTCACGTATCTAATCCTCTCCCTCCTCCTCCTTTAGTAGGCCTTGTTAAATGTATTTCTTTACTGTGAAAGTGAATGAAATCCAGACTAACAAAATGGGTCTAGTCTGGATAGAACAGCAGAGCCTTTTCTCTCAGTCCAAACTTGTACATATCACCCTCTATCTCCAAGACAAAGTTGCTGAAAACCACTAAATAGTTATGCAGACAGAAAGATCTTCAGAGTAACCCTGAAGCCTTACCCCTGTATTTTTTCTGATACATTTTCCAAACTGGAAAAACAGTGGAAGATGATGGGTTTTGGGGTGATCTTGGTTACAGTGCTTTGTTTTATTGCTCCTTAGCCTCACCATCTGTCAAAAGGCAATGATACTGCCCTCCAGAAAGGTGGTTTGAGATTTATGGATGGCAAATGTAGAACAAGCAGTAGTTTTTATTATATTACAAGGTGGGACTTCCACAGGCTTAGTTAAATGTCATAAAATGAATACTTCTGTAGGGGTTTATGTATTTTTCAACACTAATGTACTTTTCTGTAATTCTTACAGGACAGAAAGCTGCAAAGGGAGAGAGAAATTAATGACAAGTTTCTCACTATTTTAAATTAGCATAGCTCTGTTGAACTGTACCAGGCTCTGCAAGCTAAGAATTGGGATTTCCTCAGTTTTACTCCATATAGGAATTCTCTTACTCTTTGAAGAGCCACTTCTTTGATGTCATCAGGGGAAAATTATTTTGGTCCTTTAAGTGATGATATTGGTATTTCTGTAAATAAAAGTTTTAATGTATAACTCCTCCTTCAGCTTACTTTACAAATTTTGCATATGTGAAGCTACTGAAGTTTATGAAACAAGAAACTTTGATTATGAATGTTTGGCCTATTTACATGTAACTGTTAAAGAAGACAAAACTAAAGGAAATATTGAGGTCTTTTTACACAGGAAATTTCACGTGAAAGTGGAAGCTGTTTCTCATTGTTCAAATTCTCATTCTACAATAATATTACATTTCTGAGTGGCATGTTACATGTGTCATTTTATTTATGTTGTGGAACCCTACAATGCAAGTGCAATCTATTTAGTAAGTCCAGATTTTGCTATGACCACAATTTAAAAGCACAGGGAGTTCAGTTTCTTTAACATAATATTTGACTCTCTCTCTCCATTCATAATTTAGTGGCCTGTTACTGCCTGGGTTCCCATAGAGGTTTCTCATTTTGACCCTTTCTACTTGCAGTTTCTACCAAATTATTTTCTGTTTTTCTACTGACCAACTCTCCTTCAACATACCACCACTCCGACCTCTACATTTTGACTCTTCCCTGGTTGGGGTAGTGAAGAAAATAAATAGTTTCCTGTTTAGAGTTACCAAAACTTATTTTGGAACCAAAATTAAAAACTTGAGGTTTGGAGCTTATTCCAAACTCAACTCAGTCTCCAATAGATACTGCTGGTTTGACTGAATAGGTTCAGATTCATCTCATCTCTGCTTAGATCTTATTACAGCTTCCTTACCTGTATCCCTGCATTGGCCTTTTGCACTGTAAGTAATCTCTGGGCTATGCTCATTTTCAAGGCATTTTACATTGTTATCACTATATGAAATCATTCAAACTTTTTATATAAATTCCATTTCCCACTCATTTATTCTCTTACCCCTTCTCCCCTTCTTCTTCCAGGCATAATTTTATTTCTATCTTATGCTCCCATTTAACATGTTCCTACTCAATTTTTAAGTCTTAAACTCAAAACTTAAACTTTTTACTCACTGATATTTCGCTCTTTCTTCCTATGACTTCTGAATTATTTTCCCACACACCATTTTCTCTTGTATCTACATAGTAAACCTCTATCTTTGGAGCTAAAAGAACTTATTTTGACTGTAAGCAATTATCTGGCTTGAATTGAGTGGACAGAACATGACACCCTCTCACACAGAGACAGAATATGCTGGATGAGAAGCATCAGAGTGGGTGGGCCAGAGGGAGCAAGAAGAAACACGATTCTTCTGCACCAAGCAACATGGTGCACACAAGGCATTTGTCAACCTTTCTGCTTTGTGCTTGGCTCTGGCTACAGTGACATTCACATAACTTCTTACCTAAATCTACATGTTTCAAAATATCTCAATTATGCCATGAAGTGTTATGTGACTTAGAGTAGATGACACATTTTCTGCTAAGACAAACAGTCCTGAATGGCACTTTTAATTTATTGTTAGATATACTTCTAGATACAAAATATTTACAGAGACAGGGCTTTTTTTTAAAAACACATCGTTACAGTAACACAGAGACACACTGAACAGAATCAGGGCTTCATTGTACCTGACACTGGAAATAGCCCTTTCCTGAGGACTTCATCATCAGTATTTGTCAAGACTGTTGACAGAATGTTTTGAAGATTCAGTAAGAGTCATGCAAAATTAATATTTCCAGGAGATTACCTAATATTATGAAATCTCAAGTAAACAACCAAAACATTTTACTGCTCTGGATATATATTTTTCCATATGTAGATTCATACAAGCTGTCTTATATTAATGTCTTCAAAAATGAACATACAGTACACAAAATATCTCCAATATATCACTTCCATGGAGAAAAATCACTGAAGAATTTTACCAAAGGTCATGAAATTCTTAACTTCAAGCTCTGCTCCTGACCCTCATGAAAATTACAATTTGTTGCAGGCTAGAGTGTGTGTATTCTATCTGGAGTTCATAACATCTTTTATTTCTGCAGGTCCTGTCCCTTTCAGTGCAAGATTCATTTCATATAGATAAATGAAATACTAAAATCACATAAAGAGGTCAGGGCTAAACTCCAGTTAACTGTCCATTTGAAGAAAAACATATACAGAGACAGTGCAAGAGCTGAAATGCCTGATGTGAATTACTTTCAATAAACAATTAAGAGTCAGACACAAATTACCTGAAATGGGAAGGAAAAGAAGAAATAAAGGATTTTTAGTATCCAATGTATAATTACTGGTATGTGCAACATTGAAGCTTTCATCATGGCATGTGGAGGAATTAAAATAATGAGACTGGGTTTGAAAATCTGTGCCAGGATGATTATTTTTTTTAACATGTGTGCATTTTTTGTTTACTTCCCTTTTACAGCCTTCCCTGTCTATCCTCCTTTCCTACCATATTCCACAAAATCTGTTCCTCATAGCCACTCTGCTCCACAGTACACCCTGCCTTGGGTATGACAGGCTTTCTGGTGCTCAGCACAGCTACTGTACTGTTATGCAGATGTTATACAATTTATTCTTGATTCAGGTCTTGAGGATTAGAAGTTCAATCAAAGTGATAGATAATGTAAGAAAGTACTTCTCAGATTTTTCTGAGGCTACTACCTTGACTGAATGAGGGAAGTAATTTTAAAAAAGCATCCTTTTTTTTGGTGCACTCAAAAATTTTGTTATGTTTCTTTATTTTTATTAGGCTAATCAATTGGTACCAATTAATTTAGTTTATTTATTTTTTTTTTTTTTTTAGAAATTTAGAGACAATTTTTCTGAAAAAATTCTGAAACTTTTTCTTACTTTTTTATTTTCTTTTTCATTTTTCCTATTATCTTTCTTTCTTCCTATTTCCTTTTCCTTTCTTTTTCTTTTCTTTTTCTTTATTTCTTTTTTTTTTTTTAATAAAAATTTAAAGCTAAATCTAAACTTGATAAAAAATCTATTAACAAAATTCATAACACTTATGAGGGAAACAAGGCTAGTTCACACAAAACTAAAATCATTGTGTCCTGGGTTTGAGTGAGTGGTGGGATTTTTGGTATCAGGGGAGGGGGATACAGTGGTGGCCCAATGGGAGAAGCTTCTCAAAGCTCCACTGTCTCTAAGTCAGACCCACCTCTGCACCAAGGCTGAGCCAATCAGCTGCACCTCTGCAGTAATGTATTTAAGATGGGACCTGGGAGGAGGAGTTGGACTTGTGAGGAGGAGTTATGGCAGCTGTGTGAACACCAAGGTCAGTGGAGGAACAGAGGAAGAAAGGAGGGGGGAGGTGTGCCGGAGCAGAGACCCTCCTGTATCCTGTGGTGAGACAGAAGGGCTGCCCCCACCACCACCCATGAAGGTCTACAGTGGAGCAGAGAGTAACGTGATTTGTGGGTGGCCTCATGCCATCTCAGGTGACCACGTCTGAAGGAAGCCAGGATCTTGTGGGAAGAAGCAGCCCCTGCTGTTACTTTGGTGCTGGGAGGATTGCAACATGTAGGGGTGTCCCATGACAGAGCAGCTTGGGAAGGGCTGCAGCCCATGGGAGGGACTCCAGTTGGAGAAAGTTGGTGTCCTACACCATAGCAGTGAGGGAAACACTGTGGCCTATGAGAGGGATGCATGTCGGAGAGGATTTGTGGAGGACTGTCTCCTGTGAGAGGGGGACCACTCTGGAGCAGGGGGAAGAAGTTCCAGAAGTTCCCCCCCATCCCCTGACATGGAAGAAGCAGCAGGACTGACTGCACCCCCCATTCCCTGCCCCCAGAACTGCTAGAGGGAGGATGTAGAGATACCAGAAACAAAGCTGAGCCCAGGAAGAAGGGAGGAGTGGATGAAGGTGTTTACAAGATGTGGTAATGCTTCTCATTGTCCTACTATGTCAGTTAAGTGTTGTTGGTTTCAGTGTCTGTATTAATTTTATTTTCTTTTTTCCTTCCCCTAATGAGTCTGTCTTTGGCCTGTGACCATAATGGGTGAGACATCCCTCCCTGTTCTTGTCTCAAATCCTGAGCCTTTGCTCATTTTCTCCTTCTCAACACTGGGTGAGAAAAGGAGAGTGAGTATCTGTGTGGTGCTCAGTTGTACTCTGAGCTCAAACCACAATGCACTGTCTTTCTGCAGATTTTTATTTTCCTCTCTGCAGTTTTTTCACATGGGTTTTACCTTAAGCCATTATACTGAACTGTACTTCATTCCAGTATTAGTCTGACTAAATTAAAATTTAACATTTCAGAAGCATGTGTCTTTTTCACACAAATAGAGATGTCTTTGTTATCTCGATTTACTTACATTTGTCTTTTACTATCTTTGCTCATCCTTGCTTTTTTTTCCTATACTTTTCTTAATTTAGTTGACACCTTATTTGCAGTGGAGGATGTGATATTCCAAGACCATCAGAGACAAAAACCCTCAAGCTCATCTTTGTTCTTTCCTGAGAGTTCTATCTGATTTTTCAATTGCATCTAAAAAAAATTCCAACATCTTCACTTTTTTCCCCCCCCCCCCCCCCCCAAGTGACTTCACAGCTAATTTAGACCCCCTTGTGGCAATACATATATGTCTCAGAGGATTCGTTTAGAACTGAGTTTGATCATACAGAGTTGAAATCATTATGTCTAGTATATAGTTAGATACATCTTTTTGTACAGCCTTTTGCTGGTTTTGGTTGGGATAGAGTTAATTTTCTACCTACATGGTCAGCCTATCCTCCTCATCCCTTCCTCTCCTACTATCTCAACAAAAGAATACATCCATGACAAACAAGGCTCACCAGGCATGTTTAGCCATATTTCTTACTTTGAAAGCTCTTCAAAGCAGGAGCTTAGTTTTCAGAGGGTCCAGAACAAATCAAAAGAAGCTTTCTGGAGGCTGTATTATACCTACCTTTTGTAGAAATACTTCTAATACTTACATGTATTAGACCACAGAGGATGATTCCAGAGAAATAGGAAAGTACTAGGGAGAAAACAGTGAACTATTTATACCTTTTTATATTCAAATAGAGGCTGCCTTGAAGGCTAACTTTGCCTGTTTTAGATTTTTCTGCCAAATCTAAGCAAGTTGTTAAAATTTCCTCTAAGAGAGAAGAAAAACAATAGGCTATAAAGTGATGCTCCTCATGAATCCAGAACAGCTATTTTAAGAACAGATTAATAATCCCATGAGATTTTTAGTGCTTTCTTTTGACTATAGAAGTGCGTAGGAGAAAAGTTATTTTAGATGGACCACCCTCAGAAGTCAACATATTCCTGTCCCTCCTTCACTGTTCCTCCCCTACATGCCCAGAACACTGCATCCGTTACTTCTGTGGTGTCCAAACCTACTTTAAGAAAACTTCACCCTGAAAATCAAGCTGTAATTATCCATCTCTTAACTATCCAGACATAGCTACATAGCTCAGTCAGCTCCAGGTTGGTTGCTTTCCTGTTTTGGAGTATAAATGCACCTGCCTTCTCATCTTGCAAGCAAGCTGTGAAAATACCTAAAATGTTACACCATCTCAATTATTGTGCATCACCACCAACACAGTCAATATTCTGTTAGAAAGAATCTGTCTCATAGTTTAATGAAGCCAAAATGCTCAAATAGATGAGTAAACATTATATTCACTCATCCTAGAGTATCTTGTGCTTTTTTCCCTTTTTCCTGCACCCTCAGAAGCTCTCATGCACATATTACATAGTGTCCAAACAAATTGGAACCTCCTGCTTCAGCTAGTGTCTTGGCAAATTTCTCTCTTCCTGGAGTTCATTCAGGATTTTCCTGGCTTTGTCTGTAACAGAATGGCGTCCAGACAAACCTCCTCTTCCCAAGCCAACCCTCTGACATATTTTCAAAAGCAAAGGCAGCATTTAGGAAATTATGACTAGGCATAAATGTGTAAAGCAAAGGTGTACACCTTTCTCCAATGGGATTGATTTAAGGCTTAAAATTACTCAATGGAAAGATCCTCACAGATATCAGGGGCTTTGCATTAGACCTATTACTGGCATCCCTTTCAGAGTGCAGATCCAGGGATGTGGAGGTAATTCTAAAATAATGACATGATTCTTTCTGTAAATTAATACACTTTGTATTTTCTTAAAGAAAAGAAAAAAAGAAAAAGAATTACTTCATGATGGTTTACTTTGAAGCTGGATGAGGGCCAAGAACTACAAAATGGATGACAGAGAAATGTGTTATGCTGATCAATGGAGTAGCTCTGATCAGTAATCCAGATATTTCCCCTGATTGCTTAAGATCAAGTCTTGATAAAAACAAGGTTGCTTCTGCTCAGCTCTAATGTGGTTTCAAATGGAAGTTAAAGAACTCAGCACTTTTTTTTTTTTTTTTTAAGTGAAAAAAAGAAAGAAATAAAAGCCAGGACAAGTGATCCTCCCCAGGATAATCCAGGACAAAATTATTCTTTCCAGAAAAATAGGATTTAGTTTCCAAAGTTGTGGTTTAATCTATTTCTCTTTTTCACCATGGCTGTATCATGTTCACCCACCAAGATGTAGCATTACTGGCACTAACCAGTGTTCTTTATAAAGCCCATGGGACATGCTAGGTATAAATGTCAGTCATTCATATAAAAACTTCTTTGACAGCCTTACTCTGCTTAACCAGACTTCCCAGAGTAGCAGAACAGCTAAGTGAGGTGCAAATGTGTGTATGGAGCTTAACCTTACAGATTAAATTGTTGACGGACATTGATGAAAGACAAGCATAATCAAATGAGGCTCTCTACTGTCCCAGTGATTTAACCCTTTTAATTCTTGTTTGTGAATGACTGTGATCTTGCATATTCCTCTTTACTTTTATGTGATGTGATTACTGGTGGTTAATGTTTCAATTTATTAGTATTGTTATTGCCATTTTTATTATTGTTATTGCTATTGCTAATGCTCTGATTACTGAGGGTGGATTCAGTCTACCAAATCATGGCTTCCAACTCAAGTTTAGGGCATATTTCTCTTGCAATTAGAAAAGACATAGCTTTAATTCAGTTTTCTCCTATACTGATAGGTGTTCAAAACTATAAATAAGTGTCAGTGCTGTTGGAATGGGAGTGGACACTATCCTGGTGATAACAGTTTAGGAAAGCACTCTCTGTTACCCGAAGCTTCCGGACCATGGAAGCACTCAATTCATGTGGTGTGGTTGTAAGAACAGATTCCGTTTATTTTACTGGTTAGGTTGAAACACTCATGTGCAGGACTACTCCCCAAAAACTCTTTAATACCCAATCCAAATATAATTCAATTGTCTATGAAGTTTGGTTGTTCCCCACATAATGGCCCTTTAATCACCTATGAAATCCATCTATTCCTCACAACACTGTCTGATACTTTTGTGAATTTCTTACATTGTTAACTATTGTCTCCAGCAATTTCTCAGGTCATATCTAGCAGTTTCCTGTGCTCTGCTCAGTTAACATTACCTCAGGTCAGGGCCAGCCCCACAGCCCAGACATTTGCCTGCAGCTCTAACAATAACCACTGATAACAGGAGGTAGTGCGGACTTCTATACCAGATTCATCAGGGTTCACATGGCAACCCAGTCACTCACATTAGCTGATAACATGGGTATAAATAAAAAGTCCATAATAATGAATGGATTTTCTGTTTCACATTGACAGTTAATTCAATGTCACACAAGGAGACATAAACAAGGATGGAAGAATTTCAGCTCATAGAAATGTCACTCCAAATCTGCTTCAGAACAATACCAGGTTCCTAAACAATGCCTATGATCAATAATGCCATTCTTATACTGAGTAGAATTTTGGTGCAAAATTCCAAAACTCTTGCCTCCAGGAAACCACAAGGGTGTGAGATGCCTTCCCTCCATGCAACCATGTGAAAAAGCACCTTTTATCTCACACAGGAAACTGTTTTATTGTGAGAAGTATTCCTTGCTGTTTGACTTATCTTTAATTCCCTTCTAATGCACTTTTAACTGTACTTTCATGTATTTCAGCAAACATTAATTCTTTGCCCATTGTATTTATGCATTTATGATGTATGCGTATGGATTTAATTCTTAAAGTGAGCCAAAATAAGCACAACCCTCATTAATCAACATCTGGCCCCATATATTTTATTTCACATCTGTGAAGTCCTTTCCAATTTGTCTACATCCTTTGAATAGTCCCTGTGGTGTAGCATAATCACTTCTATTCAAGGACTATCATCTCCCTGTGACATGGTAAGATATTCCTATGAAGGCAGACCAGTATCACATCTTCCTAAGCCATCATATCATGTTATGAATTCCTACCTGATTCAAACATCTTGGAATATACTATTTCTTTATTCTTTCTTTTCAAGTGTTTGGGGCATCTTCTGTTTTGCTGCATGTGCCTATTTCTGATTAATTTTCACTTTGTGAGTAAGAATTCATGTCTAACAGGCTTATTTTTACCATTTCTTAACTGCTAGTTCTAGATTCTCAAAATATCTTGTTTCTATTTTTCCTTTTTTTCACTGCTGTTTTTTACTAAATTTCCCATTGTGACATACAGAAATGGGTTTAATATGATTGCCCATTTTTTTCAGAAAATTAATGAAGATTTTGAAAAAAACAGAAATTATCAAAAAACTCAGAACATGCAAGACAATAATACTGACCAGTACTCCATAAAATAGGACACCATTTTATAGCTTAACAAGTTTACCATGCTTATACAGAAATGAGTTCTTCTAACTATCTCTACATCATTAGTTATTTTTCTTTCTCCTGCTTTAGTAGTTGTTGATTATCCATTTCTTTATGTAAGATTTTTTTAGCAGGTTTTTTAGGAAGTGGTGTACAGGTTCTTCAATGACCAATATTAAAGGATCTGAAATTATAGGAGCAGACTAACAGCGACATCTGAGACCAAAAAGCAATAGCTCAGATGCTGTATCTGATATCTCAGGATGGGAAAAAAAAAAAAAAAAAAAAAAAGTGGTAGCATGACAAGAGTAGTGCAGACCTTACAGAAGAAAAAAAAAAGTTGTAAAGTCATCCCAAGGGCCCAGCTGATGTCAGGATTTTTTGCCTGTAGAAAGAGTGCTACACCATAAAGAGCTGTGTGACTAATAATTGGAACTGTGAAGCTGGTCATATCCCAACACGCTGTGTGAGTTTTCCTTACATTTTGAAACGATATACTTATTGTATTTTCCCAAATAAAAGATATTTGTGGTTTCATATTCTCAGAACTCATGCGTGCTTGCCGGGGGAGAAGGAACACCTGTAAAAGGCTAGATTATTAAATTCCTAAATGTTGGTGGTTTAGGTGGGGGACCAAGCCACCATTCATATTTATTTTAGAAGGAGTCCCCTAGACATGTTATTGAACCCAGTCCTGGTTACTACCACTGACACCTGGCAGGAGGGCTACATGTGCAACTCAAGTAAATTACAAAATTCCAGCACTTTTATTTCTTCAATCTCCTTAAGCATATAGATGGACACTTCAGACTCCTGCTGAAATTGGTAGAAGTTGTGCCTCTAGCCTGTAATATAGTTTGGCCTTCTAACTAGAAGCCTTCTGAGAACACTTCTTTAGAAAATGCTAACTTGATAGCACAAAAGAATTTGGCAGGAATAAGTCAATATCAAATCCTCTTCCGCAAAGGCTCAGGCAGCTTTTCTGCTTGATGGCAGTGAAAGCACTGTGAAAAAAAGGTACTGAAGAAGCCCAGACTTCAGGGCTCTTGAATGTCACTACCATGTAGGAGTAAGCTACAGGGTTAGAAAGTCCAATATGTTTCACTTTACTGTTTGGTGAGTGTCAGGATTTATATATACACATCTATATGTGTACATATGTGTGCATATATATATATACAGACATATACTTATATATTTATACACTTAAGAGAAGGGGTTGGTTTGGGTTTTTTTATGTTTGATTTTTTTTTTTATGTTTTGTTTTAGTTTGTTTCTTTTGCAAGAATTACTCTGTAAAATACTGAGTATCTTAAATGTTACGGAGTCTAGAAGTCTTGGCTTTTCCAGAAACATTCAGAGTCTGTGATTCTGACTTGGTAGGATCTGGAAACCCTTAGTCATACCTGAATGCAATGCTCTTGCCTCAGTAAGTTGAAGAAAGTTGCCTGATGCATTTTCTTTTGGAAAATAAAATCCAAATATTTATAAACTTTCTAATTGAGATATTTTGGAACACTGTGGAAGTAAAGTAGGAAGAGACAGAAAGAGAAAGAGTACTGATACAAATCTAGAACAACCTGAGATTACTTGACCATGAAAAAAACCCAAATGACAATTCAGAAGAAAACCTTGATGAACCTCTAATTGAATCAACACATATGGAAAACTAATATAAAAGCTACTCATTGTTCCAAAATATACTGGTTTCATTAGTGGTTTACCTCATCTGCTTTTTACTTATTTCTAAAGGTCACAATTAGAAACATATTTGCTTATTTTGCTACTGCTTATATCCCTGTTCATATTATGAAACTGAGACAAGAGTGCATTATTTTTTTAAGTAACTTTCTCTCAGCCCATATGGAGTGAATTACTAACAAGCTTAACTTATTTTTACTACAGACTCATAACTGTAGAAAGTTGGGTTTAGTCTCCCCAAAAAGTCATTGAAATTGTCATTTACAGGCCTTGTTCAGACCTTCTGTATATGTGGATTTTCAGAGTAAATCCTGATGTTTTACAGGTTGACTTATGTGAAGAATAATAAAAGATGGATCTGAAAAGGCAAGGATTTCAAACTGGAGACTAATTGTATGTGGAAGAGTTTTCTTTCTAGCAATAGAGTGGAGAGCATCTGGATACAGATTTTCATGGCTGTTTTGATTCTAGTTATTGATTGAAGCTCCTTTCTGTTCCATATTCATGGAAATTACAGTGCAGTGGGTCAAAATAACAAGACACACTTTGGAATTGCACTAATACATCTGCAAATTTAAACAGAAACAGATGGGAAATGGAAGATAATTCTGACTTTTACCATTCAGATGCAAGAGATCCCACCAATATCAGTCTTTGTAGTGTAACATCCAAGCAAATAACACTTATATGCCCTTTATACACTCACAAGTTATAGGAGCTATGTCCATTTCTCCCCATGTGCATGCTGGAAATCCCCTTTATGCCATGTAATTGAAAATAATGAGGCTAAATGAAATACAGTAGCCTTAAGAGTGAAGAGGGCTAGGAACTCCTGGGGCTTGTAAGTTTTTCAATGCAGAGCAAATACCTGAATTAGCGTTTCAGAAACCTGAAGATTTTAAACACCTTTTTAAGTGAAACCATATATGTGCATTGCAAGTGCAGTTCATTTTTCAATTCTTTGGTTAATGATCTGTGTTTCTCTGGAAGTTTCATAAGTGTTCCGTTTTAGAAACTACAAATACATCTAATCGAAACATTTTTAAGCCAGTATGCAGTACATTAGAATGCAGCAAGGCCATGTGCAGCTTAATTAATTCCTGAATTTATTTTTGTGTATGTCTTGAGTAATAAAAATTTTGGTTTAATCACGTAGATGATTCAAACAAAATTAAAATATCATTACTATTATTATTAACCTTCCCAAATTGTTTACTTTCATTACTTCCTGGACTGTAGAATTTCAAATATCTTTGCAATGGTAATGTCAAATAGATGTCAGCAAACATAGAGATAGAAAAAAAGTTTTTGTAAGAAAGAATTAGGCTATTACTAGCAGAATAAGCATTTAAGAAGTAATATTTCTGTTTATCCTTGAGGGCTGCTTTTTGGAAAAGGATAAATGGTGTCAATATGTTTCTTTTCTTACTAAAACTATATTTTATTTACATATTTAATAATAAAAAAGTACAAACAAAATAAGGGTTTTTTTAAAGCAAAACCAATTTTGTTGACTTATAGAAAAAAAGAAAGGTCATTACCTACAAAATGTCATTCATGGAAAATCAGACTGCATTCCAATTACTAGAATAGATTTTTACCATATATCCATGTGTGTGCAAGATTGTGCAGATTTTACAGTCAACAGAGAGAAATAGATCTTTTAAGGGGCTGAATAATTTCACTGAAGAATAAATATGTAACATACATTACACAAATTTCCCCCTCAAAAGAAGGAGTTCATTGACTAAGGAGTTATTGAGACTTAATAAATAATAATTAGTAATTGCAGTTACTAATCTCACTGTAAATGTCTTTGGTGTAGATATTGAAAAATAAATGAGATGAACGCAACTCCTGATATTAAGAGACACGTAAGGAAAGCACTCAGCTTTCCAGAATTACAAACAATATAAATAAACTTGAAATATTAATTTTTATTTATTAGAATGTCCTTAGTCTAATATTATAATAAACACAAATTAAAATTTTAGTGTATATTTACATGCTATATTAATTCAAATATTTTTAGTGATGGATTAATGTTATCTCAAGAATGTCATAAATGCAGATAAGCCTGATAGCCCATATTACTAGAGGTAAAGTTTTAAAATACATATTTTTTTTCCTGTATTACTTGTAAAAATACAGTTTGGGATACTATTAAAAAAATAAAGTTTGAAATAATAAGAACTTCATTTTATTTTTCGATTTTTATTTTATAAAAAACTTTCAATAAGACTTTTTTCCTGATTCCCCACTAAAAAATTCCAATTCTTTTTATGTGGTGAGGAGAAGTTCCATATCTTAGTATTCATTTGGTCCTGTTTAAAATTGCATCTTCAAAGAACTGAAGTGATATATTAGCACAGATCAGCCCAGTGGATTTTGTTTAATGTTTGTATTAACTTTATAAATTTGCTCTTCTTGTAAATTCTTTGACTCCAGAATTAGTATTCAAGCAGAAAAAAATTTTCTAGCTTTCATCTTAAATGCTTTCATGTCACTACTTTACTAGAAATAATAATATGGCAAGTGACTTAAAAAATTAATAGCTTTATAGTTCTGGCCTTTAAAGCAATGTATCAATGTATCAGAAAGAGAAGAATTACCAGAGACGTTATGAGAATTGAAAATATACTTTTTAGAAAGCCCTTTTTTTATATATATACCATAAATATAGGAAAGTGAGACAAATCCTTCTTTTTCCTCTTCAATAAGGAGAATCTGAAGTGACATCTGTGTAAATCACTTGTAATACTTTCAAACACTGTGTTAAATCAGGAAAGTAAGTGAACATAAGTAGCAACATGTCTATTCAACATTACGCGTCACTGACTGCCAATTTTGCTGTTCAGCATTTGGTCAAGGCTTCTCTAGAAAGATACAGAAAAGAATGGTGTATAACACAAACAAAAACCTCCTGATGATATTGTAGCTGGCACAGGAAGATAATCATGGATTACAGAAAGGGTTTTCACAGGTGATACGAAAGTTATTGAAGATTTCACACAAATCCAACCTCCCAAATACTGACTTGAGGGAAGAAAATTGCATTCAAGGTAATCTACACTCCAGTCATCTCAGGTTGGTGTGGCCAGTCCCTGTGACTGTGACCAGGTGTCCTTACTGGGGACAGATCACTACAGATCACTCCTCAGCCACAGATTGAACCCAAAATACTTGAACAATAACCTCAGATGTAATTATTTCAAGACAGTGAAAATCATTCAGCCTCTCCCTACTTCAAATTAAAAAAAAAAAAAAAATAAAAAAAATTCCTTGCACACCTAATCATCCAGTATACATTTTTTTTCCTGAGATTCAAGAGTACCCAAGATACTGCTCTCCAGTTGTGTTGGATCATTACAAGTAAAAGATATTCCAGGAATCACATATGCATATAAATAGTAACAGAGTGTGATTTAGAAGTGATGCTTGAACTCTTTCCAAGTGCTGCAGTTACTGTGGGTACATTTATGCAACACCTTAACATAGTTTCAATCTCAGATGTGCATACTGTATATTCTTTTCAAGTATGATTTGCTACCAAAACCTACTAAAGTCTAAGAAATAGAAGACAAAAAAAAAAAAAAAAAAAAAAAAAAAAAAAAGAGGGCCAAATAAATACCACTCTAACTAGATAAATTAAAAGCAGAATGAACATGTGATTAAAAACATCACTGCAAAATGTTTTGACAATGTATTTTGTTACAACTCTTGTCATTTTATTGAAAGAAATTATTGCATTTTAACAGTCAGATTAAAGTCTATTTACTTTAATTAGAGGTATATGAATTGCAAGCTTAAAGTCCGAGTGAATGCACATTTCTGGATTCTATATAGTTGGGGGAGAAGACTGTACATGAATGGAATTTTCAGAACAAATCACTCATAGCAGCAAAATATGAGCTTCAAATAAATATTTTTTTTTTCCCAGCCAGAAAATGGACTTAGCAAGAAAAGGATGATGAAATGAAATGACAAATCCAGGACAGAAAGCATGTAAAGTGCTTTGAAACAATTTAAGAATACACATTTGCCAATCAACCAGGAGCATAGTTCTGCCACTAAAGTCCTGGAGCCAGGATCTGAGATCTAAATTAATTTCTAGCTCTTTAATAGAACAATTAGTGTGAATTGATTTTTATTAGCACTTTAAACTACAACTAAATGCCCTGACTCTGAGAGTACAACTCTCATTTTCAGCAGGGACTTAAGTTTTTAATATCTATGACTCACCAACTTATAGATTTTAGAAATTTGACACTGGAATTCCGTTGATAAAGTAATGCATGATCTAGAGAAGTCAAAGAAAACTTATTTTGCCTTCTGCATGACCATAGCCCAACATCTAAAATATTAAATGTGTCCTACTGATAAAACAGACCGAGCAGCTCATAAAAACAAAACTTCCCCAGTTACACTCCATCTATCAATTTCCTGCTATTTTAGCAGTGCTTCTGTGTCACGGAAGTCTAGAAAATATAACTTGAATAAATGATAAAGTTATAAATAAAGCTATACACTGCAAAGATAATATTCTCTTTCAAAGGGTTATATGATCATATAACTAACATCCAAGTTCCCCCATCAAGGTAGATACTTCCCCAGTCCAAAAGATTGATTTTCTGTATTCAAAGCAGAGGAAAGTTCTACATGACGCATGAATGGAGCACCATTTGGACTTCTCTCTTTGCTCAGTCTACAAAACAGTCATAAAAGAATGGTCCCTAAGGATAACACTTAGCTCTGTTGGAACACTCAGTACAGTCAATGTCTGTCATGCATTTACTGCCACTACCACTGAGAAGGAACAAAGCAAGGGTCATCTAGCTACATGTAGGTATCTACATCTTATCTAGTTGCTTCAGGCTCATTTCACAGTCAGTGAGGAGAAACAAGCATTTTGAGGCAACAATTCATCTCATCCCAAACAAGATATCTGACAATAAGCTACATGATCTGCATTTTAATTGAGTTATGTGGGCATCTACAGTTGCATGAGACAGTATCACAGCCAGTGCCCAGTGTAACTGTGATGCAAATACTTCTAGGATTTGTTCACCAGTTTTCTACTACAAAATATACTAATGTTAGCAGGAAATAGTGTAATTCAAGTGATTCAGTTCCATGACCCATGAGCTGACTTGTTTGCTGGCTAAACTTTTGGGCCCTATTCTAAGCAAGCAATCATATATATGATTGGACCACATGCAAGCAAGTCTAGAGAAATCATTCTTCAATCAGTGCTATTGTGTCACATAGGAAGGAAGGAATATATTTTCTATTTAACTGAGTTTAATTTTCATGACATCTCAATTTAATTTCTATTATTTTCTATCTAGACCATAAAACACCTTTAGTGACTTTAATGATTTCAGTGTCATTATGGATAAAATAGTAGCTTTAAAAGCACAGAAACATTGGATTACAAGCTTAAATGGCAGAAGATGACTCTCTATGGAACTAAACAGATCTTTGATCAGATTGATATAATTCTTGCAGAAATGAGTGGAACACATTTCATGAAGGACAAGAGAAGCTAGATGGGAACATCTTTGTCATCCTTTACCAGCCCTCACTCTTTCAGAAAAGGAAGACTTTGATGACAGTCTTGATTACGTGTGCATAGATTTGATTTGGGCGTACCACTTATTGTCTCTCCAAGCATATTAGAAATCTAGCAAAATTATTGTATACCCTTCCCTAAATCCAGCTCAGGACTGTACAATAAATGTCATTATTAGGTACAAGTTTCTCTTAATTTTTTTTGGCATACATCCAAAACTGAAGAAAAAAAAAAAAATCTGGCATCTTTAGTAATTCATATTTCAACAAAACGCTGAAGAGCAGAAGTAATATAATCCAGAGCTTTAAGTAATCACTAAGTATACTTGGACTTTCGGTAGTTACTGTAACATGTGAAATATTCTACTTTTTCTCAGGGTCTTCTTGAAACCGGCTCTGTCCTTGAGGTGTCAGATTAACACTCCACTCAGAAGACAAATTGTTCATGGGCATGCTGGACATATGAGAGCCATTAGACAGTGTGATCTACATTCTTGAAAAATGAAAAATTCTAGGCAACATTACATTTTATAAATGCAAGATGTTTATTATTACTGCACTAGCAATAAATGTTTAGAAACTGGAGAGGGTTCACAATGATTCTGACTAGGAACATATGAGGATGGAGCCATTGAATTCTGGCATGAAATAAAAGGTCTGGAAGCTATTATGCATTTAGCCCTCTATGAGTATTTAATTATATCAATAGGAGAACACAATTTCTGTTGCGTGCTTTATGATGAATGTCTTCATTTATTCATGTTACAATGAATGATAGATGAGTTCAAGCCAGATGTGGAAACTCATTTGCAATTTGCTTAAATTATTTTAGTGAAATTTCTTCTGAAGTTCACAGGACACCTCACTGAATGTCATGGGAATTAATATGATATGTAAAATTTGATTTCTGCTTGAGGAGTGAATTTTCTTTTTCTGCTATATGCAGATAAGTGGTAATAAGCATTAAATGTTTTGTGGTTAAATCCTTTTTAGACACTAATGCAGTCTTTAATGGGAAAAATGGATTTCAGTTGCAGAGTCTCTCATCCAGCCTGTCATAGGAAAGAAAGTAGTTGTTAGGCAGTTTAGTGGTACTCATCTTAATAGATGATTCTGCCAGATGAAATTGTTCCAGATAGGGAAAAAATATTTCTTGATTACAAATGAGAAATCTTCAAGTTTATTGTCTTTTAAACATTTTTGAAAAACATCAAGACATAGAAATTACCAGTCTATTTATTGAATTTCAGTCCATTAGATTTCTTAATATCTTATATTTCCATTGATAAAGTGAAAACACTTCATGTTGTTGGTATGAAAGTGTTTGCTACAGTAGGAAGCAAAATAGGTGACCAAGGAATGTATGGTTAAGAAGATATACAAGATAAGGGACAAATTGAGGCATTCAGACCTGCTGATAGTTTGGCTTATGTTTCTTAAAAGTATTGATAAAATCATCAAAGTTTGATTTATTTATATATTTTGTTTGTCCTTACCAGCAGGCATGGCCATCTTTTCATTTTGATTGTCTTAGATCTTTATGCATTCTTTCACTTGATCTACATATTCCACTGTTTTTTTCTATTTGTAAAAGGAGGCACAAGACAAAATCTAACTCATTAACATAGCTTTTTTACCTGGTGGCACGTTTGCCATTTCAGATTCATCCTACTTCCCTTAGCAGGCAGAAGGAAAAACAGATACTATTGTGCTGGAGACTGAGAAGGAATTTTTTCTGATGTGCCATTATCAAATCTATGATATTCAAATACATTCAACTAAAGGAAATGGAAAGAAGTACTAAGATTAATATTTTAAACTTTTTTACTTTTTATGTAGGCTATTTTTAGATCCTAAATTTTTACTATGTTCTCTCATACAACCTATCCTAACCTGAAAACCAGGCAATTTGAAAACTTTTTCATAAAGCTGTAATTTGAACAGAGAACACAACTTTACCATCCACTGAATTAAAGTCTACATTCTCAAATGACTGATACATTTGGTAGTTTCAAACTTCAGGGACACAGTTTAGTGAAGGGGGTCCAGTTTTAATACCCAGGCTCCATCAGTGTTTCAATGACTAATTGTAAGTACCTAAATTAGGAGCATATATTGCTCCATTTATTACATATGCAGGTCAGATACCCAGATACTGAAATACTTTCCTTAAAATCTGATTATGAAAACATGCAATATGCTTCTGATTGCCACTGCTGTATTTACAATTTTGTGCTGATATCTCTCTTGCTTCTATGCAATTTCTCATGTAATTCTGCTTTATCCAGAAATTATGGTGCCTTTAAACAACATGGAGATATGAGAGAATCAACATGATAAAATGCATTGACTTGTACTTTTTGCAAAAAGGCTGTATAAGTACAAGCATGCTGAATCCAGGAGAATCTTTCAACATCATACACCAAAATATGTTGTATTCTTAATAACTTATTACTGCTTAACATCAGAAGTTATGTGTGGGGGGTGTTGCTGGTTTGTGTTCGTGTGCATATGTTCCCCAAGATGGTGATTCTTAAACCCAAACAGAGGTGTATCATAGTCTATCATCCTATTTCTTTACAGCGATTTTGACAGATTGATATTTGGGAAACATTTTCTGCTGCATAAGACTGTGTCTTACATTTAATTCCTGGTTATGAACTGTACGGTAGCATTTTAAATATCATTAAAATTAATTTGTGATGAAGAAATCTCATTGATATTCCTCAGCTACCATGAGGTAGAGTATGGGGCATATCAGTACAGCACAGGCCACTGCCATGCCGGGAAGTGAAAGACAGTGTTATTTACCTCACAATATAATAAAAATGAGTCTCATTGCTGGAAATAATACAGGCCACATTTAGTTTCCATAACAAAATCACTGCTCAGCTGGACAGAATTTGACCCTGCCGCCACTCTGTGTCTCTGGCAAGATCAGCAATACCTCGGCAGAGGTTTAAGGACAGCATGACACTCCTGTCTGTGACACTCTTAGCTAGGCAGATACTGCTATGTTCTCACTTCCATGATCAGTACTTTATTTGTGTGTCTTCTTATGATGCATACAAATGAGGATATTGGATTGCCATCTCAAAAATCAGTTAAATGAAAGCTGGACTGCAGATGACACTTTGTTCATGGGCATGAACCAAGAGAGATGGGCGAGAACTAAGCCTCATAACAGCCATAAGCAAACAACAGCAGGAAATTGATATGTAAAATCATCTCACATGAAAATTTTATGTGCTTCTAAAATACATGTGTACATCTGCAGGTATTTCTCATTTGAATAATGTGTCTAAATGAGGAAAAAATACATTGTTAATTACCCGTATTTTTAGCAGAGTTTTCTACCAAGTAATTTGACTCTTCCTTATATCCACAGTTCTAAAAATTATTTTTATAATTAGCAATATTATTAATTTTGTCAGATTTGTTTATTTTCTTCCATTTTTCTTCTTCTACCATCTCTATCAACTTCCTATTTAAATTTACTATATACATTTATTCTGAAAATACCTTCAAGACACTGTGATTTCTTAAATTATAGTAAGATGTATATTCATTATTAGATTTTAGGAAGCAGATTTTGTTATGGAATTTCACTTCTCCAGGGTCTACAAATTAACTGAATCACAGTACAAATGGGGACTATTTTCTGGGATAAGCAAGTATCAATAACCTTTTCTCTTACCAATGATGTTGCCTGTGTTACTTGCTGATGGATTACACCCCTCCAACTTCACCCATCCATTTTCAGCTACCGATAACTATCACACTGTGTGGTCTAGTGGGTTGCAGGTGACAATAAAAAATTTCCATGATTTGATGGAAGAGGAAAACAGAAATATGAGAACAGAAGGAAGGTAAAGAAAAAAAAAAAAAAAAAAAGAGTTTAAACTATCTATTTATATAGCTAGATATACCCTGAAAACATCCATCCTACCATGGCATCCATGTGCTTTGTTTCTATTATAATGCAGTCAATATGAAGTATGATTTTTACTGTTTCTTTCCCTTCATATACTACAGCTATTTATCTAAGAGATGGAAAGTTACTGTTCTATGAATTCTATTACATCCTGTATTTGTTAGCAGATATTTTAGCTGAAGAATACTACGTATTTGAGACCATTTTGTACTGGCCTATGTCTGAATACCAATGAGATATGAAGAATTCTTTTTGTCTTAATTTCTAGTAGGCTGGGGAGACATGATGTATTACATAACTTCATTGTACCTGATACCAAAACAAATGAACAGGCAAGTCTCTTAGCAGAATCATCTTTCAACACTAAGAATGAAAATTTTTTGAGTGATATCAGCTGCCATTTCTTTCTAACACAATTAATTTATAGTTTTCTCTTAGTTGTTAAGACAGAAGGAGATATTTACACTTCCTTTTCATGTAGTTGACTTAGTAGAAATAAACAATAGAGATCCATTTTTTTTTTTTTTAATTCTGGCAAAAAGATTGAGATAATACCGGTGCAAATCCATAACAACTGTATCTTTTTCAGTTCATCTTAACATTGTATTTTTTTTCCCTTTTCCTTAACTCTCTTGTATTTCAGGCATGAAGAAACTACTGCTAAACAAGTGATGAAGTTTAATAAAGTATCATTCCTGTTTCTCTTGGACTGAATTTGCAGTGTTAAATGCACGATTCCCTTCTGAAATTTTTTATGTGGGCTTTTCTTAAACAGTGCTTCATGGCAAGTGGCAATCTGTTGCTCAAAACTAAAGTGTCTTGTCAAAAAATCTTTTAACTGTACAAGCAACCTTTTCAGACAACATTGTCTTAACTAGAAAACTAATATTTTAAAACTGCTTTAATTGTGAAGTCAGACGGTTGGAAGTGGATTTAGAATATAGAAATGAAACTGCAAATTTTACACACTTTTGTTTAAATATTTCTCTATGACATCAATCTTAAGACATTTTAGATCTGTTAGTTTATGAAGGTAAAGAGGATTTTAGAGGGATATATTACATGCAGTGACATCAGTTGCAGTGGACTTCACTCAAAATGATGTAAAGAATAGGTCAGTTGGAAGCCTATTTCCAAAGAGATACATCTTGGTTTATAAAACAAAATTAAAATACTGGTACTCTCCTCTCCTTTATGAGAAATGTATTAGTAAATTATATGTGATAGAGAAGAGACAACAGAACAATTACGTACTGCTTTAGACTTTCTCCTTACATTTTCACTCACAGTACACTTTATTGAGTCTTCTATGCTGACATGCATGACTGAATAATGAAGATTTCTATTTAAGCAGACTGAGTCTGTTGGTTAGATGCTTCTGAAGGAATTGAATTATATAATGACAAGCATTTGGCAACAGAGAGTATGTGGAACAATATTAAAACAAAGAATGGGAGAACAGGATTCTTGATGTTACTCTGGTCTGTTATACTGCTTTTCTGTAACTCTGGTACAGTGATATTCACTTAGCTGAACATGTTAGGCTGAATTTTAATTCAGTGAAACTGTAAAGCCTACAGAGATCACAGCTAGAACTTATTCTTAATTACACCTATGCAGAAGAAGAATGTGATTTCTTCATATCAGTAATTTTAAACCTTTTCCAGTTTATAGTGCCATTTTCTTTTTTCGGTTTGTATTGCAAATCTATGCTTATTTTTCTTTTATGAATCTCTGAGGTGACCATTCCCCAAAAGCCCAAGAATAAAAGCCTGAAATCCACTGGACTATACTGTAGTTAGTGTAGAAAAAAGCTTTCCTAGTAGAAGAAGCAAATTGTGTAGGATGTAAAGAAAATGTGTACATCAATAAAAATGTAAATATTTCTGCATTATTGTCTATTTAGAAGGAAAAGCACAAGAATTTTGTGTGCATGGTTTATGCAGAAATAATTGAAACGAGGACAGAAGATGATCTCATTCAGTATCAAGAATTTGGCAGCAGACTTTGACTGTCTCATGGTACTTTATTCTTCTGTCTATGTGTTACGTCTTCAGACAAGCACTTTCTTCCTCCCATGCTGCTTCTTATGTTACTTATAAAGATAGTCAAGACTGTGTAACTTTTTCCTTTTCAAATTCTCTCTTAAAACTCCGACTTCCATGTTTATTAAAACATGTCATTCTTAAACTTCTTCCTCCTGTCTTCTGTTTTTTGTTTCAGCCTATATATTCTTTAGGCCAGGCACTATCCTTTTGTGTGACTGCTTTTGCATCTATGTGTTTTTAATAAATCCAGGACACTGATATCTTATTTATGTTATATTTGGAGTGATAACACTATAAATTTAAATTGGAAAATGCATAATCAAAATTGATAAAAGCATTTCAAAGACTGTGCAATTTGAGAAGGCAGAAAAATGCAGTTTGACAGTAATTGTTTCTGTTAACGTTTTCTTCCATGATACTGTGCTGCAGTCTGGGTAAACAAACACATGCATTATTTGATCAGCAAAACAGGAGTAATACTTTCATTAAAAATTTTAAGAACTGATTGCTGAAAATAAAAGACTATAATTTCCAGGGCAAACTGATGATCTGTTCCTCAGCTCTTCAAGTAGCTGACAAAGTACCAAAGCACAAAGATTTGGGATTAAGGGCCACAAGCTTCAACATTAACATACAATTAGTGATGAATGTTCAGATGGGCTCTTTTTTCCACCTTATCCCAGCATTGTTTTCTGAAGGAATGGTGTAATGTTTTCACAGGCTTAAGGGTTTGTGTGTAAATTATACATATACAGCAAGCCCTAAACTGCAGCAAACTAAGTATCACATCTAAAATGTAGAAAGTTCTGTATTTTCACTAATCTCATCTCAAAGTTAGTACACAACCCACTGCCAAATGAATTTAATCTTTTAACCTACAACCTTGTTTCTCCTTCAGACATACTGTACAAGTAGTGTATGTCACTGAACCAAGAATGACAAACATTTATGCTATCCCAATAAATACTTATTACTTTCTTAAGAGTGACTGATAGTGTATTATTAACAGTTTTATTACCAGGACAAAGTTCCATGGGTAACAGCAGTGAACTGTCAAAGATGCTCATAAAGAAATAACAATAAGCTTACATTTATAAAGTGCTTTTCATCCTGAAGGAGGTGAGAGTACTTTCCAAAGTTGATGTAGAAGAAACATATCAACACCTGTTACTGAATACAACTGACTCTGAGAGGAGGACAAAAAACACTGTAAGGCTATTCAATGTGATCCAGAATTTTTACTGACTGAAAATGAGTAGCAAATAGTTTTTTAATGAAGAAAACTTTAAGAAAACTCTTCAGAAGTGAAATAAACTTTTAACATCTTGGTTGGATATTAGTCCAAGAGAGTGTCATCTCCTAACCACAACATGTGCCTATATTCTGAAGTTTTTAAAAAATCTGAATTGTCAGAAAACAATCAGGTCAATGTGTTTCAAAGACCGTACAAATAAGACTGGATGCTGTCACAGGTTCTGAAGTGTAGAAAACACTCAGGGAAACCTTAAACCACTTGAGGTCTACCAGAAAACAAGAAAAAAGGTGAAGAGCTGAATACATGTTAAAAAGGCCGTGGGTATACAGCTGCATTATTACTATATAAATACAGAAATACATATCTACTATGCAGATATATAATCAGTTCATTGTTAGAAAACTGATAGCTATAGCATGAAAACAATGAAAGCAATTAAGAGGATTTTTGTTAGAGTATGCTAGGCTAGAAAATATTATTGTAGGGATGTGACCATATCTTTCTTCAATGAATATTTCAATTTATTATAAAAGGTTGTGGGTTTGTTTTTTTTTTTTTTTTTTTTTCAGTTTTCATAGCTGGAGTGGTGAAAACCATTGCCTTCCCTGCACAGGCCCTGGATTGACTTTCTTGGGAAAAATGCAGAGCATTGACTACTGAAAAATGGAGTCTCATATGTAGTTCTAGAAATGTGTCAAGAAGTCCCCTGGACGGTGGTGATATGCAGCAACTACAGATTCCTAAATACAGTGTCTCAACGTATATGGGAATGCTTATGTATATATGCTCAAACATGCACACAGTTATGCACACACCCACATATTCACACACAAACACACACACATGTATTTAAAATTGTGTATGTACTTTTAGTACTGGTTTTCACATTCATGCTGCTTTTCATCCAAGGATTTTGGAGCACTTTGCAGACATTATCTAATAATCCCACAACACAGGGCAGGTAAGGGATATTACTGAGCTTGAATGTTTGTCCACAAACCTGGTGGGAATTCTGGAGTTTCTGACAAAATTCTTTCAACCTCTGGCAGGCAGGTGAAAGCACGGTAAGAGAAGTGTGGAAACAAAAACAGCCCTGCTTCATGCCTTCTTGCTGAAGCAGGATCACACCAGCTGAGACCACAAGTGGAAAAGGCATTTGAATGCCAAACACATAAAAGTCCCACAAAGGCAAACATTGTAATTAGCAATGGATGGGAAAGCCAGCATGAGGCGAAGTGGTCAGTTTGATCTTCAGAGTTATCATTCAAGAGCGTGACACTGAGATTATACAATGTCATGCAGGTAACGCAAATCTTAAATAAATCACCCATCTTTAAATTTCTTAAGCTCCTACTTTACAGCTTTAAGATCAGACGTGTTTTTGATATTTATAATGTTTTTCTTTGTTAGATTCCCTAATGAATATAACAGTCTTTACCTTAGCAGGAAATCTGGACTGACCATTTGAGGCCTGTTTTCTTTATATCTTGTGGCTCACAGGTTTGCTTTTGGACACCTAATAAATCATTCACTAACATCTAAGAATTTGACAATTCCTCCTCCTTATAAAATCACTGCTAAATCAAGAACCAAAAAATAGGTAAGAAACTTGCACTATTTCTATTCTTCTGATCTAAATATCTGTGTGGTGGATATAGGGCTCTTTTTCATCAGGTGTTCTTCAGTCTTGGGTTAAAATTTTACCTTTATTTGTACTGCAAATGACATTGTAATGAGTAATTTCAAACCTTTCTTTCTATGTGCTGTGGACTGTCATGGATATCACCGTATGCCCTTCTACAAGTCAGACAACTGCTGGAAGCTTTTTGGAATGCAGAGAAACTCCTAGACATTGTCAAACCTTGTTATACCTAATTAGTGAAAGCACACCTTGCTTTCATTTTATTGGAAGGCAAGACAACAATAATTGCAGATCATGGCCAAATGAAAACTCTATGAGGCCTTTATTCCCCTATGGATTACACTGGGTAATGTTTAGACCCTGTGTGTTAAATTTCATTAAGTTAGCTAACACCTGAAGGGACCGTGTCTTTTCAGTTTGTCTAAGTAAACAAAGTGAAGGAATCTAGACTGAAACTTTTTAATAATAATACTTATTTCATTCATAACTGTGTAAATATGTCATGATCTCACTGAAGACAATGCAGTTGTTCTGTGTATTGGTGTGATGAAAGCAAAGCGTGACCCAAAAAGCCTACATGTGTTTTAAAAAGCTTTGGAAATTTAATTCATAAATAAATTACAGTAAATCCAACTGGCATTCCCTTACCCGGTAAAATATTAATGTTTGACTTTCATGGAATTCCTCCCAGACTAAGGTAATAGAGGCTGTTCAGCTGATTTCACCTCTCAATAATACATTCTGTGGGCCCTATACTACCAGTCCTCAAGGGAAAAAGAAATGTTTACATACTATATTTGCTGGAATCAGGATTGTCTTCCAAATGATTGGTGAATATAAAAAGCAGACTAAATTTCCTTTTAATCTTCCATGGTTTCACCAGATCACATTGAAGACAACTCTGAGGATTTTGCACAATTTTCCTTTAAAACTATCATTAAACTGAATAAATTAATTGGTGTATCTTCATGAAGATGGAAATGGTACAATAAAAAGGAACAAAGAAGAATGTTGTTAAAAGAAAAATGTATCTGTGCTTGTGTGTTTAGACTTTTTGCCCTTCTTAGAATATTAGATAAAAGGTTTTTACTACTTTTAACTGTTAAGTGTCATGCTAAGAATTCCTTTTGATTTTATATTATCTGACATGTCTGTCTTACTAAAATAATCACAACCAAAAATTATTTCATACTTGTTAGCCAACAGAATTCTAAGGGAAATTCTGCAACCTACTGAGATGTTCCTGTTTGGCTGGACTCCTTGAAGGAAAAATAGTCTTTGAGGGACTGTGAAGATCAACACTTGGGAAACAGGGATTTTGCTGACATTTTCATTGATAAAATGATCATAAAAGTGTGCCTAGTGATCTGTCATTACCACTCAACTACACAAAACCCCACACCCCAAGGAACAGACATTTATTCTGTAATCAAAATGACAGAGAGATTTAGAAATAAACGGGAGGGAAACAATGTAACAGAGGTAGTCCGTTGCCTCCACTGATGACATGAAAATCACTTAGCTGAGATTGCTTTAGGTAAATCCAGTTTTAACATTCCAAATGAATGGATAAGGATTCAAGACATAGGATTATGTAGGGTCAGAAAACGTGAATATTAAAAGAGCTACAGTGCAGCAACTCTCAGCTACTACACATTAACTGGGGGCTAGTAGAAGTGACTGGTCTGGTTTTGTTTCTATACCTGAGAGCTACAACCATCTCCAGAATTTCATTTCTTGAGGAATGTGAAAGTGGACTTATGAAAAACTTGTATATAAATGAAAACTCGTCCTCAGAGAACATTGATGGGTTCGTGTCACCTGTTCCTCCTTTTTCAATATTTGCCTTCACAGGAGATGGGGATTTTATCCCTTTACTGGGAGCGGTTACAACAGATTGCAGAGACGTTGCACCTGTCTGACAAGTGCATCATGATGTTCTCAGTTCCTCCCACGAGGTGGAGCAGCGGAGCTTAATCTCTTGACACTGTGTACCTCTACCCAAAGAAAATAACGTTTCCTGCAGGTGCGGTGGTTGACAGTCACCTTGCATAGGTAGTCCACTGTGACATGTATCTCACACCTAATCAACGGAACTAAAATTGCACATTTTGAATGTCTCCAAACTGAGGATTCATTTATATAGTCTAATAAATTTTGGACAGGTGTTAAGAGTGATACAATATACCAGCACACTTGTTCTCATGAGCAGAAAAAAACCCCTATGACACTGGACATACAAAATGAGCATGAAGTGCTCTTGTGAAATTTGCAGTGATGAAGTCAGCAAGGTCGGTGCCAGAGTAAAGAATGGAAATGAGACAGAAAGCGAACTTATTCCTCCTCTGCCTTACACTTTCCAGATCAGTGTTTAGATAAATTCTGATTAAGCTCCAGTTCAGGCCTGATAAAACATCTCTGGTCAATAAAAATCAAACCTTAAACCAGCAGAGGAACGTTAGAATCATGGGTAACATAAAACCAGTGAAGCATCTGAAAATCAAAACCTCTAGTGGACAGAAGCTTTCTGGTGTTCTCAGTACTCAGCCTCACACAGGAAACAAGTATACTGTTGTAACAGTAGCTGTGTACTGATGGCATGAAAAGTCCTAGAAAAGTAACTGAACAAGTTTAGTTCTTCCCAGGTTAAAGAGCCAAGACAGTTAATCCTAAACCTGGCTTCCGCAGGATCAGCTGCAAATTCCACATGATATTCATCTGTTGGATGTTTGAGTGTGTTGTACCAACACTTGTTTTCAGCCCCCATGCTGATATTCTTTGCAGAATTGCAGCAAACAAGATACAATCTCAGTTAGGAAAACATAGAGGCAAAAAAAGAAAAATTTGTGAGGACAGGCTTACAGAAAAGAGGTAAGTATAAGTTAAAACAACATTATAAGTTTCTTCAACAAAGGTTGGACAAAAAAAAAGTAGTAAGAAGACTTATATTTTGGGATGACATTTCAATATTTCATTATGCCTCATTGTTACAGTTTTATTTCTTTTCATACATACATCAAAGTAAATAAGCAGGTCCTTCTCACATCTTTAGGTTTTTGCTTGGTTCAACTTTTTTTTGATAAAAGAAAATCAATATAAAAAAATATCACCTAAACCAAGTACCAATATAACTGATAATATGACAGGAGGGAGAGTGAATTGCCGCCATGCCTCACCTCTGTCAAGAACCAGCTAACCAGCTAATGAGCTACATATATGTATTCTTTTCAGGGTTTTATATTGACTGTGTTTGTTAAGATAAACAGAGATACAGATATGAAGTCGATTGTAAGGCACATTCCACATGAAAATATGACAACAAATCCCCAAAGAAGGAGAAAAGAAACAAGAGATTTATCCCTTGCTAAATCACAAAGGTATTGATAAAGTGATCAAGTACAACAGTGCTTGATCTAACAGAGAGCTTCAACTCTAAAGAAACAAAACAATGATACTTTTATTTTTATTTTTATTTTTTTTTTAATTAAGAAACATGAAAAGCTTCTCTCGTGGTTAATGAGAAAATTGAGAGCTTTTACAGAAGAAAGGATAAATCTTTCTGGGCATCCTAGAAGACTTCAAAGAAGAGATTCTGTGAGAGCTAATGTTCTGCAAGAAGAGGTGCACTCTGATGAAGTCTCTTCAGTGGAGAAATTATCTCCAAAAGTTGAAAAGTGAGGCATACGATATGTATAAGGAATGAAACATTGGCAACCACCTAGTCATGAGAGCAAATGAGCTTGATAAGGGAAAGAGAATGACAGAAAAGCATTATGATTTGAACTCAGTATAAGAATAAAGTAATTTGAGCATACTTTTTCTTGCAGTTCTTCACATCTATAATTTCCACCTTTGCCTTTTCATAACTGTATTATTTATTTTGGCTCCCATGAGAAAATTCTTCTAATTACACTTTCTTTAAGATGGTTGAATTAAATGTGAATTAAGTTCTGGATAACATAAATCTTCCATTCCTCATGCAATGCTGTGAAAAATCTATGAATGGGGCACTAGCGCACTAGCAAGTGCACCATCTTCCAGGACATCCTTCAGATTATCTAAAGAGTGATGGACTGCATGCCCTCCTCATGCTCCATGTCAGCTGCCTGGGCCAGATGAGGAGCTATCCCTACAAAACTCAAGGCAAAAATATCTTCCAGTGACTGTTAGCAGTTATGAAAGTTGTCTGGCATGAAATGAGACATTGGGCTGCATAGTTAAGACTCAGCAATCTACAGGCAGTTTGTTTGTTTCTTCAGTAAATATGTAATTGTTTCTTCATGCTTCTTTTTTTGGGGGAATTTTTTTAGTTGGTTGGTTGTTTTTTTAAATTTGATTACTAACATGATATACAAGGGAGACCTGGGACTTCATTATGACTGAGAAAAGAAACTATGCTGTGTTTGCATAACTCCTAAGAAAAAAATTGTCTTTATTTAAAATTTGTCCTGTTTTAGTCCACTTTCACCTTTTTCATTAGGTATTATTTTCTAAAACCACTGTAATAACTAAGCAGTCCTTTTGCCTAATAGAAATTAAAGTCGTGGTGCAGGAGTGTAATTTTAATGTATGCCCTGGGAGTGAAAGTCCACCGAGAAAGCTACAGTTAATTTAACATGCTCATAATATACACTCATTTCTTAGCCATAGGGACTTGACTTTAAACTGTTTGAAGGTCAAGCATACAGCGACTGCTACAGAATCCTTCAAGAATGTGAGCCGCATCACACATCTGCCACTCCTCACTTAGAACAATTCAGCACAGTTAGGAGCCTCCCTTTAAAAAGAAGCTGAAGATAAAGTAAACACAGCAAATGGATTACCCTTCTCCCTCTGGTGAGGTCACGTTCGAGGTTCACTGCTGATGCAAGATGGTGAAGCTTGTACCAGTGCCCACCTGCTAGGGATTAAACAGAGAGCTACAGTCTCCAGTGCAATCAATGCCTAGTCTTTAATGGTCTCTAAATTCATCACCGGAAGCTCTGACAAGCACATAATCCATTCATTAATGTGTGTTAATATGTGCCCTGTGGAGCTGTCCTAACTTAAAAACAAAAGGCAAGGCGCTCACATGTGTTATTTGGAGCAGGATGGAACAGGGAACCCTTAGCTCCATGGAGAGAGAAACGATTGAAAAAAGGGGTTTATTGCATGTCTCCCAGCAGGATGTTTTTAGAAAATAAAGATCCAACACATGCTACAGCAATAAAGCAATTGCTTCTTGGCCAGATCTAGACAATGCTGTGTAATTATTCCCTTGACTTATTTCAAATGGATAAACACTTTTTCTTGTGTGCATCAAGCAGGTGTGCATGAGTTCAAAGAGGTTACAAAGAACAAGCACCGGTCCTCTGTGCTTCTGGTCTGGGGAAAGCCAAGACATGAAGGAGGTAAGTATCCAGAAAGTGAAATGCTAAGACTTTACCCTTGTCTCAGCCTTACCAGTCAAGAAAATTGACCCACCTCTGTCTATGTACAAGGTTTGTAAGTGTCTCATTCCACAAGAGACACAAAAATGTTGATGACAACACCTGAAAACCCTTCACAACTAGGTGTGTCCCCTACTTATTGCTGGCAGCTTACACCATGTATTAGAGACACAGCTGAATGATAACTGTCTAAAACATGAGAACCCTGAAAGAAGATTGCATAGGCATAGAAACACAGGTAAAAATTGAGTAAAATATTAGATGGACAGAAGGAGTCAGCTCAAATCCAACTGTCAGTTTTCTCTAGATTTAGGAAATTTAAAAATTTGTAATTATGGTTTAATATTGTTGTTATAGTTTTGTTAAGGTTTAATTAAACTCAACATTTATTTGCATCAGCAAGTAAAAAATTAGCATAGATAATATACAAAGATTGCTTTAATTAAATTATAAATAATTTACATAAACATAGAAACTTTTAGTATTTGTCTATATAATGGTGACAGATTTCCTGACATTATTTAAAGGAAGGCTGCAGAACTTGTTGAAATTTGTTTTACCACAGATTATGAAAGAAGTTCAATAGAGACTTCTGCTGAGCAATAATGAATCTTACATCTTTTGCCAGTTTTAAATATCATCTTCCAAAATAAAATATCACTTTTTGTGACATTTTCTCTGCTCTTTAATAAAATTAGCCAGCAGACAATATTGAAATAAATAGATTAAGAAGTCCTTGGAAGCATTATGAGAGTCTTTTATTTGAAAATAAAATTAAAGGAATGGTGCCAGCAGAAAATATCATTATTCTTTTAGCTTCTTACCTTATAACCAAACTTAAATTTATTCCAGGCTTTAGCCTCCTATCTTGTAAGATAAAACTTAGCTGCAGTCTACAACATTCCATAAAAACACACTTCTGAAAGCCTAAACAATCAAGTTGATGGTTGTACATAATGTTTAGCTTTTAAAAGTTCAGATTCGGCTCAGAGGCTGCAATTGTTTTATTTCTGTTTTCTTTATGACTAGTCTGGTTGAAACAATTTCTCATGACCTAAAATATTGAAGTGAAAGAAATTGACTGTCATTATGATGAAGATTTGAACTAGGAATTACTGAATAAAACACTTCTAGGAGGTTATTCAGGAAATAAATGAATGGAATCATATTCTCCCTCTCTCTCAACACTGACTAAGGAGGGAGCCTAGAACAATTAATATCCTAAACTAGATTTTTGTATGCATGCCTTATTGCATGCAGAATGACCTTGGGCAGAGACATATTGGAGGCCAGGCAATGGCAGAGAAGAATCTCTTTTATTTTCTCTGTGATCACCTATGTATTTGGATGCTCGGTAATAACGAGCAATACCTCACTTGCTTTTTCCCACCTAAAGTAAAAAGTTCAGATGCTGTTATCTAAATCAGGAATATAATAGACAGTAGTCTTGAAAACTGCATCCTGTGGCACTGACCAACAGGACTGATGCCAATCACAGTAAATTACGATAGTACTGCTTTTTTTATTGAAGCCCCTAATTGAACCTTAACAAGTTCAATTCTTGCTTTGCTTCCTCTCTTTTTGATACCTCTATATCAAATTAACTGTAAAGAGTAGCTGTGATGTAGATATCTTTCCAGCACCCACTGTGGTGAAGACAGATGCAAAGAAACCATTTATCTTCCCTGCAATCCTGTGCTTTTTGACTGGCTTCTCTGTACTCTGGAGAACCGGCAGACCCCCTGGCTTGTTCTGCAATGCTTCTGATGTGTCAGGATAATTTAAAAGAAGATTTCTTTGTCTTTATGCCTTCCATTTTTTTCTTAATCTTGTTTTATATCTTACCTTTCAAACCTTACAATTTTTTATGTTAACACCATTTGTCCTGACTTTCTAGTATTTAAACTGAGCTGTGTAACCTCTCATTCTTGCCCCAATAATTTACCTATTTTATCCCTTTGTGCTTCCTTTCAATGCATTCATATATATTTGTTTTTAGGTATGTAAGGACGTTATATGTTCTCTGAGTAATTTCCACGATGATTCTTTAGATTTTAATTTCCTGAATTTTCCTTTAATTGCCTTTAAAAATAGCCTCTTTTTGAATTTTGGTATCATAAACCTGATTCTTCATTTCATCCCACCAGGCCAGAAATCAGATTGGATTACATTTATGATCACTGTTTTTAACAAACTAAACTGGCTTATAGTATATTGAACAACACTTTGTTTCTTGTGCAAGTTTAAGTCCAGGTTAGTTTTCTCCTTACATTCAGAGTGCGCTGTTTAACTGAAACCATTGCTCTAGCCATGTTCTGTTCTTACTCTGCAATTAATCAAAACATCTCTTGAATAATAAATTTGGCATATAAAGAGGACTCAACTTCAGACAAATCATGAAGTGTAAGACTCTAAGCATTATCTCCGCTGTTACTAAATGCACAGCAAGAAAGATAATGCCTAGGGCAGGTATGGCTCAAATTATTTAAGGTTTTGATGACCAAAAGCAATACCCAAAACCAAATTGTTGCAGGAACACCCAAGTGATATGTTACAGATAGATATTGTAGATGCTATATTGTTTCTCCAATCCTGTCTATTATAATACAAAGGACTGAAACAGAAGAAACATGCTGTTTCTTTTTTCAAAGCAAGTAACAGCTTACAGGTCTATTTTCAGGGTAAGGTGAAAACTTCAATAATAAACCAAGTTAACATATTTGAAAAATCCAAACAGGAATCTAAAACACTTCTCTTCCTTTCTTAAAAGTAACAGATAAACCTGACCACCCTTGTGTAGCTGTATCACCACTACTGGAGGACTCTGGAGGGTCTCTTCACCCAGGACACAAGTGGATGCACAGTGACAGGAAGAAATGTATTCAAAACACTGATGTTCACACTATTTAGTCACTTTATTCTCAAGTTTACACATATACTTGTTGTGTTTTATGTCTTTGAGAAAAACATCAGTGCACAGAGATTTTAAATTATTTGTACAAAGATACAGTCAGTGGGCATGGTAGCAATGGAACATAGGTGATTGCTCTGCCCATGAGTTTGCTCATTCCTTTTTTTTTTTTTTTTCCCTTAAGATTTTATTTAATTTTAAAATATACAACTTTAAGCAGAATAATTAATGAAATGTAATTACACTATAGTCTGTATGTACACCAGCATAAATTGTGTATAAAAACCTACAAACCTACTTCAATAACTACTTTCTTTTGTTTTTGTAATGCATGGAAATGTGTCTAAAGACAGGTCCACAATTATTAAGGTTTACTGGAAAGGTTTTTGTTATAATTTACATGGTCGTGGTAGCTAAAGTGAATCTTTTTAATCCTGCCCAAATCTTTCTCATCAAAATTGATGTCTAATGCCAATAATTCTCAGCATAAACTGTCTTGATAATAAGGCGGTATAGGAGGATACATTTGTTGCTATAAATATTTATTTATGGATATGTTTTATTTCCTTGACATTCTCTGAAGTGCTTTGCCTTCTCTGAGTATCAATGTATAAAGGGAAGAAAGTGGCTGAATGTCATTTTCCAAAGCAAACTGTAAATGGATGATCCTTATTAGTACTAAGCATAGAACTATTTTAATCTCCTTCAAGCACCATGACATAAAAAGTCAATCAAATAAGAAGACTGAGACAAGCTCTTATACATGAATAACATCGTATTTTCTTTTGAGGCATACAGTTTCCAGAAAGTTCACATTTAGAATGGAAGATGGCACAATAATAGAAACAATTCTCAAAAATAAATAGATATTAATACAAAATAATCTTGTACTCCTCAGGGGGGGAAATACATGCTCCATTGCATTACTTATCTACCAGCAAGAAAAAATTCCTTCCTGGAGAAATGGAGATATTGAAAATTTCTGTGAGAGTGAATTGTATATTTCATTGAAATCCAAATTATTTTTTTTCCCTGTGGTACACCAAGTATTTAAAAATAATTTGTTTGTGCTGCAGTCTAAAATCTGCCATTAATTCAGCAGGTGCACGTGGAAGGAAAATTTCTCTGGTGCCCTGTATTTATTTTTCATTGCTGTTCTAGTGAATTCACCTGTATAGTTTAGAGGAAAGTTGGTCTCACAGCCCAGGTAATTTTCTAATCTTTCTACCACTGGTGCCAATTAGTACTAAATGTGAAGGGGATTTTTAATGATATAGACATCTGTCCATTAGGAAATAGGCTAAGACCACCAAAAAATTGTACTGCTCGGCCTACAGATGGGAACAATTTTCAGTCACTAATAATTAGACTGGAGTGCTGGCTGAATGTGAAATGTTACATTTTCACGTTACTCATTTGAACTGCTTATTTCTAATCTATATATTTATCTTTATCTATATGGATATCTGTGAAAATGTCATCAGACCATCCAAATATTAAAATTTCAAAATGTTTATCTTGAACATCTAACTAGTATACTTGAGTATCTACTGATTAATACAAATACTATTTTAAAGATGAAGAACTGAAACAGAGAAGAAATAAATAATTTTTTTGAAGACCAAAAAAGAGCCATTGGTGTCCATCCAAAGCCTTGCCCATAGGATGATTTCAATAGTTTAGAACAACTAATTAAAACTGGTTGAAAATGCATGAGAGTATTTTTTAATCAAGGTAAGAATACTGTGCAAGAATACATCACTGTCAATGATAGAAGTTTGATAATGAAAGTGAATATGGTGGAATTGATTTCACATTTTCTACTGTTAAAAATTGGTATCATAATCAATGTATTTGAAATATATAGATAAAAAAAAAAGTCTGAAGGATGTAAGAAAAATGTCACAGATAAAAATTAATGTTTCTGTGATTTCAGCTAATTTTTTTTATTATTATTTCTTGGGAATTTAAGGACTTTTGTTCCAAGTCATAATGTCTTTGTTTTTGCAGAATTTAAAATTCAGGCCGAAATCGTAGTAGCTCACCTTCTCTAACCTTGTTCAAACAAACCTTGTGGCAAGAGAACATTAGTTTTATCTCTAACATAAATATCCTAACTGTAGCTGTTGTTGGGATCACTCATAATATTTGAGTAGTAGTAATTACAAAAGTAAAAGGTATTTTTTGTCAGTTGAAGTAACCATTTTGAAAATAAATAACACAAAATGTGAGTTAATGTGTTTAATGTAATACCTACCTTATGTGAAATCAATGGAAATAAAATATGCAAACAAGTGTAAGGTCCAGATGGAGCCTCACTGAGTTATTTCAGCCACTGTCCTACTTCTCACTGCTTTTCTCTGCTGCTCATCACCACTCCTGCCAGATGTGAGAGAGGCTGAAAGAAACTGAGAGGAGCTGAACTGCACAATATGAAGCAACACTCTTCTTCATAACTAGTATTTCATTGTGAGTTACAGTCTATACACTTTACACTATTTCCACACTTTGAGACTACCATTTCTCAGCTTGAGAATGGGGTGAGGGATGGAAGGAGAATAAACACAGTGGCTCTCAACACGTTGAGCAACAGTTGGTGTGACCAGGTGGTCCTGTCTCCAAAGTACTATCTAGAGATGATGTCCTGCTTATCCTCTCCACAAATTCTGCCGTAATCTGAATGCAGATGTTCCTTGTAGATGTCATTGCAGGATAAAAAACAAAGAAAAAAATTAGCAAATTAATTTTGAGAATGTCTGCTGACAAGCTGTGAAATTTCAAAGTTATTTTTGCCACTGTTGAGTTTTAATTTCGCTCAGGTAAGAAAACCTGGGACAAGAGGCAACCTTCAAAAAAGCCTGTTAACTGGGAGACCGAATGAAAGACCTAAATTAGGTGAGATGGATTGTCTCCTGGAGATACTGCTTTCTCCTTACTATGTAGAGAGTCCAATTACATAGCTTAGACAACTTTTTGTCTGATAAGACCTGATGAGATAGAGCCCATGTTAGGTGATATGCTCAAGATTGCAAATGAAGCTTTTAACAGGGCTGGAAATATTATCCAGATTTTGAGTCCAAAACCAGAGCTCTAATTATAATATTGACCTGGGTTCTGTCTGCTGCTTTCCTTCCATTAGTATCTGCTGTTGCTGCATTGCACATTCCCATGTGTTTCAGACAGCAGTGGATTCATAACTTACAATGAAGCCAATAATGATGCAATAGCTGAATACTGTTAAGTCAGCAAAAATATTAGATTAAAGAATTTTGATAGAAAAGATTCATAGTTCTTGAAGTACAACCATGACCATCTGGGAGAAAGGACTTGATTGTCATTAAAAATTTATTATACACCTTTATATTATGGCCCTATAAGCAGAGAGTGTTCTGTCTTTAATACAGCAGCAGATAAGGTTACTCTGCGTGTTGCTCATTGCTGGGTTATGTTTCAGAGTGCTTGAAGCATAAAAACAAGAAAGACAATTTCTTGAAGGTTGGCATTTAATTATAGACTTATCCAATAATCCATTATTGAACTGCCTTGTCAAATAGGCTCTGTCCAAAGGATTATACCTAACTGTGCAATTTTTTTATTGGATTTAGTTTTAAAGGCTGACCAAATGCTTTGGAAATTAATGCAGGACTAGAAGACTGTCAACAAAATGTTCAGATGTTACTATGAAAGCATCAGTCTTTAGTGAGATATAAATATCAGTCAGTCAGTTTACTGATTATCCTTTGCTGTGTTCTTTATTTGCTGGAGTTTCCAGCAAGAAAATCCAGCATTTTAACAGAACATTGAAAAGAAATTCAGCAACTGTATCTAAATCTCTTCAGCAAGGTCAGAAATATTTATTTTATTTCTTTTAGGTAGCTGAATATCTTTAACTCATGTCCTCTTGAAAATAAGGAGAAGCAATACAAAAACTGAATCATTCTTATAACCCATCTGACATGAAAAGAGAACAAACCTTAGAAAATTAGTTGACCATAATATTTCTTAGATCAAACTTATTGTTACTAAATGGGAAACAGTGAAAATAATAAACAACTCCTTTGTGGAATATAGTACAATAGCATGGCAAAAAAACAGGAGTGGAGAGAGAACCAATGAGCAATACATGAATAACCTAACCATTTAATCTTTATTAAAACAATTTCACAGTGTACCCCTAAGCTAAATGATAATACCCCAGTTGTTGGGTAGTGAGCAACTAACTAAGATTCTGCCACTATATAAAACCAAACCAGGATGGTCTGAATATCTGAAAAGCTGCAAACCAAACAAAATATTTCTGAAAACATTGCAATGCCATTGTCCGTTGACAGATTTCCAGGACAACGACCCAGGGCTTTCCAAAAATTAGAATTCGCATGTTTCTCTTCTTTTCTGTTTGAAGAAGGGAGCCAAAGGGCTGCAGGAATATCTAGAATATTCTGTCTGCTCTCCCTGCTGGACTGCCTGATTACTAAACAGTGCAGATGGATGCATCATCACTAAATTATCAACCTAACCCATTCTGAAGAAAGATGGAGTAGAAATGTAACTTAGATGTCTCTCTTGGATGTAATATCTCCCAGACACTTGCTTCAGTTCAGTACTTACCAACATACCACCTTTCCCACAGATCTATTTAATTCATAGCTTAAATCCAAGACTCACAAATGCAAATATACAAAATATGCAAACTTCAGTGTGTTTTTATGACTGAAATTGAAATTGTACCATAACCTAATGATGCTTCCTACCATGAGAGATAAAATTACAGCTTGCCAAGGGGATGAAATAGGACAAAGGAAAGGCAAAAATTAATGTCACTCTTCTGTAAGAAATACTGCTTTTGTCATTGGCACATCAGGGTCAACACATGTGATTAAGTTGATAACATCAGCAGAATAACATGTGAAAGTTTTTATTTTTCTGGGATCTAGAGTACTAAAAGCAAGAGTTTCATTCCCTCAAGTTTTTCATGATTGAGAAATAGTCTGTTTGCTCTTGTACATTCTATGTATCATTTATTTAGCCAAAATTTTTTTTTTTGTTTTCTCCTGTAATCTGGAGAGCTGACATCTGTAAGAATATACAAGATTAAAGTTTCCTGTTACATCAGGGAGTTTCATCTGGTCTATCTTTCTGGGACAACAATAAATCCTTCTCTCGAGCACAGTAAAGATCTATGAATATTATTCAATGATAAAGCCATTCTTCCAACTACTGTGACTAATTTTCTATTTGTGAAATTACATGCTACCACCTAAAATTAGCCTGCAAGGTTCAAAAGTGAAAGGATTCCTCAGTCCCTAAACTTTTGCTCTCTGGTGTTGTAAAATTCCTTTCTGAATATTGCTTACAGTTTATAGACACTCTCTGGGACTAAAAGGTCTACAAAAACTTCTAAATGTTTCCAGATTAAAACCTGAGATACAGTGTAAGGGCACGTATATTTTCAGTGAAGTTTGTACTGAAATCCCAGGATCTTAAACAAATTCATGGTCACAATTTGAAGTTGTACCCAAGCCTGAAAAATGCCCAAGTCCAAATTTAGGTTAATGTTGCCAAGTATATTAGAAATGCTCTGACAACAGCTTGTTATGAGTTATATCTGGTTGTAAAAGTAGATTTTGGGCTGATAACTCACAAAATATTAATTTCCTAGAGCATAAACCCACTATTATACTTATTTTGATTCAAACTTATATTTTAAATTCTAGGTCAAACACAACTAAATACAGCCTCCTTGCCCTGTCTAAGTACAGAGATACTTAAGTTTGTTTCAGCAAAAGCAGTCTTGGAGAGGTCCCTACTCTTTTTCCTGTGCCTCTGTTTTGCTGAAGGCAACGTTGTCAACTAGTGATGTGAAATGGTTACATCTGACAGTGTGAATGTCAATGTCAAAGCATGGAGCCTGACCTGGACTTGCAAAGGGAGGATCATTACAAGCACACTTAGCCAGCCTTTCAATCTTCAGTATTGCTTGGCATGATTCATAGTTCAAACCAGAATAAGTAAATACTCCTCTACCAGTCTCCCATGAGTCTTTCTACAGGGCTGATGTGTTAAACTGTGCAGTTTGGACAGCTCTGTTTTGAGTTTGTTCAGTATTTGTTTAACCTGTACTGCCAGAAACACTATAAATCCATTTTGTTCAATTTCATATGTCCTTTTTCATTTACTAAGCATTCTAAAGGTCAGTACAGGCATATTCCTCTCTGAAAGGATTGGCCTTTCTTACACTGCAGATCCAGGATGGGAGATGAGATAAGATATGGGAACAGCAAAAGCCATCAGGAAATCCAGCTTGGAAGAATAGCCAAGACTAACACACCTGCTGAAGCAAGTGTTCCGATTATTTTTCAGTAGCACATCCACTGAAAATACAAAAAAACATATTTCACATCATCCTTGTTAACTGGGTGGACATGTTACAATAACACTGCATCACAGGAAATAATAGTTAAGACAGTTGAAATAAAACTGACAGGAAATTAGTTAAACATGCTAGCTGCAATAATCTGGTTTTAGTACGTAGATGAAGAAGTAGTCAAGCTATCAGTTAGGCCATCCAAGCTATTTGTTGGGAAACTGTCTGTAGTTTACATATAACAATGCTAACTATGGGCACCTACATTTGGGCACAGTAGTACTGATCCCTCTTAATCCACATCAGATGCTGAACACTAGCTCTTCATGGGAACAGGAAACTCACAGAAGACTACTTTGATACGTGTATCTCAACAGGATACTTATTGGGTGTAAAAGTTAAATAATATATGTAGTTCAAAATCCCTAAAGCAAAGGTGGGCAATCTTTGCATTAAGGCCTTCTGCAAGTCTCAAGTCCTAGGACTCCTGTAAAGTCAATCAAAAAAACTTCACTGTTTTTCTCTGATAAGTATTGGCTATGAAGCTGATATGCATTAGAATATAATATAATAGAAATATTTATTGTAAGTGAAAAACTGACCAGTTTTTTGAATTTCAAACTTTTTTAAATACTTTCTTGGATCAAAAAAAAAAAAAAAAATTCCAAGAATCAAATCTTCCCCATAACAAAAAACTCCAACATTATTACCAATAGCAATTATAGACTCTTTTACAAGTATTTTTTATTTTAGTGTAACTAGGCATAGAATCAGTCCCTTGGATTCTGACATAAATAGTGCTTTAAAGTTTACATGATTAGGAAATTAGGAGTTAACAGAAGGTTTTGCCTAGAAGCTGTTCATAAAACAGCTTTAAGAGACAGACAGAAGCATCATACATAGCAATGGATGAATAGTAAAGTAACATTTTGTTTCATTAAAAAATACCATGTGATAGTATTTAGAGATATGTTCCAGATTATTTTGCAATAAATCTAGGAATTCAATTTCAGAAACCAAAGTAACCTTCAGATGAGATGAAGTATATACGCTTATTGCAAAAACTAACTTGCAGGAACACTTCTTTAGGACTAGTTAATTTTTCACAAGATGTTGCTAATACAAAACTGCTTACTATTCTAGGTATTAATGTCTTTGTTTCTGAATAATAGACTGTTTAAACTTTTGGCTTTGTATGCATTTTTGATGACAAACTTTTCATAAAACAGACCCTTTTCTGTCAATCAGCTCAAATTAAAGAGGAAGAAATGATCACGAAAATCCTTTGTTTAGTGTGGCTAATCTAGAAGAATAAAAGAATTATGCTTTGCAATCCAAAAATTTTTGCTAGGCTGCTGTAGACCACAGAACTCATAGAACTTCATGGTAACTCAATTATCTCTGGCAATTTACATCTGCTTTTTAAAAGGAATGGGAGGAAGAGTGGAAAACCTGAATTGGCTTTGAGAAACTAGAAACTGAAGAAGTTCACTTTTCTGGCTTTTTTTAATGTTCCTCTCACCATTTCTTCACTATACTTTAATCAAAGGGTAAATTATCCTTAATCTCTATGTGATGCTAGACAAGTGTCTTAATTCTTTTCTGCCTCAATTTCTCATATGTAAACTAATGAATCATAGATTTGTCTTTCATATCTATTTTAATGTATCTAATTCTCTGGAACAGAGAATCCACATTTTTATAAGCATGAAAAGCAAAAGGAGTCCAACTTGAAACTGTTCCCATAAGAGAAATAAAAAGTAGCAGCAGCAGCTACACGAATGATATTTTAAAATAAATAAGCCTTTGATGAGCTAGGTATAAAATTTTTGTGGTATTTTGGAAGCTCTTTTGCCTAATATAGATTATCCAAATGCATAGGATTATCAATAAAGTGAAAATATAGATCACACTAGCTGTTTCAGGGAAAACACTAAGTGTACTCTTTCAGTAATCAGGCAAATATATTTAGCAAACTAATAAAAAAATATATATATAAAAAGAGCAGTATTACAGTGTGTAGGTGCATAGACAAACATCACACAGTTGTACAGTGAAACAACAAAATAACATAGAACTTTACAGAAAATAATACATTTTCATCCCCAAATTAGCTCAAAAACATTATTTCTTCTGATGTCTTATGATATTGAAACCTATTTATACCACACCAGTAGCATGTGTAATTTTGGAAACAAGCAGGACAGTTGTCAGCTTTGACATCAGCTTGAGTCTAAAAAGTTTTCCTCACATTCATCCCTGTTAAAAAAAGAATGATTCCTTGGAATCCTGAAGAGGAGCCTGTCCCTCAGCAAATTCCTTCTTTACCAGCTTGTTTAAATATGCATCTTGAAAATTTGTCAAGAGTACAGCACTTGATAAGATGCTTGTATGAGTGATCAGCAAAGAGAGTTAGGTATGCATGTAAATAGCTATCAGGCTACATATATTTCCTCAGACCTTCTTTTAGGAATTCCTTTGCTATGATCAGAAGTTGAATTTAGCTCCAGTAAATCTGGGAATAACCCATTCTTTTCTATCCCAAATGAACATTTGACTCACAGGGATCAGTTCAATTTACCACTAGTCAGAGGCAACCTCATGGCATGGCATGTAAGGGGACAAGTCTGGAGGGGTAGGGCGTCTGGGGATGTGGAATTTGAATGGAACTGCGACCTATGATATAAAACTGTAAAAATAGAAGAAAAAAAGCTGGCTCTGGTTAATAAAACCGATTAAAGCAATAGAGCTAATTTTGGCATCCTTCTAACACTTTTTATTTCATCTGACTCTGGAAAACCCCAAAGTCAAAATAAACCTGAAGTAAATCTAAGACCTCCAAAATCTGGTCCACCTCTGTAGGAATGAGACATTTCCCTACTGCTGCTTTTTATCAATATCATGTCCAATAGCCCCTTTACAAGAAGCAAAATACATTGGTGTAGAAAAATATATCCCCTGACATAAAGTAATTATAATTTTAATATAGGAAAGAGTCAGAAGCTGAAGAATGAGAGCATCTCCATTCTCTCAAAAACAAATGAACAGGTCAGGTTAAGGGAAACCAGAAACTGCTCTGCCACCAGTGCAGGAGTGACTGTAATATGAAAAGCCTAAGGAGACTGCTACAGTGCAAACAGGCCCTCAGCGCTGCTTAAATTGAAGCTGGAGTTACTGCTTCCTCTGGAAATATCCCTGGAACAGAAAGGGACAGAAGGGGCATAAAGCCATTGTAGACTTTGCACTTCCAGACCTGGAAACTCTGTTTCGTTTAGTATTACAGTTTAAAATCTCACCCAGGCGTATTAGAGGGAATGTAGACAGAGGAGACACTGGAAACGAAATTCATACATTCAATTTGACAATCAGTAGCTGATGAGATGGCTGTGTCCAAAGGCAAAAGAGTACTTGTTAATGCAGCTTTGAAGTTGAAAAACTTTGCAAGACCTCCACCTAACTATTTAACCCCCCAATAAAAAAATAAATAAAGCTTTAAAAAACTGCCTTACATAAGATTTCAGGCCAAAAATAACATATAAATGATATATAGCCAAAAATAACATATAAATGATATATAGTGAGTTTGTTTTTAATGAATTCAATTAAAATAGTTATAAAAATACATTTACATATGTTTAGTAATTAATGCCATAAAGTATTCACACACAGACAATAGTGGGACTATAATTATGTCTCTCCCAGCCTGCCTGTGTAACTATTTTTACCATATGACCTTTTTATTTTTTTTTTTCAACAATCCAAAGTTTGCTTTTAATAGTTCCAATAACAATTTATATTATTATGCCAATATTTTCCAATATTTCAAAGACTAATTATCCAGTATTCAGTTCTGATAGTTTTAGTTCTTTTTGTTGAGAGTGCTATACATATGAATCAAATTATATGAGCAGTTGCCTTCTCTTTCTGTACTGGTTGGTTAGGATGACTGAAGTAGACCATCATTTCACTTTAATTAATTATTTTAATTTAATTTGTTATATATTCATTTAATTCCCTATTTTCTACCCCGTATGTTGCCCACAATATTGGGTTATTCACTTACAATATCTTTTTTAGTAAACAGAATTACCTCAGAAGACCAGATTATAGAGGGATATAGAAAGAAGCATATAAAAATCTAACACAAAACTTCCCATGCAAAATGCAGATTGAAGAGGTTTTGATATTTGACATTGTATGGGTTCAGTACAGCCCATGATAGTCTTCAGAAATGTTTGGCATAAGGGGAAGTGTTACTAAGAAATGCAGTGCAATTATTACATTTCTATCACCTTGTATTATTAAGAATTAATTATTTACTGTAATATATCTTGTTGGAATGAATCATTCATCGCGACAGAGCTGTGGTCTTCTAGATGGCCCTTAGGGACACATTTTCTACTATTGCCTAATCCCTTTCCTCATCACTGGAAGCTGCTCTAACAGAAGTTTTTGTCAGCTGTAACAGACATGTGATATTAAACCACTTTTCTTTGACTACAAGGTTTTATTACAATTCTGACTGGATTTAGCTGAGATGGGAAGTAATCAAGCCACTGTAGTAAATTCAAAACTGTCCCTAACATGTAAGTATTAATATCTACTATACCACTGCAAAACCTCTTTCGCTTTATCCTTTAATTCATCCAATTCTTTTTGGCTTGTGCTGGTGAGAATTTTCCTGGCTCTTTATGGATCATTTAAGAGGAAATGTTGAGTTCTACTGGAGTCTGGAGCCAGAGTATTTTGGCTCTCTTTGAGCTGTAGGAAGGGAGATTCATTACCGCAGCCTTAACGTGAGCCTATCTGCTTGGCATCAAACACCTTCTCTCTGTTATTCCAGGCTTCAGGCTGTATTACCACCCATATTTCTGTGAGCCTGGGTTATGCCCCTCTGTTGTGGCAACATTGCTAAGATTAATTGATTTGCAAATACAGTCTGTCTACAAAAATCAGGAGATCACTGTTCCTAACGTGGGCCCAGAACTGCCAACTGATTTTTCATTTCAAGCTTAGTAATAATGTTTTATATTTTATGGCAGTAGCAGAATTAAATGTACTATGAAAAGTTGATTATTGCATTGTGTACATGATTGTTACCATAGTGCTGCTGTAGAAATACATAGTGAACATAGCAATTATATAAATTTTCAATAAAATTCTGTGATAAAGGATGTTTAGATCACTTTTTTTAAGGTTTAATGCTTAATGATGCTGTTGGACACTTGGGAAAAAAAATAAGATTACTAAATTTCCAATCTGCGTTTATTATGCTTCCATTTCAACAGTGGTCAAAAGAGTGTGTAAGATGACCTATAATTTGGAACTAAAATGCCAACTCAAAAGTATGTATCATTACAGCTAACCAGAAGTTTTTTTGAATGTCAGAAAATACAGGGCTCTCTTTTATGAAAGAAAGAAAGTACTGTAAGAAATTGTGTCCCCAAAGAAAGAAAAGGCCAATTCCAGAGCCGGCATGCTATGTTAGAATCAAAAATGCAGCATAATTCTCAGTATTTCTATCTACCCATTTTTCGTTTTCATCTTTCCATGTACATTTGACTTTCCCTGAGGCCTTAAACATCTGGCAAGATTCATAAAAGCTTTAAAGAGTCAGAAAAGAGTCAGAAGACATTGAAACTTGTAAAAGCATCCTCTTGATTCAAATTGATGGCATCTTTGTAGTCAATCTGCTAACTGGCTTGTATTCAATAACAGGCTGACTATTTAGTTAGACAGAATTCCCCACTGTGGGTTTTGTTATTCCAGCAATAACAGGAATGTGCTGCTGAATGTCTAACATTAAATGTATATCTCTCTCTACTACATATATATATGAAACCAATTTTCTAACTGTCCTGTTGCACAGACAACTAGATCTTCAGCTGATATAAATGGCGTACCTCTGCTGATTTCTATAAGGATCTTTCCTGAAGAATTTCTATGGTGAAAATTCACAAAATCTTCACAGATTTCAGTGGGCTTAATCTGAATTCATGCCAGTTCAACCGATCAGAATATATTATGGATCTTTTGCCTTTCTCTAGAAGTTAAAAATTAATAACTTTCACATATTTGGGGGCAGCATACTATTTATAATTTATCTGCAAAATAAGTGTAATTTTTCACCATTTTGTGACCATGGAAGATGATAGAGCTCATGAGGAAATAAATACAGAATCAAAGACTTCATATCAGAATGCACGCGGTCTTCACAGTAGGGAAAAGAATGAGGATTGACCAGGTGCCCTGAAGTCTGGAATTTCTTCATATTTCAGGACCTACAAAATGTTAACATTTTAGATATGTTGTTGGAGGCAGCTTCCCAATTTTTTATGTGATAGAAATATAATCCGTTTCTATGATACATGTATATCGTTAAAACTTCAAGTACATGGAGCTCCACTGGTGACAACCAAAAGGTCTAGGATATTTAAACTGACCATATATCTGTCTTCCAGGTAAAATAGGCTCACAGGAGTAGTAGTGACATTTTCAATTTTGGACTGGAATTAACTAGATGAATCTTGGATTGTGAAGGATACGCTTATACATGCAGTAGTTATATCACCTCTTTTATATGTGTAATTATCATATTTTTTTCATGTGTAATTACAGTTAGTGATGCTCTGACAAAATGTAAAGAGCATAATTTCTACAAAACTAACATTACTGTATTTTGTTTATCAGTTTCCTTCTCTTTAATTATTGTGAAAAGTGTTTTTTGATGGGTGATATCTTTGCAGATGTGTCCGTCTTAGATTTCCAAAGAGCTCACAGAATCTGAAGATAATACACTTAAGAATATATGCCCACTATATGAAAGAAATTTTGAAAAGATGCCAAAAGAAACTATTAAGTGATAATAGAATATCAACATATATAAGGCTACAGAGAAGTATAATATCTGTAGATTAGAAACTGTCAAATGCACACCAAAGTCAAGCTATTTACACCTGAAGAGAAGATATACTCAACGCTGAGTAAATGCAATAAATTGTAGCTTGGTTCACATGTAAAATAATAATCTCAAATCTACTTTTTCTCCTAAGAATAATTTTGTCAGATGTTGAAGAATGAAGTACTGAAAAATTTATGCAAGAAAGCAAACAGAATAGTATCCATAGTCCTGACTTCTGCAGGTCAGTGTCTTTTGGCTCTGTCCATTTCTTAATGCACATCAATAACTGAAATCAAGAAATGAAACCACTGTTTGTCTGAATATTAATCATCCTTTAATAATCCTATCTTTTATGTTATTAGTTATTAACATCTTGTTGGATTAAGAACTGTGTAGAGACTGCCTATTTTTACATGATAAAGCACTGTGGTGAACATTTGTGGGAACAGGGAACATGATGGTGAGTTAGGTGTGCATTCCTACAACTCAGCTGGTTGTGGAGATGTATTACACCTCCAAGCAAGGAGAGAGTTTGAATATGTCAGAGAAACACAGAATCATTTAGGTTGGAAGACACATCTTAAGATCATCCAGACTAACCCTCCTGCTTATCCCTCAGCCTTTTTATGTAGAGGCATGATCTGCATTTAAAAATCTGCATTAGAAGTGCTCTTTTCTCAATAACTGGTAAGAGGTGAGAGGCAGAATGGAACTGGAGGGAAAAGCTGGATAAGTAACCTGATTCTGAAGCACTGCTGGTTTAGAGAGAATAGGGAAAAGACATGTGCACAAGGTTTTAGTATACATGAAGTAACTTTGCAATTTTCCTCAGCAGTTCTCCCTAAAGGACAATTTGCTTATTTCTAAAGCAGTATTTAAAGGATTGTTTCTTACATTTACATGTAGCTTTTTTCCTCTCAAATAAAATATTTTATAAGTTTAGTATGTCCATGGACTGTATTTAGCATCCAATATATGCAGACTCTATGTTACATCAGGACACAACAACACACCCAAATTTTTCAAACACTGGACAGCTGATATACATCCTGTCGCGTGCAATTGCTTATTCATTTAGAGGAAACTGGAGTCTGTGGGTTTGATTCATAATTCCCATTTTGATACTTACAAAATTCTCCTTCCAGTCATACAATGCACATTTTTTTGATTTAAAAAGATGTTTTCAGGGGTAGGTCACTGTTTTCATGTCCCCTTTGCATGAGTTAAAATGTTCAGCTGGGACCCAAATACTAAAAGTTGTTAAGCATTTGAAGCAAGATGTTGAGAACTCTTAAATTACTACTCTATCAAGATAGATTAAATGGTAAACAGCACTTGAGCAATCAGAACTCTGATTTCAAGTTTCCTTTTAAAGAATAAAATGTCGCCAGAAAGTATTTCGTCATTCCTCTTCTTCCAATTTTCCCTTGTAATTCAAAAGCAAATATGACTTGTTTGTTATAAGGAACTGAGGTGGAGGTGAAGCACTCTTGAATGGCAATCATTGAACACACAACTATGAATTATGCAGTGAACTTAATCTGATCCCATGCAAGGAGGAGACCCAAACTATTGCAATATTAATGTTACATTGCCCCTCCTGCCCTAGTATAGTAGAACTGACATAAACCAGCTTGGAACAAACTCCTATTAGACATTAACAATTTGCCATGCAGGTTAGATTATTGTCAGATAAACTAAGAGTTAAAACATCCCATTTACTTAGTACCTAGTTTCCCAGGAAAGGAAGTTAAGAAAAAGCCACAGAAATCCAATCTGTGAAACATTAGGGGAGTCTGAAGAAATTCTTATTTCCCCCAAGTGTGTTCTCCTGTTTTATATGTCTGAAAAATAGATGCTTATATTTGTGGTAAAAAGGTTGAAGATATCAGTGAATAACAGGAGCGGTGGGCAAAGATACACAGCACACTTATGGGTAGACATATAGTTGTGTATATATACATACACAAGCATTTTAAACCTCATGGTTTATGTATTTTAATGTTAGGAAAATATTTCCCTTAGTATTATGAAGTAGAACTGAGACACCAGTGTTAATAACTCTACGTTTTACACATCCCCGTTCTTCACAGTTTTACCCACAATAAAAGTCCCCTTTATGTCTTCATAAGGCAGATTTAATAATTTAGCTCCTCTTGTCTCAGATTTCACAACTGCCCCAAAATCTGTTTCCTCTTTTCTCTGCAGAGTAAGGTGGCAAAGTATTCATGCATGGGGCTAGCATGTGGTCCATAATGTGACAGTAGTTCTTGTTCCTACAAAGGTAAATAATAATATTTGTTTATTCTTACACCAAATACAGAAGATACTTCACTCAACAAATGGCTATTTTCAGTTGTAGTATACGAGCAAGGAGAGAATGCGACAAAATACGTGTCCTTCCAAAAGGAATAAGGATGGAGATAGTCCTCTGATTATAAGTATCTAAATTTTAAAGGTTTATGATGTAGCCTTATGAAATGGAAGCAAGTGGATTTACATCGGGTTTCTGGGACTGATCTTCCAGGATCCTGGATATTTCTTTTATGCTGAAGTTTCTTATTTTTTATTATTTTCACTGGGAATTGAACACTCTGCAAAACTAAGTCTTATACTTCTGGGTTTCAAAATATGTTACAAACTAGTCACCACTGTGGTGGAGCTATTTCAGTGAGGCATATCAAAATGGGTCTTTCTCCAGTACAAATATGCTAAAAAAATACCCCATACAATCCAAAGAAGCTGAAATGTATGATGAAATTTATCTCCCCCAACTTAGACTCATTTCTTGTATTCTCTTATCCTCATTTTGCCCTTCCTTCTGCTCTGGTTTATTTTCCTCACTTTGTCGACTCTTAAACATCCTCTGTTTTCTTACTTCTGGGAGAAGTTAAATATCTTTCTGAAATTTCCCAGACATTGATGTTATTTGTGATTCAGATGACTTCAGAAGCAATTGAAAGAAACAGTGGTATCTATTAGGGTATTGGTGATACTTTTAAAATACTAGGTTTGCCTACTAAATCCACCAAGTTTAATTTTGCATTTTAAGAAGGTTTAATTAGGCTGAACTAAGAGATTCTTCTGAACTACATTTTATTTCATTTAGCTCATCAGAAGAAAATCTTTCATAGTTTGAAGAAAATCTTTCATAGTTTGTCCGAATTCAAACATTTAAATTTTTAAAACACAACCACATATTTTGTGTCATGACTTATTTAAATGTCATGACAAGCTATTTCATAGAAGAACATGTAACTACAAAAATAAAGGGAAATGAGGATTCTTTTTCTCTTTTGTATTACCATAGTTGTTCCCCACGTACTCTGAATCTGATTAAAGACTGCGACTGTCAGTGAGGTTTTGAATTCAACATGTTTCTAGATAAGACCTAGTAAGAAGTAATTCACCATTCACTGAATATTAAAAAATGTTTAGTCTACACAACTGAAGAGTCAGTTTCAGTATAATCAAGTTTAAGTTTCATGTAGACAGGCATAACTGCTCCAAGTTTTAAAAGAAACAGAGCAAAATCAGAACTGAATTTATTCGCAGCTGTAAAATCACAATACAAATGAAGCCTCAGTTTGTGTTAGTATATCTTTTTGTCCATTTCTTATGCATGAGAATACATTTTCATCATCCTTTAGATGAGGAGACTGAACTTCTCTATTTTTTTAAAGATATTTTTCTATGTTTGTTTGTATCAGTTTTGTATTCTACATCATCTTTCACCATCATCCCATTTCCCAGACCAGAAAATACAAATTTGAAACAGCTTTTGTTTCCCTTAGCTGTCTAGACCATTGCTGAAGGAAAAGCTGACAAGAACAGTTGAGTTTCCATGTTCTGTGCTAGCTTGAACTAAATATGATTTGAAAAATGAGATGTGAAAAATCACGTATGACAAGTAGTCTACAAGTTAGCAGGCATTTAGTGAAAATATAAACATGGAGCAATGCTCTCGTATAAAACAGAGCTGTTGATGCCAGATCACTTTATTTTCCCCTGAAACAGAAAACAGAAGTGCTATTATGCAGACAAAAAAAAAAAAAAAAAAAAAAAAGAGTTTATTTACAAAGGTTCTGCTACCTCACACTTCATCCAGTTGACTGCAAAGCTTCTTTAACTTTTGTAGGAAATTAAACCTTATTATGAGGACCTTGATCAGTACACTGGGCAAAAACTGATCCACTACTGAGATATTTGATGAAAACTGGATATTAGATATGATATCGTTCATCAGAAAAGCATTCTGGAGGAACTGCAAAGGAATTATGAAGAAACAACAATTCTTATAGGACCAATACTCCACTAGCATTTTATTTTCTGTTGTAGGACAATTGTCCTTTCTTCATTGACTTTCTTTTAGTCTAAATTCAGGATCTAAATCCTTGAACAGTTCAGGAACTGATCACTGTTTCATTAAGCTCACTTCTAATAAATTTTGAGAGAAAGTGTATAAAGAAGGACAAGAAAAGAAGAAAAGGTAATAAAATTACTAATGAGAAGAATGAGTTAATCACTAAGCTGTATGTTTATGCCATGGCACAAGATCAAAGGAATGCAACATGTTTAACAAGTGTACCTATCTTGGTAGCATTCTCTCCAAACCAGCAGCAAATGATGGAGAAATATTTCCCTGAATTTCTAACGAGAGTTCATCCTTTTGTCATTTACAAATTTATAATTGTAGTTTGCTGTGGATAAGAATGCTCTAATTACCTCTCTTCTATAGTTATCCCAGTCTGCAATTTTGTCAGTACTGTCTGTGCATGAATATTGTTATAAATTTGTATGGCTATATAAACAGCACATATACTATTTGCAGAAATCACCTCTGTGTTACCTCAAAAGTGTCTCATTTGCAGTGGGCAGGATGGAAAAGTTCAGGATCCTTGTGTAGATTTTTTATGACCACTTCGTATATAGCAAAAGCACACCTTTAGTCCAATAAAAACATTTTTAGAATACCCTGAAATCCTTCTGTAAAGTTTCACAAAACACTATCAGTAACCGGGAGAAAATGAATAGAACAAAATCAAGGGGTAAACTGGTTACAATATTGCCATAGAGTCTGTGATAAAGTGAACAACAAAAACAGAGATAGAAGAAAAGTAGAAAGAATAAACTATGGTCTTCCAAACTGCCAAAATTCAGAAGGCCTTCTGAACAAGCTTTTAACAACATATGTTCCTCACGAATTCAATGACAGTGGAAGCAATTACATATATTAACTTGAAAAACTATAGTCACTGAATATGATGGACATTCATGTACTAATGGACAAGTCAGTAACTGCATTCTGATTCACCATTATCTTTTCATTATTTATAACATAGAAAAGGGACAACAAATAATTTGACCACAAAAGCTATTTTTGCTACATAACAGAAGTGGGTGGATGATATAACAGTTAGTTGTAAAGAAAACTAATTAACTCATATATCACATACTGCTGTTAATTAGTGTACTCTTTTTTTTTTTTTTTTTTTTTTTTCTCCATACGGTTCACCCTTCTATTGTATTTACCACAAAACCGTCTTTAAAATTAGGCTTGTTATTGGCTCTTATTTGTAGCTGTATGTTTTGAGTACCCCTATAGCACCAACACTGTTTCACTGATATCCTTTTATAATCCTTTTATCACTCTTCTGACAGGCCATATCTTGTTTATCCCCTTTGCTCAGACATGCCAGCTGTGCCAGCTGCCTGCAATTTTAATGTGAACTGTCAGAAGTAGTGACCTTGGCCATTAATTATTTTGTGAGAAGTTTCTTTGTTGGTCCATAAGAAGACCAAGTATTTGTGAGTTTAGCATCTCCAGGGAGCACACACAGACTACTTTCCCAGCACAGCTGTATGTAAGGCAGCTCCAGACATGCAATTTGAAATCACCTGCTGCACTGCTCTCTCCCATTAAGAATTCTGTATCCACTTGGTGCAGCCTCTGGGATACACAGTAAGAACAGCACAGGGTTTTTTATGGAACATGGGTAGTACATAGTGACATGTTTTAGATGTTTCTTTCCTTTTCACTGGAAGGTATGTAGGTGTACAATTAGGTCTGTGTTGTTCCAAGGTGCAGACATGTAATTGGTTTTGAACGTGACTTGTTTGAATTAGTAATGACTCTGGTAGGAGATCTTTGGGGTCTGCTGAATAAACAGCTACAACAAGATACTCAGCTCCATTACAAGCAAGAATGTGAACTGTCAGAATACTCAAAAACTCATTGAGGATACAGAGAACTATTTGTTCATACAACAGACTAGTATATCAAGATAAGGCATGAGACAGTGAATATAGCTGCTATTTTCCTTGTAGTATACAAAAATGTTATTTTCCACTAATGACTGTTGTTTCCATTTCTTTTCTTGCTTGCAGCTATGAGTTATATATCAAAATAACACCAAAAGCTGGACTTATGATTACTCTCCATTTCTTCTGTTTTTACTAAATGATTTTCTCAACTGGGTTTTCTGTTTTTTTTTTGATCCTTAATGATAACATTTATTTCTGCTGCAGAAGAGATAAAAATACTGTATTTCTTCCAATAGTCCTTGGAAATCGCATTTAAAAGTCTCCTATCTAGAATTGCTTTAAAATGAACAAAAATAAACCCTCCTCTCTCTGAGAACTCTAAATGGGGAACAAGACATCAAGTAACAAGTGAGCAAACAGCCAAATGGAGGAAGGAAGTGGGAGGACAGTGAGCTATCAACGCAGGTGTTGCTTCATAAATTGTCACAGACAGCTCAGTAATAAGGAGAAAGGATCAAGTAAGGGCTATCTTCTGGTTTATGTTTCAGCAGAATAATTAAAAATAAATAAATAAATCTCTTCTCCAGTATGTTCAATGATAAAGTTTTAGTGATGAGCATTCTTTTCCTCAAGACCTATGAGCTCCTGCTCTATTGTACAAGTGAAAACAATGATTTTCAGACTATAAATTTTACACATCGGTAGCTATATTCTGCTTAATTTTCTAAGATTAGGTAGAGAAATGAATGCTAAGTTCTATAAACAACATAATGATCTTAATATCTGGTTGTATTTGGAACACAATTAATTTTAAAATATATTGGGATGGGGCAAAATGAATCAAAATTCAAGTTTCTCCCAAAGTAGCAAAGGCTTTACACCTCAGTTATTTATATGGGACATGGAGTCAATTTCCTGTCCTAGTCTGACAGACAGGACATTCTTTCTCGGTGATTAAATACTGGCCTATAGAAGCAGTATATGTGGTTCTTCCATTCCTGTTGAAGGAGTCCTCTTTTGCAGCCGTATCAGCTCTTTCCAATGAAACTGCATATTGTCAAAAAGTCATGACTATGTCTGTTATCTTCTAAACATACCAATAATAACTATAATAAGAATAATAAACATAAAAAACTCTTTATTATCTACTCTCGTTTTACTAATTATATATGTAGCACACAACAGATTTTTTTAATAGTCAAAAATTCTCTTGTACTGTTGAGCAATGACTGAAAAGATTATCTTTTACATTTCATTGCAAATTAGATAGTGATAGTTATTTGGAGTTTTTAGAAATCCAGAAAAACCCTTGGTATTCTTTATCCTTAAAAGGATTGCTTTATACTACTGCATACTTATAATTCAAGAGAATTTGCATGCTATGTTTAATTTTTATTTATAAACTTTATTACAAACTAGTTCACATTAATCCCAAATAAAAAGCCTGTGAAAATATGATCAAATTAGGAAAATGTGTACTTCTGAGGTCAGAAATTTTCCCTGGATGTTGCTTTTAAAAAGATGACAGTCTCATGTTCCAAGTTCCTCTTATTTTTTTGTTGCATAACATGTACTCAATCAGTCAGGACTAAATTGTTAATCTTCACAGTTAGCAAACAGAATAAACTTTACCACATTTAAAATGTGTGCAGGGTCTCCTATTTGTAAGCAGAAATGTTATTTTTGGCTGTGATATTTTCTGTGAGTAAAAGTCTATTTATAGGAACAGCATAGAAAATACAAACAAAAGTGTTATTTCTATTCTTTTTGAAAGTTTGGCATAAAATATACTTTGCAAATGACTACGCGAGTATGCTCCTATTTCTCCCAGCCCTATTTATTCCAGTCCTGTGCTGTAGGTTTACAGAAATGCTAACAGGCTGGCCTGATCGATAACCTCTGTGGATTTCTGGACAGCAGCATCAATTATTGTGCTGTTCCCCAGTGAAAAACAGCTGCTGATATGATGATTTATTAAGCAGCATGGCTGCCCTGGAAGAAGACAAAAGGCCTTATTCTTCTCTCATTTTCCCATACATGAAGGCAGAAGAATTTCATTGACTTCAAAGGAGCTACTCCTGTTTTCCTGAAGAATGAGGCGGATCTGAATCAAGTTTGAGTGCTGTATGCTGACAGGTTAAAGGAAAGTGTATCCATTACACAGTTAGTGTACAGAAAAAGCAAATCTGACCACTTATGAGCTCCTCACTGGGATAAGTTGTTTATTAAGGGAAAAAAGATGTCAAAAAGTGAGCAGATGAGAATATCAATAATATTTCTTCATTAATCATCCAGAAGGTCAGTCCTTAACAACAGACACCATTGTCCTTCTTAAAATCCACCACAAGCAACTAAACTGGAATACTCTTGAGGAAACAGTAATTCAATCAGGAGCAATGAGCGCGTACGAGGCAGGTGTTTCCTTATGCTTCTGTTTTTAAATTGTGACAGATGATTTATGCAAATCAAAATGACAAAACTAAAGCTGACAGGTGAGAAAGAAGTTTTAATTAAAGAGTTAAAAACTGCCTAAATTTTCCATTCAGACTAATGGCAAAGCTGGGAAAAAGAACTCCCTAAGTCTGGTCCAGCACTTTTTTTCACTAAGCAGTACAGTCTCTCAGGATACACTTAATGCAACTCCAAAAAGGGAGGATAAATTGCAGTCTTATCAGAAAAGAAACAACAGAAAGGCAGTTAAGATTAGAATTTCAGTTTCCATATTTTAACAGGCTCAAACAAAACTGAATTAGTCTGCACCAATGAAGAATATAGTTCACCAGCAAAGGAGCGATGAAATACTTTGAAGTTTTGGACCAGACTTATTTTCCTGCTTTGGTTTCTTAAATAATATTCAGCAATGAAAGTTAAAGTATTGTGATTTCCAAATAAGATTCATTTTAAATTTACATATTGATAGTAAATTTGTGTATGTATTTTCTTTGTGTATAATTAGTAACTACTAGCACTGTCAAAGCTGTAAGGAAGCAAGAGAATCTGCAAATGACAGGTCAAAAGTATTTCTGGGTTTTGGATATAACTTTGGCCTTTAGATGAAGTATACTCACAGGATGAGATACAAAGACTGATAAAAATTTGGCTGCCTAAAAATCATATACAGTATGCAAGTTTTTCCATGTTGTAAGAACTCAATTTTGTGTCATACTTTTGCACGATTATTTAGTTTGCTTTACACTAACACCTAATATTGCTCCAACTTAAAAATTTCTTTTTAAAGCTTTCATTGAGGTGGAAAGTTTTCCATTTTAACCTATGTCTCCATGGAAATGTTTTTTCTAGGTACTTTGATACTAGAGAAGATGAACAGCTATAGACTATGTACAACGTAAGTTCAATAACCAAGTGTAAGCCTGATAGAGATTGTGTGAACCCTGAATTTTAAAAACACTTCTGCACTTCAGTGTACAGATGCCCTATTTACATCCTTTTGCAAAGTTGGTGTTGATTTGGTTTCTGCAAGGCTTCATTAATTCTTTTTGAATTAAGTGCTAATATAATCAAAATATTATTAATAGCAACAGTAATCATAACAAAGCAACTAGTAAAAAATGTGAAGAAATAGGAGAAAATAATTAGTTTTGAACTAAAAAACCTCAAAAAGAAGTTTTATTGAATAATCACAGAGTAAAAAAGAAAAAATCAAGTGACACTGTTATACAAAGTCAGTTCAGAACAGAGGGTTAAAACCAAACAGTAGGAAGAGGGGTTGTGAAAAACAGTCTTCAGCTAAGGCAACTTTCACAGAACGGCAGAAAAGCATGTAGACACTCTAACAGCTTGATGGTGGAAAACTGAATTTTACTACAAAATACCTAGGGACTAAGAAATTGGTCAGTCCATATATAGCAAGTACTGTCTTTATTAAGATCTAGGGTAAGGAGGGTTAAAAGGATACGGATCAGATAAACCAATTTTCCAGAGACTTTATCTACTGTGGGATAAAATGCTGCATGTATTTTTTTTTATCCAAAATAGATCTGACACTTTTAAAACACAGTTTATGCAGTCTCTCTGGTTTGGCACTAGAGTTCACATACTCTGAAATATTGAAACAAAATAGAATCCAATTTTCCTAGAATTATATTATTTTGCATTAAGAAGGAAGAGAAGTAGGCAGAAACAGTCATATGGACACAGACTAAATTGTATTTTTATGAATATATTTCATACTGACAATCAAACAACAAAGAAGCATACACCTGAATGTTGCAGTCTTATATCTGATTAGAGAAAGAAATAAAAACATATCTGGCATATGTTGTGCAAGTGCAAACAGCTTTAATGTCTCTGATTTGAAGCATACATTTAAACACTGATCTCACACAGTCCAAATACATATGCTGACCCATGACTCATTGTCACTCTTATATTTCTGTTTTCAATACTAGATGAATAAACATCCCTTGATTAATCAAGAATAATCTATTAAATATTGGAAGTAGCTATGAGTATTCATTACTGTTATTAAGCTAATGTTTAAAGGTCCTTATGAAAAGCAGGCCTTCAATATACTAGCCAGTACACAAACATATCATGGGATCCTGTTCTAAGGAGCTTATAATTTACTTGAAGATGAAAGAAATATAGTCATAGAGTAAATGTCAGTTTAAGAGAAAAACTTCTGGTTGTTCTTCACTTCTTGTGATATTTTGTTGTTGAGTCTTAGTAAAAGAAGAAAAGATTTTATATAGATGATGCAAATTCAAAGAAAATATAAGTGCAAACTTCCAGCCATCTATTTGGTTTGATTCACAGTCCAATTTATTAATACTAGATGTATGAGCACGCAGGTGGAAATAGAAGCTAAAAGGCCAATGAGCACTCTGAACTTTCCCAGCATATCGCAATTACAAAACCACATGTGTTAAAGACTATAGCTGGGTGAAAACCCACAAAAAAAAAAAAAAAAAACAAAAAAAACACAAAGCAAAATAAAACAGCACACTTAAATGATTTTTTAATTGGTGGTCTGTAATTTCACTTGGATTCTAATGACAAGCAGGTCAAGAGAGTGTTTCAGGTTTGATTTGAACACAGAAAACCTTTGCTGACTACTGAAATTAGCAGTGTAAGTATTGAGTAAAACCTGTTAAACATGAAATATTGCAGCAAATTGAAATTATTATCATGTGCCCTTGTACATTCAGGTCATTACTTGAGAATTCCATATGTTAGTGAAAGAAAAGTTTATAATAAAAATGTAAAAATGACAAATATTCAAAGAATGATGATGACGCAATAAAAACAACAGTTTTGTGTCAGTAATAGATAGTGGAAGAAGCTCATGAGTTATATCTTAGGTACCTAAAATTTAAATGCTGAAGTGTGGGTGAGCTGGGCATCCTAGATCCCTTTCACAGTCATTGGAGAGAAAAGACTACCTACAAAGGGCAGCCCATCTAATCCCAAGATAAATATCTTGAAGAGGCCAAAGGAATCAACTTCTGTCTGTTGCATATCTCTTCTTTTACTTTAATGGGACTATAGGGGGATTATCTCAGATATACACAAATTTATGCTGTAGAAAGCACCAGATAACACTGTTAGAGTTTTATAACCAGTTTTGGTATTATCTTTACCTACATATTGTGTCTGGTTACTAAATATATGTGAAAGATGTTGTGTCTCTTTCCTCTTCTTTAGGAAATGAAGGTTGAGTTGTTCCTCCATTCTGCTGAAGGAAAAGTCTGCAAGTCTGCATTAAGACAGAGTGCTGATAACCTCCATGGTGAAGCACGAAACATCAATATCATCTTTATTTGTTATTATAGAGCCACATAAAGGCCCAAGGTCACATATGAAGTCAGAAATAACATTGCAAAAGCACCTGAACTTGTCTTGACCCTTCACCCAAGACCAAACTTATCTAGTTAAACCATAAGAGATGCATTTGGACAGCTGTACCAAAACTGTTCTCTAATGTACATAGGCTTTCTCTTACTAGCAATAAACAACAAAGAAATCACATATAAAAATCAGAGAAGATTAAACAGTTTAGCAGCAGTAATCACCCAGCCCAGGCTCAGAACACTAGTTGCTGTTTCACTGACCTTTTGCAATTTGCCTTTCTCTAGCAGAAATGCTCTCACATTAAATCTATGCAAACTTTTCTGAAAATCTAAATTATAACTCCATAATAAGTATGAAGTCCTCTTTTTTAGTGTCACCTATCATTTCTTACTTGGTAACACTACTAAGGGTGTATTTTCAACATTAAAACCCTGTGGATTTTTTCATCCATGTTTTGTACTGTCATATTTACACTGATTTAACTAGAATTGTCCCTGACCTGAGTCTCAGTTTAAATGAGATCACAGTGAGTCTCACTGTTTTACAAAAATGCAGTGTTAAACGTAGAAGTCCCTGGACTAAAACCAACTAATGACAAGAGCTGTGTGGAAGAGGAAATTACAGTCTTCATGATTAAAGATTTATACAGGCAACAAGAGCACAAACTCAGCTAGAAAAGATAGATGTAAAATGTGGTTCAGGATCTTACATTACATTTGGAATCTAACCTAAGAATGAACTTTTATTTCCACCCCCAAAACTTTTATTTTTTTCCATCAATCACTTTCTGGGAAGGTTAGGAGATGTCTCATTTTTAATCCATGAGTGATCAGATTTCCTTCCGAGGGTGTAAATGTTTTATTTCACTAAGGATGTGTGCTATTTATAACATGGAAAGGATTGATGCCACACAGATATTTTCTGACACATTTCCCTCCTCCAGTTTGTTTCCAATAAAAAGTAAGCCTCTGACTTTTATTAAAGACTCAAAAAAGGAAATAAAAGCATAAGCTGGTAGATCAAAGAAAATTCAGGGAGGAACCACCCAGAAATTGAGTTTACACAGTATGGTTAGAAAATTGGTTTAGAAAATAGAAATGGGAAAAAGGTAAGAGAAAAATGGGGTCCAATTGGGATGTCTTCTCTTGTGCTATGTGACCAGGATCATGAAGAATGTTCTGTGGTACCTGAAGTCATGGCCCCACACAGTGAGCCCTCTGTACCCATGTAGCAAAGCTATGGAAATAATAGTCACAAGCTAGCTGGAGGTTTAACTCAGCAGAGCAACAAAGCAGCATGCTTTATGCATGATATATTCCTCTCCCTGATCTTCCAGCTAAATTTTGCCTAGCAATCCACTAGTATTAGCTGTTGACAAGGCAGGCAGGCAGGCAGGCAGGCAGGCAGGCAGGCAGGCAGGCAGGCAGGCAGGCAGGCAGGCAGGCAGGCAGGAAGGAAGGAAGGAAGGAAGGAAGGAAGGAAGGAAGGAAGGAAGGAAGGAAGGAAGGAAGGAAGGAAGGAAGGAAGGAAGGAAGGAAGGAAGGAAGGAAGGAAGGAAGGAAGGAAGGAAGGAAGGAAGGAAGGAAGGAAGGAAGGAAGGAAGGAAGGAAGGAAGGAAGGAAGGAAGGAAGGAAGGAAGGAAGGAAGGAAGGAAGGAAGGAAGGAAGGAAGGAAGGAAGGAAGGAAGGAAGGAAGGAAGGAAGGAAGGAAGGAAGGAAGGAAGGAAGGAAGGAAGGAAGGAAGGAAGGAAGGAAGGAAGGAAGGAAGGAAGGAAGGAAGGAAGATCTAAGATCAATCTATATTTTCATGATTTTTTATCCAGAAAGTGAGATATTATAGTATTGATTGTATGACTTTAAAAACTTATCCTGTGTCCTGTCACAACTTCTGAGCAATATGTTAAGCACTGCCACTATTGCTAGAAAGAGATCAGAAGGTGTGATCTCATTTATATGAAGCTTAACAACAATAGATGTGACTGCTGACACTTTAGCAGTAAATTTTTCTGCAGCTGACGAGCATAGCTGTTTTGCAAAGGATGGAACTGCTGGTTTAAACAGTTAAATGCTGCTTAACTGCTTAGTTTTTAACTGTGTGTTACTTTCTTGCAGATACAAGCAGAAAAGGGCATATACTTGCCTGCTGTTTGCAGAAAAATAAATGTTTTATAAGATATCTTTTGCCAAAGTGTGCAGAAGTCTCATATATCACTATGGAAAGACTGTTTCTAGAGCAATAAAAGTTTATTTTATGTTCCATTCTCTTTAACAATGGCTGCTATTACTTCAAATCTCTGTTGGCAATAAAAAGGGGCACAAAATAATCTCCTTCAAATGTGCAAGTCCAGCACGCAGCTTTTTACATCAAACGTGCTTGCTTAAAAAATAATGTGAGTACCTTCCAATGATGGCAAAATGTTGCAGACAGACTGGAAGTAGATCAGAGCTGAGAGTAAGGAAATAACAGACTTGTAAAAATCAGTATCTGCACATAGAAACTGAATTCTACAAAAAGCAGCCTGGGGGAAAAATATCCCTATGAAACATTTTTGTGCTAAGCGGCACCTTTGAGAATCAAATTTATAGCAGGATCTGCTATGTCAACAGCAGAGTATCAGAAAGAGGGAGGACCCTTTTTGTGATACAAAGTCTACAAAATAAGTGGTTCAAGCTGCCCACAAATTTATTTTAGAAAAGGGTAGGAACCTGCAAATACTGCTTTATGTTTTGCTGAGTGCATTTACCTTCTAGAAAATATAATAGACATTTAAGTAAATATGAGCAATTTCTGTCAGCAGAATAAATTTTACTCAGATTGCTATCTCATTCTTTTCTGCCTAAATTTTATTAAAAATCAAAGAATAACAAGTGAAATTAGATATAAACATATATATGTATATATATATATAAAAATGTGTCTTGAATGGAAAACTAACATGGAAGAACTTTGATCCTGTATGTTTTTATGTCCCAAATTCAGTCCTACCTGAAATGGAAGGACAAGAAACATAGACTCATGCCTTAAAATTAAATGTTTTTAAAAACAATCTGGGATTACACACAGCTAATTTTATTCTATGCTAATGTCTTGATTAAGTACAGTTCTATATCTATCTATCTGTCTGTATTTTTAGGAAATCCAGCATAGCAGTATGCCTGTACAGAATGTATGAACCACATGCTAAAGAATTAAGTATGCAAGGCAAGCCTATACCCATGACAATTTCTCATTTTGTTAATACTTACTTTGGAAAATTGTGCTTCCTGATACATTTTATTCATTTTAAGTTGTCTAAGTTCCCTATTATGACTGTTCTTAAATTGAAACCTTACTAACCTAACAGATTAATGTTATTTTAAATGTATACCTCCTTGCTTTGTCTGCAGTGGTCAGGGATATATTAAAAGACTCAGAACTGCTTCTCTCAGTCTAGGAATTTAGCGTATATCTAAATTACCATTAGGACTTGAAGACTTAAACATACTTAAAACACTCTGAAATTTACAAGCCAGTTCTCAGTTTAACAATGTGTAAATTAAATTGAGTTCTGCTTAACCAATAGATACATTAATAAGGAAAAAGCAGAGAATATTTATCCCATGTGTTCCCTCCACTTGTTTCATGAAAACGTCTTTCTACCTGTGTATGTTTTCTAAGGTGAAAGTGATCTTCTGTATTTACATAGATCTAAATTCCAGCTATATCTACCTGACGTATTTCCTTGCAACAGAACCTAAGTGTCCCTTTATTTCTGAGATTGATTTACCTATAGCAGGTAAACTCTCCAGTAGAATATATTACACTTTCAGAAGAACATGTTACAATCTATTTGCATGTCTGTCTTTTCTCTGAATTAATTATTCACTGGGTTTGAATGAAATCACTGAAGTGTTAGTGATGAAAACCAGAGCTGGGTTTGTTCTTCCTCACAAGAGCTACAAGGCTGGCATGTGCATTTACAAAGCTTTGCCCCATTGTCCAAAGTATATTAATGTTGCTGTGGCATCACTGTGCTCTCTTGAATTGCTTCTGCAGCCAGGGCATAGGTTTCTTCCTTATGCTGCATTTACCCTGCCCTCCAATCTTGTCTCTAATGTTCAAGGATCTTTTCCAGAAGACAACTGATATATATGGTCTTTATTAGGCTCAATGCATCTTTATGCATGGAAATCATTTAGGAAGAACTTTGTGCATGCTTTCATTTCATAATGCATGAAAGTTTTTTAAGTTAATTATTGTTTCATGCATTTATACATATTTCAGTTTAAAAAACCCCTTTTATTTCCGTATTCTTTGACTTGGTGAAATATTTACATATAATGCATGTCTTCTGAAATGAGTTAGGAATACAAGACCAGAGTCAGTACTGGCCATCAAGCATATTGTATGAATGCAATCAAACACCATAAACAATTACTTTCATAAATATATTATGATCATATGCTCTACAGTTTGCAAAAGAACTACGTATAGTTTAACATACCATATTTTATCAATAAGCATAAGCCAGTGGGCCACAGTCAGGCCTTAGATTCATGATAACAATCACACTCAACTGACAGGGACAAACTGGACTAATTCACAAAGTAAGATTGAGTTACTTTTTATTTGATATTATGAATGTGAAAGAATTTCACTGGCAATCGAGAATATTTATGGATGTGGCCATTATGTCCAATTCAATAAAGAATCAGAAGTAAAAGTTTCAATATCAAAGTAGTGTTAAGAGAATCTTAATCAATATCAATATAAAAAGAATGCCAGAATTTTAGTGATGGAGGATAGAACTGAATGAAAGTACTTTTGTCAGGTGAAGAGAAGGCAATGGATACCTGAGTTCTGATCAACCAATTCACTGAATTTGAACTTCTGACTGCATTTTTGACATGATAATAGACATAGCACTTTCACATGAACAGGTAAAATGTCAGAATTCAACTTAAAAAAAACCCTGATTTTATTTGTTGGGGAAATATAAAGATTTCTTTATGAATCTATTCTTTATTTTTATTTGATCACAAATTAGTACAGATTAGCTTTCCTATTATGATCAATTCTAGTTGTTTTTCTTCTTCAAGAAGGAAACAAAACCAAACCAGCATTTTCGTTTTTCTTTTGTGTCATGTTTAAAATGAATTCATTAGCAGCTGTCAGCCCCCAAGGAAGAGTGTCAACACTGATGAAGACAACATCTAAAGGTTTCATCTTACCTTCATTTATCTCTTGTCCCCAGAAGGTATGAACCCATAAAAAAAGAAACTCCAAAGCAATGACTGCTTTTGTCTTGCTTAAATGTGTTTAGAAAGTAGCTGCTCGGGCATGAATTTTGGCTCCAAATGTCAGAGACACCTGTTTTGTTATACAAAAAAGACCAATGAGAGAAAGAGTTACAAGGCTGAACTTTACTGTAGGTCTCTATGCTACTGTTCTCATGAAATATTACTTCCCAACAGAAATGCTGATCTGATTTATTATGTCTGCAATAAAATGTGCATTCCTTTGTTACAGAATATTGCATAAAAATGTTCCTTTTTTAAATTTAATCACAAACTGAGGCTGAGAAGTTATCTTATGGGAAATGTTTGTTCATGCAAGATGGCTGAAATCACAAAACTGTTACTATGGCTATAGATTACTTTCTACTGCAATTTTCAGTCATTGGTGTGTGCACATGATAAAAATAGAGCTTCTGAAAGGCCAATAATAAGGCCCAGCACATATTCCTAGATTTACCTAGCATGTTATTAAGTTATTATCTAGCAAGGTATTAAGCTGTTGAACACAGAAGTGGCTTAAACTTGGACACCAGGTCCATGGATCATCAGACAGATGCCTAAGTGTTCTAAACATTAAATGGAGCCAATTACATGCTTTTAGAAGACAGTTAATGTTTTTAGAATACAATACATTATGTCCTTTTAGGGAAAATATCAGCCACACAGAAAATATATAAGCATATGTAGTTAGGGAACTTGGAGGAGGATTTTTGAAAATAACTTTGTTACAGTTTCATATTTAAATTTTAGTTGAGCAGAAATACTACTGAAGTGAAATTTAGACTCTGAATCATCTCATTAAGTCTAAAATTTTGTATTAGATGATTGTTTGCTGGTTTATAGTACCTCCATTTATTTAAAAATAAAATTTAATCCACGCAGCACTCATCTGCCAGATTGAGACAAGAATTTCCAATTCATGCAGAGTTATTGATGATGTTCTTACAGAGATTTACATTATTAACTTATTACTTCCACTTAATAGACAGTTTCCACTACTTCAGTGGAAAAAGTAGTACACTGCTTATGTAAGAATTCAGCAGCAGTTAATGGAGGATTCTGTCCTTGTAAATAGAGTCAAGGGCTATATGTTTAGGTTAAACTTGTTTTGCATTCAACACCCATTTTAGCTGAAAAATCAGGGTTTGTTATTATATATGCATGCTGTATTACATATTTTATTTCTATTATACATGTATGCATAGCATTCCTGTTGAACACGTTTGGACAAAATATGCTGATGTTAAAGGTCTCCCCATTTAATTTTTTGCTCACATGGGACTTAGTGTTCCCTCTGCTGGAGCTGCCAATTTTGACAACATTCGGTGCAGAGCACAAGAACACAGCCTGCTCTCTTCCTTTTTCAGTGATGGTTCAAGAGAAGAATGAACACCTGAGTTCGTGTATTGAGGATACAGAGTTTTTCAGACACACTGCTCTTATCCACAGAAAATAGATAAAATTTAGTGAAATAAAGCATTTAAAATATCTTTCTGAAAATAAGTTTAGAAATGAAGTTAGATGAAAAATAAGGTGGAAATTAGCAAATGTTTCACTGAAGTAGTTAAAAAACTTCTTGATGAAATAATTTGCTTATAAAAAAAAAAAACTTTTTTAAAAAATATTTTTTACCACTTCAGTTTTAAAAATATTGCAATGTAAAATTTTTTACAAGTTCTAAATTAATGTTTAATGTTTAAGTACAATGAATGCTACTTCAGTCATACAATTGAACGATTAAGTATCATATTTTCCACTAAGAATAGTAATCATATTGTTTATTTACTGTTTCTCTAATAATACAGTTTTGGTTTTGTTTCAGTAGGAATAATTTTAGAAAGTAATTTTAAAATGCTACTGTTCTTTACTTCCAAAACCAAGTAATTACAGTTATGATTATAACTCCATTGAAAGCATTTGCAGAACTCTTACAGCTTCAAAGGATGGAATTTCTATGCATTGTTCTAATGCAATATGTATTGCTTTTGTTTGCCATGGTTGAAACTGAATATGATATTAGAGGAATAAAAATGGGGCTGGAAGAATCATTTTGGCTCTATGAAATTGAAGGTCATTCAAGAAAGGAAACTACACCAACTTTATTTTATACAAGATAAAATTTGCTATATTTTCATGTTTATATTCTGAAGTATTCACGAAATTTGACGAGAAGCATTTATCAATCATAATCTAATTGGCCTCACTACATTGCTATCATCTCTTGGATTGTCATGGAAGAAAGTATTACTTAGTATGAATACAAAGGAAATAATGAGGCATGCTACATCCAGACACAAATTCTTTAAGAAAGAAAAAGAACCCTTTATATATATGGATGTTATTTAGCTGATTACTATGAAAAAAAGAAACCCAGACGTTTGCAAAGGGTTATTGGCCAAGACATTCTTTGACATTGTAATTTCTACTTCTGCTTGAAACAATGGCAATCCCTGCAACTGATTAGTAAAAATACAGACAAGTGCACCTTATTATGTAAAAAAGCCCTCTGTTTGCCTGCTGTAATCCTACTTATGCATCTGTATGTAATTACAAAAATGGCACCTAACTTTGAACTTTGAATCCCATGAGAAGTACTGGTTCTTCTAGGTGCCAAACAAAAATAAGGATGTCAAACATATGTTGGCACAAATACACTCTTTCTTCTTTTTGTGGATCCAAACTATCCACTCTGCTAGTGGCATCTGGAGAGAAGGAAAAAATTTTGAAGCCAAAGTTATAACACTATGTCTCCAGTTTCTTCAGCAATATGCAATTCTACCTATCATCACCCCTTTTTTTCCTCTTAAAAACTACTGATTGTATACTGAAAAAAAAATCGTATCCTACATTTTTATATTTATGGTAGATGTTATCTAAATATCTATTGATAATTTGCAAAAGAGTTTAATCTTGAAGGGGGAGAGAGGAAAATGGGAGTGCTTTTTCACCTTTACGTTGATCCTTATGTATGTTTTACCCCTCTATTTAATTCTGCAGATGTAAATCTGTCTTTCTAGTCTGTTCATTTAAAGATTTCTCTGTTTCCATAATGGTGTTATTTTCAAGTGGATTTGGAAACCGTCCATTCTGTTTTGCTGACAAGGTTGTATGCCAAGTGTACCAGAAAAGACAGGTCTACTATTACTGAACAAATTAATATTAATCTGTCTATAGATCTTTTTATTATCCAGTACTCTCTAGAGGAAAAGAAAGATTAAATAAATCTCCTTTTTAGATAGGAGTGTAAAACTTGCACAGAAAATTGCACATTTGCAATTTTCATGCCAGAACCTCCCTGTTCTTACCATCACCCAATCCTTTCAAGAGGATTATGACTACCTTTGAAGTAGCACTTATAAAGGTGGAGTCCAAAATAGGTTAAAGTTAATGCTGTTCCAGCATGAAAGATTTCTCTCTATTTTATCACCTTCCCTAAGAAAATGTCCTGACATAGCAGGCTTGCTTTCGGCATCATTAGCTCTTAACAGGTGGCCAGCATTTGCCACATGTTTTTAAAACATCACCTCTTTGCAGAGGTTGAGGATCACAAGAAAAGTGCTACAGAAGGCTATATTTAAAATGATGCTTATAAGTGAAATGTTACTCCAGGGAACATTTAGGGAAAGACAGCAGTCCTGGGCAATGGTCATTAAGATGCTTCTCTGGAAATTGCACATAAAATGCACAATCACATGGTTAATTATAATGCACACACACAAAAATTACCTTAAAAAGGCAGTATTACCCACAGAGTTTTAGCAAAGTACAGTGATTTTACCTCTGTACTACAACATTTAAAGATTGAATCTGATTTTTCTTGCTATCTTGTAGCACAGTAGTATAAAAAATATTTTTGTTTATTTTTAATAAATCTTACACAGCAAGGTAAGGATCACCTTCCCTCTTGGCTCAGTATCCATAAGAGATGACTTACTTAAATGTTGGCTTTTTATTGTATGTACTTTGTTTTACTGATGCTTTCAAAGTTTTCTGTTTTCATACTACATGTAGTTAATACTAATATGTTAATATTAGCACCAGTGCCTAGAGCCCAAATAGCAATTGTTATTAGATGACATAATGGCTTCTGTTTAAACTGACATCTCAATAACGCATTCCATCTCTATTACACTGCAGCCTGAGCAGTACTCTATAAAGCAAGCCTTCTTCATATAGATCACCTGCTGATGTAAATACACAAATTGCCCGCATCTTTGGTTATGACTGAGAGCTGTACACCATTGAAGAACATCACGGTAATTGTTTCAGAGAGTTGCTTAATGACATCTACAAAAATCTTAGCAAATTTAATTAAACTTCCACAAGTTATGTGTGTCTTCAGGGAGAAGAGGGGGCAAGAATTAATTCCAACCCCCTTTCCTCCAGGAGAGCTTAAGGAATTTTAGCTTTCTTGACAACAACAGAGACATACACAGTTTCCAGAGTTTTCCAGCTATTATATGCAATCATTAAGACAGGATATAAAGGTTATTGAACAGCACTTTTTATTGCAATTTACATGGAAAGTCTGGATAGAATGATGAAGCTAATGTCTATCTTATAGAAGAAAAAGTATAAGAGTCTTGTATAATTGAGCATGACTACCCAATATATCTGAACAAATTGTTTTCTTTCAGTTACCAATGAATAAAATCCATTCACTTTTTGCCTTTCAGCTGCTAAGAAATATGAGTGTTTCACTAGGTGAACACCCCTTGCATGGGTGTTTCAAAGACTTCCCGTGACACAGTGTGCTGGCATTACAGAATTGGGAATTGTGGGAGGGAATGCCTTTGAACTTCCTTCTCTCATTTGACCTGAACACCTGCATCCTGGATGGTATCTCTCCAAGTTCGTCATGACGATTCAATAGGAAATGGTGATCATAACAGATTCACTGAAGTCCTGCACACCAAAAGGAAACAAGGGCAGGTCTCACATGAGCAATAGCTCTTTATGCTGTGGTCTTCAAAAAAGAATAATGTAATACTGTGTTTAAAAATCTTACATAACTGGTGCGACTTTAACAAACACCAGCATACCATCTCTCTTAGTTTTTGTGTTTTTTTTTTTTTTTTTTCTGCAAATGCTGGCAATTTGCTTTAAGAATGCAGTTACCTGTTTATTTTTATGCACATTATGTATAACTATATTCTTTTTTAATTAAGGCATATATAACTTTAAAAATATAGTCCTTCATGTTTCATGCAGGACACGCCATTAATTGCAAAATTATTTATTATCTAGTAGGTCTGATTCCAGTTTCTTGTTTTTCTGAATTTGGAAAGTGTGCATAAGATTTCTAAGACTCCTAAAAGAAAATTGCACAGGTAGTTAAACTATCCCATTGCACCAGGAAGTGAGCATGAAGAGGTCAAGGAGAAAATACAGGACAGATGGATAATAGCACTGACTTTTGTCAAAGGGGGGCAAATATAAATTTGGATGTATGCGCTGAGTAAACTAGAGAGACAGAATATTTGTCTACCCTGGCAGTCTGAAATTTACTAGTAATGTAACCACATATCTAGTCAGGGAAATTTCAAGGTGAATGACACAGTAAATGACACCTGCCAAGATCTTCAATCATTTTCTGAGGGTTCAAAGTTCCTCCACAGTGGTTTGATACTGTATTTGCTTTCAGGGACTGGGTTTCACTGATCATGAACTGCCCTTATATGTTGTAACTGTCTAGTGCTTTTTGAAGACTGTAGATATTTTTGATTCATGAAGCAATAATTCACTGTTCAAATGTTATAAAATGATCAAATCTTTAAAACAAGATAAAAAAATTTTGAGGATCTTGTCTGGAAAAGGACGTTAGACAAAGCATGAGTGCTAATTTCATTATAAATGAAGCAAGAAACATAAAATGTCCCTACTATTTCTAAGGATAAGGAACTTGCCCTCAAGCTGTTAAAGTTTAACATTATCCAAAGGACAAACATTGGCAAAGCACCCCAAGAAAACAAGTGTCCTTTTGAACTTATTATTTAAAATCTCAATATTTTAGAAAAGAATATGTATTTTGCTTAAAGAAAATAAAATAGAAAAAAATAGTTGTATTTCATTTATTCTGCCACAGACTTCAATAGAGGTAGAAATAATAGGAATGCCTGAAGCTCCTCAGGTATACAGCTTTGTTTTAATTTAATCTTAAGCTCAACCTTAGCTCACTGCAAAAAGTCTCTGCAGATCTTTGTGTGTTAATTATAACCCTTCAGAAGCATTACCATATGTCCAGGGCAGTACAAGCACAGAAAAATGCAACAGAACAGTGGATCTAAAGGTACTGTTAGACAATATATGTGAAGTAATCCTTTTTCATCTTGCTGCCAAATCTTCCCAATCTTCCTCATGTTTCCATGTCTAAACTAGTTATATTTCTATATTCTTAACGATGTGTATGCACTGCACAATAAAATTGAAATTTGCCTTAGAAATTTATATTTCAGAGTTATGGATGTTCCTTGTATCTAATGAATTTATGATAAAATGAACCAAAACTACTTTTTCAAAGATCCAGCAAAAAGGGCTGCATAATTTAAGTCCTATGCACATTCAAAGAAGGGATGTTCATAATATGAGGTGATTCCCCACACATTGGTAACCCTTAAGGAGAAAGAGGTAACAATGATCTTGCAAGCTTGCACTAAAAAGTTAGCCTAAAGGAAGTTGAGGTATGAATGTACAGTAAACTAGTTACTCTGTACTCATTCCTGCTCTGCAGGATGTGCATGTATCTCCCAAGGGTTACTCAGACTTCAGTCAGAAGACTGGGCTCCTATGCTGACTTAGGTACTGGGATATGCCCTAGTGGAAAAACAGATGGGATAAGCATTTAGACATTCAGATCAAGGAAGACAAATATCTCAGATGACTAACTAGGATAGGGAGGATTTTTCCGAGCTGCTCCCTCAAATACTGCTTTCCTCAATACCTTGCCAAGTATCTCCCTGTGAAAGTCATTGAAAACAATTTATGTGTCATATGTTTTGCTTTCTTAATTATTTTAATCACTATTCTATTGAAATCACTTAAATTTAGAATTGTTTTAGTAAAACCCTTTAGCCATTGGGAAAGAAACAAATTTTTTAAATACATTCTGCTTCTCTCTTCACAGAGCTTAAACTCAGCTTCCCTCAGGTATCTTCCTCCCCAGTTGATGGCATTCTAAATACTTGGTTCTGAAAGTAAGAAACTCCAACTGAGAGAAAAAAATCCTGCTTCCTAATCTTTATTTCAGTCACATTTATAGGTTTGCATTTGATTTGTTAAACACCAAAACTTATACAATAAGGATAGAATTAGAAGATATTTATTAGATATTTTAAGAATCTATTTTCATCTTCAAATCAGATTAAGACAAATGGTTCACACAATAAACATACTGAAATACAATAATTTTAAGCACACATCAAGACACACACACACAAGCACCTGATCAAAGTAAGGGGCAAACTTAAACAGAGATGATACCTGTAGATTCAACTATGGAACTGCATATGGATGTAAACAGCTCCTCACTTTATGGTATGTCAGAGTAGCTTATTCTCAGCTTGTTTACTAACAAAAATACTTGCAAACACAAATTAATCATGCTTACAAGTACTTGCAGAATGGAAAGCATTGGATGTTATGGCTGAAATCACCTTAAAGATCTTCCTTGTTTACATATTTCCATTTTACTCTTGAGGAAATGAAAACTATGCCCCTCAACTTCTTTGCGATTAATTAGACAAGGTCTCAGCAATTCAACCTATGTTATTCTGGAGTTTTACCTGTGAAACTTTTCTGTGATTTCCCAATCCCTATGATGCTTTTTGGGCAAGCAAACCAACAATCTTTCAGGCATTTTCCTCTTTCTTTCACACTATGGCTATGTTATACATATACTTACCCCATCAATGTTAATAAGAGTTTTGTGACTCCATTGCAGATATTATTTTTTTGTCTGTTGTTTCTTTCAGACTGTGGTTTCCAAGTACTTTCAGAGATGTACATGACTTTACAAGCTCTCTACAAAATCTCCCGGTTCTCTATCCAGTTTTCTGAGTTCTTATACACTTTCTGCATATATCAATATATTTCATTAAGAATGCATATTTTGCATCACAAGAATTAAAAGATTACCAAAAAAGAGCTCATAATAGAGTCTTGAATATTAGTTGTAAATTTTGCATAATTGAAACAATCAGACATTACAAATATTCTCTACTGAAAACACACATTTTGTGATACATTCAAATGTAGATAGTCACTGAGAACCATTATTAAAAATACTGCTCTGTTTAAGTGAATCCATCTGCAGTCTCTGGCACACTCTTACTGTAGTACAGTAATTAAAATAGTAATGGAACACTGATTAAACTTCCAAAAATAAAAGACTGCCATAACAGAGAAGTTGAAGTGAAAGGCTAGTCGCAAGGAGCATAAAGCTAATAGAAGTTATATAGCAATTACAAGTAGAAAATAAATTCCAAAGGAATTATCAATATGATTTACATCTAATTACAGCAACAGAGGTCATCTTGCCAGTTGAAAAGCTGCACCAAACTGGCAAGATAAAAGGCAATACACATCCATACTACAGGAGTTAAATAAAGCTAAATGCTTTTTAAAAAGTGAAAGTTTTCAAGGAGTGTAATTTACGTCTTCTATTTTAGAACTTCCAAATAAGGCAGGTGTTTCCTGAAAAAGCGCACAAGCTACAGGCACTAGAAGTAGAAGAATAAACATAAAAATATAATGTGTTCAAAGTTTCATTGTTTGTAAACACTGAGAAATTGCTACTAAGGTTTGCAGGTTTTTTGGACATTTTATAGCTAAACATGGACTGTCAATTGTTATTTGTACATTAAATGTTTTAGGTGTTAAGAATTTGCCAAAACCATCTGGAGCCAATACTACACCTCTTGGACTAAAAAGAATGGATTTTTCTGTTATCAACAGTTAATATATTGTTAAGCTTTGAAATTACAGCTAGTTTTTACACTCTTTTTATTATTATCTTTAGAGAAAATTCCACTCAGTGTGACCACCACACATGAACAATTTATATCTTTCTTTCTATAAGTCTACCTATGTTTCCATCCACATGCTTTCAGGTACCAAGGGAAAGAGAATATTAAAAGGCAAATTTTTGCCTTGGAACATTTTATTACAGAGTCATGAAACCACGATGTAAACTGGGGTCAAAGAACCTCTGGAAGTCATTGAGCCTGAGCTCCCTGAAATAGGACTAACAACCCAGTGAGATCAGGTGACTGCTACTCTCATCTGATTGAGTTTTTAATTCCTCTGAAGAGGAACATTGCACAGCCTCTCTGCTGATTGAATCCAACTGGACTTTTGACATTACTTGAACTCAACAAACAGATCCCCCCCACTAGCCTTCTCTTTCACTGGCAGATCCCTCATCCTATACTATGTGTAACAACCCTCCAACCATTAACCATCTAGTGACCTGCCAGTGATTCTACCAGGAAAGATAACATTTACTGTAGCAGCATGTGGAGACATCTCACAGTACATCAAAACCAAAGCACAAGTATGAGGGGTGGGGGGGAAATAATACACAGTTATTTTACTGTAGCTCCATCAGTGTGGCTGCTAGGAGTACTAGAAGACAGCATTACTACATATACAGCCTAATCTTTATATATTTATGTGTATGCACACATGCACATACATATTTATTTGCATATTCCTGTGTTTATATTCAGCAATATAGATGTCAAAAACTGGGTCTTTATTTTCATCCTAAATTGAACAAGTAGTCTTACAATGGAAAGCCATGGAAATACTGTGATAATTAAGAACAGTTCAGGTAAAGTCATCCTTCAACTGATAAAGCTTTCCATGTGTCTTGGATGATGCTCCTGAGTCTGAATTTTACTTCAGTGTCAAAACACTGTTGTGCTCTATATGATAGGATTTTTTTTCTTCATTAAACTATAAGCCTTTTTAAAGACATCTGTCCACCTATCTTCATTGTTATCAAAGCTCAGTGTGTCATCTATGTCCGTGGCAGGCATACTGTACTTCAACCTAATGACATCTATAAAGTGTTGTGCTTTGAGCTCAGAGGGCAATTGAGCACCACAGAGCCGCTCACTCCTCCCTTCCTTCCCAGCAATGAGACGGGACAAATAAGCCAGACTTGGGATTCAAGATAGGACTGAGAGGGTCAAATCACCATTATGGTCACAGACAAAAGACAGACTCGTTAGGGGAAGAAAAAAAAAGAACATATATTTATTACTGTCCTGGGTTTGAATGAGTGGTGGGGTTTTCTGGTAGGAGGGGAGGGGGCTGTAGGCTTGGTCCCCTGTGAGAAGCTTCTCGAAGCTCCCCCAGCTCCAAGTCAGCTCCACTTCTGCACCAAAACTGAGCCAATCGGCTGCGCCTCTGCAATAACATATTTAAGAAGGAACGTAGTGAGGAGGAATTGGACTTGTGAGGAAGAGTTGCAGCAGCTGCGTAAACACCAAGGTCAGTGGAGGAACGGAGGAAAAAATGAGAGGGGAGGTGTGCCAGAGCAGAGACACCCCTGTATCCTGTGATGAGACGACAGGGTGGTCCCCCTGCCACCCATGAAGGTCTACAGTGGAGCAGTATTCGTATTTTAGTCCTGTAATTCACTTACTATATTATTGCCCCCCAAATTCATTCCTTAAGATAGTCAGCAGAAATGGTTATACCCTTCTGCAAGAAACATTCAAAAAGTTAATTACTGCAATATTTTGGAGGACATAAATTTAGCTCAAGTCAGAATGATAAACTCCTCTCTCCACGGGTCCACAGGTCCTGGCAGGAGCCTGCTCCAGCGGGGGCTTCCCAGAGGGTCACAGCCTCCTTTGGGGGGCATTTTCCTGTTCTGATGTGGGGTTCTCCCTGGGCTGCAGGCAAAGATCTGCTCCATCATGGATTATTATGGATTGCTGGGCACAGGCTGCTTCACCATGGTCTTCACCACAGGCTACAGGGGAATCTCTGCTCTGGTTCCTGGAGCACCCCCTCCCCCTGTTTCTTCATTGACCTTGGTGTCTGCAGAGTTGTTTCACATATTCTCGCTCCTCTCACTGGCTGAAATTGGTGTTGTGCAGAAACTTTTTCTCCTTCATAAATATGTTATCCCAGAGGTGCTACTGCCATTGCTGATGAGCTCGGCCTTGGCCATCAGTTGATCTGACTTGGAGCTGGATAGCATTGGCTCTACTGGACACAGGGAAAACTTCTACCATCTCCTCACAAAAGCCACCCCTGTAGCCCCTCCCACTACCAAAACCTTGCCACACAAACCCAGTAAAACTTGACATTGTTACATGAAGCCCAAAATACTTGTCAGCCAAAACAGTCACTTACATTTTTCAATGAAAAACAAACACAGACATTTTATTTTCTTTAGATTCATAAAAGAATTCAAGCAATCTATCAATGTCATATTTGAGAGTATCTGTGAGAAATAGCTCCACAAGAAAGGTCAAGTGCAAGCAAGTGTCCTTTGGAAAAACAAGACACACTGAACCTCCTAATACTCTTATGCGTATTTTCTAAATCATAAATTCTGCAGTGATACTTCCTTTCATATTGACAGCGTGAATTCAGCTTTGAATCTCCAAAGACTAAGTCAAATTATTTGCATTTTTACCTGAAATATATTTGACCATACATAACAGTACTCTTTAATGTCCATATCCATGTTATACTTCTGTCTTTTCAGTAAAGCAGCCTAATTACAATGTATTGGATATTGCCCAATATGTATCTGGGAGAGCAAAATGTAAGAAATAGGTTTTGTACAACACTGACAAGAGAATGTATTCTTACTTTTTGTTACAGTATGTCTAGTAGACGGAATCCCCTACCATATACATAAAAGTCTTTAATGTATGTATGTAATTAATTTAAGGTAAGCATCTAATTTTAATTACTCTGAACTTTAATTGAGTATGATAACTGATAGATGTGAACATCAAGGTACCTAAGTCAGAAGACTTAAAGAGCTTATATATTAAATAAACAAATAATAGAAATAATACAAAAGAAACATAGATGTAAAGAAGTAACAAAACATGCCACACTACAATTAATAGCAAAATCTAGAAAAAAAAGTAAAGAATGCCAATGCACCATAACTTTGGTTTTACTGTTTTACTTTCTGATGTTCACTGCTCCTCAATAAATATTCACTGTTTCTCCATAAATATTCATTATATTTAATCAGTAACCCTTTTACCACTTTAAATGTAAAAGGCTAATGTGTTTTCTAAAATTTCTTACTTCTTGAACAAATTTTTTTTCACATGCTCATACAATTCATGAAATATTCATACTGTATCTGCCACATCCATGAGAAGAACAGAATCTTGCCATATGTTTAAAATACATTATAATACAAAAGGTCATGAAAAGTTGTCAGTTTTGTAATACTGTCACTTTTTTAAATGTGTGCAGTACATTTCACCAGACATATAACATATGTGGTATATGGAAAACTTACATTGTTTCCTTATGGGTATCTCTGCACTCAACAATCTTCAAAAAGATGACTCAAATGACTTAAATGTAATAGATTAGGATCATTTTACAGACTTCTGGTAGCATTAGGAACTGGAGCAGACACAAATGGACTGCCCCATAAAGTGGCTGAAATTACAGCTGCTATAACTTATAATGGGACCCCAGGAATCTCATTGAACCATTTTGCCTGTGAAGGCCAAATGATGCAAGTCGTTTCATATCAAGTCTCTTTAGAAAAGCACAAGGAGAACTGAGAGAAGCACTAATGTGGTATGGAAGATCAACGCTCACCATATTTCAAAGAAAATGCCACCCCCCAACAATAAAACACATATCGGAGGACAGAAAGCTAAAATATTGTCACTCGTGCTAGAGGAAAACCTTACACCTTCATGAGAACCAAGGTTCAAATATGACTCTGCAACACCTTGTTGCCCAACTTCAGTCCTACATAGGCAAGTACTTGTTTATGAAGGGGACCAAAACAGAGTCATTAAAACCCTTGACCACCATCATTTTGTGGTCTCCATGGAGCACCACTGCCCTCTTCTGGGAATTGCCCATTATAGGGCTGTGCAGCATTAAGGGTATAAGCTCCATATATTGACTTCATTCCATATTCTTCTTAATACACTATTACCTGTTAAGTGTCTTACTCCTCTTGGGTTCCAGTTTAAGTAACTGTACACTCAAAACCAGCTAATTCTTTAGTCTATAGTTCAGTTTTTCTAAATTGCCACATTATCAACTGCTTAATTGTGTACCTGACTCAAAACACTTCAAATTATCATTCTTGTTGCCTCTCTGAATGTTTAATTACCTTATATGATGTGGAGTTGACTGCCATCCCAGTTAATAATTGATTCCTTAATAAATTTACTAGTTGCTTACTTGTTTTCTTCAACCCATTCTGTTTCATATTCTAATGCCAAGTTTTTCTCCTTCTGTACTTAACAATTTCCTTTACCACATTCCCACATACATATTTTTAAAAATCTTTTTCATTAGTGTAGCTCTGTTTTTTAATTACTCCACTGAAAAATATTATGCTAGCCCTCAAACATATCTTTTCACTGGCTGAGAACTGTTTGTTAAGACCTCTGTAGCATTCTTTAACCAAATCTTTCAATGTTGACTCATTGACTTTGATGACCTTCTGAGAAGATCCCTACTCTCATTATAAAAACTTAAAAGATTATGTACTTGGCAAATTCTCTTCTAGTTGCTGTTAGTTTAGATGTTTCTATCTCTTTTCTATGTTCTAATTGTCAGGGGATTTCTGCAAACCAGATGTTAAAAAAGATTACGGCAACCAAAAAATTTGTATATGCAATTTCATAGAATCATAAAATGATTTGGGTTGGAAGGGACCTTAAATATCATCTAGTTCCAAAGCCCCTGCCATGGGCAGGGACATCTTCCACTAGACCAGGTTGCTCAAAGCCCCATCCAGCCGGGCCTTGAACCTTTCCAAGGAGGGGGCAGCCAGAGCTGCTCTGGGAAATCTGTGACAATTTCTCACCACCCTCACAGTGAATAATTTCTCCCTAATATATAACCTAAATCTACCCTCTTTCAGTTTTAAACCCATACCCCTCATATTATCACTACATTCCCTAATAAAGAGTCCCTACCCACCTTTCCTGTAGCCCCCTTTAAGTACTAGAAGGTCGTTACAAGGCCTCCTCAGAGTCTTCTCTTCTCCAGGCTGATGAACCGCAACTCTCTCAGCCTGTCCCTCACAGGAGACATGCTCCCAACCCCTGATCACCTTTGTGGCCTCCTCTGGACCTGGTTCATGTCTATCTTGTGCCCGGGGCCCCCGAGCTGGACACAGCACTGCAGGTGGGCGCTCACGAGAGCGAAACAGGGGGAGACAATCCCCCTCCCTCAACCTGCTGGCCATACTTCTCTTGATGCAGCCCAGGATGCAGTTGGCTTTCTGGGCTGCAAATGCAAGTTGCTGGCTCATATTCTGTTGAAATGTAGGAAACTTGTCTGAGAGGCAAATTTTGAGCCATAACTCTCTTTTATGAATCAGGCTTAAAGATTGCTGTGATCTCTCAGCTGGCTCCAACTCAACTCAGAAATAGATTCACTAATCAGAAATAGTATGTATCTTAGAAAGCCAAAGTAATTATAGTAAACTTTGTGGAGTGTGCTGCTGGGGATAACAATGTCACATAGGACAGTGCTTATTTCTTTTTGCCTAAATTTCTCAGAAGACTGCAATTGCAATTATGTATCAGAATATAAAAAAATAAAAGTTTATTTTAACAAAAATACAAGGTCTGACTGCTCTGAAATTTTTATTATAGTTTAAAGCAAATTTCAGTTCAGTGACTTCTGACAAGGTCTTTTGTTTAGATTAATTTGATTATTTATATTTATGAATGCTCAAACATTTAGGACAAAGCATAAGTTAAAATTGGAAATAAATTATTATTTTTTGTACAGTTTAAAGACCTAGAAAAAACATTGTTTGATAACTGATTCTGAATAAATATATATAAATGTTTTATGGATGGTGTGTATTGCTAAACCCGGGATCATTCAAAGAAGTTTGCAATGAAACAGAAGCTGAAACACAAACATGTGTTTTGGGGGAGAGAATTCCATGTACTCAGAAATGTGGTCTCAGGTAAGATTTGTTTGATAATCAACATAAAATTTATGCATCCATTTACACTAAATTGTGTTGAAATGTGAAGCTTTTCTGAACTCATTGCTATCATATCATTATATTAATTGGCCAAAATTTTGGTCTGCTTTATATCCAAATTGAGACCAGTAGAAAGAATAAAGGTTTATAGTAGTATTACAGAGGGCAGAGTTTATTCTATTTTATTTTATTCTGAACTGCAATTGGAATCACCAGGTAATGATGAAAGAAATCTGGAAAATTACTTGTGCATTTTAACATTTATTTGCATAATTTAGCTGGAGTCTAGATTTCTCTGTTTAAAGAAAATAGCAAAGAATTGGTGAACAGAATGAAATATTTAGAAAATGTTTTGCAAGGAAGTGCTGAAAAGTGAATATTTATTAAAAAAGTGAATGCTGTGAAGGTAAACTTTAGAGAAAATTAATAGAACAGGTACTTTACACTATCCACTCCCTCTGAAATCAGTAATATCTGATGACCTACTTGGAGAATTGTCGAGTTCCCACAGCAGTGATTGACTTTGGTAATTGCTGTGGGTTTTACATACTTTTTCAAATTCAAGACCACAAGTGCTTAGACCTGGAGCTGAATCTTTAAGTTCAACCTAGGTATCTCAAAGACAAAAAGAAACATTCTGCAGAGCTATTTTTATCTTATATTTATAGAATCCTGTCCTTGATTAGCCTCACCATGTGATCATAAAAGGAAGTCAAGTATAAAAACATGAGGAACTTTTATGTTTTTCCCTGCAGATCCTGTTCCTAATCTAAACAGAAAAATAAAAGAAAGAAATTAAGGAAGAAGAAAAAAAAAACAACCCCAAATCCAAAAAAACCCCAATCTTTTGGAATATAATGAAACTATGATATTCAAATTAAAAAATTTCAACTTTATATATAATCTAAGATAAGAAAGCATATCAAGAGGTAAATACAAATAACATCAGGTTACATTAAATGTCCATCTAAGCCAGTACCTATCTTCAATAATAGCTAATTCACAGATACCTAGAGGAGAATATAGTAACACAGAAAAAAAAATACAATAATATTTCTCCAGAATAATCATACAGCTTTAAACATGTTTTATATCAGGTACTTCTTTAGCCAGCAATTGTCTTTCTTAGGTAAAAAGCCATTTTAGCACAATGAACACTGATTCCAGAATTGCCTCTTCCCTTTTTTTATAGATTTTTATCATCTTGATTTTTGTCTTCTTTTGTTTTATTCTATTTAATTCTTCCTCATATAAAATCTTCTTCACAATCTTTTTAGTTTTTCTGTCCTTCCAGAAGGAGAGGGAACTTGAACATCACATAGAATCATAGCCAGGATTTCTGTTTGTTTTATTCTCTATCCCTTTCCTAATAATTTCAATATTTTTTGCCTGCTTCTAATCACTGAGACCATATTTTCATAGAAATATATATCATGCTTCTGAGATCTTGTCCCCCAGGGACAAGAGACCATCACTTTATTAGCAAGGCCAGAATTGTTTTTCTCATGTGCACCACTAATGAATTAGTGCATCCATCTGCAATGAATTTTGTCTGCCATTCTAATGTTCAGTCACTTTCTGTAGTAAGGGTCTCTTGCAGTTCTGCTCCACAGCATTTTGTCTTTAATACCCTGAATAATTTAGTACCATCAGTAAACTTTATGATCTCAGTAGTCACTTATCTCTACACATAGTTTCTGAATATATGCAAACAGCACAGAAAGGCACAGACATTCATGGAGAAATCTACATGTAATTTTTATTCATTATGAAAACTGATCATTCAATCTGCTTTGTATTTTAATTAATTGTATAACTGTGTGAGAATCTTACATTTTATACTATTTTAACTTTTTATCCTTTACAAACCTTGCTGAAGTGCTTTTCTGAAGTTTTTGAAATCCATGTGAGAGACAGCAAATAGTTTTTGTTGTTGTAATTTGTAATTGACAAGGAAACGAAAAAATGGGCCAAACTTTGTCAGCTCAGCAAAGAAACTCAAACACAAAAAGGAAGCCTACAGAGGGTAGAATCAAGGACAAGTAGCCTGGGAAGAATACCGAGAAATTGTCCAAGCAGCCAGGGATGAGGTTAGGAAAGCCAATGCCCTAACAGAATTAAATCTGGTCAGGCACATCAAAGGCAACCAGAAAAGCTTCTGTAAGTGCATCAGTGATAAAAGGAAGACTAGGGGAAATGTGGGCCCTCTCCAGAAGGAAACAGGAGACCTGGTTACCTGGGACATGGAGAAGGCTGAGGTACACAGTGACTTTTTTGCCTCAGTCTTCACTAACAAGTGTTCCAGCCACACTACCCTAGTCACAGAAGGCAAATGTAGGGACTCGAAGAAGGAAGAACTGCCCATTGTAGAAGATCAAGTTTGAGATCATCTAAGGAACCTGAAGGTGCACAAGTCCATGGTATCCAATGAGATGCATCCGTGGGTCCTAAGACAACTAAGAGATGAAATGGCTAAGCTACTGTCCATCATATTTGAGAAGTTGTGGTCATCTGGTGAAGTTCCCACTGACTGGAAAAAGGGAAACATAACCCACATTTTTAAAAAGGGAAAAAAGGAAGACTTGGGGAACTACAGGCCAGTCAGTCTCACCTCTGTGCCCAGCAAGGTCATGGAGCAGATCCTCCTGGATGCTCAGGCACATGGAAAATAAGGAGGTGACTAGTGACAGCCAGCATGACTTCACTAAGGGCGAAGTGTGCCTGAACAAGCTAGGTGACCTACGACGGGGTTACAGCTTTGGTGAACCAGGGAAGAACAACTGATATCATCTACCCGGACTTGTGAAAAGCATTTGGCCCTGTCCCACATGACATCCTTGTCTCTATATTGGAAAGACATGATTTTGAAGGATGGACCACTCAAGAAAATAGGAATTGACTGGATGGTAGCACTGAAAGTGTTTCAGTCAAAGACTTGATGTCCCGGTAGAGACCTGGGATGAATGGCATTCCTCAGGGGTTAGTGGAACCAGTGTTGTTTAACATCTTTGTCAGGAACATGAACAGTGGGATTGAGTGCACCCTCAGCAAGTTTTCAAATGACACCAAGCTGTGTGGTACAGTCAACACACTGAAGGGAAGGGATGCCATCCAGAGGGACCTGGACAGGCTTGAGAGGTGGGCCTGTGTCAGCCTCCTGAAGATCAACAAGGCCAAGTGCAAGGTCCTGCACATGGGGCAGGGAAATCCCATGCGCAAATACAGGCTGGGCAATGAGTGGATTGAGAACAGCCTTGTGGAGAAGGACTTAGGGGCATTAGTGTATGGAATACTGACTATAAGCCAGCAATGAGCATTCACAGCCCAGGAAGCCAATGGTCTCTGGGATTCATCAAAAGAAACATGACCAGAAGGTCCAGGAAAGTGATTCTTCCCCTCTACTCTGTTCTCGTGAGACCCCACCTGCAGTGCTGTGTCCAGCTCTGGGGCCTCCAACATAAGGACATGAACCTACTTGAGCAGGTCCAGAATAGGCCATGAAGACAATCATGGGTCTGCAGCACCTCTCTTATGAAGACAGGCTGAGAGAGCTGAAGTTGTTCAGCCCGAAGAAGAGAAAGCTCTAGGGAAATCTTGTAATGGCCTTCCAGTATTTAAAGGGACCTACAGGAAAGAGGAGGAAGGAGTCTTTATCAGGGAGTGTAGTGATAATACGGGGAGTACCAGTTTTAAACTGAAAGAGTACAGATTTAGGTTAGATATTATGAAGAAATTCTTTACTGTGAGGGTGGTGAGACACTGGTAAAGGTTGCTTGGAGAAGTTGTGGATGTCCTTTCCCTGGAAGTGTTCAAGGCCAGGTTGGATGGGGCTTTGAGCAACCTGATCTAGTGGAAGGTGTCCCTGCCCGTAGCAAGGGGGTTGGAACTAGATGATTTCTAAGGTCCCTTCTAACCCAAACCGTTCTACAGTTCTATGATTCTATATTTTAAAGGAAGGATCTTTGAGTTTAGAACCTCTCTGAAATGAATGTGCAGTTATTTTTTTTACGTCAATGTCTATTCTATCTATATAGGAGTGAAAAGATGGAAACAAACCCAGTAACACAAGTATGCAAAACATATTTTCTTCTATTCCTCTGTATAATACTTGTCTGGAATTCTGGCAGCAATTTTAGGCCCTGTCTGATACACCTGGTCAAATCTGAAAAACTTTGAGGTAGCTGTCTTCACTATCTTGGGTTCCCAACAGGGTCACTGAAGACAGTTGTTCCACTCCCCACGAAAACTTTGAGTGAGTAATATGCTATTTTATAACTTCACTAGGTGATCTTTTTAAGCAGAATTAATCAGACTTGCAGTCTCTTAAATATCTAGAAATATTTAAGTTGTATGTAGGAGGTGAGAATTATTTCACAAGCTTCCCTGTCTCATACACCATTCCAGGAAGTTCATTGTAATGACAATTTTGAACTGTTTCCATTGGTTACAATCCTCAACTAATATAGCACACACACTTAAATGAATCTTTATTTTAGTTATGACTGTTAATGTGTTTCCTTGATTTCATACATTCAAGAAAACTAAACTGGATTTTTGAAAGTGCTTATCAGATTTGTCCATCTCAATATCTAACACACAAAAAATTACAGTAATGAAAGAATTTCTATTTTTCACTATGCTGTTTATATGACTGTTCTTTCCTTACATGTGATGATTTTCAAAGCACAATGCAAAGACTTCTTGAAGAGAGTGGTTATGAACAAAACTGAGAATGTAGATGATGGACAGAAATGTTTCAAAGTTAGTCAGCTGCTGAGATGTCTGCTGAATCATCAGAATCTCTGATGAAGTTTGGAATTAATTTTCAAAGTATTTTTAAGTACATGAATCTTGGGAAGAGCATCTATTTAGTTATATCTCTTTAGTAATATAAATACCTATTTAGTTACTTTGGTAAGTAAATAAATTTCTTTTAATCAATGCAAGTAATTATAATCTTTATTGAGGTGGTGTCATGTATACTAACACTTTCAGTGTTGTTTTTGTTTTATAGATATTGTAAAATAAAAAAATATTTATGCAAGCATTTGTATTGCCTCTGTAGATATCTTTGTATTATAATTAATATCATGTATTCCTAGGGATTATTCATGCACAAAATGACATTTTTTAGGATCAGAACTTGGCAATGAATGTTCCCAACATTCTTCTACTTGCATGAATTTACTAAGTGATTTACAGAAATCCTTCCCTGTTACTGCTAGCCAGTGTCCTTTTGTTTGTAATGATGATGGTAGCTTTCTTTTAAGATCAAATAAGAAAGAAACATGTTACTTAATAAGAAAAATCAAACTTTTCTGAAAACCATTGGGCAATATACAAAAAGTACTTCCATCTGGGGAAAAGATACTTTCAGTTGATTATAAAGAGATTAACTTCACCTTGGCATTAAGGTTAATTTAAAATGCTATTTGTCTTTAATATAACAACATTTTGTTCCTTTTTATGCATTTTCCTTTGGAAATTTGGAACTTAGGTTCTTGGATTTATTTAATTTTATTCATCTCTAATAATTAAAAGTTTATGTGCACTTCAGAAAATTGTCTGTCTCTCATGCTCGTGATAAATAACCTAAATTAATTAGTATGTGGCGTCAATCTTTTCCCATTAATTCTGATGGATCCTTGTTCTCCTCTGGTAGATTTTATTCCTTACCTATTGTGTATCATTTTATCTTTTTTCTCTAATTTTCTTATTTTAATGACTTACGTCTATCCCACCCCCCCTCCCCCCTTCCTATTTATGCATCTTATTCTTTTTTCCTTATTCACTGTTTCCCCCATGCGTACTGGGTGCCTGAAGTTTCATGCCATGTGCACCTGAAATACTGTCCATAGTTCATATCTTTCTCCTTTCTCTTCAGACTCCATCTCATCTTCTTCTACAGCTACAATTTCTGTGTCCTTCCTCAGGACCCACAATGTCCCCTTCATTCATTCATTTCTTCTCTTCTTCCACCCTTACATCTAATGTATAGATGAATATCTCTAATGTGCTCAGATAAATCTTGGTTAGACAGCTGATGAATCAGTAGAAATTCACTTGACTTCGTAAAGTATTTTCTTGCTACCCAGGCCACTTTATATTTCAGTAGGATGTTTGTTTTCATGATTAGCGTTCCTTGAGTTTTGTGCCTTGTCACATAGTACCTATGTAGGTGTGTCTCCTCAGGTTATGTAAACATAACGAAACAAAAAAAAAAAAACCACACCAAAACATCGTATCTTGTTGCGTATTTTGTATGTTTCTTCTGGTTAAGAGACATCTTTTTGTCACTTACAAAGCCTTCACAGTTTTTTCATTTCCTACCACACCGTCTTAGTCATGAGAAGGCCTGAGATAAAGTAAGGAAATGGGGTCGGGTGTCTCTTAGAAGGATATCATAGAGCTCATGAATTTGAAAAGGAAAGCTGGAAGAAGCTGACAGACAATCTTTGCCACCTGGTTGGCATACATATAAAAGCACTGCAGTGCTTTTCTCCCACACTGTCCCTTAAGCCTATGAATATTCCCTGGAAATATCTAGAAGGCTCCTGCATTGTTCTCCTTAATACTGTAATTTAAAAGTACAAATGAATCTTTAAATAATAGATTGCCAGTGGGCCGCTAGTCTCCATAACAGATTTTGTCTCATTTGTTTTTTGTACTTGTTTGTTTTTCCACTCACATCTGTCATCTTTTGCTTTATGTTTCATCTCTAATATCTTGGCTTTAGGTTTGCAGATGGCTATAACATTGAGGCCCTCAACTATGACTTGCAACATTGCCTGAAATAACATAGTTTATGACTTCTGTACCAACCATACTTAGAAATGGCAACAGAACTATATAAAGTGCTAAGTAGACAATAATTCTAGAGCAAACTCTGTGGTTGAAAATAACAGTATCATGTAGAAAATAACAGTATCATGTAAAAACAATACAGAAAAATAGAAGGGAATAATGGACTTTATGGAAATGCAGTTTTGTATATAGAAATAATATAGTTATACCACCATTAAGAGAGAAACCAGATGGAGCTTCCTGAATAGCAGTTCAGTACATTTCTAGGCATAATGTTGTTTCAGAAAGCTCTTATTACTCAGAATGTGTCAGTAGCTCCAGAAATGCAATAAAATGAAATACACTCAGAAATAATGCACATAATACGAAATTACATTCCCAAGCTTCAAGTAGTTCTGTATATACAGAAAGTGACTTACAAATGAAACATTGGTTCAGCTTTATAAGGGTATGTAAAAAAAAAAAAATGTTACTTAAAAGGCAAAATGGTCCAGAAAGCTTTACTGCCAGCATAATTTATTATAGAATTAATCTATTATGTGCTTGCATCAGGTCAGGCCACTAAAGGAAACCTGTGTCTTATCGAAATCAGATTGAGAAGTACAAATCGAGAATCCCTAACGGAGTACGAAGCACACTTCAAACAACCAGCCATATGGACTGTGTTACAGCCTGGGGATGGTTTCTCTTGAGCCATAAACTTAGGCAACAGAGTGTGGAAGACTATTTGATATAGGGTCTTCAAAAACAATGATGCATTTGAAAAAATAAATTAATGCTTGGCTCTGAAGCCAGGGATTCAGACCTCCTCCTGAAGACATCTCCTTTGTATTTCCTTCTAAAACTTATCCTTTCAAATTAGGTCTATTTTAAAAAAGGTTTTGCAGATAACGCACTAAGCTTCTGAATTCAAAGTGTTTAAAGAGGAAAGCCTGTCTAATCATAGCATGTAAGACCAGAGATAACACATTATCATTCAATAGCCACAAGAAATTCATATGGGGCCAGACTCATTCCCTGCATGTGCACAAGTAGCACTTTTTGAAGGTCTGATTCCATGCTTATTAGGCTTATGGACTGTTTTGACTTTTATCCATCTAATAAAACTTAGCCTTCATTGTAAACCAGAGTGTTCATAGCAAAGAAATCAGTTTTCTTTGAACTCAGGTGAATATAGTGTATATTTGTGGTAGTAAAGCATTAGCGTGGCATTCTGAGAGCTGAAAAAAAGTCCATCTCTCTGCCATAGCTTTCTGTAGGAAGTTAAGCAAATCACTTTCATTTAGAGATGTATTGTGTCAGTGAAAGATTCATATGGGATCAGATGAGATTTTACAAACTGCATTGACAAATGCAGTTCCCTATACATTTTCTATATGTGTTCTGTATGCTCTTTTGGAAGTCTTGCACTTAACTTTTGTTTTTCCCTGTGCTATCTATAGAAACTGAAGACAATATTTTCTTTATTTAGCCTCTTACTTGATTATTTTGTTTATACATTTTTCAGTACAGCAATTGTCTCCAGCTAAGGCAAAATAGAGGATCATATTATTAAAAAAAATGTTTGTTTTTTTTTTTTTTTTCCCTATCACATATAATTCACAAAAGTAACTTTTATACATAATTTTGGGATTTTGGCACATCATAGAAACTTATCTTTCAAATTTTTAGAATTTTCTTCAAATACCTTTGTAATGGCTTTCAGAAACTCAGCTAAAATCTATAAGTACAAATGCCTAAGAGAAAAATCCAAACAGAATTCATATACCTGGGAGAAAATGACAAAAAATCAACTTGATTTGATTTGCTACACATTACTCTGCATTCAAATGCCTGTACATGGGCCTGATCTCAATTTCCGTCTCTATCCAGAAGAGGACAATAAGTATCCAATATTTTAAGAATTTACGAGGCCTTAAACTGGATCAATATATATATATGTTACTGAGTATTTGTATAAAACACATATTCAGACATAGCCAGTTGTTTTATTAAAAAGTTATAAAAGTAACACAGAAAACTAGAAGCCACACAGCTGCCTAATGTAGACAAAATAACTTTTTTACCTACAGTGTGGAGGCACAAGTTCATAAAAACATGCTTGTGCAATATGGCTGCTCTTGGCAGTCAAGTTACCTTGAAGTCTTGAGATAAAATTCAGTAAGGTATTTACCAGATGTGAAGATGGCCAAACTAGACCTGACTTGTGAGAAGTTGTGCTGTGTGGGCACAAAATATTCTTCAGATAGTGCATTGTGTTTTCATTCACTCTCTGAGTTGTTGCCCATCAAGCAATTTTGTCCCAGCATCTATGTTTGCCACTGTGGGACCTGCACGTATGGACTCAGCACTAGCCCTCTGAAGTCATGGGGTCGATCTCTAGTGTGCCACCGAGACATCTTGCAACCCGAAGGAAATCGCTTCCACTCTCTTGCACCTCTTCTTGTGTATGTAAACATTTGGGGCAAGATCTCTCTCATTATATTATTTGTACAAGAGGCTTAGCCAATTGTCACTGGGTATCTATAACAGTAAAATATGATTTTCAGCTGCTATGTTACAAGTCAAACTGACACACAATTTTATCTAAGATAAATATTTAGATATAACAACTTTGTACTCTTTTCATACCTTTTAATAACTTCACATCTGCAATGAGCTGTTTTCTTAAAAGTTGCTCCCAGACATAACAGCCCCACACACACACATTTGAAAGAGTGCCCTTTATGAAATTTTGAGTGTTCTACATCTCCCTGGGAAAGAAGCTATCATTTCATAGGCCAGCATTTTACAACTGAGACCTGAAAACAGAGAACTTATTATTTTAATAAGAAATTCACTGTGATAAGCTAACTTCTTGGTCAACATATATGTTAATTTAAAGGATTATCCAAAAAATTCCAGTCTGGAAGGTCTTCTGTAATACAAAGAACTTTATCATTACAATACATTCACTGTATCATACTGCTATCTTGCATTCAGTTTTAAGAGAATATTAACAATATCAGTTGTCACCTGTAACTTTGTTTTGCATTGACAAAGCAGATCTCTCCAGAAATTTCAATTTTTAAAGAAAATCATATGCACTAGATAAACAGATACCTCAGTATGGTAGTGTTAGCGGTCGCAATCGTGAATAGAACTTATCTACACAAAGCAGACAAGCAGGCACTTCTTTATTCCAGTGCTGGGGAACATGGGGGACAGCTCCACCAAAAAACGTGTTCCCCAACAGGTACAAAGCACAACATATTTATACACTTTTTCAGCAGAGTCATGGTTACATAAGATCAACAAAATTCATAAAGTTTAGTTTGACCTTAATAATGATTGGCTTTCAGTTACCTCACCTTACCTATATTCCTATTCTACAGAAATCATTGGTCATCTTTACTGATTGATTTGAATAGAATGAGGGGAGGGCAATTATCAGCATATTCATGTTATTTCCTGGAAATCATTATCATATGCAAATGTCTCTAACGCATGCGTGGTTATTTTGGACGGGGGTCCTCTGGTGGTTGTCGATAGTCTTCATCACTGTGTCCGCTGATTGAACTCCATCCCTGTGCATGCTCATTTTATCTTTGGCTGATCTTCCCAACCAAAACCAGTTTCTTCTGGTACCTACTGTTTCAAATAAAGATCCATAACCAGTTCCCATTGTTTTGATTCAGAGTCCATAATGATTTCCATAGTAATCGAGGCAAACACAATGCTAGTTGCTCCTAAGATCTTAACATATCATATGTTCTCATAGCTACTATAACTTCATTTTAAATCAAAGTCATATTTTAAACTAAAATCAAAATAATATTCTAGGATTCAAGCTATTTTATTAAGGTAATTGCAACAGTAGTGTAGCAAAAATTATATCTGAAATTTATGTACTCAGTACAAAGATAGGCAAAACTACTCACTCGAGATCACCTAGCGCATCAGTAGTGTAGCTAAGAAGAGAACCCACTGTCACTTTGAATTCCCAGCCCAATGCCTTATTGTAAAGAAAAGGAAGTAAATAATATGTCTTAAACACTGGCAAAAACTGCAGGAACACTCTGTATTTAGAAGACCTTCTAGAGTAATAGCACATAATTAAAACCATGTTATTTACAGCTGGTGCATCACATACAGCTTCTCTATCTTGTATTTGTTTTGAAAAGTGCAAAAATCAGCATGTCAGTATAATGATATTGCCTTCCAGTATTTTCTTGAAAACTATATCAAAATATAATGAATATAACAATGTATTCACATTGATGAAACTGTCATTAGTCTTAGTCCAGTATCTTTTAATCAACATGTTTAAGTTGATATTTAAGTTAATTTTCTACTTTTGAAAATATTGGCTCTCCCAATAAAGATAGTTTTTCAGCAGGAATCAGAACAAATAAGAGAAAAAAGAGAAACCTGTAGTAAAATTTTCAGGTGCTAGACAAAATCAAATAATATTTCCTGCTGTTTTCTATTCCTGAATTATATTTCCACACTGATCACTTAAGAAGAGAAAAGACAAAAAAGAAATCCAAAACAGGTAAAAGGAGTTTATTCTTGATATGGTCAGTCTATTGTTTGGGAACAAACTCTGAAGAAAAATGCAATTTTCATTTTAAAAAATATTATTATAAAAGAAGGTTACTTCTTACGTTTGTAATGTTTACTAATATATGTATAGGTATAGGACAAGGGTAGGATATTTTAGTAAGGAAGGAACACCACTTTATATAATTTCTATTTTGAGACAATATACATGCCAAATGGTTAAAAAAAGATTTATGATGAAATAGGGACTAGACTAATCTGAACCTGCTGTGTCATTTTACTAGTTCCTTAACATCTGACCTTCATCAAAGAAGCTATCATCACGGGCTATCATAGACTCGGTGGACCATATTCAGTGGTTATGTAAGGATTCAAAAGTTATGCCGACATTGTGTACGAACATCTATGGTTCAGAGTTTTCAACCAAGAAAATTGCCCATTTTCATGAGGTGCTGAACACAAATCCCTGCTACTGATATCAGAGAGCATTTAACTACAGAGTCTTATCTTAGACCATCTACAACCAAATGAGACAGGCTAGGTTTCACTGGGAGCCTATCTCTCAGTATTGTCCATCTACAAAGCTAGCTCACTCTTTTGTGCTTTTAACTTTTTTTGGTGACTTTGGCTTGATTTGAAAACTTGTCTGTCACTTTGGTTACAGTAACAGTGAGAAATTACTGACAAATTTATTTAATGTGGTTAGTCTGAACTCAAATATAATTCATTGCAAAATTTAATTCTGGCATAATGAGATGGGAAGAAGTGGCATATCTATTACATCATAATACATTTAAACTCAATGCAGCATTAGTAAACTGATGCATATTGAGATCACGGAGCCATGGAGCTGTTAACCCAGTGTTTTCGGATTTTGATTCTATCCTCTAAAATGTTGCTGTAATGATGTCTAAGGCTTTGGAATATGCCAAATCAAAATACAGTTTGCAGATTTGTCCATTCCAATACACATATTTTGAGAAGCTATTTTATTGGGTTATCTACAGTGGGCTTTACTGTGCCAGTGAAATGGGTTAATGTTAACAGAAATGCAGCTAGGCTAGCAGCGTTAAGATATTGAAAAAATACAGAGTACAGCAGATATTTTTCTAGAAAGCTTAACTCTCCCAGCATAAGAAGTGTGCACCCCTTAACCTTGCTATGAAAATGCTTATTGTCCTTTGTTGCTACTTTACATCCTACAGATTAAGGGACATGGATATCCTCTGTATTTTACCCATCTTGTTAAATACTTTTGGTAAACCTAGTTATTAAAATACATATGTGTATATTTGTTGATTTATGTATGTTTGAAAGTCTTACAAACTCAATAAATTCACATCCTTACCAAATTGGTCTTCCTAGAGAAAACTATCTTTTTAAGCAGGAACATTTAGCTTTACTTTCAGAAGACAAAGCCCTAAGTAGAATGATGGGTTTACTTTTCTCCCTCCCTTTCCCCTAGTCAGCCAGACAATGTATTTTCCAAAGACACCAGTGCCTCAGGAATGTTATGTTATTTAATTTCAGTGGGGATCAGGGGTTTCTACCTTTATTTATGGTTGTCATTTTTATGCTTTAAACCTCACAAGCTTTCTCTAACTATGGAGTCATTCATATATCCTGAAAGAATTTTGGATAATTTACTGTTGCTGGACAGAGTTTCCCTCACAATGGCGTGAAGAATTACATGCTCTACTCCTCTTTTATTGCTTATGGGCCAAATCCTGCCTTCATTTACACCACTTCAATAATAAATACCCTTCTTTGAGAGCATTAATGTGTGCTTTTTAGTTGACTGAGGAGAAAGAAGTTACTCAACAGCAATCTAAAAAGTCTTCAAAGGTTTCTGCTCAGCTAACTTGTAAGGGCAGAACATCCAGTGGTTTCAACAAAAAAGAATAAAAAAGTATATATTGAGTGAGCACTAAAAGAAATAATGGCTCACATTCAATTTAGAATATTTTAATGTCATCTGTTTTTCAATTTGGAGAAAATCTGAGGAAAAAAAAAAATAACTGGAGAATAGAAAGTAGTTTAGACAGATTAGCAGTCCCAGAAACTTCAACAGCATCTGTGATTTTGCACCCTAACACCTAACACCTCAGTGAAGGTCATTAATGTATATTGTTACTTCTCCCTAAACAGTCTGCAAATGATGACAACCCCAAAACCTTATCTCTCAAGGAGACAGATCAGAGCTATGGGCAGCAAAGCAGGTGTCCTCTTCTCCCAGCCTCAGAGGGGACACATGCTGCTGACTTCCCTCTGCCTCTATCACCCCAGATGCATTCAGGCCAAGGGACCTCCTATCAGCATCTCCTGCATTTCTTTTTAGAGAATCAGGCAGCAGAGACAGGAGTGAATAGGGATAGTGTGAAGTCTTGGACCTGAGGAGCTCAGAAGTGCTCCTAGAGCCCCTCTTCCAGATGGAAATTAAGTCATGTCCCAATGAGAGAGTGAAAAGGCACTCTAACCTATTAAAGAAGGAAAATGGATGGAAATAGGGAGGAAGGAAAGTATCCTTAAAAGCAGAAGGGATTTGAGAATGTCATATAGTTCAAAATGGAAAGGGGGTTGAGGAGAAATGATACAAGTAGTCTCTGATTTATGCAGTGAACTGAAGCTAGTTCTAGAATAGATGACACCTTAATAGAAAAATTGGTTTGTGGACTATAAGACTGTGTTCCCTCCCAGTCATAGCTACATGAATCAATTCCCTGTCCCATTCATCATCCTGCAGTACTGCAGTGGCAATGACAGCAATAGCTCATGCTGAAAAATAGCTTTACAGGAGCATCTACTTTATTTTTACATAAAAAGTGATTTAACAGGTAGAAAGAGTAAGAAAATTACTGATCTCTATGCAATCTTAATTGTGAAATGTAACTCTGATGGCCAGAGAAATCCTTGTTTCAACTCCCAACCACGTAAAAAATTTTCATGGCAAGTTACTTAAACACTCTGGCTCAGCTGGTGTAAGTAGTTATAAGCCTTATTGACAGGTGGGGAACCATTATCCCCTGGGTCACAGATGTGATTAATCCTTAAGCAAAGTTCTTTTGCACAGATCTTTTAACTTTTAAGCACTAAGTATGCAGCAAGTAGTAATAATAATTTTCTAATGTCTTATTTGAAAGAAAACAGTGTATAGAAAATGTGTCTAAATATAACTAGCAACTAAAAGTTATTAATGCACAAACATCTCTCATCACATATGAGGACAAGCTGGACAGTTTGAGGACAAGTCACTTCATAGTCTAAGAAATAAGTGGAACCACAGGAAATGAACAACTATGGGAAAGAAGCTGTCAAACTAAGTTGTTTTGACAAAATTTTTGAGATATCTAGTTGGGAAATATGATGCATAGATACTTTATAAAAGAACATGTTGAAAGAAAAGACCTGTTTCTAAATAGGTTGTCCTTCACAAATGTTCTCACTAATCAGGAAAGGTTTCTAATTACAAATTAAGGCCATCAATATTAAAAAAAAAAAAAATAAAAATATTTTCAGACCTGTTTGGTTAACCCTTCAAATCTGATTCACTAAAGAACAGGTCTGCATGCAGAGTGAATATGAAGTAAAGCTTCTGTGTAACATTCCTTTATAATATCAGCCTCTACTCAATTGTAATATTTTTAAAATCTTAACTATCTGTCTTGGGGTTTAAAAATATTCTCTACAATTTTATTCAAGGTTGTGCTATAAGTTTAAAAGAAAGAGAGCTGGGATTTTTAATTTATTTTTTTTTTAATAGTATGAAAGGGATCTTTTTCCCTTCCCCCCCCCCCCAAAAAAAAAAAAATAGGACAAATTAAGCTATTATTTACTAATTTTTCATTACCGTAAATAGTTAAATACATTTCATCTGGAATTAAAAAGAGTTTGTGTAAAACCCAAGACATTTTATTCTTAAAAAAATACTATTTTGATTCAACTGCAAAGACTGTATAGAGGACAGGTTTTCCAAAAGATCTGTGGACTCTCCACCTGTGGAGAAACTCAAAATTCAACTGGATGAGGGCCAGAGTGACCTGATTAACTGGGATGCCAGCCCTGCTTTGAGTAGAGGTTTAGACTAGATGACCTTTAGCCTAAATTATTCTGTTGTTGTATAACCATCCCTTCTGTTACAAGAAGAAAGAACAGAACTTCACAATGAAAAAATTCCTTCTTTCTATCTAAAGAAAAGAGTACCTACAGACTAAATTTACAAAAACCTATGTGACCTAGAGGTATATACCTTTTACTTTAATAATTTGGTATGTTAATGAGGTGTATATATATCTCTCTCTGTGATGTATGTTGGAATGACACTAGATACAAAACTGGGCTCCAGGGTAATCTCAACATGCAGAAGGGAATGTATTTAGGAGCCATTTCAGATTGTAGTATGAACTCATACAGGACATGAGGCATTCATCAGTTCAGCAATCTCCCTGCCTTCCCTCTCCTGCCTGCATACACACCTTTCACCCTGATGAGTAAAATTAATTTCTCAAATCAGCTTTCAAAAATATAAATATATATCACAATATATACATAACAAAATAACATAATAAAAGCCTAAGATTCTCTAGGAAGAGTCTGAAAAAACATCTCAACATGTAGATAACTTTTAATGCATTTACCCTTGAAAAGAGTGTGGTCAGCTATGCTGAATTATGAACGAACTCACATATTCAAAGAGAAGAGCAGCCAGAGAGATAAGAGGACTGGATGCCACCCTCTATAATTGTGTCTTCTGTTGCAGAGTCACGTGTAAGTAAACACTTCACCTCAGACTTACAGCTGGTACTCGCTAGCACCATATTCTCCATTTGATGAAAGACCCTTTTAATACCAGGAAGTAGGATTTGGAGAAATACTAAGCTCCAAAATTGCAATGTAATTTGAGGAGATTTAAATTTTTTAATTCCTCGCTGTCATATATTTAGAAAAATTAGGTCATGTGTGTCTCAAATTGTTCATTTTATGTTAGCAAATTTGTCTGACTTTTAATCTCTCCATCCTTGGCCTTGTGATCTAAAACATATGGAAAATATCATTCTTTTAACTCAAGGATTGTCCAAGAAAATTAATATTTGTGAAGCATTCAAAAATGACAGAAATAGGTATCACACATTAATCTCTGGAAAAAGATGTGTGTATTTTTTAGTGAGAAGTTAAGACAATGAAGAAGAGCTAATTAAAGAGAACTGCTCAGAGTTATATGGAAAAATAGTATGTGTTCATGTAATTAAGGACTGTAACAATGTATATGCAAAAAGTGAACCAAATCAAAGTTGTATAGACATCATATTATGCTTTCCAACTGCTTGATTTACAGAGTACTCCTTTAATAAAATTTTTATGTACATAGTCAGAAGAGAAAATACCAACATCCCAAGATTCAAAAGTAGTGTAGCACACTAGAAATAGAGCCCATCTGAAGATTATGCCAGTTGAACAGATCTGTGAAATGCAGCCTTTTTCTGCTATAAGTTGAAAACGATACTCTCAATATCCCTTCTTCTGAAAATCTGAACAGAAGGAATTACTGCTGAAATGAAATGTTATAAAAAGAAAGGAGGCTGACTCAAAATACGATCTCATTAATGCTCTATTTTGAATAGTAACTTATTTAACTTCTTTTGAATATTGATGACAAATAAATATCCAAGCCATACAGTAATGAGAGGCATAATTAAATATTTTCAAAGTAAACTAGGGTAATTAAAATGCTGATACCTCATTCCTATTCCTAGGATTTCAATGAGAAAAGAAAATGACAATAGTGGTTTCTTGTGACAAGGGAAGAAGAGTTAACTTTCCAAAAATAACCTGTTTTGATCCAATTTCAAGGTTTATAATTTTCTTCTCCTCCAATATTAATTCAGAATGGCCTAAATATATCTAATAGATGGCAATTGCAGAGATGTATGTTGCCATTAAAAATCAAAGGCTTTAACAGCTTGATATTTATATGACACATAATTGATGGAAAATACATAAAGACACACTGGAACACGAAGTGAAGCTAATTCTTTGTATGAATTTTCATTTTGTGTCTTCTGTTTACTGGGATGAATCATTGAAAAATACATAATTTTCTAACTTTTCACATTACTGTATAAATGCAGATCCTTTGATAGGACAGAATCAATAAATTGATTCCTGTCCTATAGTGACAGGACAAGGAACAATGGTTTTAAACTGAAAGAGGATACATCCAGATTGGGTATGAGGAAGAATTTTTTTATAGTGAGGGTGATGAGACACTGACACAGGTTGCCCAGAGAAGTTGTGGATTCCCCCATCATTGGAAGTGTTCAAGATCAGGTTGGATGGGGCTTTGAACAACCTGATCTAGTAAAAGATGTCCTTGCCCATGGCATAGAAGTTGGACTAGATGATCTTTAAGCTTCCTTCCAACCCAAACCATTCTATGATTCTGTGATTCTATGAGTCTCTGATTCTATGATTCAATGAAGTTGTCATAATTATAATAGATTATATCATGCAAAATATTAAGCTACACAATATAAAAATTGAGTTAAACCACTCACTAGAAATGGTAATGTAGATTCATTATATATATATATATATATATATATATATTATCTTCTTTTGTTGATGTAGAAGTATTGGAATGCAACTTTGAAATTCAAGGATTTTGAGGATCAAGGAAGAAAAGAATCTATGGTTCTCCAGATGCCAGGGCTTATGCTTAGAAGACTTCATCTGTTCCTGAAGAACTAGGATTTTGTTATAACTGCTTCTGTGCCTCTACACACTCATTAACACAAGAATAATACAGGTTTCAGGAGTACATTGATATCATCTTTCTGATCATGTAATGTGTAACAAGATTAGCCATCAAGATAACATCTTATGGCTGATCCCCAGCTTGTGTCTTCTGTTGTGTCTAACCCATGAGAACTGTGTAGCAATTTGTTTCTGAAAAGCACCAAAATCTTAGTCCTAGTTCTATCCCTACACTTCTTACCTTTAGAAAGTAGAAGAGAGTTACTAGTAGTTTCTCAAATATTTTCTGTAACAAGTTTCCAGGGACCTATATCTTGTGGCTTTTCATTTCAAATATCACCACTCTTTAAAGAGAATTAATAAATGAAAATGGTGCTTTTAATCAGATTAACAACAACAGTAAAGGCCTGTTATTTTGAAGGCAACTCTGTAACAACAGTTCATTTGTTGAATACAGTTTTAAATGGAAATAAAAGAAGAACAGTAAAAGTATAAAAAGTGAGATGAGAAGTCAAAGGTTTTGTTCTTACTCCATTTTTTTAATATTATGAAATATGATTTATGACAGCCTATAATGTGTTTCATCTCAGGAAAAAAAAAAAATCATTTATTTTAATATAAAAGGATTTATCCAGTCAAAAAATCTGCCTACACCAGCTCTCACAGAAACTTTTGATTACAATGTACTGCTTTACCATTAATGTATACCATATAATACATTGCATGAAAATGCCAGATTTCATCCTCTGACTTTCATTTAAAAAACCACAAATGTTGAGACTCAAAATGTGCATAACGATTTGAGGATTCAGTTCCAAATGACAGATAAAAGTCAGGAGGAAGTCTGACTTACAGTGGTTTATCTTGTAAAAGAAACATTCAAACTGAGGGATGTAACAGGGTGAGAAATATGAGCCCATCTGAACAACCCATAAATTCCAAAGAACACAGTCCTACTCGTCTTAATAATTTTCTGTTTCTTAACCATTAGGCTGTTGCCAGTTGCTACTTGACAACCACCAGCAAAACATTAACTCTGAGTGGAAATGTATTTTTTTCAAATAAGTCTAGTCATATTTTTAAAATATGTCTAGTAACATATGCATTGAGTATTTAATAACTTAAGAAGCCTCAGTTTCCTAAATATTTTATTTTCAGAAATGCTGAACTTCACTGTTTAAAGGAAGTGCTGAATGTAGATCATCACTGAACATTTTAAAGGATTTTGATTTAAATCCCAACCTTGAAAATACTCTTCTAAAAGTGGAACATCTAGATTGCTACATACCTGAAAATAAGATTATACTATCACACACACATCTTGAATATATTTTTGTTTTATAAAAGAGGCAATTCATCAAACTGCAGAACAATATATCCTATGTGATGAAAGTGTTATTGGAAATCTTCCAAGTGAGAAAGTAAATACTTTATAACAAAAAGTAACATTTTCAAAAGTGACTTAGAAGCTTGAATCAAGTAAATCATTTCAAGGACTTATAAACATCTAAGTGTTTGGTAGCTTTTGAAATTATGTTTCAGGCTCCTGAGTCAGGAAAGGTCAGATTTATAACAATGCAAACATCTTGGTTTGAGATTGTCATCCCAGTTTCCCTTAAAATCAGTGGAGAAATAGAAAGGTGATGTTAGGATACCATTTACCTCCTCATGGTATCAACATCAAAATAGATCAGATGAATTTCACCTCCTGGGTATCTCTTTGCCTTCATTGACTACACAGAGGCCAATGTATATGTCATACTAAATTATCTGAAACCTGTTCTAAATTGTTAAAGATGAAAATAAGGATCGTAGAGGCATTTACAGAAGAAGCTAAGTACCAAATTCTCATTAACATCTCCTATACAAAAAAAAACCAAAAAAAAACCAAAAACAAAACAAAAAAAAACAAGTACTAGAAAAAACTCTCTGAGTCAACTTCTCCAGGCCTGAAAGCAGCAGAATTTTAGTTACGCAGTAAATTTCAAAAAGCTTACTGAACTTCTGAAGTCTAAAAACTTAGCCTTACTCCTATGTATAGTCACCTAAGGACTTTTGTGATTATTGTACTTTCATGCTTGGCTTCAAAATTTCAAACCCCTTCTTACTAATAATGAGTAATATTAGTATATCTTCTTCAATATGTTTTAGTCATCACGATAAAAGCCAATTTACTCAAATTTTGCACGTTGTAAGCACATAAATTTTAAGTGAGTTACTCTGCAATGCCTAAATTCCCTAAGACAAGGAAAAGCATAGAGTTTTTTGAAAGTCTTTAGAGCTACATCATGTTCATTTAATTTATTGGCCTAAACTGAGATAGGCAATTTTATGAAAACATTCAAATACCACTGCATGCTAACATTTACTGTACAAAGAATGGCAGTACATACTAAAAAAATAGAGCTGTACATTAGGTGCCTAAAATGCAGACGAAATTTTTCCTCAGAGGTACTGCATCAGGCCTAGAGACTTTTGTTTCTCTTCTAATCAAATTCATTAAAAGCACATTTACAGAGACATTAAACATAATGCATTGAAACAGAATATACTTGTAAGATAATAAAAAGTGTTTCAACAAATTGCATCCTAACACCAAGGATATGGGAAAACAATACCAAGCATTTATGAAAATTCCATCTTGGAGTTTAAAGTGTTTGATTTTCTATTTCAATTAACTTCCATATTTGATGAGGACATTTTGAAGGTAGAGTTCAAAAAAATATTTTGAAGTTCTCAGATGAAATGTGCTGCATGAATCAAGAGCATTGTTGTATAACCATGATGTCAAGAGTCTATATCACAACAAACTGTCATTGCCAGGCAATTTACTGTTTATCAAGGCAGCTGAAGGATCCTAGGATCTTTCAACTCCTATGTCTTATTCAGTAAAAACAGCCTTGTATGTCAAAGGAAAAACAAATAGCACTTTGACTTGAGGAAGCATGCCTTTCACCATAGCATTAAATTCCAGTATATCGTTAAAGGTAAAAACAAACAAAAAAAAAAGTTGATGGAGCATTCTCTAAAAATAATATTCCCAATAGAAGTTTTGTAATACGTGCCTTCCCTTTCAAAATGAAAATGGACATATTCAACTCTGTTGGAACCAGTGCGTCACAGCAGGAATAGGACATGGTAATGGAACCACAATGATATTCTTCTGCACATATGGTCCCAGAAAATTAGGCCAATTTTTAATTGTAAAAAATGATTGAATCCCTTCCATTTCAATCTAATAGTCATTTTCCCTAACAGCAAGCATTAATGACTTCCCTGACTAATGAAAATTAATTGCTAGCCTGCCTTGACAATTACATTGTGATCGATCAAGTTTAAAGGAGCTGCAAGGGTCATTTGCTGTAATTCTAATGCAATCCATTAAATCTGCAGCAGATGATAACCTTTAACTTAGTTGCATATTAGGGAATACTAATGGCAACTCTAGATGTCACTGTTTATACAAGAGGAGATACATCATATTGTCTATTTCTCCTAATGCTCTTGAGGTGTTGTTGTTTCTTAGCTGACATAGAAGTTCCCCTTGACATCAGCCTACAGCATCTCTAAAAACTTTTCAAGATGCTATAAAGGTAGAATTATACAAATCAAATAAAAAGACTGAGAGTGCTCAGCCCATTTCAGGGTAAGGCTCCTGGTTGTTACACAGAAATGAGTTGTAAAATGAGGGACAAATTTGTTAAGTCTTGATGGAATGCACTGTTAGAGAAATATATCTAAATTCTGCATAGCATTTTATTGGTTCTGCAGAAGCCATCAGTTGTGCTGCACCCTTGAATGTGATGTACTGTCTCTTAAACAAAATGCAGTTGTAAAATAAGGTTCAAATTTGTGAAGAGTTATTGAAGGGGTTCATAGTGAACAACAAATGTTATTGGTACTAAAAAAAACAGAAATGCACAGTACATTCCTGAATGCCTTTCCAGGTACATCATCCAAATGTTTACAGCACCTCAATGATGAATGAAAATTTTTGCAATAGAAATAAATGGCAAATCACACTGGATCTAAAAGCAAAACACAGCAAACAAAACAACAACAACAAAAAGATCTTTACATTGAAGCTTCATGGATTTCTCAGCTGATTTGGGCTATCCTATACACCTGAAGGCATTTTTTGGGAAAGTTTGATAAGTTTTTCACAAGATGAGAAAAATGGTGCTTGAAGAAGTGAATGAAAGAATTAATTCTTATGTAATTCTAATCTGCTACTATTTAATCTGCTAATTAGTTTTAATCATATGGGGACAGGTACTGAGTTTAGACTTTTATCTAGGACTGACTGGTTTATATATACACAGACAGGCACACATATCCAATCTTACCTCAACATCTAATTTCAGAGGTTGTGGAAGAGTGTCCTAATAAAAAGTTTGTGCAGCTTGATCCAGTACATGTTTTTGCACAGGTTGAAATGCATATTTTGTAGGTCAATACATGCATTTGCGATGAAGTTACTGAAAGAAATTATTACCTTATTCTTTAGTTCTTTAAACAAAGATAGTCCAGGGTTATTTTAGCTCTTTGGGGAGTTTATTCCACAATCTACTAGATACTGTGCTAACTACCTTTAGGAAGACTGATGTCAGATATTTGCAGCTGATTTCAAGCAGAAAGTACAAGAATTCCTATGATGATATCAGCCCACAAGAGTGTGAGTTTGTACAACACAATGAGGTTTTGAAACAGATACACCCTGCTTCATCTCATCTCTTATTACACCTAAGGGAATGACCCTACAGTGATACTCTAAAGAAGATTTTGCATAGCTCTACCAAAAATAAGCTCATAAATATGATAAAGGATACACAGACTCAATCTAAATAGTATAATGAAAAAAACTAAGTCACAAATTATTCCACTTTGAAAGGTGTAACAAGTATTCCAATACACTATTATAAGTCTCAGGCAGACTTAGATATTTTTCTATTTTCTTTTAGAGAGGTTAAATTATAAATCTACAGAAAAAAAAAAAAAAAAAAAAAACAACACACTGAATAAGAAAGAAAACCAGCTTCCCCAATGAACTATTAGCACTCTATTTTTCTCAAAAAATAAGACTTCTCTGTATAGGAAGGACGCTCACTCAACAGAATCCAGAACAAAATTTCTTACTTCTTTTATAATGATGGAAAAAAAGATACAAAGAAGTAGATTATCAATCGGCACAAATAATCACTCTACAGCTGTAAATGAACAAAAGTTTAGTTACAGAAACTAAGGATATCATGACAGAACTTTTGTGAAGCAGTCAGCATCACAGTAAGAGTCAGTGGTCAGTAAGGATTAGAATTTTTGAAGCACACTTTAAAAACATGTATTTAAATCTTTTCCCATACTACAAGTGAAGAAGAGTTACCTATTTTTAGATTTACTTCTAGTGTGGCCGAAGTATGCACTCAGACCAATATAAAATGTCAATAATTCCATGAAAATCAATTAACTTATTGTAATTTATAGAGGTATAACCAAGATCAGATGTTAGTCTATGGAAATGTATTTGAAACAACACAAAGGTATGAGCTCCTTCAGACTACGGTAGTTTCAGTTTTCATAAAATGAATTGTTAGCACTGGATTAGGTTTGGGTGCAATATACTATAGCGGATTACCAATGGTCTATAAAAATTTCCCATAAGTATCATCAGGCAAAAAATATACTCATCTGGGAGACAGGAGAAAGCTGCACAACTACCTGCTACAGCATGTCTGTATTAAGCGCTAATAACATATTGGACAGCCTCTCCAGACTTTTCTGTTCTACCCAAACACTCTTGGAGTACTAACTTTTCTGAAAATATTCATGTCATCTTCTATCTTTTTGGAAAATTCATCTTCAGAAATAATATATAATTTATCTTATCATTGATTTGCCTAAGATATTTCTCATTTTAACCAAAATCTATTGCTGCACACTTATTATGGAAACTGTTCTTAAAACCATGTTCCATATAAAGTTTTCATATTTCCAATTCCAATATAAGACTCAAAGTTTTCTGAAATCAATGAAATGGTTTTATAGGCCTTACTGACTTTTTGCCAAGACAAAAACATGAATAGAAGTTTAAGATTTAGCCATGAAAGCATGTTATCATATGCTTAGCTTATGTATGAAAGCACTGATGTCAATGGCTTTCATATTCTTCAGATGAAGCATATACTTATCTACTACAATGAATCAAGACTTACATGTCTATTCCTCAGACAAAACTTTTGCTTTTTAGTCAAATCTCAGTTCAAGTATAGTTATGGATTCTGACATTTTCAACCAGCCAGCACTTAAAAATAAAACTTCTGACTAGTTACAGTTCAGAAGCACTTTAGAAACCATGGCATGTAAATAGTCTCGTCTCCTTCAGTAAGGGTAAAAATCACACCCTTATTAAGTGTGACACTGCTGATGTGGAAAAAAATTAAGTACTGCAACAGGTTATTAAATTGTTAATGGCCACATTCTATTCTCAGGTTTGTGGTTTGATGCAGTCTGGACAAAATGTCAAACTGTATCAACATTAACAGCTTCTGACAAGCTCAAGGGGAAAAAAAAAAAAAAAAAAAAAAAAAAAAGAGTTGAATGAATAAGCTGCTCTGTAAATAAAGAGCCATTGTAGCTTTTTAAAGTGAGACAGAATTTAATTAAGAAAATTAACACAGACTTTTGAGAGACTGCAATTTTCTGGATCTCATTCTTCTCTGTCAAGAGAAAGTTATATTCCTTTATAATAAGAAACAGTAAGTGCCTCGTCTCTGATCGAAAGTTAGTGATATAACCTAGATAAAAAGGGAGAGGAATAAAGTTCATGAATTTGATGTTTTTCCATTTATCTATTATCCATCAGAGTTGAGAAACATGAGGAAAAGAATTTATAATCTTAGAAACACCAATATCAAGCACATCAAATGGTTTCTTACTCCAATTTAAATTGGATTCCATGGGGAGAGAGCATTTCACTATCTCTATTTCATAGATGAGGAGAATGAAGCATACTCAAGAGTGAGATAATGGCCTGGCCAGAGTGAAAAATCAAAATTTTTTTTTCACAACTATTTCTAGTGGTGTACCCAAGCTTCAGACTGACATCTAATTTTAACATCTAGAATTTATTACATTCTTTCTCTCCAGAATTTTCAATGTACAATCAGATGTTAAAATTTTGCAGAAAGTTTAACAGACTATTGAAAACTGAGGGCTGGATAAACATGTTTTTATTTTTTTCCAAGGAAGAAATGAAAGAATGAATTATGGACAAAAAGAAGAAAAATAGAAAAGAAAGAAGGAATATGGAAAAGAAGGAAAGAAATTAAAGAAGATTTGGAAAAGATGGATTATTTTTTTTTGTTTCAATCATAAAATGACAAATCTTGGCATGGATTTTTCCAGATATTGTCATGAATTTTCTGATTACAGTTAAAATTTCAGAAAAGCATACAGAAAAAAATTATTTTTTTCTTTTCCTTTTTTAAATATTCATCACCATTCTGTTAAAAAAAAAATAAAAAAAAAAACAACACACATAGAGAGAATAAAATTATCAAGTTAGATTTAATCCAAACAGAATAATACTGTCTAATGCTATAGTGGCTTTTATCTTTTTAATGAACAAGATTAATTTTGCATACTAAATAGAGGAGAAATGTTGATGGTAAGGGTAGACACTTTTACACAGACTTATTGTTCTTGAGACTCTAAGTATATCAACCAGTCTGCACTGATTACAAAGGGACCTTAGACATGTTGGCCATATATGGAGACATCCATGAGAAAGACGAGAGGTCTATAGTTAGGTGTCTAAATCTAGAACTGAATGCCATCCCAAATGATTACATGCACAGTTTATAGTTTTGTCTATGTACCACATACAAGGTTAATTTTTTATGCATTTCCACATATAGTTCTAATTCATATACACAAGGAAATAATCTCATTTTGAGAAGAAGAGCTCAGCTGTCTTTGTCTCAGGAAGTTGACACTGTTCTGTTTCTAATTAATCTTATTCCATCAGCTCATTGCAACAGCTGGAAAGGGTTTTCCTTCTGAGAATTGCAACAACAATGCTTTACTCATCTGACAACATTAGACCTTTGCAGCTGGTAGATAATGAAGGTGTGTGTCGCCTACACTTCAGCTTTCCATTGAGGCATGCAACCTTGTCACGGAAGTATCTCCCTCTTTCCTTAAGATCACTAAGTAGAAAGACTGCATTCCACACTTAGAAGACTGCTTCACACCACAAAGCAGAAAAGGATTATTATTAGAATTCTGTATATCTTCTATTCCTTCTAAATTTATCTGAAAATAATTTCAGTTTCTATTGGGCATTTTCTCATTCAAATGCCATATAAACTTTGTGGAACAATGGGAACTTTGGCTCTGCAACTACATTTCTGCACAGTCACTGAGGATGTTATTTTATTTTATTTTTTATCTGCATAAATCTGAGGCTGTTTTTTTCAACACTGAATGTTTTGTTCGATAACATACTAAAAATATTATTGATCCTGAAGCTTTAATGTAGAACATTTGTTAGCTTTATGCTCTGCCATTCACTCTGCTGTCTACAGAGATGTAACTGTTATGGAGGTTCCCTATTATAGAAGGTTTATCACAGTAATTTATTTGAATCATGATTCTTCAAGAATGTGAGCAAGTCCTGCAGAATATACTAACCATCCTTCATTTGCTTTGACTGCTGACTGTCTTTATTCCATTGCTGGATAAGATCACAAATATGCAGCTGTTCTTTGAACTTTTGTATGTTTTGAACCACCATATTTATGGCAGTTGTAAACCACTGTGAATCAGCTGAGATCTGGGCCAGCATACTCTCCCAAGAAGCAGGTTTTTTTCAATAGTCCCAAAAAATAATTTTCATAAGGGCAGCAATGAATGTTTCTTTTCTTTCTTGGTGACTTCACTGAGAACTTAAAAAAATATTTGTTTAATATAAAAAAAATATAAAGTTTTGTTCAGATTTATCATAATGTAACCCTAAACACCTATGTTCATTTTAGCTAAATTCTGAAAGGACCTCAATACTTCATTGCAAAGTTTCACTGAATTTATAATACCAAGTCTCAGTTTCAATTTCAGGCAGTCAAAAATACTGAAATGCCTACCAATATTTTAACATGAAATTGAAAAAAAGGAACTTTTTTTCTTGTCTTGTGTTTCTCTCAGATTATATGGGAACTAATTTCAGTTATGATGATTAAAGAATCTCCCTGATGTACCTTCTTATCTCTATGACTTGACTGTTTGTTTATCCAATAGAAATTGCAGAGTGAAACATTTTCCTTAACCTGATTACCAATAAAAACTCATATCAATGTTATCCAGAATCCACATACGAAATAGGTTGCAATAAAATAACACCTTTTGGAATCTGAGTTCTTTACGTATGTCTTTGAACATCTTTAACCTTATATGAGCTCAAAATGCTGCAACTAAATTTCTGGGCTACCATATTTAGCCAGGCCAGTTGTATGTCTGATAGTACCCTTTATTACTACATTTTGCAGACATCTGCCTTCAGCTAGAGTGCAGCTTGAAAAGGAAAATTTTCTGAGAATGGTCCTGATCTACATGGGGATGAAATGAAACAAAATGCTTCAAATCTGCTCTTTTTTTTTTTTTTTTTTTTTTTTTTTTTTTTCTGGTGTATGCCTGTCAAAACACTAAGTGGTTATATGATGTGTTGAGACTGACTTTCTACTCTGAATTGGCAACTGAGTCACCTGTACGCCATAACCTCAGTTCTATTTTTTATAAAAAATTTATTTTGCGAGAAAGATATAGGGATATTTTTTTTCATACAAATTAAATCGACTGCAATAACTTGGAAATATATATATATTTATTATATATTTTTATTAACCACTCTTATCAATCAAAAGCTATTTCTCTGAATGCTTTACCTTTAAACTAGGTTTCAGTACATGTCTTTTTTTCTAACTCAGCATTTTTCTTCAATACTGACTGTTAATTTGTTTATAAATTTATTATTTCCTTCTCCTTCATAAATTGCTATAACTAAGTTCAATTATCTATAATTTACCTAAAATAATAACAACCAACTTCTGTTTCTTTTTACCACGTTGTGAATAAACAGAAATTTATATTAAATTGGGAAATATTTTCCAATGCACATGAATAAGACTAAATGTCAAGGAATTTAAAATAATTGTGGACTTCAATGTGCACTGCTATGTCCATCTGTTTAGAATATTTTACACTTTATGGTCTAAAGCAAGATGCTCATATCCATGAAAGCAGAAGAGCTTGTCAGGCATTAAGAGGTCAGCAGTCTGCTGAGAAAGAAAAGCAGGATGTCAACATCTTCAATAATGATCTTGAAGATCATAGCATATTTGAAATGTGTTTTTCCAAATAAAAGGATAGCTTTCTAAATCATGGCAACTACCCATACAAGAGTTCAATGTCTAAGAAATCCACTGAAGTTATCAATGATGCAAACTAGACATATGTAGAGGGAAGAGTGGAATAACGGTCTCATTTTACACATTCTTTCAAGTAATTTATTTGCTGCAAATGAAACTTCTGAAAAGCCATGATAAAACGTACCTTTGAGAAAATTAATGAGCATGGTCCTATAGTGATATACATGTTTTATCTCACTTTATATACAAAGGCACTCTTTTCTCTGGTATTGAAATTTGTGTTTCTTATATGTTTCTTATATGTACACAAAAAATCATGCTGTCAGTAAATACTTGATTTAGCAAGACTGTATTTTATAAGTAGAATAGCTTAGAAACATATTTACCATGACTTACTAAGTTTCTGTATGGGTTACTTTACAGACCAAATGACTTGGGAGTCAGCTTTTCAGTCAGTGTTTACTGCACTCATTTATATCCCTGTAAGATGCCTCTAAGGAACCTCATTAGTTTAGGTTAACTGAGAGTCAGAGTGTTCAAAAAAGAAGATATTTCACCATTCTCAAATGTTTAGAAGCCCTCCAGAGCTTAAACATTTTGGAGATACCCGAAAAGGAATGTACAAGACAGATTTGTGTTCTGGCACATGTATCTCAAGCAGTTAAGTTTCAGTACAAGAACCTTCATCATTCCAGATGATATGAGAATCAGAGAGACCACAGTTGACTTTTGCATCCCAGATCATGCTGGTAGAACTGACAGTTTAAAGTAAAACCCACAAAAACCCTCAGCCCATCCTTTAACTTGTAATCTGAGCAAGCTTGACAAGGAGTCATCAAGCAGTGAACACAGAATCTCATTTCATTGGCTGAGAAGGTAATTTCTGACCTTATGTATTTCCTTTGCACTTCCTGAACTATGTCAAGGCAGCAAATATTAGCTATAAATCTCCATTTAGATTGCTACCAGTTAAGATTCTCCAGCAGGCATAGATCTGACATAGCCTCTAAGCAGGCTTTATTTCTCAATGGTTCTAGCCACAGTACAGGCTGGCTGTGCCCAGCTGGCATGCTAGGGTTTCTTGCCAAATAATACAAAGCTTTACTGCTTCCTAGTGTTGGTTTCGGGTGCAAAAAAATGGGGAACTGACAGCTCTACTAAACACAAGAGATAATCTGGAATATCTTTAATAAGGCATAACAATAAAATAGATAAATCCTGGATATATAAATCCAAATGGAGTTTTTAGCACCCAGTCAGGTGCGTAAATGCTGATTTATAGATGGTGAATGAATGTTGTATTACCATATCTCTGCTTAGAAATAAAATTTACAATTAGCCAACACGAGAAAAAAAAAAAAAATCATCTATTTGAATAAGTGGATCTTAGATAAATTTCAAAATTTAAGCTCTAAGGATTTACAACTAACCATTACAACCCCATCATTCCAAATGTTAAATATCATTAATTCGAATCCTTTGTTATGGTTATTACCTTAGTTGGAATTTAAAATCTGTATTGCTGAAGAAAGAATACATTAACGGAAAATTAAACTAATGTTCCCGGTGGGACAATATCTGTTGACTACTAATTCAGACCCAGTTTGGCTCCAGGCATCAGTTGTGGACAAAATTGCCTGCAAAGTGTCATCCACACATTCAAAATAGTAAAGGAAGAAGAAAATTGGGTATGAAAATTGGCATGTTTAAGCCAGAGACTTGGGAACACTTGGTTTTGGGTTGAAGCAACACCAAGTTGACTATTTTTTAGCACAGAGCACACCTAACCAACAGACAGCTGTGAATGATTTGCTCTACCCTTAACCATAAAATTCAATGTAATGTGCCAAGAATTTGAATTATGAGGCAAAGGGAAAAAAGAGAACAGGCTTCCAGTAATGAAGTGTTGCCCACAAAAGAGAAGAAAAATAATGGAAAAACTATGGTTATCTCCAGTCAAGGAGTTTTCAGTAACATAGGATGACAATTATTGGTGCGTGAAGTCAATCCAAAACCATGTGTTTGGTCTTGCTTCAACCTTGGAAACTGTAACCTATTTTATGGTGGAAGGCATCCTGCTGAAATAGAGAGTCACTTCATTTCTGAACTTCCATTTCGCATAAATCATCTTTTCTAATTGATGTAATAATATATTTTACTTGCTGACATGATTAGCCCAATTACATAGATTTTATATAGCCTTGCAAAAAAATCTGAAACAGAATGAACTAGTTTGCAATATTTTAGGTGAAGAGGAATGAGGAGGTAATAGAAGCAGAACAGATACTATTTACATATATTTAAGTTTAGATTTTTAAAACATATTTTGTCTTTGTGTGCGCTGTCCTAACCTTCTGATATGGCAGTTTGGCAATCATGTAATAGGACATTCTGGTCTTACCTGCAGCATTAAGCAAATGAAGAACCATTTTCAGAACAGTTGACCTTAATGTTTCTACACAGATTTCATAGTATTGCTTGAGTAACAAAGCAGAAGAGAACTGCTGGGAAAGAACAGCAGGAATCTAGATGGAAAGAAGTAAAAGTGAACTGAATTATGTCTCTGTGGGGCATGGGAGCTAAGTAGATACCAACTTGCACAACTGTACAAATGGTTACTTGCCAAAAAGAAGTGAACAATTTAGCTGGCTAACAACTGAATTTATTACTATTTCATTTGTTCTGATGTAAAATCCTGAACTTCCAAGAAACAATCCTGGTTTAAAAGAACTCATATGATAAGAAATCTATTTAGAAGGAGAATGAAGGACTGCCTACAGTGGTTTGGAAATGTTGAAGAATTCTTACATAGTCAGCAACTGATAAAAAAAAAAAATCTCTTTTTAAATATCAATAAAAAAAAAAAAAAAACAAAAAAAACAAACAAACTATATTTGTCATTTTTTAGGAAAAACAATGTTAGTTTTTGACTATTCCAGAGGTACCATCTCCATTGTACACATTGTGAGCTCCTGTAAAATACAATGAAATTAGATTAGGAGATCCTAAAAGAAATTTCTAGAAGCAATATGCACTAAAGTCACATTTCTCTAGCTTTAGTCTAGTTCTTCAGCTACAAAAATACTATCCTCAGACATTACAACAAACTTGTTTTTACATTTACTTTTAAAGCAGGCTTACTTTACTTGTCCATATTATCCTTTGCCCTTGTTATAAGTGGGAATATCACTTATAACAAGCTTAGCTGTCACCTTCTGTTCAGCCATATACACTGAACTATTTTCAAGACCGTCTTTGCCTCATTTGTTGTGAAATTGAAAAATTAAAGTAGCAGTGCAGAAATACCTAATGCAATATTTCAAAAGCAGTAAATTTTTTTCTCCCTCTTTTTTTTAATGAAAGTTCATCAGAATTGAGGTTTTTCTGAAAAATGTTTGATCTATTCAATCATAGTATTTTCAATGAGCTCTGTCAAACAACAATAAGCAAGTTAGCTGATAATAATGTGCTTTTTATAGACAATCTGTGAAAAAAAAAGGAGAGAACAAATTTTATAGCAGAATTATATATGTCACTGAAAATTTGTCAAAATGCAGCTCAGGACTATAATTAGAAGTATTTCAAAGATGTAAGATGGGACAGAGTACATTTTTTTTTCCATATGAAAACTTCAACAAAACATGTATTCCATTTCTAAACGATTCATCTTTTTCCCTTCCAGTTATGCACAGATCTATAGAATAATAAATATATTCCAAAGTAATTATTTTCCATAAAGATTCTTTTAAGAATACATCCGTGTTCTAAACATGATTGGATCTGCAAAATAATAATAGCTCTAAAACGCTTTTGCAAAACTAGTTTACAAACTTTCTAATTCTTTCTCCAATATTTCTGAAACTCATAACTAAACAGTGTCACTGCAACAGAAATCCATTACTAACAATCATACCTTTATATAGCATCTTTCACCTGGAAGGATTCCAAGGAGCTTTGCTTTCATTACTTCAGCGCAAAGGTCATTTATTTCCAAATGACAATTTCTTTATATTCTCCTTCCTGTGATGCAAAGACATAGACATGAAAGATTCAGTGAGCTTTCAGGCTAAGCTATATTGTTTTACACTTTCCCTTTATCATTTTGGGTGACTTCCCCCCCATTCCCTGCCCAACAATGAAAGGATGTAAAATCAGGATTGTAGTGCCTAGCCCCTAGAGCTGCAGTTGATTAAAAATGCAGGAACTAATATGCTATTGGCCTGTTATGGTCTTAGCATATATTTTATTATCCAGTTTATAAGAAACATGCAATTTGTATAAGCGGCATTATTAGAACCATAAATTATCATATAAACATAGATCTCTATTTGTAACTGCTGTGGTTTTCATTGGAAATGGCTAAAAAAATACTCCAATCAGTTGTCTTAGGAATGATCTATATTAATGTCCATGTCTTCTGTCTGTCATCTGGGATTTTTTGGCTTTCTAGAGAAAATTAAGTACTATACTAAAAGACAATTGGAAATAAAGTATAGTCCATGAAGGAAACTGTTCAGTTCATGTCTGTCATTCCAGTACAGCTTTGAAAATTGGAGAGTGATAAAGGCTTTTTAAAAAAAAAAAAAAAAAAAATGCTGCAAAAGTCTCTCAGCACCATTGTTTCATGTTCCTTTAAAATCTTACAGTTTTACTAATTTTAGTAAGTGCTTAAAAGCATTTTATGTATTATTAAAACTCTAACATAAAAACAACAACAATCTTGTAATAAGAGAAGTTATCACCATTCTAATTTTTTGTGCTGTGACTGTATACAGGTGGTCTTTTTTTTGATGAGCTAGATGTGTTTTTTTGGTGGGGGGGTTGGGGAGTAGGTGATTTCGGTGGGGGGTTGGGTGGGTGCGTTCCCCTTTAAAGATAAAAACAACAATGAAATATGAATGGATTTAAGATTAGGGTTAAATTCCTAATTAAGTCAACTGGAATTGCATGCCTGAAACTCTCAATCATTTTAATGAATCCTGATTATTTGCTTTTCAAATATTTGCTATTTGTTTGAATCTTTTGCTGTCCTAGACTCTGATACTCAGAGGATTAAAAATCATATTTTAAACACATTGGTGCTGTATATCAAAAAGACAATATGATCCTACCACTGCACTAATTTTAAAAATTATCTGTAGTAACACCAGAATTAGAAAGGATCATATATAAAAGCCTTACTTTCTCTATAAATGGCATGTGTAACTTCAATCACTCAGAGTTCAAGTAAATAAGTGTTGTGGTTTAGGCCTGATTGGCAGCCAACCACAATGCAGCACCTCTCTCTCTCTTCCCCTCCGGCAATGAGAAGGGACAGAGAGCCAGGCTTGGGGTTCAAGATAGGACCGGCAGCAGGAAAATCACTCTTTATGGTCACGAGCAAAAGGCAGACTCGTTAGGGGAAGGAAAAAAAGAACATACATTTATTACAGACACTAACAACAGAGCAGGACAGTGAGAAGCATTGCCACATCTTGAGAACACCTTCCCCCCACCCCTCCCTTCTTCCCGGGCTCAGTTCTGCTCCCAATATCTCTACCTCCTCCCCCAGTGGCGCAGGGGCAGGGAATGGGGGGTGCAGTCAGTGCTGCCACTTCCTTCATGTTCGGTGAGGGGAGTGTCCAAAACTTGTTCCTCCTGCTCCATCGTGGTCCCCCTCTCACAGGAGACAGTCCTCCACAAACTTTCTCTGACATGAATTCCTCCCATGGGCCGCAGCGTTCCCCACACTGCTCCGTCATGGGTCACTAACTTCCTCCGACTGGATTCCCTCCCATGGCTGCAGCCCTTCCCGAGCTGCTCTGGCGTGGGACTCCCCCGCATGCTGCAATCCTCCCAGCGCTGAATTACAGCAGCGGGGCTACCTTTTCCCATGAGACCCCAGCCTTCTTCGGGCACAGAACCTTGATCATCCGAACAGGAGCAACAGGCCACAAATCAATGTCTGCTCCACTGTAGATCTTCATGTGTGGCAGGGGGGGGCCGCCCTGCCGTCTCACCACAGGATACAGGGGGGTCTCTGCTCCGGAACACCTTCCTCCTCCTTTCTTCCTCCATTCCTCCACTGACCTTGGTGTTCATGCAGCTGCAGCAACTCCTCCTCACAAGTCCGACTGCCCATCACCACGTCCCTTATTAAATATGTTATCGCAGAGGCGCAGACGATTGGCTCAATTTCCCAAACAGAAGTGGAGCTGACGTGGAGCTGGGGGAGCTTCGAGAAGCTTCTCACAGGGGCCACCTCGATAGCCCCCTCCCCTGCCACCAAAAAACTCCACAACTCACTCAACCCAGGACAATCAGCAACTACTCTATCATGCATTGCTTCAAGGTAGGGCATAAAGACTCATAAAGCAATTCAAAAATTGTGCACATAAAATTTAGTATGCAGTTTTCTTTCCTCTTAGACAAAACAATTTAACCTCTTACTGACCTTTTTTCCTCTTCATTCTCCTCGCATAGCAGCAATGGGCATCTACCTTGGACTATGGCGCAAATCACCACAGTGTTTACAAAAATATGATCATAGAGATAACAGAGTAAGACGTCATTGACTTGACCTCATTTCAGTTACTTTCTCACATGTCTTTCCACAGCTTCAGAAGAAGCCATTTCATCAATATTTTATTTTTTATTGGGAGATGCCAAGGGGATTCCTAAACCAAGGTTTGCTTACAGTAGTCTGTTTCAACATCATAGATTAAATTTTCAAAGCGTATTAGACACTTCTCTGCTACGTTTTTTAATGGTGACATATTGTCTAACCTTTTATTTTCTACCCACCCTTCAAACAGTTGAACATGAGCAATCATGAGTAAACACAATGATTCAGAATAACTAAAACATACAGAGGGTACAGACAGTCACATGAGCATAGGGAAAGTAGGAGACACCAAAAAAAAAAATGGATTCATTGTTTCCCATACTGTGGCAGTCAGGCAAGGGGCTCATGGATAGAAAACATGGCTCAGCTGCCTCTGTTGAAACCTTATGCAGGAAGAATCTTACTATAAGAAGTCAAGAGTATTATATCATGTTAAACAAGATTGCTTTCTGAAGGTCAAGGTGGCAGAGCCTTGAAAGAACAAAATGAAGTATCCATGTGGCTAAGGAATATCTATGAGAACAGTTGGAATAACCAGACAGGAGCTGAAGTCTGCTGATGTCCTGGGAGTACATGACATCCCTTACATCAACAGGAAAAGATTCACTTCTTTAACAGATCAGGAGTTTTCTTTCCTTTTTATCCCTGTAAATCAGATATTTAATGTCCATAGAGGTACTTTATATTCATTTTCTAGGAATCAAAACCCAACTTTATTCCTACAAATACATCAACTTCCTCTTCTGGCTGACATAAGCAAAGTTGTTCTCTTAATATCATATTAAGGCTTTTTGTCTGCTTTTAAAGTGTTAAAGGGAACAAGTGAACAGATAATAGAATGATGTGTTGTTCATGTGGTTTTTTAGGACCAAAGCATTGCAGAAGTGTTTCTTATAACAGCTCCATCAGTGACCTTCCCTTCATTTCCCCTTATTGCCTTACCAGTGAAAGATTAGAAGGAATACCTGAAAGAGGGTGGTAAATTAGAATAAATTAAACACATTTATACATATTTCTCTTGAATTTATCTCTTATAATGATATAAAAGAAGGAATTTTTATGCTTCAGATATTATAATACACATTTACTGAGATCTATCCATAAGATCACTGTGAGAGATTTTTTCTGTCCTTCAAACACCAATGTGATACCTACTGAAGCCACTGGATTCTTAGACCTGTGTATTCAACAGCACTGACTGACAACAAGATATTCAGCAGTGTTAATCACATTACAAAAGGATGGATTCTCTGTTCTTTTGTGCAGCCACAAAAAAATCTTGCGCACTACATAGTTATATAACCTCCAAACATTTTTCTTTAGAGAATATGTTGAATACACCACATTTTCGGGTTTTTTAAAAATTTTATGACAATGAAGGAATGGAAATTTTAAACTGACCTCTGAATGTAGAATGTCACTTTGACATGTTAATTTAGTTATTAAATTAAAAACATTCTGTAATCTTTTTTTTTGCCACAAAGGCCAGCTAAGCCATAACAGCTTGCATCTGTGTTCATCCATGTCTTCCCTTCTAAACAGGTTAGCCCTATGCAAACTATTGAGACTAGTACACAGGAAGTTCGGCTCCTGAATATGCCTGGAAATTCTCTGTGTGCACAATTGACACCTTTCAAAATCATCCCAGGAAATAGTCTAACTGCTTGATAATGGAGGCAGTCACATTCAACTGCCTAAGAATGTTCCTCCGTATTACTTAAATTATTACTATAACATAGCCAAGATAAATTATTTTAGAAGAGACAACAGTGGCGGATTAGTTGACTAGACTGTACTTTTCCAGACAATTACTGAAATTTATAGGCATAGTTCTGTCATTGAAACTCCGACAAAGTGATTCCAAACCTGCACCAATATAAGTTACATCAGTACTTGATCCCAAGTTTTTAAACATTTGACACAGTACTTACTTTTATGAGGACCTATAAAAAAAAAGAAATAAAATAAACTGTATCATCCCCTCCATCCCCATGGACAAATAAGATTAATTCCACATGGATTTCTGCAGTGAGAATATGGAGGAATAGAGTATAAAATTTCAGGGTTGTGTCTCTAATCTTGAAAAAAATATCATTCTATATAGGTTTCAAGGGTTTCATAGGAGTCATGAGCAAGAATGGAGCCTGTATGCCGGCTGTTCTCCATGACACTGCTGTACAACTTTGTAACCATATGTAACCATATGAGGAAAAACAAAGAGAAAAGCTGAGTTATGGGATATCTACTGGATGCAAAAACTCAGATTCAATTTATTCTGCTGACTTGGAACACGGAGAGGAAACCGAGTCTCCTATATTTCAGATGCACACCAGAATCAGCAGACTTTCATGAACAATCTGAATACCTTCCCCACAAGAGAAACTGATGCTAAAGTGCTAAAATAGGTTGCAAAAATATCAAGTGCAAATTTAATATCTATATAAAAGCAGTCATTTGAACTCTTAACTCTCAAGACTCTGTCTTGGGTGACATTTCTAAGTTGTTTTTCTCAGTTTGTCCATTTGAGAGGTTTTCCACTCCATGGAGAACATTCAGATGTTCACTGAAACACAAAATGGGACTGTGAGATAATTCATCTGCTATATTTATCCTGGAGATCTGATGTAGTCTCTGATTTAGAGAATATCCAGTATCTTACACAAACTTGAATAATTTAAACAGAAAAGACCTAAACTAGCTCTGTTTTGGATGTAAAATCTGATGATTGAGAACATTCTCATACTTAGATTTGAAATTCCTGAAGCAGAGCAGGATGATAAAGTTATATTCTTCCATATTTATAGGGAAAGGCTATGAATGTGTGTTATTTTGTAACATGGAAGTCATTGCTATTTCATGAATGCTGTGTAAGTCCACCAACTAATTTACTTTTGTTAAATATACTTAAATATGTTTTCTTTTTGTCTCAAATTAGAAAAAAAAAAATTATTCTTATTTTGCCAAGTATGGAGTCTGGGCCAACAGTTGTTTATTTTGGTGATAATAATGAAAAACTCACACTACTTCATTCAAGAAGGATTCTTTTTCAAGTTTTATGGATGTCCTGGAAAAATAATTAATCACACAGCTCTGTTGTGAACAAATATTTGACAATGGCATGGGAGTAGCCCATGTGGAGTGTGTTAGAATTCAAAATATTAACAGCAGAAGCATGCCAGCTTTGTAGCAGTTGACGTTTTATGTGAGAGTAATTACAGCTGGAAGCACACTAAAAATTAACAACACATAACTACATAACATTAGCAGGAACAGCAAAACTGAAATGAGTCACAATAAATGCACAGAAGTTGATATTGCAGTATTAGTTTAAGTCTATAAAACCATATGTATTTCTTGTTGAAATATGGTTTGGGTATCTTAATGTTTTTATCAACAAGAGAAATCTATTTAAAAATGAGTCTATTGTAGTATATCTGTTGTGCAAAGATTTTGCTCACATCCAGAAGTTAATGATGCTTAATGATATGCAGTGATCTATGCACTGCACATTCAGGCTCCTAATGTCCAATGTTCATGTATATTTCCCAGTTTGTTGTTCCATAAGAAGCAGAAAGAGGGGGAGGAAAGAAAATGAGAGAGAAAGTGAGAGATATGGGAACACGAGGTAACAAAAATCACTTTTTATTTTGATGTTTTAAAGAGGAGGCATGAAACTCATGCACGTCCCTGGAGTCTGAGTCATCCAATATCCCTCAGCATTTGAAATAATGGTTCAAGCAAACAGAAGAGAAAACCAGCAATATTACAACTATGTTAGATCATTCTTCTTGGTAGATTTCTGAATTCTTTTTTCTTGTCAAAGTACAACTAAGGCATAGGAAGCTTAGCAGTCTTGTCCACGGAGACCAAATTCAATGGCCATATTGAGCTTCTCTGCAGAAAACAAGGACAGCAACTCCCACACAGCCTCCAGAAAAGGGAGTGAGAGGCTAGCAAAGCCAGGCGAGGGGGCTTGTAGAAAGTATTTTTTCTGACAGGGAGCAGAACTGTATTTGGATAGGAAGAAACTTATCACCCACTTGTATCATATTAACTAAATATCCTCAGTTTCCTTTCTTTTATTTTTAAATTAAGACTTTGGTTTTAATAAGCAGTGTTACTTGTAGCAATCCAAAATTATTAGTCCCTGATTACATTACCACTATGTTCACAGATCAGTTTAAGTGCTATATTTCTAATGCTTCTGGAACAGTCAGGGAATGTGTAGGAGGCAAAGTTTGGAAAAAACCTATCCAGAGGTGATTATGGAGGTTAATGTTAAGAATATGCTTGTGAGGATATTACAATTGGTGCACCAGATTCCCATCTCACCGAAGTCACACAATATTCCTCAGCACAGTATCAGTGGGAACAAAGATATTGAAATGAAAAAACAAAGCCCAGAGAAGAAAAGGAGTTTCCTAATTATTTTCACTCTGGTGTCTGAGGTTTGTTCTACAGTTAATAGTACAGTGAGGATACTTAAGCCTTCAGAGAACAATATGTTAAGAAAAATACAAGTTTCCTCATGTATTTACTACTAAAATCTTATCAGAACCCATGTTCTGACAAAATAATCTGCTGATAACTTCTCCTCTATCATTGGTTTCAGATCTGGTATAATTCTGTTTAGATCAATTACCTTTTTTTTGTATAATAGTGCCATCTCTATCTGAACTTAGTCCTACAATCTTCCAACTTCAATTTCCATGCAGAATTTCAGTGTAACATCTTCTGAGTAGTTCAGAACATGCTTTTTGACTCATTTATAAAGTTGTGACTCCAGCAAACTTATTTTACTTTTGACCAATTTCAACCAACTCCTATTAGTACAAAAGGCTAAATCCTTATTTTCTTGGCTTTACCTTCCTTTCTGTGATTCTTTGTCATTCCTTAGTAACAGCTTAGTTAGCTGACAGTAATTAATATTCAAGATCATCTCAGACAAACTATTTCACTGAATATTACTGAAGGAGATGGCACAGGAGACTTAAGCATCTCTTGGAGAGACAGTTTCTTAGAAAAATATTTTAAAACCCCTAAATTTGCTATTATTATAATGTCTTCTATTTGCGTAACTGAAATTAAGTCCCAGACAGTAATGCTTTACAGACAAAAGCACTGCTGTCCAAAATGATATCACAACACACACTTTTTCAATTTGGGTGGCAGACATGCTACTAGAGATTTGGGAAAAGCCACACTGCCTGATATTAGTGCTTGCTTTCTGTGCAACACAGCATGAGAGATCTGGCACATGCTTTATGCTTCTGACTTGATGCATATTTTCTATATTTTCTTGAATGTCTAAACCAAAAGTAATAGTAAATTCAAGTGTTTTTCATCATGAACATAAATCAGTCACATGTGTGACTAGGTCTAGGTGCCACAAAGTTATACCTCATTTAGCTGTTGTTTATTCAGGAAGAGCTGAAACATTTTAAACTAGATTTCAAAATTTCATGGTGAAATTCCATATGAAAATATATTTAAGAGAGTTTGTTATTCCTTTAAGCAATTTAACTTCTTAATTTACTACTGCAAACTAAATCAATTTAATTAAGAATTAAACCTTATGAAAAATACCTACATAGGGGACTTGTACCAATTTAAAAGAACTCTTTTAAAAGCTAAGATGGAAAAGTAGGACTCATTTAAATTCTTACATCAAAATCAGTCCCAGTGAAAGTAAGGATAGGAGTGTGCATTTGGAAGTCAGTTGAGTTTATTTAGCTTCACAAGTTTTTTCTCAGACTTCAGTAGTTAACAATTTGGCTTAAAAGCTTCATTACCTGGAGGATCACATAAACTTTCTTGTTACTGATCCAGCCTTCAGAACCAAGATGAAACTCACAAGCAGTAGGAAATTTTCAAAGCTCTCCTTTATGCCTTTTAACTCACCAATCATTAACCTTGTCCTCTTAAAAAAACATTTTTGGCCCAGTGCTTCATTAGCCACTTAACTGAAATTTTGTAAGCACTTACAGCAGAAAATGTAGACAATTTTGTCTGTAAGGGATTTTTTTAATTCAAAAGAAATAATACATATGGGCAGTTTAATCCACTTTGTATTGATTTGAGGAAAAAGAAAATCAGGACTGTGACTAATATAAGACTTTAGTGTGTATGTATCAGCAGTTAAATTCGGACATAAAGAAAAACAACATAACTCAACAAAGTTTATATTCTGTTGTCTTTTCATACTCAGATGTTTGCTAAGAAGAGGACAGCAAATACAACAAGGTGGAAAATGATTATGGCCATCATCAATATTTAGGAAGCTTATGGTTTTTGAAGCAGTGAGCAGTAACATGCATAAAGGGACTGTGACCATCCACAAAGACACACAGGCATTTAGATACCCATGGCTGATGCAGGTGTCTTACAGATGTCTTTCTACTGATCTTCCTCTGGTATCATCACTATGGGGCTTATGGTACAGCTGTCACACCAAAAAATCATAACATTTATAAAAATGCCTTGAGTATGCAGCCACACTCCCAGTTCCATTTCCTTCACAAGATTTGAGGAGCCAAAAATGCAAAATGTTTCCTTATCTACAGAACAAAATTAAAGTTTCAAATCCTGTACTCATGTCTCAATACCTACATCTTATTCAGGCAAGACTGAACATGTCAAACCTACTTTTAGAGAGCATTCTGGAACTGACTGTAAAATTTGGTATGGTTAGAATAACATTCGGTACTTGAGTATTTAGGCATCTATTCAGCTCTTTAGCTCATCAGCTTATTAAGCCTTCTTCTAGGACAAGATGTTAAGCAGGATAGTAATCTGAGAAGCAGACACAGAAAGTTATTAATAAAGTACTTACAAGGCAAAAGAAAGAGTAAATTATCAGGTTTTTAACCTGAAAACAGCCACAGAATGTGCCACTGTTTTTCCAATCTGACTAAATTGTCCATCAGGGACAGCATTTCAGGCAAACAGTTTATCTGAAAGAACAGTTCCCTGATTAAACCAGCAATGATAAATCACAGAGTATTCTCTAGTGCAGTACACTGTTTTTGCCATATAAAATGAAAGAAAAGGATATGAAATGCTAGGCCTTAGAGAATCCATATGGTGAAAGGGAGTTTTGAAGTCTACGGAGAATTGTTCATGTGTGAAAATATTTAATTTCTCTCTCTTTTTTTTTTTTTTTTTTAATAATCGTAAGGTGGTTCGTACTTTTCATAGTTTTGGATCACTCCCCAGAAATAAAGAATGATTCTAGAATAAAATGATTAAGTGTGATCATGATTAAAACTATACTAACAATGAAAAGAAATTATTTTTAATAACTACATGTAATGTTTAGTAACAAATTAAAATCTACAGTTTAGTACCACTAATGTTGTTAAACTAAGGAATACAAAATTTAAAATCGCAGAAATGTTTATCTTAATTTGATCCTTCTATTCATGCATATGTATGTCAGTCAAGTATAACCCATATTTATCTGAATTGTACACATACATACTTACTATAGACTTCCTGCCAGTTTTTATTTTTACCACAAAACAAATCTTATTTATTGCTCAGAATAGGCATTGATCAAGTAGTAGTTACTTTTTCATTGTTAAACTTGTGTCCCCAGGCCTCATTAAAACATACCATTCAAACAGTGCACTACATTTTACCTTGAAGGTAGATCTTTGTAGACCTTCACCACTGTTGGAATTTGGGGTTTATAAACAGGAATGAAGCTGTTTTTAAAGGACACAAGAAAGTCTTTAATGATCCAAGGAAAGAAAACACCTGACACTAGTATTTGGTCCTACAAAGAACATAATAAGCATACTGTGATGAGCAAGTCAACAAAAGAATGTTGTGCTTTCCCCTTGGAGCCAAGACAGAAGATGCAATTACAACACTGGAATTACTCCAGTTTTCTCTGCAGGTAGTCAGGAAAAGGTCTTGTAGTTCAAAGTGGTCCTAAGAGCATGATCATGACTATAACTGATAACACTATATATGACTAGTTGTAAAAGACTGTGGAGATCTCTAAGGGACGGTGAAGGAGAAGAACATTAAAGCATTTCCCAGAGATTCATCCCATGTCATGAGCAAAAGCAGTCAGGGGTCAGAAGAAGTTATAACCTTCTTGTACAGCAAAAGAAGGATGTGCCTTTGTTAGAGCTTCCTGAAATCAATCGTCCATGAATAGTATGGCTAAAATAGCCAGGAGGGATAAACATAAGAGGGAAGTGAAAAAGTGAAAAAATACACATAGACACTTGGCACTAAACCATGAAGTCAGGATCCCGTATAACCAAATCACAGATGGACACAAAGGAGGAACTATTTCATTTCCTATATGTTACTGTGAGAAGTCTAAGTAGTAAACAAATGAAAATGGAATTGTTCATGTCTCAGATGAGTTTGACCTACTTCAGAATTTGGATTATAATATTTCAGTAATTCCTAAATGAAATTGCACTTTAAGATTCACATTACTAGAGACTTTCAATTCATGATTATAACCTATTTAGAAAGAAGTCAATGAGGAAAAAAGGAGGGGGATGGTATAATAAGCTAAAAATAACTTTAACTGTTTCTAAGTTACCATTGTGAAACAAATAAACTTTAGTAATTAGGAATTATTGTGGTAATAAATAAAGCACTATTTGTGGAGCTGCAGATTATCAAATCACACTAGGCAACAGGATGATCAACAATTTAAAGACCAATATATCATGCATAGGTGGAAAAAGATGTATTATTTTCAGGGATTTCAATTCTTACTGACATGTGTTGGAAGTCACATGCAGGGAGCTCTTCAATACTTTCACGATTTATAAAATTATAAAACATAATCTGAAACAAGAATGTGATATCTAATATAGAGGAACTGTAGGCTTCTTATCTCCACACGTAAAGAAGCATTGATCTCAGAGCAAAAATTAACAACTGGTACAGTACAAAAAATAATGAATCAATTATGTCTGAGAGTGCAAAGCAAAGTCCCAACATCCACTATATTTACAGTTCATTTAAATTTTATAGGCTAGCTTCATGAAGTTGATAAAAATTACGAGTAAATTCTACTGGGAGAAAGCAATTAAATGTAACTGGTAATTGGGTCCCTAAGTGGCAAAAATGTCAAAATTTCTGCTGAGGAAGAAGATTATGCTAGCTAAAGCAGACATAGAATGAAAATGAAAGCGTCACTTAATTAACTAATAATTATGATAGAAAAAAGGAAGATCTGATAATCATAAATATATAACAAGATATAGGAAATACAGAAGATTTTTAAAGAATGCAAAGAGAAATCTACAGTTTATATATCTACATGGTTGACAGTTTTCAAAATATGTTTTTCAAACTATTATATATTTTTGGAGTACATCTGATGGTTGAATGATAAATTTCATATTTTCAGTGTAGGTACACTTAGCCTTCTACATCTTGATAATTGGTAAGCAGTATTACACATTTAAAAGGTTAAAATAAACTACACATTTTTTCAAAAAATTAAAAATTATTGTTATAAAGTAATGTTTCTAATGTCAACCCATAGATCTTATTTCTTGAATACATACTATTTAACCTCTTTAATAAATCACTTGAGGAAAGACAATGTAAACATGTTATTGTAAAATTTGCTAATGACATAAAGATCAAGAGAATCAGTAGTAGTAAAAAAACTATGTCAGATATGCAGAATGAACTCAGCTTCTTGGTAAACACACTGTGGGAAAATTATGTGTGTTTCAATGTTGCCAAGTAGAAATAACATAATTATGAACAAGGAATGTAAGTCATTCTTCGGGATTGGGAATTTGAAAGAATGAAAGAAATATTGAGTGACTTAGAGGTCAGCATAGATAATTACTTGAACCTGAATTTTCATTGTGGAATACAGAAGTCCTTGAAAGTTTTAGTAAGAAAATGCCAAGTATGAGTGAAGAGGTTATATTACAACTGAACTGGCACTGAAGCCATCAGTGTTAGATTATTGTATCTAATTATGTGTTCAAAGAAAGATGATGAAAAATTATAAAAGGTTTGGAGAAGTCCAGGAAAATGATTAAAGGACTGGAGAACATCAATTAGAGGGGAAAAAAAAAAAAAAAAAGAGTAATAATTTAGTTTCAAAATTTGAAGGTTAAGAAGTGACGTAATCAGTAATTAAATATTCTTTCCTTATGAAATCTGATAACAGAGAACTTCTCAACCAGAAAACATAAGTACAATAATCCCTTATTATTCTTCCCAAACAATGTCAGCATTTCTGTGGGATGATTCAGATTCCCAGTGATACCCATTTTAATGCCTCAAAATCCTTTCCTGAAGGTAATTTCTGATCTCCACATGATTCTAACTCTCAGTCTGAAAAATAGCCAGGCAATTTGTGACATAATTATCTGTTGAAAACTGTCCTGATGCCTGACAGTGAAAACTTCAAGTAGTTAAAATCAGACTGCCTTCTAAACATCTAAGAATGTGTGATGTACAATCCTGACCTCAGGTGTCACCTTCCAAACTATTTAGAAATATTCTGTGCTTTTGATTCACATGACCTCACAGAGTTTCTCAAAAGTGGAGTGCTGTAATCTGCATTTTATTACTCAGCTCCTGTGCAAAATTGGGCCTTTGCACCTTATCCACAGTCACAAATAAAATGGTGGCTAGCAATAAGAATACAAAACATATCTTCTGACTTCTAACTCCCATTCAAGTTACCACTAGATTTACCTGCTAATAATATATACTGATTAACACTTACTTCATTATATCCACATTATGGTATTTACAGATTATGACTTTCTATTCTGAACTCCATAGTCCTCAACCCACAATTTATTTAGTCAAATGAAACAGAAATAATGAAAAGTAAAGCAACATTTAAACACTGGGCTATCCAGTTTCTGGATTATACAGACATTAAACTTCAGGCAATGGGAGAACCTCAGTGTAAAAAAAAAAAATTGGTTCTCCTCTAAAATGTAGAGGAGAGATAGGTGATGTCTGAATGGGATTTTGAGGTTCCTAGTCCCCAATTTAGAGGCTCGAGCCTCCAGCTTTAATCCTAAACACTGGCACATAGTGCATAAGGAAAAGTTTCCATGTGCTACAGTTTATGTTCTAATCTAAACAGTACGGTATAGACTGGGGCGTGTGTTATTTCACAGATGACACAGTTTTCAAGTTATGACAGTTTAGTAGTGTCCCAGGCTCTTGGTTCCCACACATTCCATGACTATTCAATTTTCCAGAACTGTCATCAAAAGCAGCTTCAGACTGCTGGAGAACAATGAGAGAAAAGATAGAAAAAGTTATGTAATATATTTAGATAATAAATTGTGATGGATCTGTGTTATGACACTATCTGTTACTATGATGATAGGTCAGGATTTCAATGAGGCAGTTTAGAGCAGTTAATTTAAAAAAACAAAATTGTTCCCAGTAGATTTCTAAAGGCCATTACAAGCAATAAAGAAAAATCTCTTTCCTCGTTGCCTTCTCCAACACTCATTCTCCACCTTCTGCCACAATGCATCACAATGATATGCATTTTTTTTTTTTTAATTAATTCTCTTCGTACTCAGAATAATATTTTCTTTAGAACAGTTTATCCACCTACCCTAATGAACATTAAATTGATGTCAAGGTCTCTTCGTCTTACGATTGTTTGGTGTGTTGACTGATATTTTTAAATTGGTTTGTTCCTAGTCAACTAACTTAGTATTTTCAATACCAGTCAGATTTTCTGAATAAGTGAATACATGCTTTACCACCTCTTGTCTGACTGGAATAAGTTAAGATCCATGTTTCAAACCTGGACCCTTGATTTTTCTCTTTTCATATATGTAGAATCATCAGTATTCCTTTTATCAATTATTAGTTATCACAAGCATAGTGGACTTTTAGGTTTTTTGTATCATTTTTCTATAATACCATTAAGAGATTCATTTAGTGTGATGTACGCCTATGTGATTTTGTTTTCCTTCCAGAGGTGCAATTTGCAGTATAGCTGACAACAGAAAGAAAAGTACACCACAGTGAAATTGAAGAAACATGCTGAAACTTTAGTTTAGAGAAGTGCTCTTCAAATAAAAACTTTTCATAGTTCATTTGCTGTCAGATTCACCATGAAAAAATTACTTGAAAGTTACAGATGCTTTGAACAAACATGTGGAAATAAATTCACAAATGATTTAAAGTACAAAAATCAGATTCTGCTCTATGCTGAGTCGGTTAAATTTATAACAATTAAAAACTGAGAAAGACTTGGAGTTGCAACCTTCATTGCTAAGAACGTAGTTGCATACCAAGGGACACACAAAGATTTGTTTATTTGTTTAGTACATGCTGCATCTGTGCCTAGACATATTAGTTTATGGATTTAACCTACTTCACCTCCCAGGGATGAAATGACATCAGCCTGTATTAGAAAATATCAGTGTGTTAATTCAGATTATTCAAGCATGTACTTTTAATTAGGGAAAAAAATCACCATAAGAGTACATAGGAAATGCAATCCATTCTAGGTTAGGATTATTATAAATAGTTCAACATTCATGACAAGCATGTTCTCTTCCTGGTTCAAGGCAATTTAAAAAAGTATAATAAATCTTTCAATCCTAAAGTACGATGGCTTAATCTATGGTTACATTGCATGACAACATGCACTCTAAATTTGTTAAAATGTTACTGACACCTGAAGTTTAGAAAAATTATATTCCTTTAAACTGTCATCCATAGGTAGATTTATTCTCAAAATTTGTGTTTGGTAACTTAATTTAACTGAGATTTTCTGTTCTGGTCATCAACATCCAAGGCTTAACTGTGTTATCTTTCTTGTTTTTGCAGAGATTAAAAGGATCTTAATGGTAAATGGAGAAAGATAACTTCTCTTTCTACCCTGTACTATGCACTTTTAAAGATGTTTTTTCTTATTGCCACAAAAATCTGAAGCACAGTACCTTGTTTCAAAGAACATAAATAACTCAGAGCAAGTTAATGATCCTTTCATTTGAACATGCATATCCCCTCCCGTATGAGTAGAACAAAGAAATCAGTAGGATAATACATGAATGTACTGGCCTTTTGTGTTAGCAAAAGTTCAGCTTTGTGCCTACACTCTTTTGTAATAATGAGACAAACACTGCTGCATCTGAACACTAAGGTTTCATTTTAGTTCTGTAGGAGGAATCATAGTAGAAAAAAGGCTATTTAATTATCTTTACTAATGTCTGCAGTACAAAGAGGTCCATGATTTTAATTATGAGATATATCATAGAAGGTTTTTATTTGTCTCTTTTGTAGGAATGACTGTACACTGGATCAATCACTCTTATACTTACATCCTGGGCAAAATTCACCTGGCTCCACCCATTCACAGTAGAAGACAACAGCATTCAGAGTGAGTATGTCTGACAATTTTCAGGATTTGGAGATTGTCCCAAACTTGCAGTCTTTTATTTAATATAAATAGTCTAAATGAATCAATCCAATTAATCAAATTTCCTCAGCTGAATCTTATTCTAGTCATTGAATGAAATCTATGTTTTATAAAGTATATATTTTATATTTTATATGCATTTAAAAACTTATTTATATTTATAGCATATTTTTGTTGAAATAAAATGACCAACTTTGACAACATGTACAGGACTTTCCTGGAGGCCTCAATAAGGTTTTCATGCTGTTCTTGGTTGATCTTTGAAGATAAGCAAATTTCTTCTCCTTCCAGGGGGCTCCCTTGACCCAGAGGGCCACTTGAGAACAAAGTTAACTGTCCTTCTTACATTCTACTCACCACTTTTCCAACAGATCACAAACTAAAATGACATTTACACAAGAAAATTAAAAGAGAAAGATTAAGTAGTTTTGTTTCTCATGTTATTAGAAGTCAAATTTGCAAGGAGATGGCTTTAATGCAGCTGTAAATTATATTTCCCTCCTTAATGTTCTAAATTTTCAATTTGTTACAAGGTTGATGTTACTTTTTTTTTCCCCAAACTCTTGCTGAGTTACAATCCACGGAGAGTTCAAAATGTGGTCCAGCCTGTACAACATAGACTATAGCTCTCAAAATATTGTAAAAATGAGTGAATACAACAATATTCATGGTTATTTGGAAAATAATCTACAGTAAGCATCTTCTTATATCATTTGTCAATATAAATTATTAGAACAGTATTAACTCAGAAAACAACAGTATCAGAAACCAGGATTCAGATCCTCAGAACTCAGTCATCTGCTACTATAATTCTTCAAAATATTCATGGTTGACCTTATGATGCTGATAAGGCCAACATGTAGAAGTGCTGCTATTTCCCTGTGAAGTGAGTGTCAGTGAACACCATACTGGGAAGTGGTGGGGTGGAGATAGTAACTTTCTTAGTTTATCATAAATCCGATTTTGTTAACAGTTAAGGGTAGCTTTTCAAAAATAAATCCCTTCTCTGTCATTCAAAATCTCTCTACCATTACTTTTCCTTTTCCTGCATCATAAATTGAGCATTATGCATCATCAGTTTTGTTCCTTCTCAAGGAATTTATTCTATTACTTTTCTGTTTCCATAGCTTCCTAGTATCTAGAAAAGCACTATTTTTAACTTTTTCACCACAGTTTCCCTATAGCAAAAGTATGCAGTCAGTTTCTTCATCTGAGGAAATCATAGGGCTTAGCACATCTGGAGTGTTAGGGAAGTTCCAACCTGGAAAATCACCTTCTTGGTTATGGTGTTGCCCTTGCCAGGTGAGTAAAAGCAGTGTTCCTGCTGTGGTTAACTTGCACTTAAAACAAGCACTTATGTGTCCATCAACATCAGTCTGCACTTCTATGAACTCTGTGAGGCTTAAATTTAACGTGAATTTGGTGCCAACATAAGATTCAAGGAGAGTATTCCCATTTCTTGTGCCAGCTTTGCTTTCTGTTAGAGTGATACCTGCCTTTGGACAGGTCAGCCTATGAATACAATTTATATAATCTTTGAAAACAAAACAAAACAACAACAACAAACAAACAAAAAACAAACAAATACTACAACAACAACAAAAGGCTAATAGAGTGAAAGGCATTTCTACAAGTTAGGTGGTAATAACTTTCTTCTGACAAAGCTTTTCGCCAGACAGAACATTGTCTACTGAAACCACAGGATCATTAAACTACGAGGTTTGTCATGATTTTTTGAGTTATATTTATATTAGTTGTTCTTCTTCCATCTCCCCCTCACACTGCTTAAACTGGCTAAGCACTGTTTTCTGTTAAAAGCTGTAGAGAGGTCATGAAAGCTGAAGAGGTTACATGTGGTGGAAAGAATCACTTTATGCATTTAAAAGACATATGCATGACAAGCTAAAAAAAAAAAAAAAAAAGATTATTTTCCTTAATAGTACACTATCTCAGTTCCTCTATGTTGTAAACTATGACCAGTGTAAATCTTGAACACTAATGAGAATACAGCAGTGAGGACTAAGAAACTTTGTTTTCTGGCTCCACTACTGACTGTAAAATGGTCCCAAGATACTATCAGAAGATAAATTTTAAATTGCTGAAACAAGTTGGGAATCCCACTGCATTCAAAAAGAAACTGTGTTCATGTATAATTATAGGATTACGACCTATTTTCCTACTCAAAATCTGATCTGTAGGTTTGCTAAGCAGCCTCAGCTTATATTCAGTTCCTAAGGGGGGTTATTCTCATTCTAGATAATTTCTTTAAACTAGTATAAAAAGACAAAAAAAACACTGCATTAAAATCAGAAATTATTATTATTCCATTATTTGCTATTTTTTCAAGTAATCCAGTATTAATCGTAAAATATCCATTCAATGGGCTGTGCTTGATTAAATATACATATCCTAAAATTCCATCATATCTATTTTGCTCCGTTTTTATTACCTTTTTAGCATTTACAACCTCACATTTTCTTCAACTGCCCATGATTATTTTGTTTCAACAGTTCCAGTCTGTTATTTTAAATAGTTTGCAATTTACATAATTTTGGGATTAGATATTTTACCCCTATCAATCTTAGTCACTAAAAATATATAATTTATATAAGAAATTTCTAACTCACTCTTTGGGATTAATGATTTCATAACCTCCTTGTACATAACAATTCCTTCTACAAACACCTGATAACCATCTGTGTCATTATTTGGGAAATAAGATGGTCTCCTCTTTCTTTTTTTTACATCACTTTGTTTAGGTGAGGAGGGCTTTTTTTAATTTGTTTGCCTTTTTTGCCTTTTTTAACTTTTGTTTTGTTATCTTATTTAAAATTTCTTTTACACATAGTGAGCACAGTGTCTAAGTCTTCTTCAGGCTACACAAATGATGAGTTATCAATCTAAACCCAAGATCCAACAATATGAAAATCATATTAAGGTGAGAAAGGATGAAGAAATGGGAAAATAGTAGAAGAACAAGACTAAATAATATTTTTACATGCAAGCTTGTACCTGTTATTGTTTTAATAAAGAAGAATAAATCTCAGTAATAACAATAAATTAATTTAAAAAAAATCAAAAAATCAGTTAAATATGCTGCTTTCTCAACAGTCAGAGAATAAATCATTTAATAGATGTGATACAACAATAAAATGAACTGAACTATTATGCATTAAAAAATTATTTCAGCTAATCTCCTCATCTTCCCTTTCAGTTTTTCCTTATTTTCCCATTTCTTCCCTTGTGATATTCATTCTTGTATTGGTGGAAAATTTTAGCAGCTGCCTAACATCAAAATTATTAAGCTCATTATCTTTTGAACATATTATTTTGTAACAATTTAGCACTAGGATGGATAACCTTACATACTACCCCTGTAACTACATATTGCTTGAATGAATTCTAACTACTTTGTAAGTAGAAACGAAAAAAAAAAATCTACATTTGTTAGTTTTTATTGATTGGTTTTCCGAAACACTTTCTATTAATAAAAGTAAGCTACTAGTGACTGAGATAGTCAAAAATACTAGGGGATGACAAGTCTTCAGACATAAATCTTTATTTGGGTTTTCAGTGTCATTTATTGAGTAAAAGTACACTGGTTTTAACATTAAATTTTACCAATTTAAAACAATATAAAACACTGTATATTAAAATCTGTTACCTAATGAGTGATGAGGTACAGTATTCAAAAGCCTAATTTCTTGTCTTTTACCAGCTTTTCCATTGCATGTCTGACCAGAACGCAATGTTAGATTACTATAAAAAAAAAAAAAAGAACAGAAAAATATAAACTACAGAAATCATGAAAGGTAAATCACAGAAGTCACAAAAGGAAGACAGACTATTTCAAATGCAGCTTTCCTCTTGTGAATTTACCTCTAGATGTGGTTAAGGAGAGTTTGCCTGTATTAACAGTACTATATCTGTTCACAAAGTTAACGTCTCCATGGACATTAGCAACTTCAATGAAGTGTTGATTTGTCATACTTAACCTAGGAAAACCAGAGAGAACAAAACACAACACAGAAGTTCTCTACTCTGCTTTCTCCTCATGAGCCACATAAAAATTTTCGCCTGTGTCCATAAAAGGCAGAATATGTTTTAAACTTATATTCCTCCGGCAGAAGCTTTTTTATTGCAGAATGTAGGTCACTGTATATACACTGGGGTAGAAGATAATTGTGGGGAATTGTAGCAGGATTGGACTTTGTTGAAAGCTCCTACATATTCAGAATGTAAAGCTGAAGCCAAAGCCTATAAACTGTTGGACATTTTGTGTGGATTAACCATCATTTTGTTTATGCTAGCTGTAATTAGACCACATTGCAAGACATCATCACACAAGCAGATTTTATTATAATTAAACATTATGTTTTAAGAATTTAGCAAACCTATGATAATTATGGGGTGCTTCCAATTCCACAATATATTGAAGAAATACTGATAGTATGTGCATATTTTGTTTATTGTTATTTTCCTACAGCGTTATTCCATATGATTTTCCTATTGTGTAATAAACAAAATTGCTTCATCCTTGACATAGCTCTGTTATGGAAGTTTAAGTGTCAAATGTCTTTCTATTGCTCAGGTCAATGTCAAAATATTTGCCAGTAAAGCCAGGCTTTAGTTAGCACAAAACTATTGAACTAAACCTTTCATTCCTTAAGTGCTTTTCTTTATGTGTGAAAGACTACAAAATGTCTTTTTAGCTGTCACCAGTGGCTTTGGGGAATGTTTTACAGTACATTTTGCAAATGCTTATTTCAGGTTTATTGGCCACACAACAGAGATTACAGAAGACCACACATTTGGAATGATCATTTTTCTTTGCATTAGCAGAATACGTTTAGAATGGCAGCAGCTAACCTTAGGGGAACCTGGACTAATGAACGATGCTTCATGGAAAATGTTCCACCATTTAAGAAGCAGTATGCAGAGGAATATTCAAAAGTCCAAAAGGCACAGTGAAAAACAATCAAAATGTGTTCTTAATTGCCTGTGTTTGTTTTTGTTTTTTTTTTTTTTTTTTTTTTCTAATTAGGGCCCTATCTACCACTCTTAAATCGTTTATAACTACACTGTATGGAGAAAATCATTTAATGATCACCAGCTCATGGGTAGAAAATTCTTCGTTTAGATGCTATGAAACAGACATTTCTGTATGACAGACATTCCTTGCCATAGCAGACTGGCATGCCATAGTATTTGGAAAAATGTATGTTTAAGGAAAAGACACATCCACAATAAATATGGATTATGGAATCCTACAAACTCCATCATTTAAGAGAAGCTTGTTGCCTTCTCTTGAATTGACATGTATATATGAACTGATTTGATTCTTCTTTCTTTATTCTATGAAAGAAATATATGAACAACATCTATTCCTTGGGTTTAAAAGCTCATCTTTTTCTATTTATCTTTTGGCTGCTCAGTTCATAATCACATCATAAAGAATCATTGCACTAGAGTTAGAAAAACTATTATATCATCTCTTTTATCCTCTTTCAAAGTTAACATATGATACAGTTCTCCCACAAAGGCTAACACAGACAACTGTCTTCTGCAGAAATTATGTGAAAATATAGAAACATGGGTCAATCTCATCCATATTCATTGCCTTTCTCAGCACATCTTACACAAGGAATGAATTTGGAGACATAAACAGTAGTTAAAAATAAATGCTTAAAAGCTAGTCCCATATTCTGTTTTCATTACGTCTGAATAATACAAAAATGGGGAATGAAAATGCAAAACATATTGCCATGATCTGTAAGTAGCAAGCACTGTGTATTAATACAGTAGTTAAAACAGATTTCAAATAAATTGTCAGCCAGCCAAAGACATTTTCTGTGAAAGCATAAAAAACACACACCATATTTAAAGTGTACAAAAAAGTACTAAATGGGTGTGCTCCTCATGATATCTTACAAACAGGATTAATTAAAATTAAAAGCTAAAGAAGTGGAATCACTGAATTATGAACTTCTCACTCAGGAGGACTTAGACTCAAAAAAAGTAAATTAAGTCTGGAAACTGAAGACTATATCAATCCAATATTCAACATCACAGAGAATGGATTATTTGCACAGTTTGTAAGCCTGCTTCACATATTCTGAAGATTCAGAAAAGCCTCTGAAAAACTTAAATATTTGCTGAATTAAAGAGTTTTTCCAATGTTCAGAATAAACTAACATTAATATATACACAGCACTTTATCCAGTAGATCACAAACATTCCTACTGTAATGACCTAAAAATAGTCTGTAGTCTGTGACTAATATTACTATCTTGCACAAGTCAGTTTGAAGATTTGGGGTAAAGACATCATATTACACACTAAATAGTTTATGAAGTAGTTCTTCCATCCACTCCACATTGTAGTAATTTATTTATAGAAGTAATTTCATGATGATTCCAATTTAATCACACTGAATTCTCAAAATTCCTCTTTTAAAATGAGGACTGATTCTTTTTACAAAAGGAAAAATACTTCAATTTTTATGTAAAATTGTTGCTTGCTCTCTGGTGAGACTGTGAAGACAATACTAGGTTGTACTTTCATTTAGATTGCATTTACTTCCTTTTGAGGATTAGGAAATGGGACTATGATAGTCATATAGTCTGGATGATAACTATGACTATTGAGAGATATTGATTAAAATACAAAACCAGAAATCTATGAATTCCATATCAGTCACTTTATCAATGCTCTTAACCATAAGAGTTTAAGAAACCTTTTAAAAACACAGGACACGATTCTCATAAACTTAAAAAAACTTTAGTACGTATTACATGGCAGAATGATCTCAGTGTGTGACTTCACAATGATATGAAAAGTCTATTTCTGGTTTAGAAACTTCAGAGTTTGTTATTTCTTTAAAATACTAATGTCATGCAATATCCATCCAGGCCATGTATTGGTATTTGATTTTAGATCCAGGTGGCAAAAAAATACTCATAGAAAAAAAAAAATACTCAAGACATGCTGAAAGTTGAAATAAAAAGTTAACTATCTTGTGGTACTGACCACGTCCTAAAATATAACATCACAAGAATTAATATGACACAGTAAGATTTACTTGTCTGTTTCATATAATTGGCAGCAGTTGAAAAAACAAAAGAGAGTTTTCAAAATTCTTTGATTTAGTGTATGGTTGTGTCTGATCAACTTCAGTTTATCAGAAAAATATGGCCAAATGAGAGCTTGTGTAATTCTTTTAACTTTAGGACCGATGAGTCATTAACAAAACACTGAATAGAAAAAATATTGTGTTTACCAATCTGTGACTTTCCTTTTACTTTAAAAACTTGATTTACTAAACAAATGCATATGAAATTATTGTTAGTTCCCAATTACATAGAGGTAATAAGCTTTCTGTTTATAAATGGAACAACCCATGAAAAAACCTTCCATATTTCTCAAACAAACAGTGAATTTTTTAATTTAAAAAATTTAAGTTTTCTCTGGCACTGGAAGGCATAGTTAAGAAAAATTCTAGAGTCCTTGCCTTAAATCCAGGAATTACAGCCTGATCTTTTTCCCTATGCAAAATATTAACCTTTGCTAAGTACATAAGACAATAATTAAAACCATGTCTAAATCCTTTATCAATCAAGATTTCAAAGATGTTGCAGCAGACAGATGCTATTTCAAGCTAAGATGAAAGCTTCACATTACCAGGATCAAAATTTATGCAGTATATGGGTCTGTAACCATAGTTAAACTAAGGGAAGATTTAAAAATTGTGGCTTTGTTTAAAAAGGGAGAGCTAGATCCCTGCTTGCAATTAGTAGGTGAAAAGCCAGGAGAAGAATTTCACTGATACATAGTTTGAAAAGGTACCTTACATATGTGCTGATAGGCTGAAAGCGAATCAAAGCATCTCCAGAGAGAATGAACAGTGGTTGTACTTGAAAAATGATCATGATACCTCAAGGGAATGAATCATTTCCAAGCACTATTTCATCCAATAGGCAACAGAAGCCAGAAATACAGGGGGGCTTGTTTTTTTGTTTTCTTTTTTTACCGTGGGCTGTCTGACCTTCTAATTTAAACCACAGATAAGGGGAAGATGAAGAGTGCCCTTAAAAGCTAAAACGAATGTAGCTCAGCAGATTATTTTATGTCCTTTGAAGTGAATAAACATAATTTTTTTTTTATTTTTAGAAATTACGCATCTAAATACTAACACTATAGTCAAAATCAATCCAGCCATGACATGGTCATTTATTTCTTGGATTCTCTGATTACCTAACTTAAACCAGGGTTCTTATTGCTCTCCAGTTTCTGTGGTGATTTATTGCACACTTAACACATAGTTTAAATAAAATATGTCTGTAAAAACAGATTTCAAAATGGTAGGACAGATTTGTTAAACTGTCATTACAATTTATCATTCAAATGCAAAAATAAGAGTCTAATTTTTAACAGTCATTCATTTCCTTAAAAAAATGTGTTGTTTATTTCAAATTATAAGATAACAACAACTGCAACTAGGTTTTCTGGAAAACCCTTAAACAATGTCTAAAAGTGCTGTCCTAAATTATCATCTCCTGATGATACCATGAACAAAGCATTGTATGTATTGTCACATCTCTCTGTTAACTTGTATGTAAATGATGGCTGATTATTATTACTAATACTATTATTCAATTGTTTAGGTTTTAAAACATAGACAAAACTATTAAAATTGTTAAACTTCTTTTACAAATTTTTAATTTCAGAAGGTATTGATACGAACATAATCACTACACATGATTGTTTCTTAGTATTCAACCCTAATCACTAGTGTTTTGTAGGGAGTGGGAATATTTTTAACATTTACATTCCTAGATGACCTTTCTTCTTTACATAAGTGTGATAACAACTTGCATGAATATCAAAACTGCTACATACAGGTTGAAATTATTCATTATTCAGATAAGGTAACCCATTTATCACATTGCTGAGCTGAGCAGATGTCTTTGGCTTGCTTTTCCCAGGACACTTATTCTAGATATATTGCTTTCATGGGAGATGTTAACCAAAAGCACTGCTTTCTTTCAGCCTTGCCCTGAAAATCTCTCTTGGCAAATAAGAAATATGAAACACATTATTTAGATTTCACCAAACCTAAATCAACACGAAGAGGAAAGAAGGGGCAGCTCAAACATTCGTTATAAAGTTAAATTAGGAAGAGACAAACCACCCAGGAGGGAAGCTTTTGTAAGATATTTTATAATAATAAATGAGAAACTCCTCTCTCATCAAAGGCAATCCTTTCCCAATGTAACAAAACATACAAACAATATAGCCGGCACTTCAAGACTCATAATGCTTGGGGTTGCTGAATTAAAACTTTCTAATCCTCTCTATAGCTGTGTCTACTTGCCTGTGAACCTGTTTTTGAAAGGAGATCCAGAGGGACCACCCACCCAGAAACCGCATCACCAAGCAGTGAAGTGCCAAGTTTAATCCTTAGGGGAGCTTTTTACCCCCACTGCATATCCAACACTTCCACCAAGCTATAGGGTTGAGTGACAAGAGATTTAATGTTTTGTAATGAGAGGCTAATTTTTCAAGAATTATACTTGGGGGCAAAGGGTCTCTGTAGCAGAGCTGTGTCAATGAAAATGCCACAATGGTGATATCACATCCAGGTTGCTAAGATTACCACCTACTGTTGTCCCAAAGGTGGAGACTAAAGAATGAACTTTGTAGATTTAGCTATGAGTTCATATTACAGAATGCAACCATATGTTGGCACTTAGGTCGTAGGAGCAAAAGCCCAGCAATGGAAGGAACTGATAAGACAAAGCAGGGGAGAGAGATACAGTCACGTACAGATGTAACAATATCATTCTTACATTTACATAAAAATCAGAATGGAAGTTTTGTTGGATTTTTCACAGCAGAATAACTTTTCACTTAAATACGTTGAAACACCCACATACCAACTATTCTTAAGTAAAAGACTTTTATTTTTAATTTATTATTCAGTAGTTTAATATGGTTAAACAGAGAATAGAAATTAAACTGTAATTGTCTTCAATTGGTTTTAGCATTAGACTTGTTTGCTTAGATGAAGCTTCTAGAAAATTATTTATGATTAAAAATGTGTTGATGCTAAGTTAAATGCATGAGTACTCTGATTGCCTCAGGGTAGGAAGAATGATTCTAGTCTCACACACAAAAGTACTTGGCCCAGGGAATACATTCAAAAATTGGGGTCAAATGTGCACCAATTGAGTTAATTTAGAAAAGCTTTGGTTGTCACAAGAAAAAAAATCAAGAAAATTATAGGAAAAAAAAAAACAAAACAACATACTGATGGGATCCTAGATTTTTACAATAGCTTCAGATATAAACAATAGCTGCTAAAGCAAGACATTGCACTATATCTAAGTAACTCAACTTAAACAAGGGATAATAAGAATGTACTATAAATCTCCTCAAGTTCTGTTGAATACTCCAGTGTGAAATTCATTGCCGAAAACAATTTAAAGATTTTTTTCCAGTCAACTTCGGCGTAAGTTTTCTATGGACAGTTCTCTTATGTGGTGCTTAAGTTTAGAAAAGTGATCTGAAAAAGGTTGATAAAGGTTAATTAACAGAATGATGTTGGCAGTAGGGCAAATAAATGGAACCAAAATAAAGAATGAGTTTAGAGGGTATCTTTGAAATGTTTTTATTTTTTAAAGAAAGGAAAATCAGAGCTTCAGGAATAGTTACAGAATACTGAAAAGAAAGAAACAAAGGATAGGCACAGTGACTCTTTTTCTGTCCTGTAAGGTTAGTGAGTCCTTATTCAGAAAGGAAATATCAATCATTATTACCAAATTTTTATTATATGGAAAAAAATATCAATTATAACTGATGTTCATCTGTTTACATACGTCCTTTAAGACATGATAGGATGTTTCATGCAGGGGATGAGATTCTCTTTTTACACTTGAACAAATTTTTTGTGCATTTTTTAATTGGTTAAAAAAAAAAAAAAAAAAAGAGCACTGACATTCATGAGACGTGCCATAAAGGTTTAAGGGAATAAAACTTCCAAAATTACATGGGTGTTGAGAATGCAACATCTTCTGATAACCATTGCATGCTTTAGTAAAGGAGTCTGTGTTAAATATTTAGCTCAATTCTTTGTGGGTCTACCTTGTAACTTTTTCCTACTGATATAACGGACCCTAACTGGACAACAATACCTCCATATTCTTTCCACATACAATACTACCCATAGTGAAGGGACTTTTAGTTAAAACAAGAAAAATATCTTTATTGTTGCTGAATAATATGATAAAATCTCACAAACATTAATAGATACGACTTTTTTCTCATGGAAAGAGAGTAGAACAGAATCTGATTCTTTATCTTCTCTATTTTCTTACCTGGTACCTAATCCACTTGGGGAGAAGGATCCTAATAATGAAACTGAAAAGCATGAAATCAGTGCATCTAACACGTCTGAGACAGCTTTAATCTAGCAAATTGAGGTAAAAAAAATCTCATTCAGCACTACAGAGTTCAGCACACAAGTAAATTCATGCAGTAGATTTATGATTTGGTTCAGGCCATGTTGTAAACTGCATTTTTACAGAAATAGTACAACAGTTACTGACATGTTACAGCTAGATTATAGTTATGCTGAAAACAACTACATATGTTTCAATCATACACTTAAATTTTAGTATGGATACAGGCTATTACTTTTAATTTGAATATACTTTTCTAATTTCTTGACCAACAAAATTTCATTTTTTCCCTATTGGTGGGCGAAAATAGCGATTAAACTGAAACACAACAACATGCATTTCAGATTTAACTCAAATAGACTTCACTGTCAATGTTCTCTTGTCTACAATCATGTGTAAGCAAAGTTCCCCTTACATCTTTCCTTACAACACAAGTGCAGAGAAGTAGAATAACACAAAGAATTATATGAACTTATTTTAAAGTCATAAGATAGCTTTTTGAAGTCTGGTAAGATACAGAGTAAAGCCCAGTCTTACTGAGGACCTTTGTATTTGGATTCAAACAGGAATACCAGATCTTTTACAGATGTTTATATGTGTCACAAAAAAAAAAAAAAAAAAGAGAAGAGATAATAAAAACACTGCATAAAGTTTTCATTAAAAAAATCACATTTTGTGAAGGGATCACAAATCTGAAAATAAACACAAATATTTGTTTGTCAAGTTCCTTTTAAATGTTCGTATCTGGGCTTTGGAGGAGTGTCTATAAAAATAAGATTTTGAACTATAAATGCATATAATGTAAAATTAATGTTCCTGTTTTTTCCATAAAGCAGAAAATATGTAAAACCATATGAAATTTAAACATCTTCCTGTTCTATGATAAGATATAGTTTCAATCAAAACAGGTCTGATTTCTAATCTGAAAGAAACTAATTTGAGAATCATAGATCAGAGGAAAACACAGGAGAAAACCTTAAGATTTGAACAAGCTTATCTTTGAGGTTTTGCATTCAAGTATGAAAACTGAAAAATGAAGGTGGTATTTCAGGATTATGGAGGAAAATCAAAGAAAAAGTTTGCAAAACATGTAAGATTTACTACAGATCTGTAAACAAGCAATTGATTCTAAATAGAACAAAATTACTGCATGTAGTTAACATATAGTTAATCAAAAATGAAGGAACCTGGAGTTTGGAAGTCTTCCAGATAATTAAGTAAATACATAACTTTACACACTTTTACGGTATGTGGAACCATGAGCTTTTTTTGAAGGGAAGTGTAAACACCTTTCTCTTAGGAATTTTATGTATACAGATTACCATATAAAATTTAAGAATTTGTTTTTCCTAAGCACCTATTTCAGACCCCTGAAATGCAGTCCACTTATTTTCTCTAAGGCTAAAACCGTATTGATAAATTAAATGGTACTAAGAAACATTTCCAAGCACTGAGAAGTTTCATCATTCATACTACTAAATTTTCAAAAATTTTGACATGGACCAGTTAACACTGTCCCAAATATTTCTTGGGTATAGCTCAGAAAATAGAACAGTAATGCATTATTCCTACATGGTAATTTACGGTTGTTGTGGTTTGAGCCTACTCAGCAGCTAAATGCCACACAGTCTCTCACCCACCCTCCCCCCACTTGGGAATGGGGAGGGAATCTGAGGGGCAAAGGGAGACTCGCGGGTTGAGATAAAAACAGTTTAATAACAGTAACAGAATAATACACGGACAGCAGTGCCATAATATATAATACAGATGCTCACCACCCGCAGACTGACACCCGCCTGCTCCGGGATGGTGATGCCAAACAAAGACCCCCACAGCCACACTCCCAGAAGTGAGAACACCTACTAGCCCACTCCTGCCTTTATATAGTGAGCACAATGTCACATGATATGGCATATTGGCCAATCCGGGCCCAGCCCTCCAGCTGTGCTCCCCCCGCCCCCGCACACAGGTGAGGGCACTGGGACCTGGGGAGCCCCTGGGGTCTCAGGGTGCTGCAGCTCCTCCCGCTGCCAAACCAACAGGAACTCTAGTCCAGCCTGAAACAGGACAACAGTCAAGTACCTTAAGATAATGATGTATTTTAGTAGTATGGATGCATTCCATGCAGTCTGGACTCAGAACTAGAGAACGATCTCTTCCTATTTAATATGATGATACAGAAACATCTTCAGAGTCTCAAGATGAAGATCTTCAACTGTAAAAGTGATGTCATCAGTAACAACTGATGAAAAAGTAAAACTAAGAGTCTGTTCTCCAGTGGTGGAACAATGTCCAAAAACTTAAAAAAGTAAACACACAGAATAGTATAGAGTGAGACAATGAAATTGCTTACAAAATTAAATCACAATCTATGAATAACAGGTTTTTTAGTTCTAAGTAAATTCTTGGGAATGTTTTTTTGAGAAACAGATTTTCTGTGGAAAAAAATATGAGCAGGATCAATATGACACAAACTGTTTTCCCTGTGTTCCAAATCTTACTATGAATCTATTCATAAACCTTGTGTTTACAGTCACTCTCAAAAATTTGAATGGGTCTGGGTAGTTTTCAAGATCTTGTGTATAAAAAGAATTTCTGAACAGACTAATAATGCCATGTGGAGTTTTTTTAAAAAAAAAAACCATAGAATTCAAACCTGACTTTTAAGATCCAATAAAAACTGAAAAACATAGTCGGAAGAAAGATATCTCCCAAAAAAGATGACTATCAATTAAAAATGTTGAAAAGGTTAAAACCATTTAAAAGTTCTAATCAGTGACTAAAGGGTGATCCTATGTCCATCAAATAAATAAATAAAGTTCATAGAAAATATAGAAACTAATGAATGACCCTTCCCTTTGTTGTCTCCCTGCTTGTGGTAATTGGCAATTTAGAGTATTGTTCATAGGGCTAAGTTTTTATTATAATTGTATTAGTTGAGATTGCTTTTGACAAGACAGTGAACTCCATTTAACTGATGGATGTCGTAGCTCCTGGTTTTATAGAGGCTGTTGATGCCTGCTCTGACAGAAATCCATGACCACTGGCTAGGGCTGGCAGCTTTTAAAAAGTTGCAAACAGTTCCAGACATAAAAACTTTTTTTTAAAATATTTTTATTTCTTGTTTGAAATGTCAGGATGAATGAGCATGTTTATGAGTGCATGCCTGTAAAGAATAAAACATTAAAAAAACTATCTAGCTATACATTCATCTACAATTTCTTGTTACAAGAAAATAAACTGAATTTCCCACTTTTACTTTCTGCATTATAGATTATCAACATCAACACAAAGGAGTTTGCTCCAATTCTTGCATACAAGTTCTCCACCTTAGGAGGAATATTTTCATATTAAAATATTTAATACAATATATGACATTACCAATTAATGATCCATAACTTTTACTGCAGTGTAAATGACAGGAGGCACCATGTCTAATTGCAAATCTTAACTTTTATTCTGAGGTGAAATAATAAAACTTCTGATCATAATTTGAATTAAGCAAGTGTTAGTACAAGTGGCTTCCAGGGGTCTGTTTACACTTCAAAATTTATCATAACAGTTTATCATGATCAGTTGGACTCAATGATTTTAAAGGTCCCTTTCAAGCTAAATGATTCTATAATTCTACACTTTGATTCTTTAATCCTGAATTCAAATTATTTGCATGTTTGAATGAAATAACTATGACACCTCATTATGAAATCAGGTCAAATTCTGATTTTGATTTTTAGTAGAATCTATTCTCTCAGATGCAATGATATGGAAAAGGAAAAAGTATCAAGTTACAGCCTCTGATTATCATAAAAATGTAATTTTATTTCTTTAACACTGAGCGCTTTGCATGATGCCTTTACTCTATATTTGTTATCATTAATTGACTGTGGGCAATTCCTAAGGTGTTACATAAATAAAAACCATTAATGACTTGGACACAGATCCTTAAAAACACTTTGGTAAATTGAATCCCTTGGGTTGTAGGGGGAATGAATATTGCTTTTTTATAACATTGCATAAATAACTGTGAAGTTTGGATTATAAATAGCAACCCAAATTTAATGTGTGTTTACTTCAAAAGCACAGCTTCCATTCACTCAACTAGAGCTGTGCATATGTAGCAATATCAGTGGCTTCTACCTACATGATCAAATTAATTATCTATTTCAATGAACTTTGGATTGTTACATCCTTAGATAAATGGCATGCATAGAGCTAGTATGTGTGGATCAAAATTGGTGTAATCTCTGAATAAAACAGAATTACAGCAGTGGAGTCAACATATGCTTTGTGGGAGGTATGGGTGATGACCAAGAGTTCAGAATTATATGGCCAGAAATTAAACTGAAGCCTTTCATTCTTGTGAAATGATACTATAGTACTTCCTCAACAGGAATGAAACAAATTGATTTTCAAATACGGCAAAGTAGTTATACATGAATACATGCTCTGTACTACAATAGTGCATATTTGCCAGCTAATCACAAGTGAGTTTTTGTTCTTGACATTCTCTCTCTAGTGAAGAAAAAAATGAATCTGTCATATGAACTTCAGCAGACTGGTTAAGCCTCAGGTTTATTCCACATGTTTGTTGCCTGTACCAGTGGGAGTTGTGATAAGTAGTTTTTCAGCATATTACAGACAGATTCCATTTCACCTAAGCTAGGTTTCTTTTGTGTTAAAATGGGAAAATCTGCATCTATTTGCCCCAGTTGTCTCTAATTTTATCTGAATCTATTTTACTCTCATCATTCCTCTTCAATCAGTGCTCCCAGAGGCCAGTGTGTATCAACACCATAAGAGCAGTGTCTTGAAAGGTCTACAATTATCCAATGACTTGATATGGCAGGCTAATCGCATTAAATTGCAGCTATATCCTTTCAGCTCGATTCCCCAGCTCCAAATAATCAACATCATAGGCACTAAGGTTCTCAGTTTTAATTCTCTCTGGACAGTCAGAATGAGTCCTGTATCATTCTCACACCACAGTATTTAGCATAGCATAGTGCTTGAAACCATCTTCTTTTTAAAGAATTATTTTGCTTCTTGAGCTCCTCACAAAAATTATACACTTCTTTCAGCCTTAAATTATAAGCTAATTACCATGATGATTTTCATAGGCCATAAAATGCCCATTAGAAAAAGGCTACATTAGACAGAGGCAGGTTTGCCAGCAAATCCTTAAGGCATGCAAAGGAGAAACAGGATTCATTCAGCATCTGAGAAGCTGTTTCAAATTATTACATATCCATCTCTAATTGATATTTTAATCCCTAAAACAGTTTTTAGTATCTACTATTGTTAAACTTTCAAAAGTTTCAACTACTATATAAAAAGTAGTTAAATCAAACAGAATGAAAATATCCCAAGTACTGCAACTGCATAACTTAGGTGTTTTTAATACAAAATAGAATCACAAGAAGTTTGGAAATTTCCTCAGAAAAGTCTGGAAACTTTGATATTCAATTTAAAACACACATATTTTTTCACAAAATATGAAAAAAATACAGGGTAAATTAGGTTTCTTTACATTCCTTTAGTAGCCCCAAGCCATCTGATTCTGAAAATCATGTTTCCTATTCAGAACAAGCTCTAAGTATATGAGATTAGTATTACAAATGTTCCAGATAAATTATAAATTAAAGTACATGTAAAAAATGAGAAAAATAAGTAGGCACCTATGAACAAGGTGTTAAACAGAAAGGTTAATTTTGTTTATGCAGACTCCAATGTAGTAGAAATTCTACAGCATTTTACAGTAGCAACACACTTGTAATTTTTAAATTAAAATTTTAAGAAATAGAAAATATACTCTAGAACTTAGAGGGTAGTCATGATGATATTAAGTTAAATTTATAAAACACTGCCACACATGAAAAACATTTCAGAATTCTGTCACAGAAAGCCTCCCGTGACACGGTAGAAATTATGGGCACTACATGAAGTTGGGGATACTCATAATCTTTAGCTGAATGTCAGCAATAAGAAGATTAATGTTATAATTTAAATGATCACCAGACTACTGAGAAAAGTGGACATGGCTTATGGCCTCAAATGTGTAAGGTGTCTTGAGAAAATATTACATTTAGATCATTTAAGAAAATGACTTCTTTCTTTCCCAAAACCAACTTAGTTAATAAAAGCACTACAATGGAATTGAAAATTCTGTTTAACTGCTCAGATACTCGACCTTACAGATATATTTTCAAACTGTTTGAACAAATAACTGTGCACAGAGTAAACCCATTCTGCTTCAACAGCACTAAGCTGAAAGAAAAGTACAACAGCAATGTCATTTCTCTTACAACCAGATGTGGAAAAAAAAAGGTAATGATAGTTTTTTTTTCCCTTTTTAGCAAGACGAGGTTAGATCATTTCTGTAGGAAATGGGCATATTCAGATTCCTTTAGGCTGGATCTACATCTGATGGATGAATTTATTTTTCTTTTACCATAAGGGTGCTCTGCAGGTTTATATGTTTAGATGTCCAAATGTACTAGAGGGATACCTCTACTTGATGATTAATTATTATATACAAAAAAATTTAAAAGACAGAGGGGGGAAGGGAGATGAGCCTAAAAAAGTTAACATGATCCTATAATGTCTTTAGCCTCTTCAGGGGAGAACCATTTTGGTTTGGTTTTGTTTATACAACTATTTTATTGCTCTTTAAAATCCAGGATACATAAGAAATCACTGAAACATAGATCAGAACAATAGAGTATACATATAGAAAAAAAGTCTCAATGGGATATGAGAAATAAAGCGTTAGTACTAGTTGCTTGGCAATATTCTTTAACAACACCTTAATTTGTACAAGGGTAGAAAGGCCTTGTATGCTTTAGTTTAAAACTAAGGTGATTCACTGTGACAAAAGATACTTTCACATCACTGAAGCACACATATATTTTGCACGTGCAGCAGGAAAATTATGATGTAGCTTTCATGGAAAAATCAAATCACAGAAACATGGTGAGATGACTAGCACAACTGGAGTGCTACAATAGATGGCTATAAACTCTTCAAAAGAGATAATCAAGGCAGGAGAGGAGGTGAGGCAGCCCCTGTATGTTAAGGTGTGTTTCGATTGTCTAGAGCTTAATGATGGTGACAATAAAGTTGATTATGGGTAAGAATCAGGTGGAAGGCCAACAGATATCAAGGTTGGACTCTGGTATAGACCACCCAAGCAGGATGAAGAGGCAGACAAAATATACTATAGGCAGCTGGAAGAAGTCTTACAATCACTAGCTCTTATTCTCATGGGGGACTTCAACTTACCAGATTTCTGTTGGAAGTGCAATACAGCAGAGAGGAAACAGTCTAAGTGGTTCCTGGAGTGTGTGGAAGAAAACTTCCTGACACAGCTGATGAGAGAGCGAACTGGGGAAGGCAACATGCTCCACCTGTTGTTTGTGAACAGAGAAGGACTTGTGGGTGATGTGATGTTTGGAGACCATCTTGGGCATAACAATCACAAAATGTTAGAGCTTTCAATTCTTGGAAAAGGAGTGGGATCAGCAGAACTGCTACCTTGCACTTTCAGAGGTCAGACTTTGGCCTGTTTAAGAGCATGGTTGGCAGAGTCCCTTGGGAGGCCGTCCTGAAGGGCAAAGGAGCCCAGGGAGGCTGGAAATTCTTCCAGAGGGAAATCTTAAAGGCATGGGATCAGGCTGTCCCTATGTGCCAAAAAATGAGCCAGTGTGGTTGAAGACTGGCCTGATTGAACAGAGAGCTTTGAGAGCGCTTTGGCTGGAACTCAGGAAAGAAAGGAGAATTTAAGGGGCAGGCAACTCAGGAGGACTACAAAGACTTCACAAGTTTATTCAGGGAAAAAATTAGAAGAGTCACAGCCCAGCTAGAATTTACTCTGGCTACTGCCATAAAAGACAATAAAAATGTTTCTATAAATACACTAGCGACAGTGGGAAGGATAAGGAGAATCTCCATCCTTCATTGGATGTGGGGAGGAAACATAATGGTAAAGGATGAGGAAAAGCTGATGTACTTAATGTTTTATTTACTTCAGTCTTTAATAGTAATTTCAGTTGTTTTCTGAGTACCCAGCCCCCTGGGCTGGAAGTCAGGGAGGGGGAACAGAATGAAGGCTCCATAATCCAAAGGGAAATGGTTAGAGACTTGTTACACCATTTAGACACATTCAAGTCTATGGGGCTGGGTGGGATCCACCCAAGAGTACTGAGGGAGCTGGCAGAAGTGTTCCCCAAATCATTTTCATTCATTTATCAGCAGTTCTGGCTAACTGAGGAGGTCCCAGTTGACTGGCAGTTACTAAATGTGATGTCCATCTACAAGAAGGTCTGGAAGGAGGTTCCAGGAGACTATAGGCCTATCAGCCTGACCTCAGTGCCAGGGAAGGTTATGGAGCAGATCAACTTCAGTGTCATCATGTGACATGTAGAGGACAAGCAGGTGACCAGGCCCAGTCAGCATGAGTTTATGAAAGGCAGATCCTGCTTGACTAACCTCGTCTCCTTCTATGGCAAGGTGAACCCCTTAGTGGATGAAGATATGGATGGTGTCTACCTAGACTTTAGTAAAGCCACTAACATTGTTTCCCACAGCATTCTCCTGGAGAAACTGGCTGCTTATGGCTTTGACAGGTGTACTCTTTATTGAGCAAAACACTGGCTGGATGGCTGGGCCCAAAGAGTGATGGTGAATGGAGTTAAATCTAGTTGATGGATGGTCACATTGATGGACCGAGGCCAATTGTATAAGGTTTAGCAAGGCTCAGTGCCAGGTCCTGCACTTGAGTCACAAAAACCCCATGCAATGCTACAGGTTTGGGGAAGAGAGGCTGGAAGGCTGTCTGGTGGAAAAGGACTTGGGGGTGTTGGTTGACAGCTGGCTCAATATGAGCCATCAGGGTGACCAAGAAGGCCAATGGCATCCTGGCTTGCATCAGAAATATTATGGCCAACAGGACTAGGGAAATGATTGTGCCCCTACACTTGGTACTGGTGAGACCACACCTCGAATATTGAGTTCAGTTTTGGGCCCCTGAATACAAGAAAGACATTAAGGTGCTGGAGCATGTCCAAAGAAGGACAATGAAGCTGATGAAGGGTCTAGAGAACAAGTTTTATGGGGAGCATCTGAGAAAACTGGGACTGTTTAGACTGGAGAAAAGGAGGTTGAGGGGAGACCTTATCACTCTCTACAACTACCTGAAAGGAAGGGAGTCAGTCTCTTCTTCCCAGTAACAAGCAATAGGATGAGAGGAAATGACCTTACATTTAACCACAGGAGGTTTATATTGGATATTAGGAGAAATTTCTTTACTGAAAGGATTGTCAAGCATTAGAACAGGCTGCCCAGAGAAGTGGTTGAGTCACTATCCCTGGAGGTATTTAAAAGATGCGTAGAAGTAGTGTTTAGAGACATGGTTTAGTGGTGGACTTAGCAATGCTAAGTTGATGGTTGGACTTGATGATCTTGAAGGGCTTTTCCAACCTAAACAATTCTATTATATGATCTTCTAAAGCAATTATGTCTTGATGTTAGCTGACACAGTTGAATGGTATTGTTACATTGAATAATAAGGCAATGAAATTAAAATATTTGTCATTCCCTTTAGTAACTACTTTCCTACCTGGAAAGCTTCACTAAGTGGCTCTTTCATTAATCTTACTGTGGAAATGAAGATAAGGAAAATAAAACCCACACACCTGCATTCTGGAATTGAGCTGTTTTTGAAAAAAAGAAGGGGAGGGCAGACAGTAGCCATAAAGCAGGAGACATTCCCTTCAATTATGTAATAAATTCAAGAGAAATGCAAAGAGAATGGCAGGCTACACAACTGAGGAGGAAGAGATAAAACAAGAAAACCGAGAAATAAAGACTTTTTGTTACCATCTAGGTAGAGGTATGTTAACACCTTGGGAGGAGAAAGGAAGCATTAAGAACCATTCCACCCACTAGCATTTATTCCTCAAATTGCAGGTTTGGTGTTAAAGGAATTTAAAATATCCATTAGGCTTTCACAGGGAGAATAGGTCATGAATTATAACTGCTAAGGAAGCAGTGGAAGGAAACCAAATCTGGCATATATTTAAAGCTAATTTAAAGATTTATGTTATGGTTTAGATCATACAGCATTTTATTACATTGCAAATGAAATTAAGAATGTAGATTTTGGTTCTTTTTATTCAGGCTGAATAATATCTCCTCACTGAAATCTATAGTGCTATTAAGAATTGTCATTTATACTTTAAGATTCAGGCCCATGGAGGTGTTATAAACACTAAATAAAATTTGTAAGTTTACCCAAACGGTAGCCACAGAAACTGTCCTTATTACACAATTTGTTTTAACAGAGCAATGTTGGGAATGTACGTATAAAGTTCACTCTTAAAGAAGTCTTCTAAAATTATTTTTACTTTAAAGGGAAAATGTGTCTCTAACGGGTCACTGCAATGAAAAAATAGGCACAAAAATAAATATTTGACTGCATTCCTCTGTCTTTCACCCTGACTCCACACAACTGGTTCTAGTGCGGGTTTTCTGCTGCAAGAGACAGATTTTAATTCATTACATTAATGAATGATAAAAGTTCCTTTCACTTTTCCCTCTTGCTCTGCTTTAGTATTGCTAGGTTTTCTGGTTGTGACTTTTCCACTAATTTTGGAGTCTTTCAGAACACTAAGATAGCTAGCTGAGCAAGTTTTGCACCACCCCCACTTCACAATGCACAGAGAATATAGGATTGCAATGTCTCAACAAATACAGATCCAGTATTTGGCTCAAGCTACAGAGCATACTTTTTTCCTAGTTCTTAATGTACTGAACTTGCTACCTTGTCTGGTGGCCATGAAACACATGGGGATTCAGCACTGTAAATCAGGCACAGAGAAGGAAGCGAGGGCTACTAGCCAGTGGATTATGTGACCAGAGCTGTAGCTGCCCTAAAGTCTTCAAACGAGATTTTAAATTCAAGCCCAGTCATGTGTTAATCAAGCACACAAGAGTGAATTTCACCCTCAGGGAGCTTATACTAGCTCATATAGTAGTCATATTTTGGAAAATTCACTTCAGCCTCAATTTACAGTATTCCCCTTCTCTCCTCTTCTCTCAGCTTCCTATCCTCAGGCTAACAAAAGGAAATCTGGTTTATATTTCTCAGCACAGCATTTGTTTTCACATCTGACACAGACTGAACAATGTCTACAAGAAAGCACCATGTTACCAGGAGTGCCACACTTTTACCTCCCGGTCTAATCACTCATGGTCTGCAGTGCCTTTTGCCCAGCTCACAAACAAATCAGTGACACCTCTCCTGATAAAAGCTTATCAAAGGATTTTATTCAGGGAAATGATAAAATGCACAAGATCATAATTCCGACTTAAATGCATATCTTCCCAAAATTATATGGAACACTTTCTTAAAATGGATGATTCTTATTATACATCTGTGCATAACCAACTGTCAGAAATCAGACAGAATAACTTTCCTGTAAATGCTGTGTTTCAGAATCACCTTTGTTTCATCAGCAAAACTTTTTGAGTATAACAGTTGAGTTAAACATAAGCAATGGAAAATAATATTGCGCTAAGCTTCTAAGACTGTGTATGAAACAAAAATAGAAAATGGTCATAAACCCTATGCAAACTCCATTTTCAAAGATGTCTTAGCCTGCAGAGGTGTGTTAATCAAAAAGTCTTGTGTTTGGATCCTAATGGGATTTACCTTAAACTGCATATTGAAAGTGGTTCTCAACAGACCCTTACTATGTGTTTGAATACCATGAAAACTAAACACATTCAAAAACCTCTATGTGATTCTGTAGAACCACGAACCTGTGACAATAAACATTCATATCCCTAGAAATTCAAGATAGACCTGATTTTTTGAGTCACTATAGGAACCATTTCCACCATTACTTTAACACAGAACCAACTCCCAGCTAACCTTAGTACAGACATTCCAAATTTTGCTCATTTTATTTTGTCTTTTCAGGCATTTGGAGACTCAAGTCCCATAAACGCTTGTGATCATGCTTAGCATTCTGCAAATGGATTTGCAAATGGCCTCTTTGAGACCATTCCTATAGTTAAAACTATGCATGGCAATACAGTTGGATTAAATATCATTGTTCTAAACACTATATACAGACAACTTCTCCTCAAGGGCATATAAGCTAAATAGACTAAACAGATGAAGTTTTGCAGGGAAAGCAGAGGCATAACAACCTGTATTTAACTTATAACAGTGCTACACTTCCATGTATGAAACCTTAACTTGTTTTTATGTGCATTTTTAAGCATTGGTCTAAAGCAGTCTGACTACTGTCAGCAAACTTTATTTGAAAGAAGATGCAACTAATCTGCCCAGATTTCTAAAGCAACTTCCTGGTACATCTTGGAATAGGACCAAATTTTCTGGAGCTTTATTTATTAGTGTGCTTCAAACTTTGACAAATTTGTGTTTTAGTGATAAGTACTGAAATCGTAAGTAAGTGAGTTTTGTAGGAGCAAAGCCTTTCTTTAGTTTGAGGTCTTCCACTCCTATTGATATGAATCTTGTCACAGTCTCTTCAAGTCCACAGCATCTTTCTGTTATGTCAGACTGCTGTTCTCATCTCTCAGATGCTGACTACAATATGAGTCATCTCTGTTTCTATATGTGGTAGGTTAGCTTTGGCTAACAGCCAAACTCCCACCCAGCTTCTCACTCGCTTTTGCCTTCAGCAGCAGGGGGGAGACAATATGAAGAACAAGGAAAAGAAAGCCAAGATAAAGTCAGGGACATCACTTACCATTTACCATCATGGGCAAAGAAGGCTTGATTTGGGGAAAATTAACTTTATTGCCAATTAAAATAGACTTGGGTAAAAAAAAAAAAAAAAAAAAAGACAAGCATTAAACCAACACCTTTCCTTTCCCCTTCCTCAGGCTCAATTTCACTCCTTCATTCTTGTCTCTACTTGCCTCTGAACGGCACAGGGTAATGGGAAACAGAACGTTATGGTTGGTGCATAATGATTCCCCTCAACTGCTCCTTCCTCCTCACACTTTACCTCTGGTCTTCTCTACAGGCTGCAGTCCTTCAGGAAACATCGAAATGCTGTGATGTGGCGTCCTCCATGGGCCACAGTGGACATTGCATCAGTGTCATAGAGCACCTCCTCCCCCGCCTCCTCTGACCTTGCTGCACCCTCCGTTGTTTCTCACTGGTTTTACTTCCTCCTCCTCTGCCTGTGATGCATATTTTTGCCTTTTCTTAAATATATTTTCCCTGAGGCACCATCCACTCATCTGAGGGGCTCAGCTGTGCCCTGGTGCATCCGCTGTAGCTGCCTGGAACTGGCTGTCTGACACAGGGCAACCCCCACCTCTCCTCACAGAAGCCATCCCTGAAACCCTGTTGATGTTAGCGTTGGGATGTGTTGAGTTTACCACAAGTTAATGGAACAGTAGAAATAAATGTTTTCTTCCAGATAATTGCCCAGTTTGTACACTGCACAGTCAACAAATTATGCTGAGATTGATCAGATAGGTTGATAGGTCAACATTTGATAACCAGGTTTTCATTTTATTCTTCATTTTCTAAAAGCATTTAGAAGACCCCTCCTCCCAATTTAAAACCGACACACAATCAACCAAATAAAAAACCCCACAAACTAAATCAGTTTCAAATGAGTGGAAATGTTGAGGACTTTCCCCTATCTAAACAGACATCTCTATACCCAGTAATTGAAAACTTACTGGTAATGTTTTCAGCAACTGAAAGCTATTGTTGTACATTAGATGAAGACTGACTAGATGTAGTTTACAAATTATTTTAGGAAGTTAAAATGCAAATGATAAAGAGGATCCTTCAATGATTTAGTATGATTTAGTTTTCTTTCAAATGAGTTTAAAAATTTTAACAATGCAGGATTAAAATTAGAGCAATCTGATCTTACATGTGCTGAATTTTATGAGCTAATGAATTCAGTAAATACAAGTTGCAGTAATGAATTGTTGACAAATGATCAGGTCATAAATTTGATGCAACTTAAAATACATCACAACAAAGTTGAAAACAGATAAAAAGCTTCATTTAATTGTATACATCAATCCACAGATACTTGAATCCATATTTCACTTCAGTAAGAAAACTTGCCTTGGCCTGATTTCATGCTCCATGTGAGAAATTAATTCAGAAAAATTTGATTATCAAAAGACTTCACCAAAAATAGATATGGATTATTTGTTTGAAGAACAGTGTGTCTTGATTCAGTGATTATGTGTGTCTTGCAATGTGTGTATTAGGAAAGGAGCTGATGTGCTTTCTTCAAACCCTAGGCCTTTATTCTTTTCTCTTAATGGTGATATTTCTCTAAATGGTGATATTTATGTTACCTTAGATATAAAAGTGGAATGGATATTTGCCTTTTATAAGTAGACTTGAATAGATCACAGAAACCTCCCAAGTATTGATTCTGCTAGGTTAGAGTCTACATTAGGGTTATATCAGTTGTATATTTAAATCTATGAGAAATAATGAAGCACTGAAATGAATTGAAATGTACTGTAAATGCTATTTTAAACAGTGCCTTGTTTGAATAATACTGTTCATGTCGGGGAAGCAGAATTACATCTATAAGAAAAAGACCTGATTTATTACATGTTTTTCCAAAACATTCCTTAAAATAAAACTTTATTCCTTGTTTTTCATGAATAAATAACTCCAAAATTAGATTTTCCATGTTTCTTCATTTGATCCATCAACTAAACTCAGAAATACCATAATGTCCCCAAATGTCTTATAATTATTCCTGGTATTTTAAGTTACAGTTATAAGGTAGTAGGGGGGAAAGGAAAAGAGCAGAGATAAATCTGTGAGTAGAGGCAGGTGTCCAAAACTTCTTTTTCCCATGTCAGTGACCTCTTAGCTGTTCTTCTGACATCACAAATCCCATAGTTCTTCCTGCAGAGTGCTCCACCCAGAATGGACTCCTGCAAAATGTCCCCATTCAGAACAGTCCCTAAACGTCAGCAGATTTTCCAAGGATTTGGTCAGGAGGATATAATTTCATTGTCTCAGTTCCGGATAAGGACACTGAACACAAAGCTAATACATAGTAAAGTGGTGTGTTGATAACATATTTTAAAATAAACATCCTGGCCTGTACTTTTAAAACTTAATTGTAATTCCCTTCTCTCAAGAGAAATTTCTCTACTCCTATTTCCTATATCCTGTTAGGCTGCATGAACAAGGGGGAAGGAATAAAGGCACATGCATTACGCCACTGTGGACACATCTGAGCTGGATTTCTGCTGATGTTTCTCTTTTCCTGCATGGTTTTCAAAAGGCAACTCAGCAAAGATTACACAGCAAGGTGGAACACCTCTGTGAATTTGAGATTCAACTGCTGCAACTAACTGTGAAGGTAGTTTGGCCCAAATCCACGAGGGTGCTTGTTTGGTTCCTATTAAAAAACAACTGTTTTAAATGATAATAAGATAATTCAATCCTTCTGTGGATTTGGGATCCCAGTTCTTCAAAGGATTTCAGTCTACTAAGAACTGATACATGACAGCTGAAATTTTGTTAGATTTTAGACTTAATAACGTACTAATAGGATTAGACTTTGTCAATATATATGAATCAATTTTGCTTGCAACTGAAGTGTAAATTATGTAGCAAATATCACTTTTATTTGGGGACCACAGAAACATGCTAAATACTGTTGTCACACTAATAGTATTTGAGTAGATTTTTAACTTTCATATAGCAAAAAATTATTTTCTCAATAAGTGATATAATTTTTAGACAGTAGAGCACTTGTATGACCATTGCAAGCTCCAACTTTCCATTTTTTCACTCTGTAATATTAAAGGAGATGTCTTTCATCATGTCTTATGTAGTCAGAAAGAAAATAGGGTAATTCTCCAACAGAGGGAAAGAACTGGCAAATAACCACAGCCATGTCAGCAGATTCAAGTCCTGACTTTCCAGGCTGCTGCAGCAACTAAAAACAACATATCCATTTCACCCATGCTCTATCCTGAAGGTTCAGAAGGTGAGAGGCAAATCTTGCTATGTATAAACAGTCATCTACAGTATATTTGACAAAGAAATTTTATTGTCTTAAAATGGCTTGGCTTCTACCACCCACAGTGTAGAAATACAGCAGTGGAGCTTGTAAACCAGCTTCCATCCTGTTCTAATGATAGTTTAACAACCAAAAGAACTCTAATGTTTAAATATAGAATTCTTTCTGTTTACACATTTAACTATCCCTGGTGTTACGTGAACTTCAGCAGTTTACATAATTTCCTCTGAACAATAGATATGTGCAGCCTGCACTGGGTGAAATGGTACAGCCATCCTTTAAAGGATTAAAAGTTGTAGCATTTTTGTTGATTTTTTAAAATTACAGCTAATTCTGTCTTTGATATATAATGCCTGTGTTGGCAGCCTCTTGATGCTGACAGCATCTAGATTCAGTTCAGGAGCTCCAGCTTAAATTTGCCACTCTGTCCAGACTTATAGGCACCAGACACTTTGGTGATGTCTCTGCTAGTAAATAAAACAGGGTACAATGATCAGCCTGGTGAGCAACAGGATATTTAAATAAGAAATGTTAAGGTGAGTCATGCATCTGAAATCCTATCTTTGCCTCTTGTGTATTTAAGTACTAAATGCAAATGCACTTATATGATACAAGTATTAAGAGACGGGAATCCCTTACGGCCTTTAGATACCTTGTATCTGAAAGGAGTGACCTCCTTTAAATGTGGCTGGATAACAACACCCACATTCAGTTAATACTTAGCAACTTTCCCTGAAAATTATCAGTGTTTTTTTACTTTGCATAGCACATAAAACTTAATCACTGTTAGAATGAGATTTTAATTCACTCATTTTCTCCAACATTCAAAGCAGAATTTGGGATTTATTTCCACTCTCTTGAGTAGGCTCGTCAAACAGTTAATCCAAAACTAACTTTTTCAACTAAAATTGAGCTCATCTTTTTTACTTTCAAAATATATTATCTTTTACAGTGTTTATTTATAGCATTAACTGTATAAATTACATGTATATTAACCATATTGTTCTCAGCTCACTGTAGGGATTTTTGTTTTGATTTTTTTTTGCTTCTTCCCATACCTATCTTAAGGCAGATCCTTCACATATGCGTCCAGAAGTACAACCAGACTATCCCATCGCTAAACCCTGATTAAAAAAAAATACAAGTTTTATTGTTTCCTCACTTTTGAGAAAACTTCGATTAGATGAGTCAATTTCATGATTTCCTTGTAGAAGTATGAACTGTTATGCTTGAAATTTGGTCCAAGGTCATGTGAAGCACAGCCAAGTCTCACAGCCTGAAAGGTCAGAAGGAAGGTACTGAATCTCCAGCCTGCTCAACAGAGACCTCAAGACTTCTGGTTATCATTCTTGCTAAAACTAAAACTTTGACATCTTTTTTGACACAAGCCCCGGTGACTACAGTAGAACTACAGTGAAGTAAAGTCATTTGAGAGTTGGTTTTGCTCTCTTTTAATCACCTTTTCTAATCCCTTATGATTTTTCCTTGGAACACCAGGGAAACACAAGGTACAGGTTGAAAACCATTATACTACAATGCATCTTCCAGGTGAAAGGAAACAAGACAAAACACCAACCGATCTTGATTTAAAGAATCTTCTTTCATTTTGTAGTTATAAAAAGCCATGAAATCCAGATGATATTGCTTGACTTCACGTTTCATAAGATCTCATTCACAGTGATTAAAAGTAAAAATATATCCTTTTTCACTAGATGATATGTGTCTTATTTGGATTGCTAAAGAATACTCACTGTACTTCCACTGCTATCAAATCAAAGGTGCCAAAGTTTTCTTTAGAAATTAATCAGTCTTATAAAGTTGGAGGTCTGTTCAGGAACTATGTTGTTACTAGAGTGGATAAAAAATATTTGGCCTATGTGTGCTCTTGGTTTATATCAGCACGTATATTCTCCAGCACTTTCACAGCTGTGAAATAGTGAGTGAAGGAAGAAATCTGTGTGGTAGTGAGAATATTTCTCAATTTCATAACCTGAAGCACATGTTTGCACTGAGCACTGCTAACAGTCAACCACAATCCTGTTAGCCACTTCTTTATTCCCACTCTTATTAGCATTTTTAGGGATAGAGTGAGAGATACTGCTACTAAAGAAAAAAGGGGAAAAAAACCCACAAAACTTTAATTTAAAAAAAAAAAAAAACCTCAATAATAATAAAACACAAGGCTAGATTTCCATCTCTGTTATGCCCTAGTAAAGCTTATTACCACAGGTCAAAGTTGGAGACATTTTAAATTATGATTTTGAAGGGTGGTGACTATTTTGTGTCTCTGTTTATCACTCATACATCTGGTTTATATCTGGGCATGTTTATAATTTGTTAGCATCTTGAAATATTTTTCTTTTCTTTATTATACTTGAGTACACTGTATCTAGATAGATGTCCTAGTAGTTAATTGACATAACCAAAAAGATTGCAAATATTAACATAAGACAAAACAGTATATAAAGTAATCTTAGGAATGTAAGGAAGTTGTCAAAGATTGTTACAATACCGGATGAATACAATGATAAATAGACCATAAGACATATAAAATCCTTTCACATAATTTTGATATGGGAGAATAACTTGATACATAAATTATATAATTAATCAGATACAAGTGAAGAGCTCAGCTGAACTGCAGGGATGGAGGTATGTCTGCAACTTTTTTCTTGTTAATAATACTTTATAGATGTATTGCATGGCTGCTGTTAAGCTCAAAGATGGCAAACAATGTATTACAGTAAAGAAAGACTCAGGGGATACACTAAAGACGTAAAGCTAAATCCAGTGAAATCTATGAACATAACAAAAACTGGTATGACAATAGAAACTCAACAACTAAAACTCAGTGTTGTGAAACAGTATATACAATGTGATTGAGTAATTAAGACACTGGAACTAAGAAACTGGCAAAACTAGTCTGTCACTGAGTTTGCAACTATTAAGTCTCATATCTAAACCTTCTGCTAAAAATGTTGGGGCATAGAATATCTCTTAGTGTGTCTATTACACCTCAGCATCAGAGTTAGAACCATTGACACCTCTTAGCTCTTTTAAAGATACAGTGCTATTTGTATATCTCCAGTCCAAAAGCTTAGGAAAATATACGTACTTATTTTATTCCTTATATGCAATTCACCATTTCTGCTGTTAAGACTACCCAGTACTGTTTATGACACTCTCTCATACATCTAAATGAGATGAATCTGAAACACCAAACTAGAAGGGGGTGTGTGTGTGGAACGCAGTATTGATAAACTAGATAATATCCTGACAAATACTTCTGCAGTGATTCTAAAATATTTTAAAAGTAGGGAAAATATGTTATAAAAATTATATAGCAAAAACAAAAATTAGTAAACCAAAATTTTGTGAATTAAAACAAAATCCTGTGTAACTAAGTATATTTTGTTATAGGTCATATGTATTTATTCCATGCAAATTAATTTATCAAATACAATAACCAAAACAATTTAATAAAAATTTGTCCTGCTTTGTGGGAGAATATAGTGTTCATAAGGAACTAATTTCTGAGTAAATATGTCCTCCCATGATGCCATGCAAGTTAGAAGGTCATACAGCTGGTCAAAAAAAGAAATATGATTGACTATTTTTTTTAAAAAATCTTAAGTACTGTATCGATACAAAGATTTCAAATAAAAGTTGAAAATCCTTAGGTTTCTAGCAAGTAAGAAAATATATCCAATCCCACTGGCTCCTCATTAATCTACCCTAAATTCCTCTCTCTCCCACACTTGGAAACATCTATATATTTTCAAATAATGCCCTCTGAAGAATTTATTTCTGTTTTGTCTGTTCTTATTTCTAGACTGGTATATGACATACACAATCTTAAAACAGTAAATTTTGAAAAACATATAGAACTTTTTCCCTTTATCAGAAATCTGTCTGCATGTTGTATTTTTTTTTCTTTTCACTCACTGATACTGTATTGCCAGAAATGATGTCATGCTATTCATACCATATCACACAATAACACTTTTCTAGAGTAAACCTTAATCTCCTAAATCCAGTGTACAGTGGCTGTCCAAACAGAATAGATCTCTCTCTTTTTCTTTTTTTTTTTTTTTTTTTAATAAAAGCCAGGTGATAAATTAAGTGCTTCTGATAAATGAGAACCCCACAGTTCTGTGGATCTAATCCTCCCATAGAGAAAAATATTTGACCAAGCATAATGTGTTTCTTATGAGGAAGGTATCTTTCACAAAGGAAACAAAGCATGGAATTTCTGTAACATTCCTTGCATAAATATTCTTATAAATATATTACATATGGAAATAATAATAAAAAGCTAGCTACTTTCATCACTCTTTTTGGCCTAGGAAACAATAAATAGGTAGGAATCCAGGCCAAATTTTTCAAAACTTTGTGTCTGAAGGTAGTCCTATAAATTTTATCTATGTGAAAGCAGTTTTCAGAGGTACTGAGAATTCACAGTTCTCACTGATTCCCACATGAATATAGGTACTTATTTCTAGACACTCAACTTTGAAATTTTTGGCATGTAATTCAGCTATATAAATTCAGGATTTGTCCCAATGAAAACATGACTAAGATTTATCATTGCTTCTCCTGATACTTACTGTCTTTATCTAGCTACTTATATGGTCCCATCAGCATAGGTTTTGAGCACCTCCCAAGATTTAAAAATTAAAAACAATAAATCTCACTCTCTTATTTCCTGTTGTCCCAGACTAGAGAACACAGTTTGATTCATTTATTTGGCTTTGTTTTTTTTTTTCTGTCTGCAAGCCTGAATAAAAGCTCAGGACGGGGGAAAAAAAAAAAAAAAAAAAAAAAAAAAAAAGGATGCTCTTTCTGAAGAATAACTTAGAGGCATCTAAACTAGTTTCTAAACAAGCCAGGCTGGAGTGCAGTTCAGGCTGCTATGCACCTCTGAGAAGCAAAGCTCATACCTCTGAGTTGCATCCTGCTGTGATCATGTTGTCTCGTGCATGAATTGGCTGCTTTACAGCTACCTTGGTCTAATCCGAGTCCCCAGTGTGGCCTGTAGAATAGACATGACATAAATTAAATAAGAGAATTTCACTGTTTTGTTCCAAAAGCGATGAGGCCTGCAGCCGTGCTCTCTCTAAGGGCCTGAGCTGAACACACATATCTTCTCTCCCAGACTGCTCACACTTGGGCCAGATACACTTAGCAGTGAGTCACATCCACCAGCTCCTGGCTGGCCAGCTCCACTTCCTAGCCCTCACCTTGCTAACAGCACTTCACTGAAATATCTTGTGTCGAGGGGTAGACAGGGATTAGAAATTATTCCAGAGGGCTGAAGGCAGTTAGGCAGAATGCTCTAAGGTAACGCAGCACCTCTTGCTACAGCATGTCCCTTCCACCATCAGGGAGTTTCTTGTGTCTCACTGGACAGTTCCCCAGTCTCTTCTTGCCCCTCTTCCTCAAGAGATTATAGTCTCTACTTTGGAAAAGTACTGAAAATAGTCTTAGGTACCAATTTATTGCATGTGAAAATAATTAGGAAAGTATTCAATTACTGGTTTACATGTCTACACTAAAACCTCATGAGGGAGGCCCTAAATACCCCACTGTGATTAGTGGGGTCAGAGAAGAAAATCATGGTGGTGTGTTCAGGACAACACGTTGCTAAGCAGGGCCTGCTGTTGTGTTTCAAACAAACAGTGGCTTTCTTGAAGTTTATGAAACTTCATTCCTTCATTCTGGGGAATGGAGAATTGCCTTAGTCAAGTCTGAGGGGGAACAATTTCTGCACCAGCAGAGGTAGGTGTGTGTTCTGGTAGAAAAGAGAGTACTGTGGCTCATGTAGATGGAAACTGCCTTTTTCAAGCATTCAGTGACACTACTGTGAAGGTTTCCCATTTTGTTACTGAGTTCATCATGAGGCAGCTCTCCAGATAAGACTGGGAAGTTCACAAAGAAAAATTTTTCCCAAATGCTTTTTTCTCCCTCCCTCCCTCCCTCCCTCCCTCCCTCCCTCCCTCCCTCCCTCCCTCCCTCCCTCCCTCCCTCCCTCCCTCCCTCCCTCCCTCCCTCCCTCCCTTCCTTCCTTCCTTCCTTCCTTCCTTCCTTCCTTCCTTCCTTCCTTCCTTCCTTCCTTCCTTCCTTCCTTCCTTCCTTCCTTCCTTCCTTCCTTCCTTCCTTCCTTCCTTCCTTCCTTCCTTCCTTCCTTCCTTCCTTCCTTCCTTCCTTCCTTCCTTCCTTCCTTCCTTCCTTCCTTCCTTCCTTCCTTCCTTCCTTCCTTCCTTCCTTCCTGCCTTCCTGCCTTCCTTCCTGCCTTCCTTCCTTCCTGCCTTCCTTCCTGCCTTCCTTCCTGCCTTCCTGCCTTATTGTTTCTTCTGGCTCTGAGGAAGGTGGAGGTGTAGTTTCTTTTTGATACAGATCTGAGCTAATCATGAATTGCAAAGGACATTTATTGTTGATATGTTAGTTCATATTGCTGCACAAGGTTTGTAGAGATGTTGGATAGTGCAGAGAATTGTAATGATTTCTCCAGGAGAGAGAAATTCCTCAGGGGAGATTGAAAGAGGAAAAATTTTGTCCATGGAACATCTGAGATACTACCTAATGGAAAACAACTAAACCAGTTAAAATTTTTGTCATTTAGTTTGCTCATTTCTAATGTTCAGGCAGAAATTACTGGAGTGCCTAAGGGAAACAGAAATTGTTTTTTCTCCATGTGAATGCACTAGATTCTGACTATGCTCAAAATAACAAAATTATACACTTTAGACATTAATACAAAACTATTAGAAAATGAATGTATAACTTAGAATTTACTAGCACATACCTTTTTATGTAGCCATGGTTTGCAGATTTTTCCAGTGGTCCAGCAGAAGTCTTTCATACTACTTTCCAGTAGTCATAATATGAAGAAAATCTATTATATTAATTTTGTCTCTGAACTGATTTTACCCCAACTATTAGTAACATGGAAAAGTCTAACAGCAATATTTAAGTAAGAAAGGTACCTAAAGGCACTTTTCAAAACAATGCAGACATCTCTGTGTCTTTCTAACAAAGTCAGAACAAAATATAAATAGGAAAAAAAAGGACAGGACATTTTATTTAAATGTTGAAAAATTCAAATCTAGAGACTGAACCACCACAGCTATTACATATGGCCATGATATTGTCTTCATTTTTTGCCCCGTGAAAGTACCAGGAAAAGAGAGCTTGGCTGGACCTCAGGAAACAGACAGTGCTCCCACACCTGCCTGCTGGGTGTGATACTGGGGTGTTCATGCAGCCACAGTCAAGGGTAAGTTAGGGTAGTTAAAAGAAACACAGAAAGAACAGCAGCATTATTTTCCTAATATTTCTAGTATTGTACATGAAGCTTGAGGCAGAGTGAAGAATTTCTATCTCAGTCCAATACATCTATTTGTTAGGTATGTATCTATTTTTCTTTTCCTTAAGATCCTTGAATACTTGTGAAATACACTCTTTACAGGAAAATCAGCAAGCTTTCAATGGACTACATAGTCTGTTATTTAAGGTAAGTACCCAATTGATATTATATAACGTTTTGCATTTTATATTATGTTAGGTTTTAATCTGTTTACATATTGCCTGGTATAATAATACATATATATATATGGTATAATAATATATATATAGTATATACTTACTATATAGTACATATATATATATGATATAATAATATATATTATTCCACATAACTTTCCAGAAACTATTTCTCTTTTCCTGTATTTATTTCTTTAACAGGCTTAGAAATTTAAAATACTTTCCTAACTATGGGACTGAAGCCAGGGCTGGGTGATATTTCATCACAATAGCAGATCATGGAAAATAATGGTTGTGTCAGTGTTTGGAAATGGCATATTTGAAAGTGAAGTAATTATTTATAGGATCAGAGAGGTGCCCATATACAATGATCTCAGATCTAGAATGTAAATTAAATAAATATGAGGTGATTTTCTCAGATGTGATGCCCTGAAGTTCAGAGAGAAGAAAGCAAGCCTCTTGGCTTCACCTTGAAATACTTTAACATAAAATTGTGGGCAGCTGAGATGCCAGCTTAAAAATGTCTCCATTTTACAGGTAGTTAGGAACTTCCTTGAGCCATATACTATCCCAAAGCATGCTTTTGAAAAACTTAATGGTTTAACTGGCATAGGCTCCACAATACATTATTCTTGTATCTTCAAACACCTATATCACTTCAACAAGCTAGAGGAGACAATTAGAATAAATATTTTACTAAAAATGTTCTAAACTATATAGATGGCTCTGCACTATTCTTTCTATTTATGTCTTCATAATGAACATTAAGAATGTGCTGAGGATATTCTAACAGATGGATCGCAATAAAGTTCTGTACATAATTTACATTAGCACACTTAAATTGTCCACAGCAAAGCAGAGATTTCAGAAAATTAAAGTTTTGTGTGATTTCTTTATATAATCTTGCCATCTTGGAGGGAAACAGTCTTGCCACTTCTCATGATTTTACTTAATTTCTCATGATAATTGTTAGTTGCTGAAGATAACTGCTCTAAACCTGAGAGGTATATAAGAATCTCACTTTTCACTCATAAGGAAATTATCAGAAGGAAGAGGTAAATTTCTATCCTTATTAATCAGAAACAAACATCAAAGACTCAAAAATCAGATAACACAATTTTCTCTAACTTGAAAAATTACTTTAAATGTCCTTATTTTATTGCTAAAAAGATTTCCAAATGCTGAAAACCTAAAAAAAAAATAATGTTTACAGTAAGGATGCTAAATGTTTTAGAATATTACAGGTCTGCAGTATTACAAATAGTAGTTTCATGTCTTTAGGGAGCCTAAGTATATGCCAAACAGAGGAGACCACACAAAGTCTGTAATTATTGTCTTGTCTGGTAACTCTGATTTTTTTAACTGGCCGGTTATCATTCATTGCTGGGGAAATATCCAGCACATGAGTATTTTGTGGATCTGACTGGAAAAAATAAAACACAATGAAAACAGAAAAATAATAAATTAACTACAACCTTAATTCAAGAAACTTCTAATTGCAACAGGGACTTGCTGCAATTATCAGCCTTTTCCTTAGATGTATTAATGTCCTACAGGCAAGAAGGTTGATTCCCTGTTCGGTGAACCTCCACACAGCATATACAGTCTAAGGTTTAAGAAAGCTTTTCTCTGGATACCTAATGCATTCCCTAAGTATATACATCACTGATTTCTTCTTAAAATAGATATCTAAAATAAGTCAGATTAATTAGTCCTTAAAAGTGCATATTTCTCTCCTATGACATCACCATGACCCCAAGAGGAGTGTCTGAGGAGGAGATGTAGGTGCTTGCAGTAGGAGAGACCGTTTGTACACCAGGCAGCAGAAGCCTGCTTGCTGAAACAAGCCTATGCAGGCTACTGTATCCTATTTCTTGGCGATAATGGTGCTTCTGGTATTTGAGTTAGAGCTGTTAAAGCTGAGCTGGTCTACTCAGACTGTTTACATCATGAATTGTCTTTATCATTTCTGTAACAAAGTAGAGAAACAGCCTCAACCCGTCCGGAGTTGGTGTGTTTTTTGAGCAGGATATGGCCACTAAATTCCAAAGGAGCAAGGGATTGAGTGGTTTCTCATGCAACTCTACATCTTGGAAAATCAGGTCATTTTTAATGAGATGTCAGTATTTTCAAATAGCTGTTTCATATCAAACACCTGTTATTTCTATGTTGACCTGAGTTCTTTCAAAGCCTGCTGTCGAATAGAGCTGGAGAATAAATTTCTTGTCGTCTAAAATGGCTGTTGACATAGAATAAGAATAACTAAGGAATGTACTTTTGGCCTCTATTATATAGAGTAAATCTGTGATTCATTTTGACAATCTAAGTAATCTGTTTATGATATTATTTTTTTCCTCTATGTGTCTGATCATCTTCTCACTTGTTCTGATCAAAAGCCTAAAAGGTATGTTATTTATTTGGTTTTGGCAGTTTGGCCATCTTCTCCTAGTGGCCTGGGAAAAAAAGAATTAAAAACCTAACAGTGCAAGGAACTGACAGATGGTTACAGTTTCCTGACAAATTATTTATTTGAATTCTCAAACACTCAGCTCTTACTTATGACTTTTTTCACTTACATTTTAAGAGTCCATTTATCAATGAAGAATGATCAAATATTGACCATACCAGTACTCAAAAGCAAATGTATTCATTTGTTCACTTTACTGAAATGAATTAGTGAAAAGTGAACTGATTCAGACAAAACACCCAAACTAATGTTTCAGTCAAACATTTGAACTATTATAAAAAGTTTGTCTTCATCCTTTCTGCCTTTTTTCTAAGCCTTGGATGTAGGTCCCTACATGGTATTGCATGTCCTCATGCAGATGTCTAATTTTTTTCCTTTCAGAAAACTGATTTTTAAAAAAATATTTGAAAATATAAAGCTGGTTTTCCTTATATTTATATTTCTTATACTTAAATATGCCAAGAAGGGCCAATTTTTATCAAGAATGTGTGATATTTTCCGCAGGAAACTGTTTTAACACAAAATGATTTTTCATTTAATGAGAAATTTTGCCACTAGATTTGAGAAAATAAAAGCTGTTGAACACTGGCTGAAAAGTCTGCAAACTTTTTTTTTTTTTTTTAATATAAAAAGAATTGGCTTTTCGCACACAAAAATAAATTATAACTGTAAAAAACAGTTTGAAATTTTCTGTTCCTTCCCTTCTCTCCCACCCTGTTAAGTGGCTTCTTTTCAGCAGGCAAGTCAAGCAACCCTAACTGCCCCCCTCCTTGCCCTGGTGCTCACAATGAGTCAGTAGCTCAATCAGTAGCTAAATGTTTTGGTTGAAAATGGTAAAAGCTGAACCTTAAAGTAGCTATGGAATTTTCTTTTTTGTTGTTATTAATGCTGCAGTTTAACATAACCAAATGTCTCAGCTTCTTAGTGTGAATATTTTTTCTGCAGGTAAAACTATATCTTTGCAATTTTGTCCCTCTCAAAAGGGACAATTTGTCTGTGTAATGCAATTCACAGGTTATATATGTGTATATGTGCATGCATATATGCGTACATATATGTATGTACATTTATCTGCACTGGTCTCTTAATTTTAAATGAAATGTAGCTTACCAATAAATATCAACTTTAAAAAATCACAAAATTGAAGCATAGATTTGTCATATTTTCTTTGCATGTTTTCACTTCCAGTACAGTTAAATTTTGCTTCTTTTCTTAGACATAAATTTCAGTGTTTAATTTGTAAGCATATCTAAAACTCATTCAGACCTCAGCTTGTTTTATCTTGTTAGACAGTGATTACACATACACCAAATTTTCATGCTACACAAATGGAGTATTTACTGTCTCCCAGTGGAAACATTTGTGAGTCCAAGCTGGAAGCAATCTCTTGGGGGGGGAAGGAAAGACCTTCACTTATTCCACAATAGGCACTCTGAAATAGAAGCAACCTGGCATGTAGACAATATAACTGCAATCTATTTGATTAATGTTACTTTTACAAAACGTGTTACTTGAAGCAGGCATGTGGAAAGTTCCAAGTTTCTGATTTGCTTGTCCTAGGTTACTGTCTATCCTAGGATGTGAGCTGTGGTCCCTTTTTTCCCCAAAGCCTCCTTGAATTCTGCAGTAGCATGAAACAGATGAAAGAAATTTCAAACTGAGGGACAAAAAAGGTGTTTCTCACTCAACTCTGAACGTAGTATGTACATTCTGAGTGTGCAGGTATCTTAAAAATTAGGTCCTTCACAAGAAAATTTATGTCAGAGTGATGGCCTTAGCACTGAAAATAAAAGCTTTGTCACAGCCATTCAGAACCTATCAGCCTAGTAACAGGAATATCTTCTATTGATTCGAGTAATCGTCATTTCAGTGATACTGGACTGTAGCTGCAGAATCAATATTTAGAACATGATGAATGGGTATGAAACTAAGAAAGCACACCAATCAGCCCTGCATCTGAAGGCCTTCTCTAATGGAAAAAATAACTAAGAGATGTAAACAGAAAGGGCAAACCAGGTGACAACCTGCAAGACCACCCATCTGGGCTAGACAGCTTGTTTCAGGGTTATCTGACTGCTTCCTTTGTGACTGTTCACACAGTGACTATTGCTCTAAGTTTTGTTGACAGTCACCACAGATTAATTAGAGCAGTGTTTTTTCAAAATGTAAACATTTCCAAGTTAGAAGACATAGTTCTCAGTGAGCTTGCTAGAAAAAAACATATCCTTATAGATCACTTAACTGTTGCGTTTCTACAACAAAACCTTCCTTTGGAGTTTCCAGCAGCAGAATATGTGTGATAGATTCTGAAGTTGTGCAATTGCAGCTATGTGGTACTAGAATTCTACAGCACACTTTTAGAAAATTACTTTTAAAGCAATTTTGCAGCTTTTTTGCTGAGAATTGCAAACGATATCCAATGTCAATTAAAAAAAAAAAAAGAAAATTAACCATGTTACATGCATCCACTACAGAAGAGGAACATTACACTATAAGCAAAAATTAACACACTAAAATATTTAACTGAACATAAAAAACTTTACTAGCACTCTTTATAGTATATTGAGCTTTGAAACAGAATAATCAGAGGACTTGGATCATTAATTTTTATTGCGAGCCATAGAAAAATTCAACCATGAGTCAGACTCTTCTTCACAAGAAGTAGTACTATGCTCCATTAATAGCACTCATGATTTCAACGTCCTACTTTTTGAAGAAAAAAGTACTCAGCATGCGTCACAAGCCCTAAATAATGCAAAGAGCTCTTGCATCTCTTGCTTTTAGATATTTGTTCTCTTCCCTAATTTCATGCGCTGGTTGTTAACAAGCACCTGAGCTTTCTATTGCATATCCATCTGTTCTCAGCTAAATGTCTTGTTCCTCCATTGAAACTGTTGAATTATTACCTTTACTTTCCTCCTCTGGAGTCCAAGCAAAGTGCTAGGGGAAAGTGATTGAAAGCACCAAAAACCTATTTAATTATTAAAAAGCACAATAATAACAGACTTGGGGCAGATAATTGGTCTTGTTTTTCCAGCTTTGGGAAACTCTTTCCTGGTTTTACAGGCTCCCTGACTGTACTGTTACTGAGTGTAGAATGATGACCAATAAATTGTTTTACTGATCACTGGCTGAGGGCTAAGCTATACAATTATTCCTGCTTCTCCTGAAACAAGCGCACAAGGGAGGGATCAGTAATACACAAGGAGCCAAAGTAACGCCCTTTTCCTTTTGAGAATGATATCCATCTCCGACAGCAAATATAAAAGCAGTTGAAACAAGATTTCATGGGCCTCAGTTCCCACAGCTTTTTCTGGGCATCAGATTTGATCACCATTGTAAAACATTCTATGTGAGCAGTTCGGACATTGTAAAAAAGAAAAAAAAAAAAGATGAAAAAAAGAAAAAAAAAAATCAAACCCTTTAGCTCTGTGCAACTTAGAAAGTAGAGTGAATCAGTTTTGCGGAAGGCATTTTGATGTGAACCAGACAACTTTTAAATCAGTTTTCCACTAAGCAAAGAAAGGATCCTATTCCTTTTTGATGAGTTATTGTGTAATTCTTTTACCCTGATCTACCTATTGTGTCTCCATTTTTTCAATTAGGGGAAAAGAATAGCGGATGCTATTTGAAAATGGTTTAAAATCCTAAGTCATTATAGAGTTACGGGAAGAATATAGCTGTTATATTATAAATTAGTTTCTGGGACTATAACACTGAAACAATTGAAATAACCATGTAAAATAGTTTTCAAATCTAATATTTGTTTATTTTTTTCCCTCAATAGAAATAATGCTCTCCCACAACAATTTTGGAAGGGGAAAAACATTGGAGATTCTTCATTAATCTGTGAATTGTTCTTTCTTTCCAGAATACATAACCCTGAAGTTTAAGCCCACAGAGTCCATATATGCTTTTATTCCTGGGTCAAACACACAGATCATTTTTTAATATTAGCAACATGTATGCATAATGGATGGCTACCAGATAGTCAAGACTCTTGTTTTTCTCATGTCACTGACAGATGTTTGCATAAAAATTAAATTAGGTTAACCTCACCACATTAAAACAAAAAAAGTTTCAGTTTATAAGATATCAGAAGTCATATGCATTTCAGAGTACATTCTTGCATGCATTGAACAGAAGGGTATGGAGATGTATCTAATGATCACACATAACTGAGAATGTTCTTTGGTGCTGAATTGCATGCATTTAATATGTCTGAAAAAGGGGAATGTTCTGCAAAAGAAGGGGGAGAGCATAGAGGCGTTTACATGACAGGCACAGGCAATTTTACTGCTGAACAAAGAACTTATAGGTACTCCAGACATAGGGGCTCAGCTTGAATAGCTCAGTCAGGTTTGATTCTTTGCTGTCTTATGTAGGGGTTGCTATCATGGTGATACCAACAGTCATCCACCAATAACTACATACTTTTTACATCAAGACCATCTTTCAGCTTGGATAAGATTTGGACTTACTGCAACAGTAAACAAGAGGTTAAATATAAAATCTTTCCAGTCCTTAAATTAGTACTGTTTCACTTCACAGCTGCTCAAGCATCAGAGAATTCTCTCTAAAGCTGCCACTGTTATTCTGTTCTGCTGACCCATAAGTAGCTGAAATTTGGGCTTACTCCAGTATGTGATTTAGGGGTTACCCTCTCACTCACAGAGCTAGCATGTGGTCTTTTTTTGCTGTAGAACTCCCTTAGCAACCCACACTTCTCATTTTGCCAGGTTTTCTCTTGTGGACTGTGAGGGCTTGAAAACACATGACATCCAAAAACTTGGAGGTCAGAGCCAGCAAACTGTAGCTTATTGTTGGGAATTGTTGGGGGTTTTGTGGTTTTTTTGTTGTTGTTGTTGTTTTTTTTTTTGTTGTTGTTGTTTTGTTTTGTTTTGTTTTGTTTTTCTGAAACTCCATAAGGAAACAAGTTTGCTTTTTAAATTCCACAAGTTTTGTGGAGTTTTGTAGGGAGAAGCGCAATGTGTCAATATTTGGAAAAATATAAATATTTCTTTTCTTTTTCTCTTTATGCAAGCCAAGTGTTATTATCTCACAAGTTCTTTTGGGAAATATTTTGAAAGAAAAGGAACATTTTGCTTCTTTGATCATTTTGTAAGGTACTATCATTATATGATTCCACCAGAAAATTTAAATTATGTCCTTAACTAAAATATTTAATTAATATTCGGGCTAACTCTAGGCAGATATCTTACAAGACCTTGAGTGTCATACACATATCCTTGTTAAGATATCCTTCAAGTGTAGTGAACCAACACTATAGTTGCCATGGAAAGAACTGGATGACTAGGCTATTCTTAATGCTTGGCAGAGTCTGATTTTACATACTTGACTGCATGCATAAATCTACATGACAAGGTATTTTCATATGCCCTATTTTATTAGATACCTATGTATTTCCAAGTTCTCTTGAAACTTCATCAAAAGAGTGACAGAAATATTCATTGAGAAGTGACCAACAGTCATCAGGATGACAATAGCCAAGGTGACCTATTTGCAAAAGCTTGACTTTTATTAAAAAACAACCTCTGACATAAAAGTCTGTTTCTATACTCTATTGGCCAACTAACTTCTTAGAGTGCACTGAAGGTTTTATTGGCCCATTCCCCTGCCTAGGCATAAGGTAGGGAAAAAAAAACGTGTGTCCTCTGACTGGTACGGAGCTGGGATGCAGCTGGGCACACAGTCCGGTGTAGGAACTGGGAACTGCTCTAGCATCTGATGATATTAGGCAGAACATAATCATGTCTTCTCTGTATTTTTTACTGTTTAAAGAAATATAAGAATAGTTTTCAGTCTGCTACTATTTTGACATTATCAAGACCAAAATTTTTCTGTGAATTTATCACACTCCTGTATAATGGCAAAACATTTTTTCTCTAGTAGCTGACATTCAGTGAAATGATACATCCATTCATCTCTAAATTGCTGGTCCCCATGCAAGAACCATAGCACCCAGCATCTGCAAAAGTGATCATACTTAGAGATGTTATAAAACATAATACTAGCAATATGGTCAAGAGGTTATTTAAGTCTTCCTTGTTATTCGGAGCTCTATTATTGTCTTTTGTAAGCAGTTCATAATAAGAAAACCTGGTTTTCTGAAAGCCATCAAATGCTGACTTTTTTACCTGTTCTATAGATACTAGGACATAAAAAACAATAAAAGCTTCCTCCGAATATACATTAAATCATTCATATTAAATCCTGGCACAACTGAAGTCAGTAGCAAAATTCCTGCTGACTTCTGTGTTCATAGTTCATATACAACTTTCATTTTTAAATATTTCTCAGTCTTCTATGTATTTAACCTTACAGACTCCTGGTGAGGTAGAGAACAGCTGTAATTTTACAGATGGCAAAGTAAGTCATGAAGGCTAGCATTCATTTAACTGGTTCCACCTATTGAAAGGTAGGCATTTAGTCTAAATTGATCACTTATGCTTCTCTAGTCAACAGAAACAGATTTTTCCTTCTAGGGGAAATCCTAAATAAGATAAATACATAAGAAAGAAAGAAAAAAAAAGAGATATAGAAAGAAAAAAGAAAAATAAAAAACCCCAAACTGATCCACAAACAAAAAGAGTAAGTCTAGTTTAGGTAGGTAGAATCTTCTGAAGGAAATGCCTCCGGCATAGCACAGCTATCCTGGGATGAGGTCACTCTCCCTCTGGAGTTGCCTATTCATTTCCACTGATAATAAGATCCTTATTCCTTCTATGGAGGCTTGGATTTTATATTCATGATAAAGTTCATGATAATGTTCAGCTAGAGTTCAGAGTTCTGATTTGTCTCCTGGGGCTGGACATGCAAGCTGTCAGTTTCTAAAAGCACCATGTAACAACTTCTATACATTATCTCCCTGTCCAGAGAACTCAGGGAGGAATCAGAAAACCTGGATTCAAAGCTCATCTTCTCATAAAAAATATTAATTTCAAATCCATACCTCTTGTTCCCCCAGGGGAGAACTATATGTGAGCTGTTTCAGGTGAAAATGTTTACTTTGTTCCACTTCTTGGAAAAAGACTCATGATCCAGTGAACAAGAGTGATTAAGACAGGCATTGGGTAAAGTGGAGACCTGGACTTTAGTTCCTGTTCCCTGTCTTATAGATAGTTCAGTTCCAGAAGCAGAAATCAGAAATAGAGTTTCCCTGTCTCACATATTGGCTTGCTAGATATTCTCTCCAATACTGTTCCAAATCTAAGGTACTGTTAAATTTTCTGGGGTGGACTACAGCTCTCGGAGACACAAAATAAAGAACTATATAACTTAGAAAACAACCAGAAATATAGAAAATGTCATTTGCTTCCTTAAAAAAAGTGTTTTCATAAGGAAATCATTTGCTGAATTTCTCTCCTTTGCCCATAAACAATTCCAAAAGTGTAAACATTTATAATTTTATATAGTATAATAAAATACATACTCCAACATAGACAAGAGCAACTGATTCTTCCTGAATTACATGTGCTTACTAACCAGTGGCTGCAGGCAGATGGGTTCACCACATCAACAAACGAGTGAAAATTGGCCCCAAGCTTTATTTTCCAAGGTGATTGATAACTACAAACACCTGTATTTAAATCAATAGACATCTTAAGACTTATATGAAGTAATGAAGAGGCAACAAAGCTTACCCTTGCTGCTGAACTACTTGAAAATTTAATTCTGTTTGTGTGACATTTTAATCACAAGACTAGGGTGAACCTGGTCAGACAAGGAAGAGAGTCACCTTTTGTCAGTTTTTTCAATCTGTGAGGGTTGCACACCAGAATTATGGGTTTCTTTTCACCTGTACAGGTATGGTAGCTTCTTAGTATTATATTTAACTTGAAAAATAAGAAAGAAAAAACTGAACGATTACACATAACAGGTTAAGTAGTCTTCACTGAAAGTCTATGGTGGCCAAGTACTGTTCATATGTTTATAGCTGTGAATTCAGAGACATTCGTCAATGGGGGCATGTAACATTTAGACTATTCATACAAATCCTAGCATGAGTGTTCTATTACTCATGTCATATCTTTTAATAAGCTATAGATGATAGTTCTATCTTCTCTTTTTCTACCTATCATGCATAAATGTCAAATATACAAAAGATAGTGTAATTTTTATTTTTTTTTTTTAATATGAAAATATGGGCAGTAAGATGACTTTGTTGTCCTTCTGTTATTTAATAGCAGGAAAAAACTAGCAATTAAACAACCTCATTAACATAAATGTATCTAACTTTTTTTTACAAGAGAGTTATGGAATGATGAAGCTTCTTTCAGTACAATTTAGTACTGAAACAGCTTTAGGAATGTAAAGCATATCCAATTCAATAATTGGAAAGCCTATGTGTTATTGTGATCCATAATTATGAATGCAATGAGCTTTAAATTAAGAAAAATATATTTTATTTCTAAGGTAAATACATGAACACCATAATACAAAGACCAGACACTATGATACAGTACAAACACTAAGGTTATTTGTCATTGGATTAATTTTTCTAGGATTGTGGTAAAGTTACCAAAACTTAAATATAAGGTATGATGAGCAAAATCTGTGCTTGGGTTGGACATGGTGAGCTTTGCAGGGGATTTGGTATGTGAAATGAAGTAACTTGTGCCACATCAAGAATAGAAACACATGAACATAACTCCTTTTTCTGCTCATAGATACAGGAGCCACTGTACATCCATCCTTGCTTGACTTCTCTAAGATGATGACGCTACCATCACTGTTTTGTGTAAATAGGGCAGATACTTTCTATGCTTTTTTTTTTTTTTAATTATTTCTTGCTTTTTCTATTTGAATATCTTAATATGAAGAAGTGGGCAGGGATTTTGCCAAAGTCATTTCCCCACAAACCTTTTAGTAGACACTAGAGTAGTAACTAAAAATTCCATTGCCTGTCACTACTGATTTGGTTTAGATTTGAATTAATCACCCTTTGTATAATTCATTAAGTACATTGGAATAGTAAGTTAATTTAATGCTTTCCTTTCCTGATTAGGATATTTTGTCAATCCCTCCTTCATTTAGGCTTACATTGTCAGGTATTCCAGTCACTGACATTTAAACATGACTAATTTAAACTTAGAGGTGTAATCAGTGATTTTTCACAAGCAATCACCCCAGTAGATTAAAGAGGCTGACTCTCTTTTGGGAAATCATTTTCTTCTCCAGCATTTTCTGGGAAGCAATCTGATTTGAGAATAAGCAATATTTTGAATAATACCCGGTAGTCTTGGCCTCTAGTATTTAACTGGAGTGTTATAAAAACAGGTGCTAATGTCAAGCACATTATGTACTCACTCCCCAGCAGTTGTTAAGGTGATAGATAGTGTGACAGAAAGCACCTCTTGGCAGATGAAATTTCCTGAAATGTCCTTGTATTCCACACCAGCTGCGTAAAAGCGGGGTCAACAGCCATGCCCTGTGGGCTGAGATGTGTGATTCAGTTATGAAATTTCTCGGTTACAAAGCTCGGAGGCCAAAGCAGGAATGAGAGAGAGCAGGTGAAATCCTGGCCTTGGCGGAGTCCAGGGGAACGCTGCTAATAGCTTTAGGAAAGACCAGGATTTCATTCAGTGTGTTTTAGTAATTAAGCCAGATAAGGGATTCCCAAAAAGACGGAAGCTAAATGAACTGTTTTGTTGGTTACAGGGCAGTAGCATTTCCACTGATAATCATTCAAAAACTCACTGCTGGAAAATTTATGTTTGCCTTTCTTCATAAGTGTTTATCTTCTAAACCAACACAACATCTATTAAACTGTGATTTTATTAAAAATTAAATCCTGATTTCACCCACAAGACAATAACGACTTCAAAATTTCTGCATGTTCCAATTTTAGCATTAGGCTTTCTGAGTAAGGGTAGGTAAGGAAGGAACCGTGCTGAGTGGGAAACACACAGCAGCTTATGAGCGAAATTGCTGGAACATTTGCATGGAGCAAACAAGCACTAGGATTGCAAGGTTGGTGCCAGGCTGCCTCTTGTTCCAGATGAAGGGTGAGACGAGGTCACTTCTCTGTCTCCAGGCTGTTGTCCCTGATGCAGGCTGCACTGCACGCAGGAAGCACAGATCCCTGCTCTCAGCCACTGACTTCTCAGTGATATGCAGGGGTGGTGAGATCAGAGTCCAGCTTTCTCCAGCTTCAAACATGAACACAGACTTGTCTCACCAGTTACACCATTATAAACCATGATTGGAGCACATGGCTTGCATTTTTGTGAAACACAATCCACTGGTGGAGCTTGTTCAGCAGTGCAGCTTTTCTGCCTCTACTCTCCAGCCTTTGACCAATACTTGTCTCTAAAGAAAGGAATATGGAGAGAAGCATTCCTCATGTTCATAATATCAATTCAACTTATCAAATATATAAAAAGAACCCTAATGCTATTTCAGGGGACACCTATGTTAAGCAAACAAATAAATAAAAGGGAAGCAGACAGGTTCTTTCCAATGCATGGCTCCCAAGGAGATATTTCTTAACTGTCTGTTAGCAAGAATATTCATTCAATATCTGAGCAATGGATGGATTTTTTGAAGTATCTGAGGAAGGAGAGGTAGTACAGAGGAATTAAAAGCTAGAAGGTATTGCTTTACAGGACTGTTTGATTTCTAGATTATTCAGGACACCAAAGCTATCTCCCCTGAGTTTAGATAAGAGAACTCATTTGAACATTTACAGAGTTCATATTTACTGAGCGGGAAGCTACAGTATAGTACTGCTCCATGAAAGAACAGAGATTCAAGATTAGTGTTCACAACCTTGACCCTGTGATTTGCACATATGTGTCATGAGAAGCTCTTCCATTACATGATCACATAACAAATTCACACCCTTATTCCCTTTAAATAATTCGCAACTGTCTGAACCTGAGAGTTTCTCACTATTCAGCCAAGTCCCATGCCAGCCGACCACAAGTGTGCACCATATGAGCAGCTGAGGCTATTGCAGCCCCACTGGCTCTACCACCAGGATATGCTTGCCATTGCCAGGTAGCACATGTCCTGCTTATGTACTTAGATGCCTTGTTTGTAAGATGTTTGGGCAGGTGGTGGAGTTATGGCTTGTGAAGCAGATGTGCATCTACGACTAACAGATCATAAAATGGAGGGGTTAATAAATGGATAAGAGGTCTCACGCTTGCAATATCAATGGTGAGGTGGGCTCAACGGGAGTCCAATGTGTAACTATTGTTTAAAGGATATTAAGTGATTTGTGAGGCTTATTAAAAAGTAATAACTATGTGTCAGTCTTTCTCTGCAGTTCTGTGTCACCTTTCCTATCGTCTTTCTCCACACTACCCATGTATTTACAAAAGACTAATTTAAATTTAAACTATTTACAAAATAATTTTGTTAATACTGTGGTCAATTCTAATATCTCTTTCCCATAGTTTTCTAAAGCATAAAGCAGTTTAGTTTGTATATTTACTTCTGAATAATCTAGTAGGAAACTTGAATGGCCACTGTAACAATTTTGGTGTGCTGTCTCTTTTTCTTTCTTTTCCTTCTTTTTTCTTTATTTCAGAAATTAAGATCAAGTAGCACATACTGCACCGTCATTAGAATTCAATAAATACCTTAATAAATAGGTAAAAACAAAGTATTTGATAAACTGAAATAGCTCAGGAAAGTAAATGAGTTAAAATCCCACTTCATTACACTAAACCTGAATTTCAAAAATCCTTTTCTCAAACTCAATTAAGGTCAATCAGTGCTTAATAGAGAGATAACAGCAATAATAGTAGAAATAGCAATTAATAACAGCAGCAAATTAGAAAGGGAGAAAACTGTGATTGCAATGTGGGACCAATAGAAGTAAACAGTGCACTATTTAATGAAGCAGATTAAGGGTCAGATTTTCAAGTGGTGTAAGCTGTCAGGCTTTCATGAATTTTGGCTCCAACATTTCATTAGCTCTGCTTTTGTCTTTGGTTCACAACTAGATCTACAGTAAATTTCATATTAATTCTTCTCTGCCTCTGTTCCCTGTTTATTTCTAGCTGCTGAAGCACAGCTAGTTCAGACAGAAGCTGTATATACTTAAAGCTTTACAGTGCGCATAGAATTTTGGAAAAGTAAACAGCCATAACAGTGTTTTATAATTTTTATAAGAGTCAACACTACCGTTAAAAATCAAATGTCTTCTCCAGCAATGATTGACCTTTCTGTTTGTTTTCTTTTTTATTTTTTTAATTTATTTTTTAATAAACTTGCTCTATGATAGAGTACAGACATATCATCTAAAGGTATATTACAGGCAGAATATTGTTAAAAATACTTAAGTTGCAGTTCTGTGCACTCAGCCTCAAGCTGGGTAGGCTAGTAAGAATTTATAGAACCGAGACTTAGACAGTAAAGGGAGTAGATCTGATCTCCCTTTAGCTTTTTAATTTAAAGATCCCACTGTATGAATTTAGAAACATAGGGTAACAATAGACTTTTAATTGAATTAAATTAAAATGCATATTTAAATGTCTGAGACTTAAACCAGGAACTTTCTTTTAGCTGAGTCAGCGGATACAGCAATAAACTATTCTTAACTGGAAATCAGTCTCTGAAGATCTTATGGAACCATTAATCCACATCTACTAATTCACCAGACTGAAGAACATAATTCAGTAACTTTCCAACTAACTCAGCTGTCCCCAGAAACTTGTGAGCTATTTGACAGTCTTCTTTCATGGAGAAAAAATTAAAAAAAAAAAAAAGAAGAAAAAATAGTAAAAAATATGGAGATTTTTAACTACAAAATCTGATTTCAAAGCTGGCCACAATATTTAGGCTCTCTGCATTTCTCTCCCAGATTGTATTTAATTGAATATAGCTGACATGTTTGGAGTATCAAGTGTACACTGAACAGAATTTAATATCTAATTACAGAAAGTAACTGAAAGCCAGAGCAAAGATGACACCAGTTGACAGTCATTCCAGCTCCTTGGCTTTGACACAACATTTTTCATTGCTCAAGTTCTAAATATCAGTCCAGAAAACCTGATGCTTCCCCTTTGGACTGTGTAGTAAATGAGTCTTGTCCTCCAACACATGTGCTTATGCAATGTTTTGCAATTAAATTGTGTGAGTAATGGAGTGTAAAAGAGTATTTCAAACATAAATCAAACATGTGCCCTCTGGATCATGTGAGAATTTGCCCAGACTTGAATGATCAGGAACACCTCTTGGCAAGCAATCTGCATTTTCAAGATAAGACTTACTGCAAATGGCAGGACTGTGTGCCATGGAGAGTATCATTTAACTTCACGTGGGAATACTCTAGCATGTAACACATCATCTGTAACTTATTCCCCCTCAAGAAAATGCACGGCAATTTTAAAAGGCTTGTTCTAAATTACTGTTAGAATGTAAAGATAAACTCTGAGTCAGTGAAATATGGAGACATTCAGACCATGTTTTTCAATTTTGACACTTTGCTATTAGGAAAGGACACGAGAGATTATGGCCAAACCTGTTTGTTTTGCTTTCAGCAGAAGTTGTGTTAGCCGTGTGCTGATTGCTCCTGAAAATCTTGCCTCCTTTAACATGCATCTTTGTGGTACTTTGTGCTGTAAGGGCAAAGTTCTCCCATTTGTGTAATTCCTTTTCATTGCAGTGGGACCACATACACCCTATACATGTTGATTAAAACCTAGCTGTAGGGCTTGAGGGCAGATTTCCCATCTTTTCATACTTTCCTCATTCCTAGTGATGTCATAGGGGGTTGTACTAGAGTGAAGAAAATGATTACACTATACAGAATGGACATCTTTAAAATAACTAAATTTTCACATGCCATTTGAAGAGCAATAGTCCAGGAAAAAATCCTCTGCAATTAGCTGTAAGGCTCTATGTTATGCCATAGTTCCTTTTTAAGTGGAATTTGAACGAACATTTCAAACAAGTCAGATAAATGCAGAATAGTTTTCGTTTCAAATCACACTGGATTTCAGCAACGTTACTACTTTATGAAACAGCTAAGCAAAGAGAGTCAGGTCCTACTTATGTTGCTGGAAGTCACTATTCAGTTTCAAGTGATCTGTATTTTAATAAGAGCATCCATGACAATAACAATATGAATTTAAACTTTTCCCTGTAGTTTGAAAGTCCAAGACAGTAATGATCAGTCTCAGAAGAGATATGCATTTTTCTTTTTTCCCAAAGGAACAGTTTTCCAACAAAAACATTGACTAGATGAACTTGAAAACTTCAGACAAACATGACATTTTTATCAACAGGATAAATCATCAGAATGCTTGTTTTATCTTGGTAAATAATATTTAAAATATGATCTACCTTAAAAGATTTTAAAAAGACCAAATCAGAAATTTTTCAGAATATTTTGTTTGACATAAGCTTTTAAAGTGTTTGATATTTTGTAACAATTCAGACGGAAAACAAATGTCAAAATGTCAGAATTTCCCATGAGTTGGAAAACTCTTTGAGAGCCCACTCTTAGGACAAGTATTACAGTAAATTGTAACAGTGAAAACTGATGTGTGGTTTAGAAATACATTCTTCTAGATGAACTAATGAGCGGTTTTCAAAAGCTATGTTAGGACCTGAGAACCACTTACTAATAGAATTGAATGGAAATAGATTGCAATCATCATTCCACTACTTTGAAAATCATAGCCATAAATAACAAAGGAAGGAAGACCTTTGATCAGGTTGCACCCTTAACTACAATAGACTGCTGAAATTTTGGCCCTAAAATCATGAGAATAAGTTAACACTGTATGTCCTGATTCCACCCAATAAGTTGAACATCTTCAGTGACCTTTAACCTTTATTCTTCTTTTAAGTAGCGGAAACATGCATAAATAAACTTCACGGTGTCACAGTATTAGTCAAAAAAAAACCTTAATTCAGAGTTTCAGCTTGAAATACTTGGAAATTAATCTTGGCATTGGTACTCAGAAAAAAAGATGTTTTAGAGTAGCTGTAACTTTTTACAAATATAATTGAAAAGACTAGTAAAAATTTAGCTTATAAGGTTTTTTCCTCCATGCTTTTGCTTCTCCTTTTGGTTATATTTTTGTTTGTTTTGCATTTATTGTTTGTCTGCTTGTATTTTTATTTTGGTTACTTTTGATTTTTTTTTTTTTTTAAGAAAAACAGTATAAGAAGTTTACTTAAAACTTCCTTGATGTATCTGGTAGTCAGATGTAGCAGCATTTAGAAATATACATTTTCTGGATCTTGAAAATTAAAGTTAGAACATGAATTCAATCCATAAGCTTCAGGGTATAAATTGATCACCAGATGGAATAAGAAGGAAATATTCCCTGTGGCATAGTATCACAGGCACTAAGTGGGTTTAGCACCTTCCTCTGAAGTTAATCCAGAGTTGGGACAAGATGCTTGATAAAATGGATTACTGATGTATTCTGTCAAAGCATTTCCTCTGCTTTTATATTCCTCTCTTAACCTGATGAGTCATTTCATGCTACAGGTTCCAGCAGTCCCAACTTGGGTGTCTCACATACACAACACATCAAGCCACGAAAAAGAATCAGGAGACTTCCTTGTTCAGTTCATGGCAAAAGGGAAACTGTTATTTTATTCGTTAATTTTGGACCTTTATTTAAAAAACACCTAAACTCTCCAGTTACTGTCAACGGAAGCAGCAGATCTTCAAGTCTTTCTGAAAATTCATCCTTTGGTTTACAGCATGTGCTAAATCTGGCTTAAGGTGGTGGTGGTGGGCAAGATAAAGCAAAAATATAGGAAAAAGTTAAAAAAAAATAGAAATAGTAAACTTTCAAATATTCAAGGATGAGCTCCAAATGGGTATCATATGGACATCTAAGAAATCAGAAAAGAGTTTTTCTCAAGGATATAAAAATGTAGATCCCAAATTAAAATTGTTAAAAAGTACGAGGACAAGGTTGATGGCATAGCCAATGCTACCTTCAGCAGTCTCACTCTGAATTTAACTTTCCAGTGTTGTCTCTATATTCTCATTTTCTCCCCTCTTAATCTCCTGGTATTCAGTGCACTAGATATTGAGCTACCCTGAGCACATATTTTGTTCCTATTGTATTTAAAATGTGTTTTTTATATTTCTTCCAATGGTATTAGAGGTTGGAGCAGCAATGAATTTGAGACTTTCTCCAAGAGTTGGCAAAACTTTCAACTTCTGAAATCTCCAGCTGATTACACAGGTTGCATATACACAATACACATTAACTTGTGTTGTAAGGCTACAGAAGGGAATCAGGGGAACTCTGAAAATATAAACAGCATAAGGAAAGATTTCTTACTCTGGCTTCAAAAGTTTATCCTATCCTGTAGGAGCAGTATACTCCAATGTTACTCAACTCCCTCCCCTCTCTCCTAAGCACTCTGTGAAATGAGGGATAACTTCATAAGTAAAACATAGGCAAAGTTTCATTATTTTAACAACAGTGTATCAGTATCAGACTTGATGCTCAATACTCTAACCAGTTTTAATCTAGGCTGGATCTGCTTTTTCATTACCCCTAACCCTCAAGCAATGACATATCCCTTTGATTGTTTTCTTTGATTAAAAAGTGATCATGAAGTCTGGTATCAGATACAGGTAAATTATACTGCATGAACTGAGATCATTGCCACCCTTCTGTTCTATTTCTCCCAGTAGTCTCAACAATCAAATACATTAGGATCTGCCAAGGAATGTGTGATAGAAGTTTTTTGAATTAAGTAGATGTAGCAAGCTCTCATCTTTTGCATCTATGAAGGGAATGTGGATACTTGGAGGACTTACAAGAGGTGACTATTTGATCAGATTGTCAAGTTGATGGCAGATTTTGGGGTTATTCAGGAAATTCCATCTTAAGCATGGAGCGGCAAGTCCAGGGACTTCATCTAAGCTTCTGATTGACTTGGCACTAGTGTGCCCACTGATAAGCAGGACAGCACAAATAGACACCTTCTTGTGCTGGGGGATAGCAATTCAGACAGTTGATAGTGCTCTGCAGCTGAGCATCCTCAACAACAGGAGGCATCAGGAGTCACATTTTCAATTCTGTGCTGGAACAATAACTAAGACATTGATTCTGCTCTGAGTCTAGTGCTTGAGTGATTTTGCACTTGCTGTTCACTAACACGTCAAGTTTTCAGTGAACTAGGGCATTGTATTATATTTCATTGCAAATTATAAAGATTATGTCCTTTTAATACAAATCTTATTAGCAGAGCAGAAGAAGAGTTGGAAAGAAGAGAAGTCTACCCATCTATTTTCTATGGACTTGTTCAAGTGAAGAAATGATTGTGGGAAAGATTTTGCAGGCAAGACAGTTCTCCCAGTATTTCTATAGAGACCTTGTATTCCCATTCACATCATGCTTTGCTCTGAATCCCTAAACACAACAAATAATCATGCTTTAGTAAGCACCAACTTGGCATATTTGAAGAATCCTTCTGTGACGGCATTAAATCCTAACCTTTGACTTTTCCTGTCTGATGCCAAAATTATTATTTCTGCTGATTCTCAATTTGACATCAGGGAGCAATTGGTTAATCCTCTGATTCTTCACCTTGTTATCTGCCATTCTTATATACGTCTGTCACGTTTATGTACTTCAGATTTATAAAGACAGAATTAATATTCTAATAACTGTAGAAAAAGATGCCTCAATTTCAACTGCTGTTAGCTCACCCACAATGTTAAAAAAAAAAAAAAAAAAAAAAACACAATAATGCTTGTTATTTTTCTTGCTTTTTTTCCCCCACATTTGCCTGCAGAATCTCTGATGAATGACAGACAGACAACTCAGTTCACAGAAGCCAAAGACGTAGTCAAAGATAAATTTGAACCCTGTAGATCTCAGGTCACCTCTGTAGAACAAACTCGGTCAATGATGCTTCTGCTATTGCTGATCACATCTAGATTCATATAGAAAAAAAAATAAACAAAGGATTTTTTGCATTAAAGCATGTTGCAGATTTGTGTTGTCTTAGGTAATGAAAAAAATGAGCTTACATTAAAAACTGAAACATTAGAAAAATAAAAGCATTGCTTTCAAAGGAAAACTTTAATTTTTCAAGTCAATAAGACATTTGATTTCAGATATATATATTATATGAGTTATGAATATGTCAGGTGTACCTTGGAAGTGAAGCATTCTTTTTGAATTAATTACTTATATTTTGAAGAAAACATAATATTTTTTCAATCTTCAGTACCAAAAATGCTGACAAACTTTCTTCTAAAATAAACTTAAAAAACCAAACCAAACCAAACCAAAACAAAACAATCCACACTCAAAAACTCAGAGCTTCCTACAAGAGGAAAAAGAAATGTCTTGTAAATGTAAAATTTAAAATTTTCCATGTTAGACTTACCATTACTAGCAGCATGAGTAACATGACAAAAAACAAGTAATTTTGGTTGCTAATAGAAATGCAACTCAGTAGGAACATGTGGTTCCTATGTGGGCAGAATTCTGCTCTAGCCCACTTCTGATGAAAGAGGTGACCCAGATGGAGGACTCTGGCCCCCACAGTGGAGTAAATTCAGCTGTCACAGTCATGCTACTGGACCTAATAAGCTTGTGCCATCCTGATGTACCACTTGGGTCAGCATGGATCTCCACTAGCTCTGGCAACCCTATTACATGCTCCAGTGATGGGTGTTCCATGCTCCAGTGATCTCACACACCAATGAGATTTCCATGAAAAGCTGATGTTAGGAATGTTTTGGCACTTGTATGTAGTGGAAGCTAATAAGCTGAAGAACTCCAACACACATCAAAGTCAAGACACTAATACCTAGCATCAGCAATAACAATGGCAATGTTCTGGTTGATTTCCATTTGAGGTGCTGAGTTCTAAGGCAGATCCATTGTGACAATTTCCTAACATATTCATTCAGAGAGGCATAGCTTGTCAGGAATGTGATGTTTTAATTCAAACTGTTCAATCAAATTACATTAGATGTCATTTGTTATTTAGTCAGAGCACTGAAGTTGTTTCTATCATTGGTGATTTCCTCCAAGTGCAGGTCACATCGTTAACTGAAATCAGTGCAGAAGCTCCATTTTATTTGACATTAGCACTTTGTCTTCTTCAAAACATTGATTAATTCCTTTGGTGTTTTCTTCAGTATTACAGCTGCTTCCAGAACCTGCCTTGATCTAGCCAATCTTTCAGGTAGGCATACATTTTATTCTAAATTCATATACGGTTACTGTGGCTAATCCTATGGTCCACAAGAGAAAACATTTCCCTACCAAATCAGCATATTTTTGATTTTCATTCATGCTCACACTAACAGAAATAAGTAGAATACATTGTTTTTAATATTCCATTCAACCTGTCCTCCTTAGGGCTGCCCCGGCACCAGATTCCCACTGTCAGCAGCCAGAACATCTCGACTGTGCCACTTGACTGGTTGGAGACCAAATCCCTTCTCTTAGAACTACATGCTGATGCTGGTTTCACTCTTTCTCTGGTCCATCCTTTATTCTCTTATCTTCTTCAACTACCTGCTGCCACTGACTCTCCATCTACGTTGTCCTTTATCATTTGGTTTAGCCATTTGTGGGTTTTTCCCCCACCATCCCTGCATTCTCTGGCACGCAAACTGTGAATTTTCTTTCCAAAGTACAAATTCAGCACTTTACAAATTCTACTTGCACAGTAGCTTCTGGCTTAAGTCTGTTCCCACTGAGGTCAGCTGGCAGCTCGCCACAGACTTCAGTGGGAAGAGTATCAAACTGTTTTTTTAAGTGCAAATTCAGTCCCAAATCTGCATTTTGAAGTATGACATTATGTCTCAGACTCTCTCAGTTTGATCTGTTGATATTTTAGCCAGTTTAACATTTTGTTCTTGTTCTTGGCATGTTGCTCTGAAGCTCGACACTCCCCTATATTTTGTTACCATCATAATTGTATTCTCCATGGGTTCTTACAGTGCTCTCATCACTGTTGTATCTGAGGCCCTTCCAATTATTCATTAAGTGCCTAACATCATGTAATTCATTCCTGGTCTCCCAGGAGGAACTCAGTGGAGAGTTTTGTCATGGCTTCCTCCACCACATCAAACACAAGTTATCTCCTGTCCTGTCCATCAACTAAAAATTAGAGCTGGTAAGAATATTCTGTCTCAAAAGTCCTTCTCCAGCCATAATGAATGTTTACAAGGTCAAGGCATTGCACTGTTCCCTATGTAATGGTATGTTTTTACTCTAGGATGTATCCAGATACAGATGTCTGGGCTGCCTAACTCTGCAGGAGGGCATCTACTTTCCAGATGTGGATCCTCATTCAGATCATACCTACATTCACACTGGCATTATGTGCCATAGTCATGATTATTTCATAAATGTAGTTTGAGGAGTGTAACATAAAACACTTAGACAGATGTCCTGCAGGTATGGCTTGCCACACACTGTCAGGCAATATCTTTGTTCTCTCAAGTCCATCCACAGAAGTTTCTTGGGAGTGACTTGCTCATACAATCTCTTAGGTTGAATAATGTCCAAAGACTGGGAAGTGAAAGAAAGAAGTGAGAAATATCATGGCTTAGAACAGCAAGAGATATAAAAATTAGAGTACTAGTTAAATTAAGGACAAATTGTAGCAAACTACACTAGTATGTTCTTATCTATTAGGAAAATATTAATTCACTATAAAAGTACCTTAGATTCACTGAATACCCCAAAACACAATTGATTCCTATGGAGTAGGAAATATTCAGGATTAGGGCTACATGGGGAATTAGAATTGCCTGTCATGATACCATTCACAACTTTTTATTCTTCATTAGAAAAGAAAACAAAGCTTGACAAAAGCTGCAGAACTTTAAATTGTATTGAAATAACACTCAGAAATGAAATCTTCAGAAACTTGTCTCAGGAGATTATTTCAAGCATTAGTCTGAATTGAGTGTTCATATAGAGCATTAACATGGGTTATGAAAAATTCAGATTTCCAAATCATCTTTCTAGCTTTGAAGATATGCAAAATCAGTCTTTCACAAGTGGATTAAACCTAGGTCTCATCCCTGCTCAGTGTCATTATGCATTAATGCATAAGACCACTATGCACGCAAAAAAGGAGGGTTAAACAGCCTCTTCTTTCTTTTCTCTTTCCATCCAAAATCACATTTTATGAAACTAAAACTGAAATAGTTTGAAACTAAATATCAGGGGTTTTCTATTATAATGAAGTATCATATTTTAACAACAAAAAACTAATCAAAAGTGTTACTTTTTGGGGAAAATTGATAAGGACATAACAATTGTTTTTTTGGTTTGTTGTTTTGTTGTTTTTTTTTTTTTTGTTTGTTTGTTTTTTTGTTTTGTTTAACACCATGTAAAAAGTGAAAATATGTGGAAGTAAAAAGTATTATTTCCAAACAATTAATCATTTAATACGTGAATCATGGCTTTGGCAAATAAAATACATTTTGGATGATTCGGTTTGTGCAAGGGAACAGCAGACGATGTATGATACCACTTATCCTGCTGGCCCTTGGAGGTGTCATGTTCATCTAAAAGCAGACTGGTAACAGTGCTAATGTAAAATATTTTGATCCCAGACAGTCACCAGATTGATTTTCCAGTAATAAAAAAAACACCACAAACCAAACAAAAATCACATGAATTTGGAGTAGTGGTTTGGAGGCCTTTCTTTTCAAAAGTACAAGACAAAATTCTCACTAATTCACTAAACGGCATGGCTTTAAGAAACATCTGATTTGGTGAATACCACAAGAAAATCTTGACAACACTGTCAAGTAAAGTGGAATGGCTATATTGGGAGTAAAATAGTCTATTTTGGTTAGTATAAAACGTACTGGATCCCCTGAAGGAAAACATTATTTTCATTAGAAATCTTTATTTAAAATCTGGACAAGATTAGTAGTGATATTTGTATACGAATTTCATATGTTTCTTTTCTTTAAAACAGTTGTAACCTTTCTCTGTCCCCACTGTTTATGCTTTTAAAGGGTCCCCTGAATAAAACACTCAGATACTATAAATAATCACTTTTGCAATTAGCCTTCCAACTTTCAGAAAAGTTATTGGACGAATCAGGAATGTAATATGACCAGTTAAGTTATTATGGAATCGTTAATAGGCAAATAAATTCTGAGACAGCATGGGAATGAAAACTTTTCTTTCAGAACTGGACTTTATTTTTACTTTTTGCTCAAGTAAATTGTTTTAATGATTCATACCACAATAGTGAAATGCCTGCAGGAATGTATTGCCTTTGAGAGTTATCTAAATAGTTACTCAGTACAAGTTCACAATGGAAGATGGAATCTACATTAATAACATGGAATATGGAAAAAGCCCTGTGATCTATAAAATATTTGTGAGTGAGATTAATCATCATCAAATAAGAGGCTTTCTCTTGTTATAAAAATCAGCCTGAAAAACCATACACATATAGTAAAGGAAAGATTTTGTTGTTTATAGTGGCATGTCAATATAATGAACTTTAAATGTGACTCTTTTGGAAAGCAGATTTTGCCATTTCTTCCTCTGAAATACTACTTTTCTGAATATACTGAGTCTTGTTCTGGTACATTCTCTCTCTCCCCCCAAGGGACATATTTCAGAGCAGAAATCTAGAGTATCTAAGCGTGTAAAAAAAAAAAAAATCTTAAGTAAAAACATTTTTTTTTTAATATCCCTGATCTGTTTTTTAATATTTTATTTTGCACTGTCAGTGTAGCCACAGTGCTGGGTTTTGGTAGAGGTGGCAGTAGAAAGGAAAATAGTAAAAAAAAAAAAAAAATGTCATTTTCATCTTTATTTTTAAATTTTTTATCTACTTAACTCAATGGAGATTTTTAGTTTTCATAGGAATTGCCATACTAAAATAGATTAGCCATTCATCCTGACATAATACTTTGTGTCCAGAAGTTGAGGTGTCTAGTAGAGGAAATCAACAGAAATGCACTTTACTACTCTACACTATCGTATAGAAAACAAACAACAAAAAAGTTTCTGCTGTCAACCAGCATTTTTCTTGCACAGATAATAGGATTTAGTAAAATTGTTCTATAATGGATAAAGCCAGATTTAACTACTAAATTATTCAGTGGTACTGATGGGTGTTTGAAGAGAGTGCATACTGAAACCTGGTCTTTTTCTATCTATAATATATACTGATATATCTTCATGCCAGACTTCCAGCTATATAAGCTGAGAAAATTGTACTGTTGACAGTCAGATCTTTTACCAAGTAAGAACAGAAATTCTGTGCCACAAATCCAGATTTGAGTGTTATATACCTAAATCTTTCTGTACCATATTTTGAGCCTGGGATCTTGATATAACACAGTGACAGTTGAATATGATCTTTATTGGTCTTACCTTTGCAGAGGTTAAATGCACAAATGAAACCAGTCTGTGTGGATTTAACTAGATTTTTATGATTATATGAACAGGGTGGCAAAATGCACACACAGAAAATACAAGCATCTTTCCTTTGGTGACCCAAGTTTATCTGATTCAGCACAGAAGCATAGAAAATGTTAAAGGTCTGGGTTAAGTTTTTGAAAGAAGACTCCATGGAAAATATGCACACAAATTACTATAATGAAGGACAGTTGACAAAAATGATAAGAATGATAAGAAAAAAGAGTGAGCATATTTTAGTCTGAAATAGTCTTTCACTATTGCATACCATCTGTTTCCACAAAGAGTTGGAATGATGCTTAGCAGTGTTTTCCTAGCTGGAAATAAGAAAAATGAAAGTATTTCTGTCAATTCCACATGATCATGCTAGCAATTGTTTAATGCCATGGTTCTGAAAATCTTGTCTTTGAAGTCAGACTCCTTGGAAACACTGAATTCACAATTTATGGTAATATCTTAATGTAAATCAACAAATAATTCCACTCTCACACTCCAAAGCAAATGGAAATATTTTGTGTTCAGTACTAAATCATTGCTTTTAGAAAAAAATAAACACATGAAAAGGGTACTTCAGAACAAGTTTCACTTTGATCGGCAAACGAGTTTGGTTCTTGCTTGTTTTTTGTCATTTTCTTCCCCAGCTCATCCAAGACAACACAGGAGTTGTTTGATATTTAGATTCATTGACATTTAAAAACACTGAAATAATGAGACATACCATATTTTAAAAGTATTCTATAGAAGGAGTTGCAAAATTAAATGAACGACTTAGCAAAACAGTTAAAAAAAATACTTGGAAGAAAATCTAGTTTTTTTTTTTTTTTTTAAATTTTATGTTTACATAGTTCCATTTGAAGCTTTCAAGTGAAAATCAGATGTATCTACTACACTTTGTGAAGTAACAGAGTTAACTAGGTTTAAGTTTAGCTGAAACTTGCCTGAGTCTTTTGAAATGTTGGTATAGAGCAGAAGCTGCTTCATTTTAATCAATTGAATTATTTTCTTATGCAGAAGCTGCTCAGTGAGGAATAATGTCAGACTATGACTTATAGCCCATTTCTTCAATGCTGCTTACATCACCTCCTAACTAATCATGGAGGGGTCAAAAGATTTTAACAAGACAACTCGCTTAATAGAGTCCTACTTAGCACAGGTCAGACAGCAAAATGGGATTCTAAAATTATGCAGTGGAAGTGTGTCTTTGGTTAAGTCACATGGAATAACTGCAGCTCTGGGGCTTTTTTTTCCATTTTCAAGAAAAATTAATTTATGACTATGCTCATGTACAGCATTATGCGTTAAATAAATGTATAAAGCAGCAATCTTTCAGGAGCACAAATAATTTTGTACTTTGCTGACACATACTGCATTAAGGTCGAAGAACAGTGCTCTCTTTGCTGAAGCAGGAGATAGGGACTTCAAGTCTATTATATCTTCCTAGCTCTCTTAATCACTTCAAACAATTAATTTGGAAGGAATTTTGAATAATAAAACAACATCTCTTTATCCCTTTGTCCTCAACACATGGTTTAGGCAATTTTGTTACAGAATTTGAGAGATGTCTGGTTAATAGGGAACCATAGGTAGCAGTGCTTGGCCATTCTCAGCAGATTCCTATACCACTTGTGAATGAATAATGTTCACTGGCATCTCGTGAGTGGGTTCATCAGGAGAAGGTTTTCAAATGAAAAAACTTTGAATAAACATTTTGGCCTGGCAGAGCAGATAAATTTATATTGATGGCAGTCAATAGAACCAAAGCTGGAGATAGGTGCATCCAAAAGACTCTTCAGAACTCCAAAACACCTTTTTAAAATTTAGGTTATTTACAAGGTTGGACAAGCGGTTGGGAAGAGGGACAGAGGGTTACCTGTTGTGGAATGAGATCCATTTCAGATAAACTAACTTTCAAATAACCTATGAATCACAGCATGATTAGGAAACTTTTCCACTTGCAGTTTGAGTCCTGGATGCTTATTATATAATCTATACCAATGATAGTGCAAAAGATCAGATTTTTGGTGCTGAATCCATATTCTCAAGTCAGACTCTTTAAATAAAGTTTTCTTATTTAGAAAATGTTATATACGGGCCTCTTGGAATTTGAAAATAGATCAACCTGCCTACAGAGAAATAACTTATGCTTTTTAGAGACATTCAAATTCATTTAGTCTGTGACCAGCTCCCATGCATTTTATAAGTCATGGGTTTGGTCTTTAGTGTGCCAGATTTCATAGCAATTGTTCTTCAAACTCTGTGATACACTCATCTCAAGGTTTAGTAAAGCTGTCTTTACAGAACATTAGTAAGCTGAAGCACATGGGTCAAATTCAAATGTGCCAATGCATCATTGAAATGGAGAACAAATTTAAATAGGCTTTTAGGAAAATAAACAAAGGAGGATGTGATTTTTTTAGGCATGCCTTGGAAATTTTGAGTGGATCAGACTGAGTTTACTGAAGCTGGAATTCAGTCAATATGTTGGAGGCATATCAGCCTGGCCTAAATTAAGTTAACTATGTATGATTTAAGGGAACGACCAAGGGTTGGGTTTGCACTCCATCACATTTCTGATACTTTCAGATATATCGTTTACGGTAAGCAAGCGGGAATGATGTCTGTTATCCTGTAATCAGTGACCAGATGGATCCCATATTTCAATAGGAAGTAAAGCTACAAATGACATATCTAGATAATGATGGCTTTTGCCAATAGCCTTTGATAGAATATCTTTTGTAATAAAATAAGATCCTTGTGTATGGGCTATAAAACAGCATTTCAGAAAATGCTTTGAAAGATTTTTATTTTTTCCTTTTAAATATTGTGCTCCTGCAACAATATCTACAAAGACATAGGAACAAATATGCAACATCTGTGTATCTTATTTCTTTTTTCAAATAGACACTCAGCACATTCACAGATGTATTTTTCATAAAGTAATACAAACCAGAAAACACATTATAATTTCCATTAGTTCTTTATCAAGAGAAAGGAAAAATTTCCATTCCTTTCATATCACCATAAGATTTTTTATTCATTCTGCCACCCCTAAAACAATGATGCTTATGACACTCACTACAACATAGTCCTAGACACACAGCTAGTTTAGGACTTAACTTGTTTTAGATTCTGTTATTAGAATTCATACATACATCTCTCATTGTTCCCAAAAAGCTATGATCAAAATTCCATATTTTGGATTTCTCTCTCCTACAGGTATCATATATCAAATCATTGCCAAAGAAGGTGGTGTGGCTGCTATAATATTGGTCACTTCTAGGCTAAGATTTCCTTAAATATTCTTAACACATGTATTGCTGTTAATATGTTTCTTAAATGGTTCTTGTTATTGTAATTCTTTATATATATGCCTCGGCCAAAGTTCAGATTTGTGATTCAATTTAAGTCTGTATTATACAAACAAAAAATATTCATCTTTCAAAAACCATGATGTATGATAAAATTCAATATAGTATAAGAGATACAGCATTCTTCCACATATACTTTCCAGGTCTTTGAGTTCCTGTCATTTCATTTAGTCAACTGGTTGTACATTGTATAAAACAAGCTTCCCATATTATGTTTGAAATTTTGGTGTTTTCTTGGTATTATGTTTTCTTCTTTCAAAAAACTTCTATTCATAAATGTAATTCTACATTCTGTTATGAATAAAAAAGGTCTCCTTAGAGTCTAAACAAAAGCAGAACATGTAACACAAACAAAAGCTAGAAAATAAAACCCAGAAGATTTAGTGTTGTGTGTGGAGAAAAAGGACAAGGGCACTCATGACAAAAAAAAAAAATATTTTAATATGAACAGAATGGAGTTGCATCAGTGCATAAAATAGTATGTGCTTCCTACCACTTATATTCCAGAGCCGTTCCATTTATCATAGAGGATTTTTCATATGCTGCTTTAGTGACATCGAAAAGGACCAAGGAGGGAAGTTGAAGTATGTAACAAGTGAATTGTGAATTCCTGAGATAAAGGCACCTCTACAAAATGGAGTTTAGATTGTATTAAGTGAAATGAAACATAGATACCCTCTTCACCATGTTTTAAATCCCACAGTCAGGAATGCACTTTGAAGTACGCTCCACATGAGATTATGCCATCCCCTCAGGAATAAAAAAGAAAAAAATATAACAGGAAATAAAAATACTTACCAGCTGGAAGGGAAGGAGGCAAAGGAAACAGTATAAAGATTCAGAATGGTTGATTGTTGCCTATTCATGTTCCTTTATTATTTTCTTTTCACAAAAAGTAATTTGAAATGGAAGGTGCAATATTCCTAGTTTATGCAACATACTTTACCATAGTCCATTCTATCCAAAATGAGAATGACTATTTTCTGACCTGACAGCATATTCTCTACTTCCATTACATTCTGTGTGGACAAGAGGTATGTCAGCAGAGACTCAGACACTCCTTCCGAAAATGTCTTGATGCCAGGTAAAGAGAATCTTATGGTTTTGGCTTTGTCTGCAACTTCATTCAGGCTGAAAATTCTCAACATTCTAAAAACTACAAAATGCTGTAACTTCTTCCCTGTTTAATAGCTTAGGTTTAAATCTAATTGAAACAATCCTCCTATTCTTTATCTAGTGGCATCCTGCAGATGGCACCTCAATGTTCAACTGAAGCTCAAGCACATTCAGAATTTGTCTTTACAGTAAAAGGCAGATACATGGAGAAAAAAGTTAATTCATAGCTAGTTTTCTAGCCAATATCTAGGTTTAGAGTTTGCTTATTTCTCTGTACCACAAATATTAAACTGGTGATTTAAGGCTAGGTCCTTAATAAGACTCACTGCCACTCTGCAACACAGATCTTGAGCTTTAGCTGCTCAGTCTCCAGAATTAAATCCTGGATTTTATGTCTGGGCTGCCTACACAAAGCTGAAAAGGTGTTGGAAAAGTGTGTGTGGGAAAAACAGCTGACGGTTAGATTAACAACAATGACTGGCAATCCTGCTTGCTTCCTAGAAAAGCAGCTGGTAAATTTTCTTGTACCATGACATGTTGGATTTACTCTCAGTGCCTCACTGACTCATACAAATCCAAAAAACCTTGTGTATGCCACAGTCTCAGAGCCTGTTTGGGTCACTTACGCAATTGTTTCAGGCCCAACAGATTTTCTGAGCACACATCTTGTCTCCAATACCTTAAATTTGCTGCCTTACACAGATACGTACACGGAGAATCAAAAGGATGGGCACAGAATCTTCAATTTTACATTATCAAGGCAAGATCACTGTTTCTCATGTAACTGGGAGCAGTGGTGTATTTTTCATACATTAACCAGCAATAGATACATCTTCCTGTTTGGAATTAGCTAAAGTAGCTCTCATAGAGTGCAACCCATGACTACCCTTCCTCTACCTTAGGTATACTGTGCATACCTTCATGACCTTAAAAATATGTTGGAAGACACAAATTAAAGACACACTCTGAACATTGACTTGTATCAGATAAAGAGACAGGGAAATTCTAATCTTTCCTTCATTAAAGGATAATTAGCAGTGTTACCTGCAACTTTCTTATTACTTATCTGCAAACCTGCTCTTCAAAATGCTTTGGTCCATTGCTGTGCTTTGGGGAAGAGAACAAAGTTTACCTTAGCTGCTGACATCTAAGGGCTTCCCCTTAAGGGAAGCAACAATTTTATATTGTGACTAACCTTCACTGTACTGCAGCATTACCAAAAATGTATATTACTTTGATACTATAACAAAATTCTGTGTTTCCTTAAATAATAAACCTTAATGATGATGACTCTTGTGTGAGCATTTTTAAAAAGCCTCCTATGTGCTCAAGCTGTCAACTTCCAAAGCTAAAGCAATAGTTTCGCTGCTGCACATGCCAACACCTGTGCTCAACCTGAAATCACTGAGAATAATCCCAAGCATGGAATGAAGCACGTCTAGTATGTGTTAGCAGATACAGTCCAAGTACTGAGAGTTTGTGTTTGTTTTCTTTATGAGGGAAAAAACAACAGCCAAGTTTTCCTGGGAGAAAGTTAGGGACCACACCTACCTCTAAGAGAGAAGCAGAAAAGGAGCATCTTGCTTTTTGCTGCTGATTTTCTTTCCTGCATGAGGAAATGCATCTGACACTGGAAGATGTAATTGTAATGTAATGTAATTGTGACACTGGAAGATGTAAAAAATGATAGCCATTAACAATTTTATTGTAAACTTTGGCCAAAGAGTCAAGGTTTGTCATTTTCTGTCTTAACAACACTCCAGTTTCATCTAGCAACCCTTAAAAATGTTTGCTAACTTTTTCCATTATATATTCAGTTACAAATTGTTATAAAGAATATTAAGCAAAAGCAGGGAGGGAGATAATGTGTATTAGCATTTCATAAATTGTCCTGTGTAAGCTGGTGCATATTTTCATTCAGCATTTGTGAGCATTCCTGCAGGAATGTGCTTGAGAGCTGCAGACTCGTTCTGCACCAATATCATTATTATTTTACATGGTAACTACAAGGACATATTGCTGCAAAATATATGAACCCGTAAGTATTCTCTACACCATGTTTTACTTTGCAGAAATATAAATTATTATGAACAGGCTGTTAGCTCCCAGTCACTTGTTTTCACAGAACATATGGACTCTGTGTGTGAACACAACCCAGAACACCTCCCGCCATTTGAATCATGAAGGGCCGGATTTTACCTCATACCTCTTACTTTAAGCACAGACTTCCTCAGCTAACAGCCCTTCTGGTTTCTAAGGGCCTGGAAAGAGGCACCATACACTGAAAAGAGTGGAGCAGAGAGAGCTCAGGAAGCCAATTGATTCTGGAAATGTTTCTGAGCAACTGCAGAAGAGCTTGTGTGTTTCTTCCTGAGACTCACCACTAATTGTCTTGAAGTTTGACCCTACTAAATCCTTACAGAGAAAATGACAGATTTAAGCTTAATTAGCTTTTGTTTCTATGAGTGCACACAAAACAGTGCTGCATTTAAGCTCTTAGTGTGTGTGACAGAAAGAAGCTGAAGGATTTCTTTCTTTCTTTCTCTCTGACACCCGCCTCTGCTAACGAACCTGGATAATCAGCCAGCCTGCTCAGAGCACCTCTTCTCTTGCAGGAGCTGAAAGTGATTTACCAGCTGGATGCGGGACCAGATCCGGGACATGCTGGCAGAATTCCCACTTACTTCAGTGGGACCAAGATTGATCCTACATGAGACATTATCAAATGCAGCCACCTGTGGGGAGGGAGTGGGGGAACACAGCAGCTGTTTAGCAGCACGCAGTAACACAGAAACAAGAGTTCAGGCTCGGAAATGAAGAATACCATATCCAATTGCAACTGCAGGTGGAATTTAGGTGAGCAGAATGCTATTGCCGCAGTTGGGATTTGGCATCAGCTTTCAGGCCGGCAGTACCTTGGGACCTTTCTCAGCAAAGGGTCAGAAGCATTACGGTCTAATGGACACAGCATGGGACTGGGAATCAGGCATCCTTTAGTGCACCAATGCGGATGTCCTTGAAAATAACCTGCTGACCGTCTGTTAACAAAATAGGCCCCTTAACCTTTATTAAATCCCTTGAAACACAGGGAGCTGTGCTGAAGGTTAGAAGAGGAGGTGGACTAGTCAGCCTATTTATTTTCCTGTCTAAAGATATGTATTTGTTTCCAAAAATACCGCTCTCCCCTTAACTATGGAGGGAGGCAACAATACCTGATTAAAAAAATGAACAACCCTTCCTTCTCCCCAGTTATCCCCATCCTGAAAACACTCTGAAGGGCAGGAGACAGTCACACTCCCTTAGAGCCAAAGGTGCTCCTGAAGAAGTCCAAGATGGATGGCCGATCAGTTTGGCTGAAAGGTAACTGTAAAACACAATGTCAGTTCAGTCTTTAAGGACATCAGTATCTGCTGATTGTCTAGAAATGCATGTATTAAAAAGCTATTATTGAATTGACACTAATAAGCATAGAGCTGCCTACTGTGTATTGCTTTGCATGTGTTAATCTGAATCACTGTGAAGCCCATGGCTTCTGTAAGTTGTTCCTGTAGACTATCTCTGTTGATCTTAGGTATGTCCTCAGTGGAGGGGTGAATCTCAGACAGTCCTTACTCAGGTAAGTCTTCTGAAGTAAGATAGTTTGGATTACAGAATACTGAATTAATGTCCTTGCCATTTCCATAACATGCTGCAGACTTTATTTCTCTGTTTCTTTGTTTCTCTTTGTTTCTCATATTTTACCATGTATTTTAACACAGGTTTAAAAAAGAAGCAAAAACTCAGAATATGCTATTTATTATAATATGAACAAAATATACATTTATTTCAGTTACCTCTGCGTATAAGATTTAAATATTTAACAAAACAGCAGGCATGGCAAACACATAGCTTATTTAAGATATATTTCAGTTATCATATCAACTCAATGAGCTGCACCATTTACAAATAGATACTCTTATCAAAATGCTGCAGTCTTATTAATCTATAAATAATTATACTAGAGAGTGAAAATCAGCCTCACTCACAAAGTCAACCTAAGTACCACTCATGATTTTCAAATTTAAAATAGGATATATGGCATACAATTCCTGTGCTGGGCTTCTGAAAGAGTGATGAATTTCACCTTAGGAGAAAATATAGTCTTCACTGGTCAAATTTGAGGTATTAATCTTAATCTTTGCAGCCAGTCCATTTAGTATGACTTTTCATTTTGGAATTTGGAATTTGGACATTATATGCTTTTGTAACCTCTTCCTTTCTTCCCAGTCAATGTACATCCAGAGATATTCACTGGGGGAGAGGGGAATGGAGATGCATGTATCATCAAAAATGAAAAAATATGTAAATGTTTGGAGATAATATATTTTAATTTTTTATTTTTATTATCCTAGGTTTGTATGGTTTTCATCCAGTTTTTACAGCCAAGATATGTTCACAGGCAGTCTTAAAATGTGGTTACCATTAATTTCTACAGAAAATGTCCTTAAAAAAGACACATAACATCTCCAAAAGAGGACATGAACAACCTCTAATGCTTCTTTTTCTTTGTCCTTTTTAAAAACATATGGGAATATAAAATATTTGCCACTTCCAACTTTCCCATTTTTTTCCTTATGTTTTTGCGAAGACAGACTTGAAAGTTCAGAAGTATTTTAAAGAAAAAAAAAATAGTGAAAATCATTTTAATAAACATTTGAAAATTAAAATGACATAATTTTTTAAAAAATAAAGCATTTTAAAATACAGAAATAGATTTAGAAATTGAAAATCTGTGAACTTCTGTTCATGTATTTTTATTTTGATAATTCTGGCAAGTATAGATATCAGACCTAATAACAGATTCGATTTTCTGGATCTGTTTATATTGACAATATTTTAGAAGTTAAAAAATACACCTTCTGTAAATCTACCCTCAACTTAAGCCTAGCCCAGAAAAATGGCACAATGGTCTTTATACTCTCAGCCTAGTCATTTAAGCCATAAGACTTTGCCCCTTGAAAATGTACTATGTTGTCTCCATACAAAAATATCTGCCCAAGCTTTCTGTTCCTCTTACTGCTTAATCATATGTTGTACCACCAGAAAGCATCTGGCTTTGGGTATAGTTCCTTTTAGTATGAGAAATAACATGAAAAAAAATGAGTAGAACACAAAAATCAAACCAAACACAAACAGAAAAAAAAAATGCAGACCAAACAAACAAACAAACAAAAGAAAACACACCCAAAAAAACCCAAAACACCAAACCCAAAATAAAACAAAAAATAAACCCATTCTACCACCCCAAAAAAAAAACTCTCAAAACCAAGTCAAGGCACTTATATACCATAAGAGGAAGGGAACAGAATATGAAACACCACCAAAGCCGAGATGTGACTGGGCTCCTTACAAATATCACAACCATCTTTGGATGGACAGATGATTTCTTTGGCTTGTACTATTTGAAACTGCTAACCAGCAGTCCATATCAATAAAAAAAAAAATCACCTGGAAATGTTCTTCTGTTTCTTCACATCACATGGAAAATCTTATCCTTTAAAGCACAAAAGACTTTGATTTTAATTTGGAGAATTATACACAGCAACCACATAAGCAAAAAGGGAAAGGAGAGCTCTATGCAACAGTCCCCAAAATTTCCTTTTTAAATTAAAACCCCATCTCCAATTTACCTCACAGTGTTTGGTTTGCATCTGCAAGTGAATGCAAAAACTAATGCTTAGTAAAGCCATTGTCTGAAGGCAGACTGTGATGCTATGACTTGTAGGGATGTTTATATGTTGAGGAAACACCTGATCCTGAAGCATTCCTCCATACAAAAGTGGGGTTACCTGACAGGCCAGAGAGTCTCAAAGGCAGGAGACAATGGGCTTAACTGGTGGAAAAAAAAAACAAGGAAGTAAAAAACCAGTCTTGCTACAGCTGTTAGACCAGATGTTTCAGCCACACATTGTCAAGTGTTAAACTCAAGATTACAATTTGTTGCATGTCCTTAACTGACCAAGAAAAGAAAATAAATATTGGTGTTTCTAGCACATTTTAGGATAACCATAATTTTGATATATAAAAATAAAATCTTACAAATCTGCCTTGTAGAATTTATAATTAAACTCTTTTCCCATACTTTCTTTTTTGTTACTGTAATGAACTTATTTTACAAACCTCAAAATCTGGATTACAACTGCAAAGAATGTCACACTTTAGCTAACAACAGAAGCCTAGTTCAGGGTAATATTAGCAACACTATGGTAAAATATCGCAATAGACACTATTTAAAGTTTATAAAATGTAACAGAATATATTAGAGAGACATGTGGGCTTAATTTTCCATGCATGCAGATGTAATTCCTTAGACCTCCATGTCTCATCTACAACTGTGTGCAAGAAGAACCAGGCCAATATACTCTACAGAACAACAACACATAGCTTTGGGTGTCTGACTACCAGACTATAAATAGATTATAGGCTACAATTAAATTCCAGAAGGATTTTAATCTCTGCTGTCAGTGGAAGCTAAGATGAACCTTCACTCTTGAGATCACATTTACCTTTTGCAAATTAACCTCTGTTACAAAATTAACAGAAAATAAGACATTTGTATATGCCCTCCTATACACATATGCTTATATGAGAAAGCATTAGCAAATTTAATTTCCATTAGTCATTATTAAATATTGAGGCACTATTATGAGACACAGACTCATTACATGAATAATGAGTAATAATAACAAATAATTATTCATTATCTGAAATGTTAAATGCAGATCAATACCCATAACGGTTTGATTAAAGGGTTTGTAGCATTTGAACTGTAAGGATATTCTGATCTCAAAAGCACATGGACCAGAAGAAATCTGTTGCATTTACCCTAATTAATTCATTACGAGTGACATAAGAACCAGGTCCAAAATCTACTTATGAACTGAAAAGTATTCAGGTTCTTAGATACCTCAAGCAATATAAGTTTAACTGCTTGGAGAGAAAAATATTTGCTTATGACATGAACACACATTCACATCTGTTGTTGGAACAGTTTCCAGTAATGGAACTAGTTTATCACAATAAGTGTTAATACTTTATTCCTTTTGCTGCTAATCACATTTTCTGTTTTATTTTAACTGACTGTAAGATCACTACAAAGTTTAGGGTCCTGTTCGGCTTTAAAGATTATGACAGTTTTCAGCATTTTTATAACTACAGCTCACATTGTGCTGATTATTCTAAGAATCTGTTTGAAACCACTTCAGTTCAGTACAACCTGGACCTTTTGCTGAAGTAGGGTCAATGGAAAGGTTTTGTTGAAGAAAAAGATAAGGTATTAGTAATTGGACTCATGGCTGAATGCATATGTAAATAAATATCTATTGTGTATCATATGAGCTAAGGGATCTGTTTAAAACCTACAGTTATTAAGGTGGAGGAAACTTTTTTCCACTCTGGACCAAATCTGTTTCACTTTGTTTTTATGGAGCTCTTGAACACAAGGCTCAGCTTCATTTTAACTATGGGCCTGTTGTGGCTCATAGTACAGCTTACAGCAGACCAGCTGACCCCCAAATTATTGATTTGAAATTTAAGAAGACTTAAAGCTGAGCCTTTAAATTATACAGAAGACGACATTTTTTGAAAAGAGGGGGATCCTCTCCTGTTAGAGTGTCTTGACTAGCTCAACGCCCAGGCCCCTCTCTGTGACTGTAGGTTGTAGACTCATTGCTCCTCCTGTTCCTACTCCTGGGTTGCATTGCTGAATCCTGCCTAACAAAATCCTGGTTTACCTCCTGTAGTGATCCTTGATCTCACTCCCTGATCTCCAAGATCCTCTGCCCTTCTTGCATGTGTAATACCTGCTGTGCATGAGGACCTATGCTAGCCCTGCCAGCTATAGCATACATCTTACCTAATGTATTAAAACACAGAATTTTATCTATGCAGTACTACTAAATATGCTCCCTGGGGTGGCATGAGCCCAATACAGCACACTGGTTTGGAGGATATTGAATTTATTTCCCATGATGGAAGAGGCCTTATATCTCACTTGAGATTTTATGCTACTGCTGTACCGCAGACTGATGAGGTCACCTCTTTAAGAAGAATCTCATTACGACAACATTTGAAATAAAAAAATGAAAGTTGTTTTTAATAGTAATAACATTTTAATTCAACCATTTAAATCTAATGTTCCCAGCACTGAGACCTTTAGTCATCCCAGACTTCTACTAAAGTCAGTGGTGGGGGTTAATGTGTAGAATACATACCCCCAATCATACCTAAACATAAATCAGATGATTTAGTTCTCATGGAGGAGGAAAAATATGGAAAAAGATATTTATTTGTTTTTTTATGAAGTGGGCAAATATGTGATAAGAGTTGTCTGAAATGCAGTAATTGAAGTACTGTGTTACCACCTGGGAGAAGAGTAGGTCCTTTGTCAGTGCATGAGAATGCAGACCACCTGTTAATCCATAGCTTTGGTGTGGTTCCACTCATTTACTTTATATCCAAGTCAGAGAAATGGGACTTTGTGGACTGATAAAAATCTAATAAGGAATAATTGAGCAGGTTCTGTGGCACCATAACCTTCCAACCAAGAAAATTGTGTATCCCTGTCTTAGGGTGCTTTATATGTAGTAGTTTAATACCCCCTCATACCTCCTTTAAGTAGTCTTAATTGGCCTTAAAATCAAGACACCCAAAAAGATGAGTCTCTTGTGAAATGCCTGGCCTACGTTATTTTACATAAAAAATGCCAAAAAGTTCTCTGCTTGCTCTCAAAGTACTGTACGACTGGTTAGTATCTTCAGCATCAGTCTGCTGATTAAAGGTCCTGTGCTGAGAATTTCCCTCCTCTCCACAGATGTATTTTATAATATTTAGCACTCAGTGCTTTACATTATCAAAGCATTGTATGCATGCTATCTAATATCTCCTAATTAACTCAAACATCTTCTATTAAAAAAGCATCTAAAATTAATGACATATGGTATTGCTGGCTTTTCTACAACACATGCAAACTCAGCTTTCGGGTTTTACAAGAAACGTGGGTAAACTGAAATTCCTTTCTGAAATCTGACAAACACTTCACTATATCTGACTTTCAACAGAGAGGAAATGAACAACGATGCAAATTGGATCTACACAGTTAGGGATCTGGGGCTGAATGCACACACAAACACTAGCATGGGCAAGGGCGAATCTACAACTTCTAGAGCCAACATTTTTGGTTCTTTAATGAGGTGCACACCAATTACATGGATTTCCCACAGACTTTGCTCTCAAGCTCTGTAGAATGCATGAGAAACAAGTAAAGTCTGTCGTTTTGGTACCCATCAAAGCTCTATTCCATGTGAGGAAGTAGCTAATTTGTCATTTCACACTCAAAAAGGCGTGAAAGGCAAAACTGAGGGAGGTTAGATGGAAGAGAGGAAGGGGGGCTGTGACTCATGAGAAGAGACAGTAGGTTTGATTTTGAGCTTGTGTTTGTTGCTGCATATCAGGAATAAAATCAATGAAATCACCTTGATGTAAAATAGAAAAGAATGAGGCCAGTGTTTCTTATTTATATGGAAAAATTAGCACTATTAAAACACATGAACCAAGGAACAAGGAACAATTTACAAATGAAATTATGGTATATAGCAAATTTGTAACTTACAAGTTTTATTTACACGTGGACATCTTTTGTTTTATTTAATTATAATAAAAGTATTAATTCCAACAATGCAGATTTTCAACTTAAAAATACATAAGACCTTTGGGAGAAAATCCCAAAGAATGCACACATCTGAGGAATGTCAGCTCTGTGTCAAGAGCACTGGTCTCAGACACTAAATATTTTCCCTCATCGTCTTTTGTTTTAGCTTTGTTGTTGTCTTTTCTTTTCGTCTGCATAAAACAAAGCTAGCAAAGGGTCAGAGAAACAGTCAGAATCAAGCCTTTGGAGAGACAGGAGAGGTGCAGGCAGAAATCCCATTATTTGTTAATAGGATTTGTGCACATATCTCCCACAGACCACTTAGGAAATTTACTCCCAAACATGGTGGTGGCAGTTTCAATTAAAGTCAACATTTCATTTCAGCAGATGGACTGCAAACTGGTGGCTACTCAAACTCTAATGAGTAACGCTCGATCATTCCCCTCTCTTAAACTATGATTATGCTTTCTCTTTTTTTATAGGGAGAATGAATGTTGTCCCTAAGCCAATATTTAATTTGATTTTTTGCTGTGCCTCTCTGTGCTAGCTAACCCCACCCATGTGATTGTATACAAGCCCAATGGGTAAATTAGCGGGTATTTTTGCAGATCTGTCACACATTTCTACCATGCTTCTTATTCAGAAAGATGCCAAAGAACTAGAAATACATCTGCCCTCCCCTGAAATGTAATCACCTCTGGGACAGAATGTGGCAGCAAATATTAACATGGGAACATGGACACTAAATCCTATGTGAAAATTATGCAGGAAGTACAGAAAACAGATCACGTAGCCTCAGGCTACCCAGAAATTAGCTAAAAGTGTACATCTTTTCTTTTTTAATGAATGCATTTGAAATTATTGCCTGTGTGTGGTACTCCAATAAGGAATGTCTCATTTGGTATTGAATGCCATTGTACAGTCTCATACAGGTTAATAGTGATGGTGAGTTATCTGATTTCAATAAGAGGCAGTACTAATTCATAGGCAAAATGCACAAAACCAGAACACAGTATTATTTTTTTTCATGGAAAATGTTCTTTCTTTAAATAGCATTTATAAACTACGTAGATGGTGGCCTGGCTGGCTCATGGTGCCTTCGGTTTCGCTTTTTTTTCATCTCCTGCACATGCTTCCATTTGGCACCACCTTTGTTCCGCTGCCGCCGCTTCTCCCGATGCCACATCTGTTCACAATATTCATCCAGGCTAAAGCTGGGGCTGCTGACAAGCTGGATGTAGTCCTTGTACCTCAGACGGGACTCTGTTAGTAAATCCCTCACCCGGCCCTCCTCATCCTCAGTTTTCTGAGTGCTTTCCATTTGCCCATTCTCAATGACATTTAAATTCAGCTTCACGATGGTGTGGACAAAGGTGTGCTCCTGGGCTTTGCAGAAATAGGCTCCCGCATCCCTTCTTTGCAAGCTGCGGATCAGCAGCCCATGCTCTGTTTTGATGATCCTTTCATCAGCCTTCAGCTGTGGGGTTGGACAAAGAAGAATGCAATAAGTGGGTTTAATCGGCAAAACCAGAACATGTCAGTGCTATACTGAGGTGGAGAAAAGGCTCAGCTGGCACACATTATGTCCCCTCTCTCTAGTGCCAGCACATGGTGGGGCATGTGCAGGTGGGACAAATACCCGGAGATCCTTTCAATGTCTGAGTTCTGCTCCTAACTATAGCATTTGAACTGCTGACATTTCAGCATGCGGTAGTAAAAGATACAGATGGAAGAACAGACAATAATATTCACCACACCACAAAGCAGTAAGTTAGACTACATTCTCCAAGGAAGGGTACCTCTTTAGTGCCACAAATCCTGTTCATTTTTTAACTGTTCTTCTTGAGGTATCTGTAATGCACCCAATATACCAGTGTGTTTGTATGTATCTGAAGCACTGAGGCCCTATTACACTGAAAATAAATACTACTAATGATTTTTAAAGTCAAATGTTGTGATTCTGATCTTCTTCAGCTGGGTTTTACAAAAGGAAGAGGATCCTGGCTTTGACTCACTGAGAGTTAAAAACACCCAATGATGCTAGATGAATACAACCAAGTGCAGTTTATTTTATTGTTAAGATCTGTGAAGAAGAACTTAGAGGAAAAAAAAAAGGAAAAAAAAAAAGGCAAAGAAAAGAATGTGATTGCAGGTGAGAGCTGACGTCTGTCAGTGTGAAACTGTAATTCCATTTCCAAATGGAAATATTTAGAAAAATACAGCACAATCTCACATGTTAAAAATAAGGTACACCTTAGAGTAATAACACTGTCAGGTGAATTACATATCTGGTGATCTGAAAATGATTTTCAAAATAACCTAAGTCAGAAAAAAGCATAACACTCCCCCCCACAAAAAAAAAAAAAAAAAAAAAAAAAAAACAAAAAAAACAACAACATAGGATGGGACACTGGGCACCTAATTATTTTTGCAGCTGGGAAACACAGAAGGTAAGTGATTTGCCAAAGACCATATAAAGATTAGTAGCAGAGGTGGAAGTAGAAAGCAGAGCCCTAACTCCCAGTGTCCAACAGCAGCATTTGCTTTGAAAATGATCCAGATTTAGTCCAAACCTTTCACCTCCCAGGCATGCTATGTTCTGCTGCCACGCAGAGGCTGCAGCACACAACAGCACCGAAGGACCTGAAGTGCTGCTTGCTTGGCCTGCAGCAAAGCCAGGGCCTTAAACACAGCCTCAGCACCGCTGGTGGCATTGTTATAATGTAGAAAAGCTTCAGCACAAGGCTGAGTAGGGGGTTTAAGAAGGGGGAGTGGGGGCAGAGAGAGCTAACACAGAATCTGGAAAATTTCCCAGAGTGCACGCACATCTGACCCTCCAGCAAACTTCAGAAGATGAAGATTAGGGAGGCATAAAGATGACTAAATTAGATTTATTCACAGTGGGTAAGCTACACACTGTTTCTTTATGTAAAAAATCTGCACATGATTCCCTCTTCTACTCCATGGGAAAAAAAGTATACATACATATGATTTTCCATCTGTTATGATTCTAACTCACTAGTACTTTATCATAATAGGGTCTCCTGGAACAAAAAGATGGGTGAGAAGACCCCCCAGGGTTTTGCCTTTACCTTTTCCAAGTTTCTATGATAATTACTTTGGAAGGGTTAAATAATTTGAGATACCATTTTGAGATCACCAGAAAAATCAATACACACATATATATAATACATGCACAGAGAGACAGACTTTAGCTTGCTATTGTATCAGCTGCAACAGTCTTCAGTATATGTTATATACATAGGTAGGTAAGTAGGTAGGTATATAGATAGATGGATAGATAGATATAGGCCTGTGTACTACCATTGATTTGACAGCAGCAGAGACAACAAATCAACTGCTACAAAAGCCTGGACAGAACGTGGCTCTGGCTGCCTGGTTCTGTGGCCAAGTGTTTTTTGGCTCCTGCCACCAGTTGATGGTCTTGAGTCAACCCTGAGCTTCAGTTTCCTTGTTTGCAAACTGCATATAAGCATTCCTACTTGGCACCAGCAGGGTGAAATCATACTAATTTCAGGAAATTCCTGGAAAATCGATTGTCCTGACAACAGGTGCTGCATGAGAACAATCTACTTTTGATTTACTACACTGACTCTAAACCAGAGAAATCATGGTCAAATCACAAGCACATACACAGAAGATTTCAGGGAGGCAGGCTAGAAAAGACGACTTTTCTTCCTCCAAAACCTACAGCATAGGGCAGTAGTCCTCAATTTTATCAGCTAGTGACATTTAATTCCTAGTAAATGTACCTTTCTTACAGTAAAAACAGGAGCATAAAATGTATAAATGAATCCACTAATAAGTAGCTGTAGGCAGAAATACGTTTAGGACAGGTGTTTCCTTGTGGTGCAGTACTCCACAGAGAGGAGCAGGAGCAAGGGCCAGGTGGAAGTGCTCAGAGGCCTGGCTGTTGCAATAAGACAAGGAAGCTCCTATTTCTTCTGCCCAGGCTTCATATCAACATGCAGACCCAAGTTTGAGAAATTTAGGGAAAAGGATGGGAAGAAGCAGCTAATTTCCAGACATTTGGGTTTCATAAGGCAGTCTGTAAAGACCAAGTTCCCACATTTCCTGAGTGAAAACAGGATGGGTCTTTTTGAGCTCAGGGCTTGATATAATTGCAGCAGTAGCATCTGCCTATCGGTGGCTCTGCCAGTATTGTAGTCTAGAGCGTCTTGACAGCTGTGTACCTCCTACACTTGGAAGGTCTCCAGCTGGCTGTTTCGGCTGGCTGGGTGCCAGCCCAAAGAGCCATCACTAGTGCTTCGCCTATTTTCAGTGAAAGGAAGGCAGAATAATGGCAGATCTAGACTTGAAAAGATCACTGGACCCCCAAGTCCAGCACCCTGTTACTCGTAACTATTTACCATTTGTGTAGCAGCCATAACTTTCTAGTCTTTCATGTGTTAACTGATGGAGTTTCCCCCCCATCTGCCTTGAGATACTGCAGAGAAAGCTAACAGAGTCTAAATCGGTTGTGTCCCTTAATCCCAGACTATCATGACTCCTATTTTTAACGACACAGCATTTTTACAGAATGTCCTGTGTTAACCTTGGATATTGATTTACAGTGACTGTCACCTCCTTCTCTGAGCCTTCACTGTTCATTCCTTTTTTATCCTCCGTCAGGATGAAAATATGGCTCTGATTTCACATGTATTGAGCAACACTTCATTACTGTTTTCCCCTCCTCACTTCTCTTTTTTGGTATCCTGTTTATGTTGTTTTACCCATAGGTTCAGAACTCTTCCTCTTTTTCCTCTCTACTTTTTCCCCCACAGGGCTCTGGAGTTTCATAAACACCTGGCATTTCATTACTTCGTAGTAGATCTTTAACCTTTCACTTGAATGCTTAATGTGCTCTTTGGTTCCTGACCTATAGATGTAAAACATATTTTATTAAATTATGAGAAGAGTGAAAAGACTAGTTAGATAAAAGATATCATTTTGTTTTGGTCAACTGTGGATTCATTGCTCCCCACCTTGCCATGTCATAATCAATAACTCTCTTAAAATATTTGTAAATAAGATTTAATAATCCAGAAGCACAAAGGCTTTAATTCATAAAAGCTTGCTGACATGTACTTAAATTTGATCATACAATAAAACTTAAACATGAGAGACAAAATTTTGTTCATTAGGGAACAAATTATAAATCACAAAAATTAAGCACTTAATTACCATTAACTGTCTTAGTGGAGTGGGAGCAGATTTTTGACAATATTTTATTAACAAATTGCACTTTTCGTCCTTCATGATAAGCACATAAGTTTGCCTAAAATTACATTACCTGAATTATGGAACATGCCATAGATACTGGCAATATTTGACAAAGAGAAAAGATCTCCATACAAATCAAACACTTGACTTTCATAACCTGAATTTAACAATGGAGGAAAAATAGGCATTGCCAATAATGATAGCAAATCTTTAAACAATCAGTAAGTTGGAAAACAACCAAGGATTTGAAAGTGCTGTGGCACCAGATTAGGTCAATGCCTTTTGTCCTTTGCTAATGATGTGTTTAGATAGCTCCCTCTTTACAAATAATTCACATGTCAACTGTTTCACAGTTAAAACACTGCACCTGTCTGGGAGAAGAAAGAGGCTTCAAAGACTGCCTTCCTTCATTAATCAACATGCGAAAAAATGTTAGAGGTAAAGCTGGACTAATCATGGGTTAGCTGCAACCCCTGAACAAATTGAGAGAGAAAGGAAAATGATGAACATTTGTTGAGAAATCACATTTGCCTTTGTTTTTCTATTGTTTTATTCTTCATCCTCATCATTTGACTGGAAATAAAGATCACTCTGGGGTATTTTTGACATTATTGTTACACATGACTTTGTTTCTCTTACACTGAGAAAATAATAATTTAACTCCAACACAACTGTAGGGTTAATTTATCTTTCTATTTTTATTTTTTTTTAACATCTTTTTCTGTTTACCAAGAAGCCATGAGAAAAATTAAGAACGTGTTGCTGGTACAATGTCCTTATGGAAATACATGATTCCTATTATGTTAATGGTGAAGTTAACTTCTTATTATGAGATTAAATTTTAAACTTCTACACCTCCAGAATACCCAAATCAAAGCAGAAATGTTAAGTGCTATACCTCAATTCAGATTTACTTTTTTTTTTTTTTTCTGCTCCCCCCAAGGAAACTGTCAAAAATATTAGTCTCAGGAATCTCAAGGAATTGGGGGGGGGGGGGGGGGGGGGAAAGCCAATGAGTCATATAATAAAATAAAAGAGCAAAGGCATGAGAGCTATAAGTAGTCCCTAGGCTGCAGAATTAATCTTTTTTCTTTTTCACACTCTCTTGATGTCTTTCTCATTGACCTAAGGATTCAAACACTGAACTACACCCCTGTAACGGAAGATATTACTGGAAACTCAGCCCTTTGGTATATGTCCTCTTCCTTACTCAGCTCTCAACCAACTCAGATTTCAGAGCTGGCACTGAATTTGTAACATTTTTTTCACAAGATATTGCTGACCAGATGTTTGTAACAGAAAATCGCCATCATGATGCAAAAATCTCTAACCACTAAAATATATGGAAAGTTATGTCTTGGATAAACAGAAAAATGTCTTCTCAGTCCAGATAAAATGTGGAATGGAAACAACATCTCTTTGCTGCAATGGGTGAGCTAGGTCACAATCTTGTGCCTGGCAAGGTGTCCTGTCCAAGAGCGGGTCAAACTCTTGTACTTACCAAACCATCAGATTGTTGTTAAACTGGGTCTGTCAGAAAAACACAGCTCATGGCTATAGGGCAGGAATATGGAAAAGGTGAGAACTGATGAAGAAGAAACTGGAATGTCCTGCTTTTCGGTGGATTTATTTTTTAACCCCCAGGTATGAATAGAGAGAATTAAAAGTGATCTGCACCTATTCTGACACTTCAGATCATATAGTTTGCTCTGTCCCCTGCAAGGGGAGGTGGCAGTTTGGCAGACCTGGAGCTGCAGGAGAGTCAGGGTCAAGAGCAGCCTAATGTGGGGGGGTTAATACTTTTCAGAGCCATGGGGCACCAAAACTAATGGCTTTGTAGGAAACCATGCATTAGCTTTTTGCAGTTCTGATACCTATTATATATATAACACAACACATAGGATTTTTTCTGAGAAATAAATAAATATCTGTTTTAAGGTTCAGAAAACTTCAGCAGTCTAAAACATTATGAATAGATGACGTCCACACTTTTTTTTTTTTTTTTTTATGAACTCCAGCCACCGAAACACTCTCCCTCAGCTCAGTGACTAACCTTGTACGCACAGGAACAAACATGACCAATTGCGTGAGCAACACTAAACACAAAAGCACTAGGTATTTGACTCTTGACCTTAAAATGGCCCCAAACTACAGGGAAATGTACTCCCACTGGCAGCAAAATGACCTGGTGACAGCTCCTGTACCACAGGAGATCCTGTCCCTCCCCACAGGTTGCTCTGCCTGGAAGTCACATTCTGAACCATGACCCTAAGGGTGAAATGTCGGGGACATCCTGCTGGGCCTAACACTTCCCATCTAGTCTGGATTTTGCCCTTTTCCTTCCCTTGGGAAGCTGTAGTACATATCCAGGACAGTGCAAAGCCATCTATTTGTAAAGTCAGGTTTAAAGACTTGCTGAGACAGTACAGTTCCAACCTTGGAACTAAAAGTCCATAACCTAAGTTCCAGGTGCATGGAGTCATTTGCAAAGCATGGTATCGTCATCACAATAAGTTACACTGCTAAGACATGCACTAAAATAATGTACAGTGTTATTTGAGAATTCTGCTGCAGGAAGGGAGAGAGAGAGCAGAAAATATAACTGTAATGGGAAAAGTTATGGTAAGGCATTGGCTGAGCAAAGATCAAGCTACACATTAAATATGACCACACTGTTTCTGTCACATATGGTATTTCTGTCAAATTGGAGTACTTTGAAGATGAAGTCAATTACTCTGTTGATCTCTGCATTTTTTAGGAGGGCCTCCAATTAAGCTCTAATACCAATGAATTAATTTTCACTGGTAAGTCAAATTAGAAAACCTGAAAATCTCAATTTCTTGATCCCCAAAATAACAAGGCATTAACATTTTAACCTGGAAATGCCCTTATTCTATCTAAGAGGAGAAGTGATTTTTCAGCATCTCTACAGACCCAGTCATTTATTTAGGCAACCATATATTAAATTAGGAGGCTAACTTTAGGTACATGCATCTGAAAACTTGACATTCTTAGATTAATAGCTTTATCTTAAAAAATCACCAAAACCCTTATTTTTTTTCTTTTCTTCTAAAAATGGTATCTCCCAACATGATGATTCAAGATGTGCAAGCTGATTTTGCTCAAAAGGAGTTCAAGTTCTCAGGACCCTAAAACTACCCTGTGTCAAAATACTAGAAATTCTGTTACTATAACAATTTTCTGTAAGGAATCAAACAAAACTAGTAGCTATACACTGCCTTTAAGTGATCTGATCCTGTAATCATCAATGTGTGCATAGATATTTACTTAGGTTGTTTCAAAGTCTGCAAAAAAATATTTTAGAACAAACTAACAAAACCATCCGAAGGAGTTGCAGAATATGTGCTCCAACTTCGATTTTGTCAAAGCTAGATCACAGAAACACTGCTATGGCTTTAGGGACAATAGGTGGTAAAAAGCTATTTGCCTACTGTTAGTATTCATAATGTAGAAAGTCTGTCTGCAGATTTCTCCTTCAAATTTTCTTCTAAATTTGCCTCAAAGGTTAATCTAGCCTTTTAGCAAAGCTTTACTTTTCTCATACAAACAGATGTCAGACTGTTTACACAGAGCAAGCCCAATAAACACTGCTGTAGAAGGCTGCTAATGTGCAAAGATGTATGCTGTGTTCTTGCTGGAGCTTCAAATGCCATCACACGTATGCACGTATTCCCTTACTCTTTCTCAATGTGCACATCCTTGGCACATTGAGCAGCCCTTCAGTATTGGACATCACCATTCCTGGAGAACTGGCATTTGTCCCAGAACAAGTTGCAGGGGCCAGGTCATTGCCACAGTGAACCTTTTGGAAATACATAACGTGGAAAAAATTTATATAGCCATAATTTAGGCTATGCTATATAGGTTAGCCTGCCCTAGCTTTTTTCCAAAGTTGGTTTGACCTGCAGTTTATACTACAATCAAATAAAAAAGATAGCTTGAGCTTGGCTTCCTGACCTTCAAAGACCCATCTGAACAAGCAATCTGTGAGAAAATCAACTGACTTTTTTTTCCCTAAATTGACACAGATAAAACCCAAAAGCAGCCCTTCAAAAGAGGCTTTCAAATCTTGAAAGTGTGACTTCTTATGATACAGAAATATTACATTCTTCACAGGGAACTGATAGCTTTATGTAAAGTTTGTAGCTCTTTTTGAGAAGCTCAGACACATGCTATAGTTGTGATACATTATTTTAAAAAATGATTGAGTCTCTTCAAACCTTGACATAACTTCCTGTTCAGAAAAAAGAAAAATAAATAATAATAAAAAAAAAAACACACAAAAAAAAAATCCAAAATCTGTTAACTATCTGCTTAAATCCACTTTAAAATGAGTCTTAAACAGATGGTTAGAATTAAGCAAGTACTTGTTTCCCTGATCAAACATGCAAGTGCATTTGCAAACTGATGCCTTAGGGAAGTAGAGCACAGTCTTCTGTATAGGATACTTAAAAGTAAGTCAGTTAAAGCACAAACAATGAGTGCCCGTAGGTCTTTAAAGGCTGATACACTTCTAACTGGGTTTTCACTTCAACCGCCTGTGGCTGAGAGTGTGCTTGGCCAGCTGATCAGAAGATCACATTTTTTTTCTAAAAAGCAGGACACAGGTATGGACTGTAATGGAGGTTAGAGATGGCATTTCAAACCAGTAATCTCTTAGTGTTTAGTGCATATTGTACTATGTCTATAAGTTAAGCACTATGCCTATAAGTTAATGATGTTTTTATTTTCAGCAGAGCAAAGAATCTTTGCCAATCCAAAACATGAGTAGGAGAAGGGGAGTAAATTAGAAGTACTACAGTGTCATAGTCAATATACAGACTTGTTAGGTTTTTTGCCTTATCTGGTAGAAAATCAGAAGTGTGTTGTATCCCCTCACCCTGGCTTTCTGGGCCAAGACATAACCGGGTTTGCAACTTTGGGACTACTATCATGAGTCACATCTCACCCAGAAGTGAAGCTCTCATGGGCACCTTCCCTGGTCTGCATCTCCCCAGCCTTTAGAAAGAACCAACACATTCCCTGCATCCAGAAATCTCATAGGATGAATTATCATTGAGAGTGGAAGACTGGTTGGGTGTTTGATAGTTCCTGTCATATATACTGATTCTTGTCTCGGATGAACATTTAACAAAACAGCATATCTAACACCTGGGACCCGCTCATTTGAAAGGGCAGTTCTTTTCCTTTCTCCTTCCTCGTTGCCATGGTTACCATCACAGCAGGACTTGGCCTCAGACACAAAATCACTCATTTAAGAGAAAGGCTATGAAAACTCCTGAGGTTTGAAACTCACTCAAACCCAGTCCAGATCAGTCCCAGCACATTGACTTTTTGGGTATGTCAGAGGCCCCCTTTGTGACTGGCTCAGAGAGGGACCAGCAGGAAATGCTGCAGGGGACATGTGGCGACCTGGAGGCTCCTCCGGGTCTCCTCCATCAGTGAAGACCCCAAACCTGTCTCCTGAAGGAATTAAGGGCCATCAGAAATCTTGCTGCTTTCTACTCCACATGCAAGGTGCAACTATTTAACCTGACATCTCTGCATCAGCACCAACTGTATTTAAGAAAAGTTCTCAGACTCCACTAACAACAAAAAAAGCAAATAAAAAGCTTTTTTCTGCACAGACCATTCCTTCTCTGAGGAGAGATGGAGAGAAGCAGCAAGCCATACATGCAATTGTTAGCTTACTGTACTGCTTAACATGATAAAGTAATGAAATCAGACAGTAAATAGAGCAGAGATGTTATTAAAACAAAAGGTTTTGAACATACTTTTGCCTATAGAAGTAGGTGTTGTGTTAACTACTGGACAAAAAGGCTTTTTTTTTTTTTTTTTCCCTCAGTACTTTGATTTCTAACCCATATTTAAAGCCTAACTTATATTTTCTTCCTTTTATTAACAGAATTAACATTTAAGTCAAAATAAGTATCTAAATATGCTTATGACACAGTGCAAGGCTTCTCTCTTTCCCACTGGATGCCCCAAATGGTGATACCAGAATGCTATGTGATACCTAAGGTGAGGCAAGGAAAAGTAAAACATTGTCTAATCCCAATAACTCCTGCCTTTCAATGCTCAGCTGAATTCTCTATAGAGGAAACTTGCCTTGATGACTATAACTTACCTCTTCTCGATGTTCTTCTCCAGAGCGCTGAATATACCACCTAATAGAGGCTTGCTGGGACTTAGGAATACATTCCAGAAAAGTTGAATTAAATTCAATGCCAAAAATCACCTTTTCATCAGCAGTTTCATGACTAATGCCTGGAAAGCAAACACGGTACAGGAGATTAACCCTGACCTGCTTTTTAAAGCAATGGGAAAATAGCCTGATTCAGAACAGATGCTATAAGAGTGAGTAAATTATAAAAAAAGTAAAAGGAAACTTAACTTTTAGCTTAAACTATAACTATGAGGATTTAGAGGTGGCTGCTAACCTTCCTTCAGTGCAACTGGTTTTTAAGGAGGTCAATAAAATCTGTATCATGAGCTTGGTCCATTTTAAAGTTGAGGCTTTCACCTTTGAGGAATTTAAAATCTAACCTGTATTTTTCTTTTAATTAATGCAACTCCTAAACCTGAGCTAAAGCTGCTAAAGGGAGACTGTACAGTCTGGTTTGTTCATCCCAAACACTTTAAAGGATTCACAAGTCTAAAGTAAACTAAAGCTTACCTTCCTTCAGTATAATTTGAAGTGCTTCGTAGTATGTTTCAGACCAAACACTGAAGCAACCATGAGCAGATTTGGGCTCCTTTCTGGGCCTTCTGTAAACCTGAGCAAGTAATTTCTAATCTCTGCATCTCCATTTTCCTTTCAAATCTGTTTTATCTGTGTCTTATCTGCCTTACCATCAGACTAAAGCTGTTTCTTATGCCCTGCCAATAACAGAAAGGAAGGTGAAAGCAGTGCTGTCTACTAAAACAAAAGTTAGCCTAACAACAAAATGAATACAATTTTGTGGTTTTTTCAATATAATAAGTACCTATATGAGGTCTATAGAAATTCAAGCTCTCCGCATTAAATGCTTTTATTTTATTTCACTGTGCCACTGAGATTTCAGTAGAGCCAAACAACTTCATGCAGCCAATGAAGTCTCTAAGAGGGACCCTAACACAGTGGAACACTGAATGTAAATAGGTTTTGAGGCCATAATGTTATTAATTATCGCAAATGGCATAAATAAGCCAAGAGCCTGGAGTGGCACAGGTCAGCTTCATGGTTTTATGGCACACAGGAGTCATCCCTAGCTGGATAAAATTTCTATTGGTGGTCCTACATCAGGGCAAAGGATTAATACCAATTTCTGTGCAAAGTCATTTTACATTTGTGTAATAAAACCAATTATTTTGATATCTCTTTATCCTCTCTAGGAAAATGTGACATTGTCAGCCTTTCTGCTAGGGTTTCTACAACCTTGAGCTTTGCACAGTCTCAGATACCACTACTTGGAGAGCCACGGTAAGCAGCAAGCAAGGAAATTCTGGCCCTTGGGAATGAAGAGGAGTTTTGCCATTGACTTTAATGGAAATGATATTTCACCCTGACTTTTTAACTACATCTGCAAGTACACATGTACAGTCAGAGCCCTTTATACTGTTCAAAAGACTTAACACTCTGATCCTGTGGCAAGCAGCTCTGATTTCTGCACTGACTCACGCCGAGATCTACGGCAGGCACCCGGCACCACAGCAGCACAAAAATAACCAGAGATCAATGGAAAGTGGTGGCTCATCCCAAACAAAATGTTCAACTCAGCGATACAATCGATACTGTTTTGACTGGGTTGTTCGCTTTAATAAGCAGCTAGAAGAGCCCCAGACAAACCCAAGCTTGGTTTTGAATGCTTTTCATTTATTTTACGCTGCTGCAGAGATTGCCGCGTAACCGCAGGATTTCATACTGACAGTGCTCGCTGTAAGAAAAGTGCTGCTGTTGCCAAAGGAGCAAGCCAGACCCTTTGGCATCTGAAAAGAGGCTGTGGGAAAGGGAAGGGGGGAGCCGATGGGGAGAGAGGGGCTAGGCTTTTGTTAATAACAGGAGTATTTAAGTAGCTGCAGGGATGGGAAGGGGGTGGTTTGGCAGCTGGAGCTGGGCCTTGGGACTTGTGTCAAGAGTATGTGGCGGAAGGGGAGAAGATGGTGTGTTCCCTGTTCACCCCTGCGGGATTCCCCCCAGGATTCTTACCCCTGTTTCTGGATGAAACATCACACACATCCCATTAGCTACTTGCAGGGACGTGTGTGATGTTTTTGTGTCAGGGGCACGCCTCCCTCTCCGGGGTGAGTGCTAGGGCGGGTCGCCCATAAGGGATGTGAGGGTGCTGTCCCATGCTGGCTGTCCCTTATCAGCCCTGATTCTGCAAATTTAACTGCAGGAGGGGTAATGGGTATGAAGTGTGGGAAAGGCAGATGATTTAATGGTGTTACTCTGTTGAGCTTGACAAGTTTTCACAGACAGACAGAGACCCTTACAGCAAACTCTGTTGTCAAAGTGACAAAAGAGCAAGAAAGATGCAAAATACTCACTGTCTTCCACATCCCAGCATTGTGCAACGGGGTCTCCATATTTGACATCTTGCCTTCTGGCTCGCCTATGGGAAGAGCATGCAAACTTGTAACACTTCAGGCATAATTGCTGGAATTCAACAACAAAATACAGAGGAGCTCAGCAGATGTGGACTCGCATTGCTCCCATCCTACTGCTGACAATTACAGTCTTAACTAAAACCAGCCTCCCCCTCAAAGCAGCATGTGGCCTAGAGAGATTTGTACAATTGACATCAAGAGAAAGGCCTGTGATTTGGGAAAACCACTGGGAGGGGAAAGAGAAAAAGACAGAGAAAAAAGTCTGCCTCGAATAAAAAGCATGCATTATAGTGACAGAAAGAGCATCTAAACCCCTGATCATGGGGCATAGGTCTCCTGTTGGGGTGGACTGTCTTGGAAATACTTAAAAACATCCTTTATTTTTTAGGTCATGAAAAAGATCTGAGGTTCAACAGGTAATATTCAAAAATGAGCTCAGGATCAGCCCAAGATAATACTGGCTAGTAAACCAATCATTAAAATGAAGAGAGAGAAGCATATGGTTTAGTTTTGTAACAAAGAATTGACAAATCTGGTTATCTTTCATCATCAAGAAAAACCACTTGAGAAAGTGGTCTGAGATGGTCTGCTCCCTTCCACAACTAATTTGTCTGCTAATCTCTGGGTGTGTTACTGTGATTTACTGTAATTTCTTAGTAATATTTTTTAAAAAGCAAACTCTTCCTCTAAGGATGATTGCATTTATCTCCCAAGAGCTAAAAGAAGTTTATTTTTTAATTTTTCAGTAGAATTGGAGACCCAGGGAGGAACTGCTTCCTCCCTCACAGCCACACTGAAGTTAACAGGAGTGGGACCTCCTGGGTGCAGAGCAACACCTCGGCAGGAAAGCAAGTTCCCAAGGCTGAGCTGTCCACTGTGGTAAAAGCTGTAGACATGCTGGAAGCACAGGCTTCTACACAGAAGAAAAATATTCAAGTAACTGATCTACTGTAGGATTCCCAACCCCAGTCACCCATCCTTTGTTTTGGAGCTACTGACTTTTGGCCTTTGCACCCAATTGCACATCTGTTAAAAAGCATGGACCATCAATCTCCATGTCCCAGCCCACCTCAGGCTTCAGCAAGCCTCATGTGTCACTAACTCTGCAGTGAGCCTGAACACTTGCTTTTCTCCTTTCATTTATGCTTCTCTGAATTTAGTTTGCTTTGGCTTTGAGGGAAAACATGTAAAGTTCCTTGACACCATGACACAATAACCTATGAGTCATTAACTTCGATGGTTTGTCTAATTGCTCAGGTCTCAGCCCTGCAGCCTCTAAAGTAGAAAGCCTCATTACAGAGCCTGAGCTCAGACTACGACCTTACTGCAAGAATTACTGTCAGGAAGGCTTTGTCCAAAGGGGAATGAAGAGGCTGTGAAGGACTCTAGCTCAGTGAGTGAGCTTACAGCTCCAGATAAATCAGCCAAAAACTCCAAGAGACACATCCAGCAGCTTAGGTACGGCACTGCTAGAGCCGGCAGCGTGTTCTCCCTCCATGCAGATTCATGCTGCTGTCCTAGATGGTGGGTACAGAAAGTTCGGACGAAGCTCCTTTCACTGTGAAAAAACTGCTCCCAATGTGGTCAAATCACAGTACTTAAATCTCTGTCTCCCTCTCATGGTTAGACCACAAATAAAATTGTTTGTTTAGATCAGGGAATTAAATGTATTTTATTATTGACCACTCTGGGATACTATGTTAAATTCTGCTTTATAACTATGGTGATGCCCTATGCAAAAGTCAGAAGCTCTTGCACTCAGGCAGAGTTAGCCACAACCTGGACCTCCATCTGAGCATCTCATGCCTTACAGCATTCAGCATAAAAAAGGAAAGTGATGGATTTATAATGTTAGCTGCAGTAGCTGAGATACTGTGACACACACTTAAACAAAGCTATGTTATTTTCACAGCTCTTTGAGAAGAAATGAGAAATGTGGCCAGAGTATGATCAAATTTTAAGGCAAATGACATGCTAAGTAAAAAGGCAACAAGTTCTGATTAAAAACCTTTAAAATTCTTGCAAGCAGCAAGATCTTTTACAGCACGTTGTATTTTTTTTCTTACCTTTTAGAAGTGGGGGCATATCTGGAACACGAGTTTCCATCCCAGGCACAGTATGGGTCCCTGGCAAGGCAGCAGTCTGCACAAGCCTTCCCATACGTGTGACATCTGTGCAGAGAGAGCTGAACCAATCCATCCCTGGAACCAATGTACAATTGTTGCTGCAAATCAGGCAAAGCAAATGAATTAGGAGCGTTCTCCAAGAAGCCTGTTTAAAAAGTTCCCTTCTTCAGTGCCACACTTACAGACTTTCAACCTTGTCGCAGATTTTATGAAATGAGGGAGAATTCCTCCTTCACCATAAAATGTTTCTCAGGGCTCACATGAACTGGCCGGTCCCCATCCATCCCTGACAACACAGCAGAGAGGAAAGGGGACTGCGGTCATGGAAAGACACCAGCACTCAACACCTTTGCACCTTTAGATTTGTGCTTTAGTGAAAAATCAGAAGCAAACCACGGAAAGAATGGTTTAATAGCACATTTAAAAACAAGGGGCTGGATAGACATGACATTAAGAATGCAGGAACTAGGGATGACCTAGTGTGAATAAAACTTCATCTTCTGCTTCTGATCCTTAGGTAAGATGGGGATAATATTACACCCCTCTCCCCAGTGCGAGTAGATTGCCTGTTGAGACAGGGGTGGTCTGAGTGCTTGCTGTTGAGCTGGAGCTGGCTCATGCAATACTTCCAGCTGGCCTGCCACCTTTTTTCAGGGGAGATGGGACCCAGCTGTGTTGTGCGTGCCTGAACAGCAAAATACCTCCTCCTGCGTGAGGGAGGCACGTTGGGCTGGGGCTGCTCTGGCCACCTCTGCGGGGCAGGGAGGGATGGCCCTGGTGTCATGCTGCCCCCCAAACGTGCATGTAGCCATCATAGAGCTAAGGAGCTGCCATAAAACCATTTCCCATCCAGAGATTTCCAACTGGGACTGGCCCCTGTGCTACCAGGATTGGACCACCCAGATCTAGGCTGCAATTTTAGAGGAAGGGGACTGGTTTTCAGTCTATGTACGCACAACTTTTAGCACAGTGAGGACCTGATCTCTCTTGATTACTCATAAAAATAACAACAACAATAGTAAAAATAATCTCTTAATAGATTGTAAAGAGACAAGTATTTCTAGTGTCCAGAAAATGAATATGAATTGACTTCATTCACAAATCCCTCTACTATATGACTAAAAAATTGTTTCCAAGAATAAGTACCAGCTTGGGTACACAAATTACAGTTTGTAAGCAAATGTGAATTAGGCAGGCAAAAAAGTTCAAACATATCTCCTTATTTCCAGATACATTTTAAGAGTCATCCATGGAGAGCTTGGCTGCTAAGTAACAGGCTTCACCTGAGAATAACAAGTTATGTGTTCAGTGTACCATATATCTTGCAGTAATTAAACGAGCTTGTAATTACCTGCTTCTGAGAAATCTCCATAGTTGAGATAAACGAAGGGTGCTGAAAAAGAGAACAGAACTTAACATACAAAAAGAAAATAAAATTACAGATTCACTTGCTTGGTTTAAACAAATATGAAAAAAAAAACCACAAACAAACAAACAAACAAACAAAAAAAAAGAAAATCACTAAATTCATGCTTCCAAAAATACCTCCCATAAATTTTCCCTGCTATTTATGAGGCAACTGGCTTTAATTCTCAGAGTTTGCAATGTACCCCATCCTGGAGACTGGCAGTGAGCCTTCACATCAACTTAAGTTCTTATTAAGCACTATTTGAAAGGCTTAGATGGCATTTAAGGGATACATAGGCAGATCCTCTGCACCAGGATGTATTTCACTGCTATGAAAGACATTGAAATTTTTACCAGTGACTGATGTAAGAACAGGACAAAGCTCAGGGTATTATCTATCATCTAATAGAAGATTAATCTAAGCTTACTGATTAATGTTGATGCAGTTCAAGGAAATAAGGGATGTTTTTTCAGCCCTTCACCCCCTTCAATTTTCTGGATTCAAAAACACAGAGGTAACAGTTATAAAAAATGTTTCCAATAAAAACGTGAAGGAATGTCTGCTGAGAAGAAAAAAAAATAACCTTTTTTTTGTTTTAAATATGATATGCTACATTTGTTCTTGACATTATGTTTTAAGAATGCAGCAAAATGGTGCACATACTGAAACTGCTGATTACTTGGCAGGCCACTGAGTAATCTTGGTATTCTTTGAGTGAAATTTATAATTGCTGTCCAAGACAGTGGGAAGAAGACATGGAGATCCTTTAAATAAAAGTTTCATCATACACATGACATACCAAAAGGCATATGGAGAAATATATTCTTCAAAACGATTATTAGAGATTCTGTCCTTACACTTGGAAAATACTGTTTCTAAGTCCTAAATTCATTTCTTTAGTAAGGACAAAGATTCCAGCTAAGACCTTGTATAGTACATAGGAGAGAGGATGTGTGAGAAAGTGATTAAAATGCCAGGGATACAGATAAACTTTGACGAAAAAACAAGGTGAAAGAACAAGGTCAAAAAAAGAAGAGCTATACAGCAAGAGAAGAAAGCAAAGTGAGAAAGTAAAGAATGAAGAAGAAACTACAAAAGGGAAAAGGAAATCAGCAGGGAAGACACAGGTCTTTATTTTCTTACTGTAACAATATGTCAATGTTAGCTCCCCCACCAGCAATGAGGAAAATCAGTAATTCTGCCTGTGCAACAGAAAGGAGGTTGGGCTTTTTACAAGCTCTATTTATGAAGAAGTCATTTGTGTTAGCAGGACTCCAGTTACTTTTCTTCTTTATCACTCAACCAGAACAACCAAATCAAAACGGTCAAAAATGTTGAGACAGTCTTCTAATAAATTAAAACACATTGATATTCAAAACTCTGTTTTATTTTCTTTATTCTTTCAATTCCTAACATTGTTATTTTAATGAATTTCTCCGTATCTGTGGAATTTTGTTTGTTTGTTTGTTTTTAAGAAAATATAATTGTCCTAAGAATAGTCCCAAAAATGAGACAATATAAAAATTGGCATTAAAAATAAAATACTACTAAAAAAAAAGATTTGGGCTTATAACACGATTTCAGACTAGAACAAGGCAGGATAAATGAGACTTTCTACGAGTTTGAAAAATCGTGGTCTGGTTTTGGACTTTTTTCAATTGACTTACCCAAAGAATACCAACCATTTAAAAATTTACATACCGTCCCTCTGGAAACTTGAACTAGTTCCAGTAAACAAACAACGAGACAGACAAAGACAGTTTGGGCCTTAAAGTCCCCTGAATAATATTTAATTGATGTTGTAGCTGTTAACACTTACCTTGAATATCTGCAGCTCTTCCAGGACCACTTCCTCCTTCGTCCACTTCTCTTTTGTGATACTCACAACTTTCAGGACTGTGCCTATGTCTGAAGCAAATGTAAAACCCATGTAAAACCAACAGTTATGTTTCAGTACTTATGTGCTACTCCATTTCTTACCTCACAGCAACATGATCTCAGACTAGTGTTGTTTCTTTTTTAAAACAAGTGATGCTGTAAACTGAGGTTACAAAGAAAAAATAAAAATAAAACAACAACCTTGGCCCTGAAGATAAAGCTAATGCATCAAGGATGTAACCTTCAAACAATATCTATCCTTATCTGCATCTGTTTCTATCCACATAGCTCTGTGCAATACATTTACGGTTTTACTGTATGTCTGAGCCAACATAACCGTAGATGGCTCCTGTCAGGGCTGGTCTAATTCTCCTGCTACACAAAGATAAACACTCACAGAAACATAGACAATCACATCCATGAAGCCAGCTAGAAGTTTCTTCACATTTCCTTGAGCCAGAATTGGGACCCACATAACCCCCCAAATAATCCAGTTTAGGGGACTAAATTATCAGAAAATTATTTACTCTTTTTGTAGAATTAATTTTAGTCCAGCATAGCACCTTAATCAGAAATACGTTTCATTTTAACGTAGGGAGTTAGGCAATCACCTTTTTTCATTTATCTTTTAATTTTAGGGAAATTTTTGAGCAGAATCTCCATTCATCATCAAAATCTTCAATCATTGCAGAAATTACTTCTTTGGATTTATCTAGAGAATATTTTAAAGCTAAATCTATTCATTAATTTGAACTTTAATTTCTACTTGGTGAAAAGAATCGCCGTTCATTGCATCTCAGACCATTACACATTAGTGAATCTTGAATGGCCTTAAAAGAACCCTTAAAATCTGCCCATGGGAAGTGGGCTGGGTGCTGGGGTGTGCAGTGTGGAAATGACACAGCACAGCTCAGTCTAAGCACTATGCATAGCACTGAAATGATGAAAAATAATAAATTATAATGGAAATAATGAGATTTTCATTCTTGTTTTCCCCACGTATTGAAGTTCATATTACCAATCGAAGCCAAAAGTATTTCAGTTTGCCTTATAAATTTGACCTTTTGTTTGTTTGTTTGTTTGACATAATTGCCAAAGCCTGCATATGTACAAATTGGTTGCATACATTCAAACATAATAAGCTTCTGAACTTCTGCTGCTCAAAATCTCCTTGGTTATTTGGTATATCTGTATTCAGTATCTCTATATAATATCTGAAATTTAATCTTTGAGTTTATATTTTTTTTTTCAAAGGATGAGTTTAGAGTATTAAATAGAACAAAAACTTGTGCTTCTGGAAAAGAAAGATCACTTTTAAGGAAGGCAGTGCAGATAAATAAATATCTGCGTATTATGGAGTGCCACCTAGTGACTGCATGGTACATGTTGGCCTTGACACCTCTATACCGGAAGATTTATGCTGAAAGAATTAGCATTGGTGCTGGGTAGTAACAGTTAACCTGGGAGTATCTGAGTTGCTAGTCTGTTAGTATAATTTTATTCCTATGACAAATTTTATAGTAGAGGACAGCAAGCATCTGAAAGCAACTGGTATAACCACTAAAAGAATAATTTGTATATTTTAACTAGTGAACTCGTATTTTTGGACAGCTTAAATTTTAATTACTTTTACTCACTATTATTACAAGAAAAGTAATTTTCAGTGAATATTTCCAAATCCTAGGCATCTCACAGCTTGGGATTTTTTTCACTTTCCTTCTCTGTTGACTATATTAAAGATTTCATTCAGAAAGAAACAAGGATATTATATCATCACAGCTCAAGATTATTCCCTGCTTTCTCAGGCAGCAGGGGAGCAAACAGCACTTTAATGTTCTTTTCTGTGAAACTATGCTTTTCCCTCTGACACAACTTTACTTTAGAGGGACCCTTGTACCTTCTTTTTTTGGAAGATAAGAGTTGTGAGAGTGAATGAGCTGAAAGACATAAATAGTCCAAGACAGATACTATCTCTGAACTCGGGTGTATGATAATGCAGCTGGGAAGCTTGTGAAGACTCAGACAACCCACGCTTTATAAGAGGTGACGCTCTGTGACAATTCACTACTTTCCCCAAATCACTTCAGAATATCCATACCTATCAAACCATATTCTGTGACACCAGAATTCCTCATAGGCCAGATAAAACGCTGTGCAACCCAACAGCATTGGGGTAGAATTCAAACAGAAACCTTGATTTCTCTGCAGCTCATGTCAGTAGCTCATCTACTGCCCTTGGATAAACCTTTTCAACTCCATGTACCTTAGTCTCACCTGCTGTAAGATGGGGATAATGTCAATGATAAAGTGTTCAGATCTAGCAGTGAGAAGTGCTTTTTCAGATCTACTAGTGATAGAACTTCAAATTGTAGATTAAGAACAAGAAGTTCCAGTGGGGTAAAACTGTAGATTATTAATTCAGAAATGTTATGAATAGTTATGTTAATATTTCTTATCATAAAATGCTGTTGGTTAATTCATCCAGTGATTCTAAATTTAATTACTATGGTAGAACTAGACTTTTTCCTTAAGGCATACAACTATCATAAAAATGTAAAGAGATACATAATTATCCATAGAAAAACTGCAGAGCAGGTTTCTTCTGCAACAGGGTAGTTTAACCTCTCTGTTCACTCCTGGTCCTTTTGTTTAGAGTTATTCATGTTTCTAAGTAATATCTCTGAAAGTATTTAAGTGGAATTGTTGCCTTAGGCTCAATTTTAAATCTTTCTTTGCTGTTCAGCGTCATGTGAGATTTAATGCTAAAGCACCATGTCACTTCTGATAACAGGAAATACTCCTTTAAGTTATTAAGGTTAATTTTTTCTCTTTTAACTGGTTATTGATGTGTTTCCAGCAGGAATTGGAGCCAGACTACCTTGTAATCTAAAAACAAATACTGAATGGTACTCAGAGGATAAGAAAGTCCAGGTATTCTGACCCTTAACCGGTTTATCACCTAGGCACCAGGAGGCATCAAAATCCTAATAGTATCAATCATTTGAGCTGACAAATACATATAATCTTAACATTTTCATGAAGTCTTGGCACAGAATCAGGATCACCTTAAATGCTTCCCAAAGCTGCATGTATGGGAAAAATATGTTAATTAACAGGTTTATTCAGGATCTGCTGGAGTAAAAGTGTTCTTAAAGGATGTTATTTGTGCAAAATGATAGTGGAAGTGCTCTATCATACCTGTTCCTAGGAAAATAACATCATATTGTCCATCCTCTGCCATGACGTGGTCCACCACAATCTGTGTCAGCCGATAGTCCACATTGATTTGAGTGAATACTGGTCCTCCCGTCAGTGGGTAAATGGATTTGTACATCAGTGGATGGCGTTTAATAAAGCTAATGACTTCATCAGGAAAGTCTCTGGTAGACTTTATGAGTGGATCATAGGTTTTGCTTGGACACTGAACAAAAGAGAGGGAACAAGAAGATGGAGGGAATATTAGGAAAGAAAACCAAATAATCTGCAGGTTTCTTTGTATAGTAGAAAAGTTGTCTGGTCCGGATCACCTATATTAGTTTGTAAAGCACATTTGACAGTGACTGGTAATATGACTTACAATTGAAAAAACTCAGTGCTGTTTTGAAAGTGTGGGAGCACACTGGTGGTGTGTGCTCTTCTAGTTCTTCAAACGGCCATTTTGTCCCTTGTTTCTCCACCCTTTCCTCTTCTTTTTTCATTTTTACATCTTCTCAAAAGCACTTCCCCTTCATCTCCATTCTTCTTTAACCTGATCCCAACTATTCTCCTTTATCTTTTAAAACCAACCAAAACTTGCTAATTTTTTTCATCTTGCTCATTTGTACTACTACTTAGAATTATAAATCTTCAGTTCCTGATACTTATATGCCCACACCTGCACCTGCGCATATATTCAAGCTTCGAATAATAACTTCCATAGGCTTTTCTTCTTTATCAGTCAGGAATTTAGATAACATAAATGAAAACTTAGAGGGGAGATGAACTTCACTAGCTTCCCTAAGATACTCATCAAAGGAAGACAGCATTAGAAAAGAGAGTTTGTCTGGTTTATGTTGGACAAAATGTGAATTAATTAATATTTATTGCATTAACATATCTGTAAACATAACCTACTAAAAGCTACACTTATTTTTTTTAGTTTTATCACCAAATTGCCTTTAAGACCATAACCAAGTCCCTTTATGTTTATTCATCTACTAGTGTCCTTGAAGAGAGTATGAGATATGCCATTCATACCACATTCACCAGTAATAAGAATAATCATTATTAACATTCAAGCAGAACATCCAGTACTGTGATATAATTTTAACATTTTTCCCCCATCATATATTAAAGCTAGAAAAATTTAGCCATAAACAATTTAATAATATAGGAAAAGAACTTTATTTTCTTTAAATATTTAGGAACTCCTTGTATATAATCCCATAATTGATGCCATCAGTGTAGGATATTTTGGAAAATTGGTCTTACAAATAAGTCACAAATTCAATCCGTATTCAGTTAGAAATCAAATTTTCTGTGAGAACACTTGTAAGCACTTGGTCACTATTAGTTCATTTTTTGAAAGCATTGCTTTAAAAACAGAGGAATTCTCATGATGGGCTCAGTACATCTGCAATGAATTTCACCTCACTGCTCCCTGCCCCACTCACAGGCACCTTATCACATTGGATATTTTAAAAAGACAAGGAAATCAAGTCTGGAGTGAAGGAGACCTGTCATGGTGTCTAGTTCTCATTTCAAGACACAGGTACCAACATGCAGTTAGATTTGCTACATGCTGAACAAATTAGTGCAGGTTATCAGTGTAAGGGACTTTCAACAGTAAGTCTAGAGTGCCCTCCGGTGGCTACCATGGGATAATCTCAAGTATTACTACAATCTCAAGTGCGGGATCTCACAGTTCAATTTTCCTGCTTTTTGCATTTCTACTCCTCTTATTGAGGCTGGGTTTCTACCCTGTTGATGCAGTGAGCGAGAGCCGGGCACAATCCTCACCAGCGTGCCCCGATATGAGCCTAAGGGCTTGGTTTCTCCTGGGAGATACGCTCAGAGTTACTGTGGCAGAAGGTCCCTAGGAAATGCTTTAACCATGTTCATTTTTCCAGACAAACGCCCACATCTATCTTTCCCCTGTATATGGCCTGCAATCAGAGGCCATAACTTTTCAGTGAACTGCACCTCCTACACCTACCATTTTTTTTTTTTTTTTTTTAAAAATAGGCAGATTCTCCAGATGTCAGATGATCCCTGTAGCTCATTATTTCTCAGAAGTGAGTTTCCTTACTCATCCCTGTAGCTGAAATTTTTACCCAGGCCTATGACTTGGCTGCTGCAGCATCTTTTCCTCTGGCTTTGAACAGCACAGTCTCATCCTCTTCTGGTCCAGGCAACTGCTGCAGTGATCACTCCCTCAGACATTTCCCCAATGTCACTCATTTATTTCCGGGGTTGGCTCCCACTTCTGTTAGACCCATACTGATAAACTAATAATTTTATCTGTTTCTTTGTCTTACACAAAGTAAATTGGTACTCACACATATTTCTTAAAGACATCCACAAATCTACCTCTTCAAACTCCTTCAAATTTTTCCCTTCTGTGCCTTTTGGAGTGAGCCCAGGAACATAGTTGCCAGGTCAGTCATGTTGGTAATTTATCATCTCTCATGCTCACCTGTCTGCTTTTCTTCTCGTATCTGTTTGTATCTCTTTTCTGTCCCTTGTATTACACTTAGTCTCTAATCTGTGTCTGAGAAAGCTTCTCTTTTGAATCTGGAGACATTTAGATGTGTTAATGGGGCACTACAAAAACTGGATAATAATAAGACAAACGAAACATATTCCAGCTGGTGACACGCTTTTACATATAAACTGTTGATTGCTTCTTCTCCAATACTATTTTCAACAAAGTAATCCCTGTGTTTCCTGCCAGGTGGAGCCATAACACAGTCTGTGAAGAAATAAATGTTAAATAATGCCTTTGTAGTCTGCCAGAGGAAAGTTAAGATTTTCAGTGAAGTTGCTCTACAATCCTCCTTCATGGCTAATTTCAACAGAGAAGACTTTAGTTCACATTCTCAAATCTCCAGTTTGACATGTGTTCAATCTAGAGTGCCAGTAAAGGACTTGCGGTTAGGATGTGTTCCACTATGTAAGGTTTGGCATTATCCAAAACATTTGCATTAGGAACAACACACACAGTGCCAAGGGTTGAGCATGCCCCTCTTCCATCGCTGGCAAACTCACTTCTCACAGCTACACATCAGCCACTAGCAGCAAAACCATCCCCATGGCCTCAGGACCAACTTGGACCCTTTTCTCCCTTGGGCTTCCACTGCTTGTTCTCCTTGTGGGCTGAGGGATATCCACAGCACACCCTGTGGTAGTGCTTGCTAAAAAAGAAATGTAGCCTCTGCCCAGTGCATACAGGTATAGTGTACACATGCCTAAGGATGAATTCTTCATGCAGCAAATACAATGCAGAATTAGTTTCATCGTATACAGTTCTGTGTGAACATGCACCCTAAATGAAAATGCAATAACAACCAGTTAAACAACAATTTCTGACTGAGGATAACATTGTCAAAGTATCAGAGACCACCTGTATATTCAGAAACAAAACAGGTGAGTGAAGGACAGACCATCTGACATTTTACAGACACATCTGAAATGCTTGATGGAGGCAGTTCCTGGTCTACCTTAGACCCCAAACAGCACTGCCACAGGAAGGGTACCATTTGGAGCATGCCTAAACTATGGTAAAGGCCATCCTAGCAGTAAACAATACAGTGACTATGGGTCTGCACTTGAACCTGACCTCTGGTTTTATTTACCAGAGTTGTAACCTGAGTGATTTAAGAGTCTACACCCTATTTCCACTCCTTGACTGGACTGATTTTTATGGCTATCTACACACCTAACACATTTTGTGCAAGTGCCCACTTGCTTAGCGTTGTTTCAATCAGTAAGAGTTAAGCCTGTTCATCCTCATCTTCATAAAGGCTCTGAAATTGTTTATTGAAAATAGGTCTTAGGCTTCTGAATCACCTAATAAATTTTCAGAATTTCTCCATGGACAGTAAACATGTGCCAATTTGAATTAAGAAGTATTTCATCATATATTCAGTCATTTTGTTAACATATGGCTGTGAAAGAACTGACAAGAAAAAAAAAAAAAAAAAAAAAAGATGAGATTGTATTGTTGTCCTGTGATAACTGCTCAGATAACACTCCTTGAAAATACAGCTTAATACAAGTGAAAAATATGAGGAAAGTCCTATTGAAAAATACAGTGGCAAACATATTGCAGTGAGTTATCCCTAGGGGTTTTATGCTAGCATTTCTGTAAGAACTTCACCTTCTGGCTTGCTGGGTATCATCTCCCACATTCTGTTTTCTGCTATGCTTTCACAAATTTAAGAATTTGCAAGGTTACACCCTTGAGATGGGCTGTAGTCAGCTTGGATTTTGAAGATAACAATATCAGATAAATAATTTCACAAAGAAATATATGCTTTTGTCTTATATGGAAAAAGAGATTACAGAAAGGCTGTGACCAAAAAAAAAAAAAAAAAAAAAGAATTAAATTTTAGTCTTTGGATAAAAAAATTAAGTAAACCATAATACAGGATAAATGATTCAGACAGCACAATAACTACACAGAAGCTCAATCACATGCACACTTGCGACATAAGCAGTACTTCAGGAATTAACATTTCTCCTTACCTTTAGAACATCTAAGGTCTTAGTCTTTGCTACTTATACCAGAATCAGATCTCAAAAACCTTACTGATTTCAAAAGCATGGTTTATCTTTTCAGGGATTCAACCAAAGTTTGTTGGAATCAATAGAAACACATGTGCTTCAATTGCCTTTGGATCAAAATTTTACATCAATTTATTCTATATAGGATGAGAAAAAAAAGTAACTTCTTCACTCCCCCAATCATGCAATAACTCTCTTCCCTCTCACTATGTACTAGAGTATGTTTTTTGCTTATACGTAAATTTCCTGTGGTTCATGTTCTCTCTTGCTACTCAGAGTTACAGTCTGCATCTTCTGGAAATTTGCTGAGTGCTCACCTATTGACAACTCAATCCCAGACGTCCATTTCTATGTGAAAAATGGGAGTAGCCCCAAGGGTCTTAAAGCTGTCCTAGATTTTTGCCAAAAATGCATCAGTGGAGGAAGATAAGAGCAATGACATCACTTACTAAAAACCACTAGGATAAAAAGTCTACCAATATGGAACTATAAAGTTGTTACAGTAATCCCAAAGGCCCAGAACCTACTATACATGATATAGGGATATATGCACAGCTAATTTAGTAGAAACAAGGACTAAGGGTCTGATCCAAAGATCCACTTGAGTCAACAGGTCCTTTTCCAATTATTTCAGTGGCCTTTGGATCCCATCCTAAGACAGCATGACCACCAAGAACAGCCGGGCAGGTGTGACCCTGTTATGCTTGGCCAAGGGAGCTATTTCCAGAGGCATCACTCACTGTGGCATGATGAATGGGAAAGGGGAATGAAATATTCATTTTGGACACACTTTGGCAATGTCTTCAGGCAGCTGTTTAAAGCTGTGTCCACCCATCATTGCAGAACAATTCCTGTAGCCTTGTGCTTCCTTTCATAGCAATCAATAGGATGTATGATGGTGAAGGCTGAATGGTCAAGTGGGTGAGTGAAGCGACCTTTCACCTCTGAAAATGTGAGTTCACATCCTGTTGAATGTCTCATGATAATGATATCAGTGTTCTCTGCCCAGTTCACAGAGGGCATTTAATCACATCATCAGCACCAGATGCTGTCTCAGATATGTGATATCTCCTACTGGAGACAGTAAGAGATTTGCATTTATATCAAATGTCAAAGGAATAGGTTGGCAGGGTTGTTTCATGTGGACTACACGAGAATCTGGCTCCATAAAAGCTTTTATAACACCATCACTATGCTCTCTCAGTATTTTCTGCTTTTACAAAAGGGTGGGATTCACCTCACCTGACCTGGATTCTCATCTTGGCTGTGTGTGAACTGCACAGAGCAGGTGCCTGTCTCTTTCTTTCTGATAGAGAAGTCTAAACAACTAGCTCAGATTTTATGCTTTTCTTCTAGATAGCTGACATCAAGAAAAATGAATCACATTAAATTAGTAAATTTAATACCGCTCTACAAGAATCCTACAAGAAACTTATTCACCATCTAATTTATTATTTGGTTGCTTAGGCCATCACTGCTGTGAATGATAACTTGATATAAGTATACATGTTAAGAAATTAAAAGTAAACAAAACCAAAAAAAGAAAAAGGAAAAAAAAAAGAAAAAAAAAAGCAACAGAAAGAGTTGGAGGTGACAAGGACATCTCTGTTCAACTGCTGTATAAACAGTGGTACAAACTTTTAGAGACTAAACTCAATAGTTACTTAAAGTTTTTCCAGTGCCTCCTGTGTGTGAGCTCTATTTGACAATAATCACCCTGGACTAAGTCCTGATCCCAGGTGAACTACAAAAATGTCTTTTATTCCCTCACCTTTTACTTGTACCAAAATATAATCAGGAGGTGGTAAATTAAGGCTAATCTTTCTCAAATAAAATCAAATACACACTAACTTAGCAACACCATATATATGTAAACTTTTATCTTTTTTTCACTTGTCTTATTAAATTTGCAGCTTAGTAAAGTGCTGGATGTGTAGATCTTGCACAATATCAAGACATACGGTGTGGCTGTGTTAACATTATGTAGGAACCCTGGCCAAGATTTTCAAAAGCTGGTTCCAGAAGTTAGGTTCCTAAATAAACCTCTGAATTTGCCAAAATGCATAGTGCTTCACACCATCCAGTGAAGTCAGTAAGAGCTGCTGGATCTAACACCTATTGAAATTGTGACAATTATTTGGGAACTTAACTATAAGGTATGCAAAAAAGAAAATACCCTTTTCATTTAATGACGCATCCTCAGTTCTGCAGTGCTGTTGTCTAGTCACAATTTTAAAACATAGTGCTCTTCACTGTGAGCTTCAAAAGGGTTTCTAGGGTTTCTATTTCAAGAGTGTTGAAAATCCCAATTTAAAAGTGACTTGTCACATTGAGCCTCAGACCCACTTAACAATGAGACTCAAACACCCATAGGCTAGATACACAACAGGGACTTGATAATATTGAGTGCAATAGGCATCTGCTTGGAGGATTTTGCAATGTCCAGGCTGGGAAATTTTAAGCATTTCACAAGGAAAACTAAGCACCACACCAGCAAGTCACTCTCTTGGGAGCATCTGAAACAGCCAGTATGAAACATTACGGAGTGAAATATTTCTTAAATCTCTCCCATATCAGGGAATAAGATGTTTTAGTCTGGGCTTCTCTCCTAGGGGAAGTGTCCCTCCATTCCAGGCGCATGGACCAGAGCCATCCTGGGAGTTCCTCACTCCTTTCTGTTGAAGGTGTTTCACTTTTTATGGGATAGTTACCTCTCAGCTTAGACAAAAGTAGTAAGAATGCTGCTCAGGTGTTAATCAGGAAGGGAGAAGATCAGTTTTCCTCTGAAAAGCTCTCTATTTTATATTAAGTGCAGTAAGAACTGCAGCACCAGACCCTCCCTCAGGGGGAATGAATTAACCACATGGACTTTTTCTCCCAAGCTCTTAGTGAATGAATATTTAACTAGAGAGGAGATATGGCTCTGTAGTCAGCATTCTCCTACAATGTAAAGTAAAGCCTTCCAAGCTCTAAATAGGTTACCTTATCACTGATCCATCAAGCAAAAAGCATAGAAACAGAAGAAGTATCTTCAACTAGTCACTTCTGTGTTAAATGGGGACCTCCTACACACCAAACACATTGAACTTTATTTGTAGAGATTACGAAGAAATGCAAAGTTTGAGTCCTAAGGGGTTAAGATGTAGCACTGAGGCCTGGTGTGAGCTTCCAAGGTGCCCAGAATTACTTTAAAAAATGAGGCACCTGTAGGTTTAAGATCTGTAGATGACATCTGAGAGATGACTCTCAGGGCATAGGCACTTATGTGCCATTGGGATTCAACCATAACCCACTGTGAAAATGAAACTTGGGTTCCTGAGTGGCCTAAATACTGTGTGGCTTCTTCTCTGTAGTCTGATCAGAACTGCACAATACATTTTGAATTTGGACATGCATGCAAAAAGCCTAGTGCTTTTCTACAGGATGGATGACTTGTGCCAGAAGGACTGGACACTCAGCAAGGAGACTTTCATGATAATCTTGCAGCTAGTCCGAGCAAGCCTGGAAGAGGGTATGGGAGAGAGCAATAAGTCTGATTCTTCAAGAGACAAAAAAACAATGCAAATTTTAAATGGAATCAACCTCACTCTGCCTTACCACAAAAAGCACAAACAAAACAAACAAAAAAATCCCTGCAAGTAAATTGAAGTCCTCATATTTTTTTAAGAAATAATTTGTCTCCTACTGGATGTATGAGATTTGTTCTACCTTATTCCAGTGTTTGCCTTGAGCACTTTGTATTGCTTTACCATTTAACACACCTGTGTTGCTGGTAAAAAAGGCTGACAGAGCATTAATCTGAGGCTAACTGGGCTGAGACCAGCTAGGTGAGTGAACTTGACTTTGCAGGTGGCAGTTTGCAATTCTGTGCTGACCTCTGCCAGCAGGAAAGGTGACTGGGTTTGTAGCGTTTTGAAAGACTGTTATGAATTGAAAAGTGATTCATGTTGAGGAAAACAAGTTGGTAAGTAAGAGGAGGTGGAGGAGGACTTCTCAGGAAAATAAACCCATGAAGTGAAACATTTCACTTGATTAAGAAGCCCCATTTACAGTGGGGAGATCAAAGGAGAGAGGAATTGGAGAAGCAAAGAATGCAGTCCATCCCATAAAAGAACAGGTGAAAGAGGAAGATAAGGCTAAAAACAATAAGGGAAACTTGTACAACCCTCAATATTTTATGAACATGCTTACTAAAGCAGCAAAACTAAGCAGACAGGAGGACAGGGGGGAGGCTTTTTGTCAGACAGGATTTCTCTGTGGCTCAGCCAAGTCCCAATGGGATGGACACCACGTCTCAATCAGCCTGTGCACTGGATTAGCAGAAGAGTTAAGGAAGGGCTTTTTCTGAAGAAAGGGAGAAAAAGCAATAAAGAGAGAAAAAGATGAAAAAGATCACAGAATATGAGGGCTTCTAAGGGAACTTGTTTTTAAAAATATACACAAAGAATTCAGAAGCTCAGGGCCATATTCAGATCTGGAGTGGGAAGAGGTGAGACATAAAACTTCAAATGGACAAAAGAAATGTGCTGGGCTGTTTCTTCTTGTAGCTAAGAAATGACTCGGACTGCAAGAATCTTACTTTGTTGATTCAGAGTTTTGTTTTGAACAATCAGTTTTGAACAATTTGTTTTGGCAGATCAATCCACAAAATATCTAGATTTAGAAGTAATATTTGGTGCTGCCTTGGATAGTAGTTAGAGTTCTATGTTCGGCAGTAGATCAGACTAAGTATTAATCTGCATCTCTAAACACTGACATTCCTCTGAAAATGTGACCTCAATGACATTTACTCACTGTCAATGAAATGAGGATGACTCCCATGTATCTCGTCAGAATTTCCTAATGGGCACTATGAGTTGTTCTGATGCTGCAATGGTTACAGCTAAATAAATAAGCTCTAAATGCTTTTTCTTCCTTATTCACCAAAAAATCTTGTTCAAATGTCTTCTGTGATTACTGGGAGGCTGTTATGAAAACTCTATTTCAGAATACAGGACACACTTTAAAGGAAGTCCTTGATGATTTCCTTATCAGTGGATAATCTCCTCAGCGAAACCCTAGGAGACTGGAAGAAAAGTGGATTTGTTATTGGGGTACAACTGCAGATATGCAAGTCCAATTTTTAAACATCCAAAGAAGATGCAGTACAAAGTCCCCTGGTTTTCAAATCGCCCTTTTTGTTGCAGCTGCCTGCTACATGTTTTTTTCGCTCTCTCTCTTTTTTTTTTTTTTTTTTTTTTTCCCAGCTTCCAAACTGAAATAGATTTGAAACCTTGCCTTTTTTTAATTCCCGTTGCTCTTTAATACCGCTGGGAGAAGCTAGAGTAAAAGAGCTGTTTGTTTTGCAGCATCAGTGGTGCAGATCATGCCGGCGATCCTCAGTCACCCTGCCCAGGGGTGTCCCAATGACACCAGAGGGCAGGCAGACCACGCCGCAGCACCCGGACCCCGGGCTCCCGCAAGCAGCTCAGCATTGCGAAGGCATGATATCATGGTCATGTCAGGAGTTTATCTCTGACACAAATTGCCACAGGAAGCATTTTGTCAAAATTTCAATATCAAAGTGGTCACAGCCTCTATAGTGAACAGCTTTATTTACTTAGGAGATAAAGGCAGTTGAGCAGAAAGTTAAATTAGGGTAAGCAGCCTCCTGCTTCTGTATAAATGCTGAAAGGAAGTCAATGCCTCTCTCAAAGCCAAACATCAAAGGAAATGCATTTCCTAGTATAGCCATTTTTAGACTTCGCCAGTAACTTAAAATATAAGAAATACAGAATCAGGGCAGCACTGGCTGTGCTAACTATAGGCAACACTTAGGCAGGGCTTAAATTTCAAAAATGTTCTAGGAACTTAAAAAAGGATAGATTATCCTTCTTTGGCTTTACTCTGAGCATTCCTGAGCCACCTCATAGCTGGCAAGAAATTATGAAATTCATCTTTAAGGAAGAGCATTTCAGCATTCACACTGCAGTGTTCTGAAGGGGTGTATCACTCTGCTTCTTTTCCTTGCCTTCGAGCACTGCGCTGCTTCTTCAGATCCCAGACTAAATCTGTTCATATCCAGAGGTTTGGCATAGCACATTATAACATGAGACCATGGCATGAATCTACTTATTTGGATACCCTATATTAAACTACTGAACCTGAAGTATGTGGCAGTTCAGCTCACTAAGACAAAAGATAAATAAGTATGCAGAAATACATTTGCCTTATCTACACAGCAAATATTACAGATATCTTTCTTCTGAGAGCTTTCTTTAGTAAAATCCACTTCCCTTCTCAGTCCTTGGTCAAACAAACTCCTACAGAAATCCACTGAGTATGGAGGTCCTAAGGATTTTTATGAGACCATTTTTTCACATCTGTTATCAGGTGCTTAAAGAAAGCAGTTGGAGAGTTAAGGGGAGGTTTATGGAAAATATCCATTTGCCTTTAAACTTCCCAACTTTTAAAATACTTGCAAGCACAGATATTCAAATCAGTGATAAAGATCAGCATTGACATGCTTCAGCATGACATGTTTCCTTCCTTGTGAATCCCAGATCAACCATGTGATGGCTAATACACTCAAAAATGCAATGAGCTTATGACCCGTCTATCTGTGCAGAGTGTTCATCCTTATGGGGTACTCTGAGTTTTTCAAGAGAGTTATTTTAATCTCTTTAGATGCCATGGGACCAGCTATTGTTCTCACTGGCACCATTTTTGTACTTAAAACTAAATGCATCTGCACTTCTTAACCAGTAATGGGGTTGCACATGCTAAAAAAAAAAAAAAAAAAAAGTAATCTTCTTTTCTGGGAGCACTATATATTCTGCATGAGAGATATATGTGTAAGCCTACAGTGCCTAAAATGTCTAAATTAGGAGCGCGTTTGCTCCAGCAGCACAGATCCTAGGCAGGCCAAATGAATCTCTGGAGCTGCCCTAGTCGTCATAGAGAGAGCTGCCCTCTGCAACTCGCCTGCAGTCAAGAGGAGGGAATCAGAGCTCTGAGTCTGACTTGAAGCCTGGGACCACTGAGTGTGGCAAACAGCAAGGACTTGGACCTTGCAATTGCGTCCATCGGAAGGATGATGAAGAAAACACAGAGACACGAGGAAATGTGTGAAAAGATGAGCTAAATGAGAGAGATAATGAGGCTTGAAGCAAAGGCTACACCAGTGCTGATGTCAGAGAAATAGTGCAGAAACACCCAGATGGCTTCTAGTCAAAGTACCAGCAGCAGTCCAGCCTCAGTAGCTCACTGCTTGGCTGGATTTATGCAGCTGTCTACTACCAGTTCACTGAATACCTGACCAAGATAATGTAAAACTATCCTGGATAATATCTCTTATTCTTAAACCATTACTCCTTTACATTCTATGTACAAAGAGTTGCTCAAATTTGTGATGACTTTTATAAAACAGATGTATTTTTTGCATCTGTTTTCTTTCTCAGATGTAATGTAGGTTTGTGGTTTTCCATATTTAATACCAAGACAGAAGTGGGGGAAGAATTCCTCTTTGTTTTGACCTGATTGTTTGATTGTTACATCTGAAGTCTAAGAGACTGGGATTTAGAAGTGTTTCCAAATATTATACTTCTCTTTTCTTCCTATCACTTATCTTTCATCATATAAAATCAACTAACTCCTTATTTTACTTCAAAACACAACATATGCACAAACACACATAATAGAGTCAATAACCACATCTCAAGGAACAGGATTTTAATAGACACAAAGATAACAGAAATACAAGACTTCAAATAAAGTACCTCATCATAACTTAATACTCCATAAAAAAATGCCTTTGGCTTTTTCTAAAGTGATGATGCCTTACAGGTGGTCCCAACAGACAGAAATACAGCTGTACAGTAGGAGACTAAAATATGAGAGACAATGAGAAGATAGACAGTCTGGACACAATGTTATCTCAGAGACATGGAAAAATGTGTATTTATATACCTACAGAGTAGGTAGAAGTCTGAGCTGTCAACAGAAGGGAAAGGGTTGGTAGGATAATTTGAAACATCCTGAGTGGAAAATATAAATTACCAATCCAGGGAGGGGGTGTGAAGTATGCTTGCTTTTGAGTAAAAATAGAACTATGTAATTAAGGAGACACTTACTGTACCAGGTCTTGGATATGGGATGCGACCTTCATATTGTACCCACCGATGATCCACACTCTCTTTGTGAGCGTAAGGGCCATTGAAAACAGCTCTGATATCTGCCATGCTGTACACACAAACTGCAGAGCCCTTGAAGACAGAGCTGAAAAAGAGGACGGATTGATCTACATATAGTAAACACCTCCTAAGTGCATGTCTCACCCAGTGAATTAACTAATTCCACAGAGTCTAATGAGGCTTGGATCAATCATACACCTAAGATTTGATATAAGTGGTGCTAAATAACAGGCAATGTGTACAGGTCTGATAGCTACAGATATTTAATGCCACCGTAACTACAGTTTAAAGCTTTGCTCAGACGAAACCTGGACTTAGCCTTTGGGACCACTTGATAGACTGCCATTTTTGTTAGTGGCTGACAGTTTCCAGCTATCATTTATTATCTATTTTTATCAGAGTTTTCTGCAAATGAAGGACATTCCTTTACATTGTGTTAATATCTGGAAGTCCGTATATTAGTGATATTACAGGTGATGTGCCTGAGAATTACAAGTTGCATTGCACAGACAATAAAAAGAGATAGAAATAAACATTTATTTATTTTTTTCATGCCTTTTTCCTTTTTTTTTTTTAATATATTTTTCTAAGAAAAAAAACAACCAAACAAACAATTCATTTTTCCAAAGAACAACATGCTAGGTTGTTGAGTGGCATGTACTTTAGTTACTTCAGATGCCATTTCATTCATTGTGCAAACCTTTCAGTCAATTTTAAATATTTTATGTGGTTATATAGTCTATAAAGCCGCTGTGGCGGCTGCTTCTCAGTTAAGGAGTGCCTTGGCTATTCTTCATTTTACTCATACTGTTCAGCATTTGTCTAGTCCTTATTATTGACACTTAATTCAAAGGTTCTGGAGACAAAATAAATAATTATTTATTTTCTTTCTCACAGTTCTATGTAGAGCACCTCACTGTTGCAGCTGAGAGGTTCATTAATTAATTAATCTATCACCTTGAGAAAAAAATGGATTATTCTTCCATCAACTCTTGTATATAGAAACACTGAAATATCACTTTAGAGCATAGCAGGATTTGATCCTCAGAAACAGCTGATGTCAAGTTGTTGCTTACAGAAACAATGCTTCACAACAATGATTTGTCTTAAATTGTAACTATTGATTGCTCAATAAGTATGATTGAAATTTGTAAATTCAGCTAGATGAGGTTGAAATAAACTATCATGCTTTTTATTGTTAAATTTTCATTTTTTTTTTTTAATCATTCTCAAAATTCAGGCACACAAAGATTTAGGGACATAATTTATTATTTCCATTTCTGAAAATACTGTCCTTAGTGGCTACAGCCCCACTATTGCAAGTCTTATTCAGGCAGTCTCTCCTTGCTCTCAGAAATCAGGATCTAGTAATAGAAGGGTTTGATAAAATGCCTGAGTAAGACCTTCAGCATTTGTTTGCAGAGGCAAACGTGATCCTAATGCATACCTTGTTGTAGTGAAGACTCCATATACAAGTGGGTTTCTCTCATCTCTTGTAGAAAGTAAGAATACATCTTCTGCAATGGGAAAAAAAAATATATTTTTTTTAATTTAACATCCACTGAATATTTCTGCATTTACCATTGATTATTTGAAGATTTGTAAAGATATAACAAAGCTTTATTTTTGTCTGAATTTTAATTTCTACCATGTGATTTTTTGCTAATGTTGTGAAGTTTTTCCATTTGCAGATAATCTGTTTTTTTTTATACAGAATCAGATTTTCATTTTCCAGTTTTTGGACTGAAAGGGAAAAAACTCATATTTCTGATCAGACTAATTCCAGTTACGATCATGAATTTCTAATAAAACTCAGAGATATTACCAGCACTGTTTGAAAGAGGAGTAAAATCAGAACAAGACATAATACTTCTACAAACAACAATAAAACCCCCAAGCAATGCTGATGTCAGAATAGACCATTAAAGATAAATCAACTTACGTAGCTCATCAAAATGTGTGTCTGCTCCTTCAGGACCAGGTATCGAACACACAAGCCTGGCTTTCAGAAAAGTAGTCCACTTGTTTATTAGGCTTCTTTGACCTCCCATATCATTCTAATAAAAATTGAAAACAAATATTAAAAAAAAATCAAGATTTTTAACATATGATATTTGAAGGTAGCACAGTATTGACAGTGCTTCTTCAGTCTGATGGCACAATTTGATCTTACCACAACAGTGACAAAGTGCTTTTGTGTTGGTATGGTTTTTTTTGTTTTTTTTTTTTTTTTCCAAAAACAGTGTAGGACCGCATTTTTATAAGTAACTCAAGTAGTAATTTCTCAGCTCAGAAAATGGGCAACTCAAATTTCCTAATTATACCCAAATCTATTTTCAAAGTTTTCTCACCAGCTCTACAGCTGGAACGCTGTGAAAACATGTCTATATCATGTGATTTCTTGTCCCTGTGATGCAAAGTTTTGCAATCAGTTGTTCTTCAAGAATTCTTTACACACCCAGTAACAATACAGAGCATTTTGGATAGATTTCTCAAAAAAAAGCAAATCTATACTCATCAGCAGTTCTTGCAATGTAAATACTGCACTATTTGTTTTGTGTACATAGTACAGAGATATGTATTCCAGGGAAAACCAGTCATATTATTTTAATAATAATTGTTATGGAAATATCAGTCTATCCTTCACAAAAGGGATTTTTTTTTTTTCATTTACTTTACTATGGGTTTCCAAGATATAAGCATACTTGCCCAAACTTCTTTAGTCACCAGTGAAAGAAAAAACATCTATAAAGGGTTACTTGAAATTTGAATTATGCTTCTGAGGGGTAGATGTCTTTCTGCTGACTTGTATCAGTAGAGAGGTGTGGGGAGAGTGGATCTTAGAAGAAAGTTTTAAATTTTAAGAAGCTGGAACTAAGAGTTTTCTTAGGAGTTTAAGTCCTTCCACTGAGTACATGAAAAATCTAATGAATTACATTTATCTACCCCCTTTGGACCCAAATAACACAACTATTAGGTTCCGTAATGCTTTTTAGGCCCCCATTTTTTTCATACTGAATGCTGTAAGGGTAATGATAATTATGAAAGAATGATAGAATGTTTGAAAGAATTCAAACATTTAAGAGAAATGTTATCACCAATCATTGTCTCCCAGCTATAGGTTCTAAATTACTGCATAAAGGTACCTACTACTTTTCATTTATAAACTCTGAAGCTTAGGGGATCTCTGATGTATATTTAAGCACCACAGATTTGATCATAAATATTCATCCCCTCTGGATTCAATAGGAGAAATCACTTTTTTTGTTAATTGGCTTTGCAACTCTGAAGGTATAGAACCAGTCAATAGGAAACATTGGGTGGTGGAAATTACGTGGTATTTCCATAGATTGCATTTGGCCCTTCAGGGCCGTATCATAAATATTACAGACATTCAGAAAGATGGTTTTAAGTGCTTAAGTTCACTTCACAAGGACTAACACTTCTCTGGTAATACACTCTAACCATTTTCCCTTTTCATGTGCTTGCTACTTTTAAATAGGTTAGCTCAGTTGGAAATGATTCCTGTTAATATATTGCTTTTGGAACTCCTGTTCTTACACGAATTGCTACCTCCTCTTTTGATTTCCTGAGGTCCTGCCAAGCCTGAAGCTTTGCATCTAGACAACAGATTTATTACAAAGGTGTCAAAATTAGCAGCCTGAAGCCAATAGGAAAAAGAAGCTCTGCATTTGTGTGTTCTCTTCAAAGGCATGGCAGATAAACTTTGTGGTGTAATTAAACCCAAATAATTACAAAGATGAAACAAAGAATCTTAAAAAGCAAGAAGCGGTAAACTTTTCCTTCCTCTAGCAATTCACATTAGCTAAGCAATTCTCGAGTTGCTGGGCTTCCACTTTGATTTCTGGTGGATGCAGTGCAGCATCACGGAGATGAGATGTCTCTAACTGCCTGGCTAGGATCAGAAAGCAGGGAGAAAGCAAGATGTGATGGAAAAATCAGCCTTGTCTAGCTCCTGCTTCTGTCATCACTGGCATTCAGCTTCTGCAAGAGATGGGAAAACAGGGACTTGTGTTTTACTGGCCTAAGCCATGATCCAACACAGCGTTTTGACAAACGTTTAATTTAAATATATCAGTAGTTCAAAGGAAGCAGTCTTAGCAAGTGCTATGTGCTTTAAAGTATAAGATTCCACTGGATTTAAGATGTATACATATATCCTCATGCTCAAGCCAGGACACAACGTTAACCATGCTACTTGAATTTAAGAGACATTAGAGCAGACATTCACTGGGTGTGCCTTACATACACAAAAGTTGCCAGTAACACTGTACAGTTTTATAAAGAAGCAAGGGGAATTCAAGGACCAGCCAGCACTCTATAATCTTCTGAAGCCAGAGAGTGAAAAATTTATGGTGAGGAAATGGAGAGACAGAAAAGATCTTTCACTGATTTAGACAGTTGCATATATAATATGCTGAGATATCCTCCAACATGATTCTTCCTACTGCTATGGCTGAATGAGACAAGATGTACATTTTATTAGGAGGATGCTTTTGTTTGTGTTTTTTGGGAGTTTTTTGGGTTTGCTTTTTTTTTTTTTTAATTATCAGCCATTTAGTACTCTTCAAATCTTTATGTCATTTCTGAATAATACAGTGTCTTTACTTTCCTAATATGTGCCATGGATTCACTGACTGAGAAAGCACAGGAATTGAGAAAGGCCATGGCAATTTTATCTACAGGTAGAATTAGCTCAACTCAGGCCAAGGAGATTCAGAAATTATTAATAGTATAGGCATATCTTTGCTCCTGGACTCTCAAGTAGTAGTTATCTTATTAAATTCTGGAAAGCTATTTTCTGAAGAAAGCAGACTGCTTCCTTCTTAACACTATTTTTTGGTGCATATTAGGTCAGTCTTTGACACATCTTGAGGCTCCAGGTGCTAGAGAACAACCAATTATTCTCCTTTCTTTCAGACAACGTTGGCATGAACTCATTAGCTTTGCATCATATCTGACTACTTGACTACTCTGTTGCAGATTCCTTGGACCATCATAGTTCAAGATTATTGGCCTCTGAGAGGCTGGACAAAGGACATATTGGCCCAAAATCTTTTCAAGACTGGGTTGCTACAGAAATAAGACAGTCTCTTCTGCGGAAAAGACTATTTAATAATATTGATCTGTAATAAATCACTGATGTGCTCAAATGCTATGAGCTGGATGTAGAGCAATGACATTAATATAATAAGAGGTACAGGCTGGGTAGTCAGTAGATTAGACCAAAATGGATGAAAGAGAGAAAATCACCAAAACAAAGGCCTTGTCAGTGTGTAGGTGAACAAAAATAAGGATTAAACACAAAGATACAGAATACTGAGACCACTGCTGGAGCGATTTACACCACGCAAGCATTTGCCTCAACCCCGCTGGAAGTGTGTGGTAAACTGCATGCACTGAAATAATTTTGGACAAGAGATACTAGTACTGGAACAAAGAAATCTAAATATTTTAGGGAGATGAGACAAGAAGATGAGATAAATTTAAGTGTCAAAGAAGGGGAAGGCAGCATGAGCAAGCGTTTCATTCCAAAAATATTGCTAATCTACTTGTAACAGATGAGCAGTCTTGGGTATCTGAAATCTTATCTCCCAAAACATCACTTCTAAGCACACTGGATTAGCAGTGTTTACTATAAACTTTGATACAGTACAGATGAAGGCACTTAGGACTGCATATTTCTTTTTGAATATAAATAAGGGTTTAATTAGCACTTACTGCTTTGTAATCTCACAAACTATAACAGATACCAATGCTTCTGCCTGAAATAACTTATTTTTAACAGAAAAAAAGTGTCTGCAAAATCTTGGTTACTTGTGTTTTCCTGAGCTAGAGATTTAGATAATTACCAACTAGAAGGTGGGCAGTTCAATCTGTCATCTGTTGAGGAAATATTACCAAAAAATATCCCAAAGATTTAGACACAGAAATTATCTAGATAAATGGGGAAGTAATCCAGTACATCTTTAATAAATCAAACAGATTCCTGTGCTACAGAAATCCTAAAATTTCAACCTTCTTCAATGAGCTGGTTCTAAAAAATAACTTGGAGTGAGAAATCAGGTCTCTACTGAACTACATTAAGAATTCAAATATCTGATGTACAACTTCAATGAGTGCAGGTAAGTGTATGGCTGCCTGACATCCAGAAAAAATGCTGTTTAAATGCCACAATGTAAAATATTTGAAGTAAATTAAGGTCATATCATACATCTTTCTTGGGAGACTTTAATGGAAATCCTAGGTTTCTGATCTGCAATTTATGTATAACTGAGCAAAATAACAGGTTTTTCAAACTCTCTAGTTAAACATAATTTTATAATGGAAATAAAAACCGTCAGAGAAAATACTGCTTTATGAATATAAGTGATTTAAAAATCAACTTATAATAAAGACTTTTTGTTGTATCTATCTTCTATTTTATTGGATCTTATATATTACATAAATGTAGCTCCATTAAAATGTACAAATGTTAGTCCTGGAATCCAGTAGGCAAGAAAACAGATGGCAACAAAGCTATAGAACATCTGCATCTTTGGGGTTTTAAATCTGTTATTTGTTTGTAAGTAACAGTGAGAAATTGAACATTAGAAAAAAAAGTGCAGTTTTCTGAAAATCAATCAACATCAAAGATGTCAAACACTGTGATTCATAAAACTTTAAAGACAGTAATTATCCTGAACAGCCTCTTAAATCAAAAAAAAAAAAAAAAAAAAGTCAATGCATGGAATTTCTAGAAGCCATAGAAACCAGTTATTAATTAGAGCCAGTGGCGAGATGTGCAGAAGGACCATCTAAAGTGAATTCCTGGCTGAATAAAAGGAAATGCTGGAGAACAGAGGGGAAAAGTGCTGAAACTGCAAAAGGCCCTGAAGCCGTCTCTTGTGTGAAGCCTATCTATGTTACAAAGCCACCAGAAACAAATGGCATCCCCTGCAGCAAAGCCTTCTAGCACACTATAAAATGGAGAAACAGCCAACAATTTTCTTTGGACTTCTCTCTTCAAATTTATAGTTCTTTTTTAATTATTTCATTTTACTTTGCATGTTCTGGCCCTACCCAACTCTGTTAGGTACTGACCTAATACAGGAAAGTCAGATTTCCTCCTTCAGGAATTCAGGTTCAAAACTTCCTGTCCAAACCTTACTGATGTCAGATGAAAGATTCCTTCCATGATTTCACCAGGCTATGGGTCACATGCAAAACCATCAAGTAACATGAAGCATGATTTGAGAGAGCATAAAAAGACACTTTCAATATAAAAAAGAGAAAGGAGACACATGCGATTTTAGATCTTTGACTGCTCTGCTATGGATAGCTTGAGTAAATGTGGGAAAGTCAGTTCACCTCTGTGTCTGCAGTCCCCATCTGACAGTGAAAGTGGTGACTGTTTAGTAATTCTGCTGTTTCTGTGAGATTGCAGAACATTTTATGGGGAAAGCTTCACATTATTGGATTGCATATTGCTTCATCTAAGTCAACACCAACCCCTCTGGACACTGTGGATATTGACAGAGTATAATACTTCTGCTGCTTGAACTAGTTGATTCAAAGATGAAGATTTGAGTGGGGTTCAGCCTCATGTACTATGCGCTTACTCACAGCAACATCCCTTAACAAGTCTAGGTGGGCAGAATGATGCGATTCCTCAGCGTTGCAAGGTCTGTGCCTTGCAAGGTCTCTACCATTGTGGTAGCATTCGCACATAATTAGACAACAGAACTAAAAGTAGAAACACGCACAGACCCCTGATGAACTGCACAGAATTGTACTTCATCTCAACAAGAAAGCCTGGAATAAACTCAGCCCTCCTGATTTCCAGTGATGCATCAGCTTGATATCTCTACAGTGCTTCTCAGACCATCACAATGTAGGCTGCATGACCTTTATCTCCTCCAAAAGTATAATCAGAAGTTCCTCTATATGTGTGTGGATTGGACATTAAGCTTTCCCCTAGGTAAACCTGTTTTCAGAGAATCCTTCTACAATAATTTTTCACGTCTTTCTTAAGAGCTCGATACCATCACAGCCTGAAACAGAAAACCCATAGTCTAGAGTAGAGATGTGCAAAACCCCAGACTGCTTTTTGGTCACTGGGACTTGTGATTTCTGAACACCTTTCTAAAATCATCATCCGTCACAGACCAGAACCCAATGCAAAGCTTGTCCTGGCTCCCTGCTTACATTGCCCACCCTGAGACAGAGCCATCGTGTTAGGCACCAAGAGTAAAGGGTCCTCTCCTCATTATTAGTGCAGTATATTTACTGATCTCATAACCTGCTACTGCTCCATACTGGCTGGCTTCATTCCCTCAGTGTAAACCACACAGCTTGTTGCAAAAGGAATTGGAGAGGTTAAACAGCATCTTCTACAGACTAAGATTACAGTCCGTGGATCAAATCATTCATTGAGCTCTGCGCACATCCAAAGTTGATTGCACAGCGAGGGTCAAATATAGATCTCAAAACCAAAACAAACAGAAAAGCTAAACATTTGTCTCAACTCATGCTGCTGCCTATCCAGACAGCAAGATTAGGCAAGAAAGGTACACAAATCTCTAGTCATCAGCATGAAGGAGTGCCATGGCTAGTGTTGAGCCTGCTTTTGACTTTCTTGGCTGAAATGAGTAAATGCCCAATAGGATTGAACCAGGGAAGCCTTTGGCATGAAACCATAATGCAGCTCAAATAGCTGAATGTCAAGATGACCAGTTGTCATTGGAAAGGTGACAAGAGACCCATGAGTAAGGACGACACTTTGGGCATTCACATATTTCTAGGCATTAAGACAATGGGAAAGAGGGTCTTTATTGCAACCATAGCAAAAACTACAAGACTGTAGGCCACATCTACTGTGGAAAATCCCTCTGTCTGAACTATAAGTGACAGAAACAATGTTTTACCTTTGAGTTCCTGCTCCTCAAGCAGATTTGTTGTTATTTCATTCAGAATGACACGGTACTCACATTAAGTGTGCATAACTGTTTAGTTCACTATGGAAAATGTTGTTTTATTTTGGAAAGTATTTAACATCACACCCAGAGGTTTCTACTGAATTATCTTTGGATGGTATCCAAACTGGAAAATCTAACCATATAGCAAAGAAAAATTCTAGACTGTTACTAAGCATATCATGAAAAAAAAAAACAAAACCCAAAACAAAAATGAGAAATTAACAGGCTCAGGTAAAGACAGGGAAGTGACAACAGCAAATCTGAATGTGGTCTGGGACAAATGAAATAATAAAATTAAGCATTATTTTACCACAAGGCTATTTAGCAATCCTGCTAAATTACCTCCAACAGGTTTGCTAATATTAAGAACATTCCCCAAAACTGTTCAAAGGCTGCCATAAAGTAGATGTACTCTACTATATCCATCATTAGGCTGTTCACTCCACCGTCAATGGAAATTTGAAGCAAGAAAAAGGTGATGGCTGAACTAATAAAATATGTTAAGGAATTCTCATGAAAATCTACCTTAAATTTTGAGTACAATCTGTTCATGGTCTCTTCCTGTGTGTTTGACTTGCCTTTACGTGTCTCTCATCTAAACTTTCATATATACTTAATATAAATTATATGATATAAATACAGTAAATTATATAATAAGAGAAAAAAAAAAAAAAAGAACAAAACCTTCAGGTTGTGAAATGTAGCATTCTTGATCATGAAACTACAGGCAAGTCAAGTGATTACGTGGATCATACAATTAATGTCAAATAGGAGATCAGAATTTATATGATTTGAATGTATTGAGAGCATTGTGAAACTGAAGCAGTGTGAGATGCAGCACTAGGATAGGCTGGTTTCTTTCTGAACAAATAGGCTTGAATTTACCTTTCAGAATTTCATGTTCATAAATGAGAATGCCGTGACTTTCACATTCCAGGAACCCAGTAGGGAAAAGATCCCTTTATAGTCAGTGGAAAATATGTCCTTCAAAGAGTGATTTGGGTTGAAGTTGGGAGGAGCCTTCCTCTAAAAAATAGTCAGATGTCTTTATTGATTGAAGTGAATGCCTAATAATTATTTTCCTTGCTTGAATAAATACAAGTGCCTAAAGTCAGGAGTGTGGGGCAATGTGATCACAGTATTGACAACCACAAGTTGAGAGCTGGAAAAGATAAGACCAAAAAACAAAGGTAGGCCAACATCTTACAGAGTCCTTTAGAATTTAGCATCCTGAAATGTCTTCATTTATCACAATGTTCTCAATCAACAACAGCAAAATCTGAACTGTAAACTGTGGTACATTTTCATATTATATGTACTGACATAAAAAACTCAGGAAGCTAATTTTATCACATCAGAAAATTTACAAAATCACAGAGTCATTATTTGCTGCTTTTAGAGATATCTGAATATCTGAATCAAAGCACGCTGAAGTCAGGGACTTTGGGTTAGACACAGGAACCCCACTCCAATTAACTCTGCAGGTTTCCCACTTCCAATCTAGTGAGTTACTGACAGTGTCTTCTGCAATGAGACTCTCTGACAACTAGGATGGTTTCCAGAGTTTGCTTCAGAGGTTGTGCAGCTGCATTTCCATAATCCAATTTTTAAAGGTCTATCTTGACACTGCAATTTCTTTTTCATTTTCCCTGAGGCTCAGTAAAATTCAGTCACACCTCTTTATATATAAACATAACTTACATATTTTTGCTTCATCTGAAAATCAGGATTTGTCTCTCAAAAGCTCCACCCATTACATTGTTGAAACAGACCCATGAGGGACAAAAATATACAAAACTTCCTATACTCATGTCTGTACCCTTGCCAATAAGGAAAGTTGGACCAAAAGACCTGACAAAGCCTGATGTTATATCCCTTAATGCATCACAGTTAGAAACAGATACTGTATGGAACTGTCCTATCTCCAACACATCAGACCTTATAATGAAATAATCTTGATGAGCATCTTCTTTTCTACATAATTTGAAAACTTTAAAATGAGACATATTATTCAAATATCAAATTTGGAAGTCCAAGAGGAGTTGGCTGCTGAAAGACCCACTGCTGCAAAGATGCTCAACAGGAAAATGAGGGCCAAATTTTTTCTAGGGTTGACATTTTTGAACTGGATTTAATCATCATCATTGAGAAATCAAAAAAATAAAACCAAAAAAATCCATTACCCATGGTTAGCATTGTGGCTAGGCAATATTATGGTGACAAAGAAAGTATGTAAGCATGTAATACACATAAGTTAAACCTTGTCTGGAACGAGTTGCCTCCAGAACTGGAAGCAGGATAGCTGCATGAGCATGGCTCTGAGCCCAGACTAATTAGCCCTGATGAGAACATGTTAACATGGTTATTTTGCTTCCGGGACCCAAGCTAATACAGCTGAACAGCAAAGCATTACACTATGTGGACAACTCAAATGGTTTTGGAGATAGATCAATTATCTACACAGTGATGCATTCCACAATATAGAAATACAAAGAATGTTAATGACCCAGTTATCCCTAGTCACAGTAAAGGCATGGCTAGACTATTTCCAGGACAAGAAAATCACCTCCTAACTTTTACACACAAGCAGCCCCACAGTAAAACCCACTGGAGACTTTGGACACGGAGTCGCCGAGGAATAGCTCCCTCCTGACATTCCAGGAATACAAATTGCCTTAAAGCACCAGACGGGAGGCAAGGTCATATCCTTGAACTCTGCTCATGTTCATGGCTTTGGAAATAAATCACATTACCCAAAGGTGGAATGCAGGGTGTGTCCTGGGCTCTCGACTCAGAAGCTCTTAAAATGATTACATTCCAGTGTGTTTAGAAAGTACAGTCTAACCAAGAGGGCTGTGCCTAATTGCTATATTCTCGTCCCCAGGTACAGCGCGGTATATATGAGGGTGGAATGGCATACCAAAAAAAAAAAGACAAAGAGCTCACTTGTTCCCACTAGAACAAAGGCTGTTTCTGGATACTGAACACTTTGGGCAATATGGGAAAGCATCAGGGGCCGAAGTCTGATTTCTTGGCAGCTGAGGTCTCGGAAACCAGTCTCTAAGACTGCATGCCGTAACTTTTGCAATACATCACCAAAACCATTAAAGAGAAGCTTGTAATACAGCAAATGCAAACTGCTGTAATAATAAACAGGATTTTCATACTGCAGCAGCAAGACTACTGCTTTTGGCTAATTTCCACTCCATTCCAATAGAATGAGGTTGTAACTATGAAAAAATGTTTTTCTATATAGAGAAAAAATAAGCAAAAATCCCAACAACCTTTCTCCCTCTCCAAAACCTTTCTGTGGACTCCTATAAGTTAGGATTTTCATTTCTTACTTTATTTGAATGGGGAAGAAAGGAGGGAAACCTACGTCTTTTCTATGTCTATATTTGTGCATATGTGAGCTTGTCCTTAAATGGAGTTACAATTCTGTCATAATTTTGTGGTGGAAATATATATAAAAATGTAGATGACTTGTTACTTGACTGCAGAGGACACAGTGCATGGATGCTTTTTTTTTTTTTTTTTTTTTTTTTTTCCAAAATCTGTCTCTGTGTAATAACTGTCGTGTCCTTAGCTGATGCAGACTGGTTCAGCAGTGTGAACTTGAAGACAGTGTAGCTGTAAAAGCTTATGACTGTTTCTAGAAATAGAAATATGTGGGTCTACACTCTTAAGAAGTTAAGGTTTGTATGATCATGCAATATACATATGTGTATATGTATGTGTTTTAAAAAACAAATAAACATTGTTGGCTAAGCTTTAATAGTACTTTTTACTTATGACCTTACTTGAAAAGAGAGCAAATAACCCGATAGATTACACTTTAGCTAAGTAGGAACATATCATAACTAGCATCAGGTGTTACATACAGATAGGCCTATCATACTTTTTCTGCCTCCCTGAAACCAAAAATAGGAAATGTCGTTTGCCATGATAAATTACAGAACTGATTCTGAAAGTGACTGTTGAAAGCACTTCCTCCCAATTCATACTGATATCCCCTAATGATATAGAGAGTGCAGATGACGTAAATCTAAACCAGTGTTATTTAGTGCTACAGTGGCTGCGTTATTACAATACAAGCTTCAAGAGGGTAAGTATGGTCTTATGAAGAGGACAAGTGACAGCTGTTTGACTCTGGGCGAGGAGCTGCCAGCAAGAGTATTGTAATCTTCTGGGTCTGAAAGTAGCTGGGAAGAGGGAATGCTTTCCAGAGACGATTTTCCCTAAGGGGGAGGATAAGTGAGAGACCATATTGTTGAGCCATTGAAAATTAGCCAAACAATAGGCTGCATTGACTAACTTTCTTATTAAAAACAAAGCCTATTTAATTTCTTCATGTGTCTCTGGCATTAATGTACAGGAGCCCTGAGGCACATTGAGGTAGAGAGCAACAGAGTTCTAGTAGAAAAATACTGGCTTTACACCAAGCAAATGATTTCAAAAGTTGCTGGTCTCCTCCCATGCACTGTTATTCACTGCTTGCTGGAGAAAAAGGCAAAGGCTTAACTTCATGCAGTACAGGTCACATTAATAAGACAGTGCAAGTTGAAATTGTTATGTTATCCACTATTGCAACCACAGACATTGATCCTCTATCAGAGATAATTAAACATAACAGATGTTTCATATCAGAGCACAGATCCAGAGTATCTTAGTCCATAAACAGAGGAGTATATTTGCAAATTTTAATTGATATTAAATGCCCATTATAATTATATTTTCATTACAATAAATTTAATTATAATGGTTTATTTATTTTCAGGTAATCGGGAAAAATGTACAAAAACCCAGGAGTCTGAATTTTCAAATGAATTCTGTATCTATCAGGAAGTGCTCAGCAAATAATGAAGACAGTGCAAAACTAACATTAATAATAATCACCTTACTTATCAGTTTCCATTGTTTTGTTTTGACTACTAAAAATAAAATTCAAGACATTTTTTTCTTGTTAACATTATTACTCTACAAATTCAGTCTCATTTGAGGTACAGTTACACATGGTCATTAGGATTTCCTTACAATACATTTGCTTTTATTATGATATCTTATCTCTTTTTTTTCTCTAGGTAAAGGATGCTGGAGATCTCTAGCTAATATATCTTAGTTTACTGTAATCTCTCATGTGGCTTGACTTGAAAATGTTGTCTTCCAATTTCTCCTAATGCATTAAGTGCTTTCTCATAATCAGCAAATGCCATGTCTAGCAGCAAATCATATATGTTAGCATTTCCATTCTGCCATTAATCACACTGCTGTGAAATACCCAACTAAAGATAATCCATTCTTTCGTCTGGCTAAAAACCTGCTAGAGAATGATTTATGAATGAGTTTTTTGTTTTCTTAACATTTTAGGCCAAGGACAGAAGTGTGAAACGACTTCAGTCACTGAAATCTTAATTGGAGTTAGGAGTTTGCTGGACTGCAGAGCAATTGTAGATTTAGATAGATCCATATACATGTGTCCACTCTTTGTTTTTTCAGTGTGTGTCCATTAGCTGAATGGATGATCTTCTCCTAAACACATCTTACTGCAAATCAAAACCTCTTTTGTTTGTTTACTAATTTTCAAGCTTCTTAAGAAGATAATTTTCACTGCCAGCAGAGTCACATTGCTCAGAAAATACAAGTAAATGAAAGCTTCTGAACAGAATATCACAGAAATGTACCTATTTGTGTGATTGTTGTGATTATGTTGCTGATATCTAGTTCATCATATGAGATAAAATTTTGTTCAAAGATTATATTTACTAATATGAAGACAACTTTAAAGTCACATTTTCCTGACCTTTTTCAGTGATTTCTGGGTACCTGGAATCACTGAAGACCTACGGATAGGATGGGAGCACTTATACTGACTGCTTCAGTCCCTACAGGATTATGGAACAAAGGAGAAGAGAGAGAGTATGTATGACATAGAAGTCAATAGACCCTTCTGCTGGAGCAGAAAGAAGACCTTAACAAAACCAGCAGGCTGTTAAACAGCAAACTTTACACTGATTGTTGTCTTCATATCCAGGAATTGGTTGATCTTCTTATTACCATTTGAGGAGGCTTCTACCCTTGACAGAGATGCTTCTTCAAAAAGAGTGCAGCTCATGACAATGTGAGTCTGCATGATGAATACCATAGGGGCAGAAAACTCTCATAAGGGGCAAACCCAAGCATAATGAAAGAGAAAGTGAGGGGAGTAATCAGGAGGTCAGGCACCAACCAAATGAAACTCTTCACACTGCAGCAGACCCGCAGCCTGGACTGCACTTCTTTCCAGAGGAGGAAGTCTCCGGGCAGATGTGGGTGTAGCTCAGAAACTATATACATTTTTAGCCTCCCCTCACCCCAACTGATTATCAGGAATGTGCAGAAACAGATGACTGACCCCAGCTCTCAGAAGTGCCGAGGAATGATATACTGACCTAGTCTGAAGGGATTGATTTGTATATCCCTCCATTCAGTGGATGCTTTCCACAAAAAACTCAAATACTGTGCCATTGTGTACACTTCAAGAAGTCAATCCTCACTGAAAGCTTATCAAACAAAGCAGGTCACTCTTGCATATTCGAAGATCAATACATTATCATTTACACACAAGATTAAAATTTATAAGTGCATTAGCTTTTTAAAAAGAAGTGCACAGTCAATATCAAGTCATATAATTTTTCAGACAAGTAAATTTCAGATGGAATTAGTAATCTATGTTCAGAAAAATTACTATGATGATTCATTGGGTAACACCACTATTTCCTTCTGATCTGAAGTGGAAATCAGATTTCTTACAGAAATAAACCAAACATTTTTTTTTTCTTTTAAATAAAATAAAGAAGTAGAGTTCTCACCTTACAAACTCTCCCAACTCGAGAAAGGATTGTCTTGTCAGATGTGCCACTATCTTGTGATATCTCTCGAAAAAAGAAGTAGATTTTGTCATCATCTGGATTATAGGTGTCTGGGATGGGAAAAGTTCCAACGAATTTCGCTCCTAGAAGTTCCCAAAAAAAGGTTTGAAAAACCTGAAGAAAAGTCTTAATACTTGCTACTAAATTTATGCTTCAATATCTGCAATTACATTGCATCTTCTAGTGAAATAAAAATATCATTATATAAACATGTAGTGGCAAGTTTCTTACTAACTCCAAGCAAAAACCACCATAGATTCTGAAATATTTACTCTTAGTGTGATGTTTTTCTATACATATCTTACTATCATATGCATAAATATGAGTATAAAAATACAATACTCTTTACTAGACATATCTTACAAAGGAATGAAAGAACCTTAATTGATCCATGGGATTAAGAATTCATTATAAATGACATTGTTCCCAAGTCAGAAGTTTCCTACATATCTGTGATATAAAAATCTTACTGACTGTATCTACCAAACCCAATACAGTGCCATGCTGAGTTTTAGCATACTAAACAACTGACTGGTCAGTCATAGGGACATGGTTCCTTATTGTACATGAAAACAGATTAGCTATATCAACATAACAGTTTTATTTGGTTATTTAAAACTGCTTTTTTGCATGAAATGCTACAGCATGCCTTGTCTTGACATGCTGAGCCGTTATGTTACTTCTGGTCCCTTACAACACAAGCTTGGGTGTCTCTGTCTGCATCCTAGGGGCATATTTATTCGGCCAAGAATTTAATATACATTCTTCACTGTTTTCCTCAGCTCCCTCGTCCATGATCTCCACTGATGCTCTACCTGCTCACCAGTTGTGGTTTTGGGGCTTGGGTTTTTTTCTTTAAATTTTGCACTAAAATCAGAAATCAAACTAATTCCTGGGGACCCTGGCTACAGCAGAGCAGGCAGCAACACTGTCTTGCACAAGTGAACCAGATACTTGGGAAATTGGTTTTTGAGACATTCCCCAATGTGCTACAATAGATGAATTCTTCTGAGGGCTCTTGGATCGATGATGTTTTTCTTTAAACAGAAGTGGCTGTACAAATATGGTGCAAAGAGACCCTTGACTCTAAAATACATTCTTTCAGCAATAAAATACACAGTCTTTGTCCTCCATAAGTAGGCAGGCTGCAGTAGAAAGCAGTAAGGAGAACAGTGTAAGATGGTAGAGCAAACAGAGGACACTGGTGATATATGGGGAATACTATTATCAACTTTGAATGTATTTTCATGCCTTTGTCCTTTTTATAATGATTGTTACTTTATATTAGCCTTGAGGAATTTTCACTATGAACTCTACAGTACACACAGGACACAAAGAGGGTCCTTGATTCAGAAGTGCACAGTCGAAAGCTTGAGACGAAATGGGTTGTGTTTAAGTGCTGAATGTGCACCTTCATGACAGAAGAGTAAATTTATGGATCAAAACAGCCACAGTGCTTCTTCCATTTTAAACCTTTCTGACACTAGAGAATGGCGTCAGCAGAAAAATGAAATTATGCAGGCATCAAGCTCTATAAATTTAAGTTAGGATTTCAAAATGAGCCTAAAGAAAATATTCAATTACCCCTTAGGGTCTATAATGCTACTTTGAAGATTAGATCTCTAAGCGTGAATAAATACATAAATACGCTTCCAGCATGGTTTCTTAAATATATGGTTAGCTAAATAGCCATTTAATAGAAAAACCTGTGAAATACTCTATAGCATGCTTTTGAATTTCACATAGATTTTTTTTTTTAGCCCGTATTCACAGAACAATACTCTGAATATATGTTTTTTTTAAATTAAATTTCATTGCTTTACTTGGCAAGACAAATGTCAAAACAAATGTCTCAATACCAATTCCTGGAACAGATTTAGAGGAATCTCTAAGAAATTAAGAGAACACAAATATTTAACAATTTTTAATCACAACTGAAAACACTGAAGTTGAAAGTTAAATCCAAACAAAAATACATTGTAAAAGATATGAAGACAAAGAGACTGAAAACAATTTAAAGAAAGAGATCACGATCTGTGAAGCATGTTATGTTCTGCAAGTGAGATCTTTGTCTCATCTTTTGTAATCAATCCATACAACATAAAAAGTGAATTTAAATCAACTGTGAATTAGGTTTTTGCATGGGAAACAAATTATACGATGATGATTTTTAACCAGTGTCTGTTTTCCCACACACAGTTGTCCCCCCTCTTAATTACTTCAATAGAAGATTTTCCCACACATTAATTTAATGGCTAGATTGTATGTAACTAATCAGTGGATTAAAGGCATCACAAGCTCTGACAAGAGATGGTACAGTAAATTCAGGTGTTGCTCGTGCTTTTTAAAACACACTCTTGTGGCCTAGTGGGAAGAGCTGTTACACCTAGTCCTTCACTGCTGGGTTTGCTGGAGGGGTCATGTTTGCTCTGGGTTACCTGCCGGCTCTCACACCCTTCTAATGCCAGCAGTCACTTAACGTAGTGCAACCATACATGTTTATTAAGACCTACAGAGAAGTAAGACTCATTAGGATTGGAAAAAAGAGGACAGCAATGAGTAGCAAATCCCAGAACATGAAGAAATGAAAAATAACCCAAAACAGTGGGAGGCAGCAGCCGTTTCTAGTTGGGCTGCCAGAAATATGTAGTATGATAAAATGAAAAGGATAGTGCTCACCGCATTTATCTTTAACCGTCTAGAAGTCAAGCTCCTAACCTATACTCGTCCAGGTCCTCTCTCAGAGAGGGACACAAAGAAGAAAGTGACAATGAATAACCCTATTTTAAGACAAATTCCTACAATAGGTGGGGTGAGTCACCCTCTGGAAGTGTCACCTCTCTCTGTAAATTACAGACCGAAATGACTTAGCTCAGACAGGATGCTAACTTTTGCCTTCTAGAGCTGAGTGAGCTGAATGCCATCCAAGGTTCACAGGATATAAAGAAGTCATTGCCTGAAAGTCTATGACCTGGTGAAGATGACTAAATTGCAATGAAGAAAAATAAATAAATAAATAAATAAAAAGACGAATGCAGTTCAGGGAAGCACTGATTCCAACTATGACTTTAGCTTCCTATAAAGGAGGGAGGAATGTGCAGCTATTCAGGGCTCGGGGATCCCACCATAGGATGCCCTCCTCTGCCCGCTGGGCTGGTGTGAGGCAGACTGGGTTCCAGTGGATGGCTTTGCCATCCCAGGCTGGGCCACCAGCCCCATGTGCTTCATCCCCTGCCCTGGCCACGGGTGAGGCAGCTCCGGTCAGCAGCTGCAGGAGCATCTGACTCTTCAGCTCTGCAGGAGAAGGGCTGAAGTCTGAGCAGTGGCAGCATACCCTCTGTCTTCAGTGCCATTGCGTGCAGGAGTATGAGCCTGTGTGAGCATGAGTCATGGGAAAGATTAGCTGCTTTCCTCCCTTTCTCCTTTGTGGAGCTGCTAGTCAGTCATTGAGATTAAGACATGTCTTAATTAGTCAAGATAGAGATGCCCTGAAAGGAACTGGAAGGTATCCTACGCATTTTTCCCTTATGCTTTGTCTTTCCCTCCCTTCCCTCAGGAAAGGATAATCCTGTTTCCAGAAACAGAATAAGACAAAACTTTTAAACTATTAAGGTGCATTATACCAAAACTTCCTCAGCCCTCTGGAAAAAAAAACAAGTTATACACTTTATGCTTATCCTAAGTAAAACATGAGTCATGCCTGGAAATAATTTATTTCTAATTGTACAATTACTCAAGTATGTACAACTTTTCCTGGAGGTCTAACACATGCTTGGTAAATGGGTGGTAGATTTAGGGAAGAGGGGAATTTAGACAAGATGGGAGTTTTAAACCTGAAATCAACTAAATATTTTTTTTTTATACCAATATCAGCTGAAAGCACAATTGTACGTAATTGGTAATGTTACACAATAAACTAGAAATATACTGGCTTCCCTATGTCTTAAACAGAAATGATCCCATCATATAGAGTCACTCAAAATTTTCTCCAACCTTAAAAGGATTGTTTCGAAATACTGAAAGCACCTAGTTTATATCTATGCTTCTTAGCATAACACTGCATGGATTGTGTATCTGAAGTCTTAGAGCATGGCTGTAGTTTTTTATATGGCTGGAAACAAGGTAAACCTGAAGAATATATGGGGTCTTCAGTGTTTATATAGTGTGGGGTAATTTTCACATCACAGTCTAGCACACTAAAGCTGTTTTTCAAACCCAGACATATTAATATATTATTCTACTTAGAACACTTTCACAAATACAGACGCTTTAAGTGAAAACAGAATAAAACATTAATCAATCTAAAAGAAAGAAGAAAGGCAGACACCCCCCACCCAGCCTCCAAACTAAAACACATAAACAGTTCACAAACCTTTAGTTTATTCTGTGTTCTTGTGTTCACCTGCCTAAAATTGCTCATGAAGAAACATTAATAGCATGAAGAAATGTTTGGAACTGGATATTTAAGCTGTAAGTTCTTTTGGGCTGAGAACTGAACCCTGTAACACTCATCAAGGTGGATCTATACTAATGATAACACCAGATGATCCTTAGGACTAAACTGCAGTAAATCTTTCTTTTTAAGGTACTATAGTATCCCTTAGGAAAGCAACTACCCCAACCATCTTTCCATGCTAAGCATCAGCAGGCTGCCAGTAATAAAATTGGATATTCAGTTCCACAGTTAGTTGCAGATAGAGAACTGCCTGCTGGCAGGACCCATCCTGGTCCATATCACTTGTAGCCCATTTCTGGTCTACATTGCACAAGGTATGTGTAGAAATGAGAGATAGATAGAAGAGATGGGACAAGAAAGGTTTTGAGCACAGGAGATGAAAGTAGGATAGGTCAGCAGAGTCAGATGTGAGATTTTTTTATCTGTTCGAAGGACTGCTCTGATTTGGAAATGTAAAATGACTTTAAGAGGCTTCTTGTTTTCTCTTCATCTCACAGCAGAAATCCTAAGGTTATGGAGTTACATCTAGACAGAAACTTAAGACAACAGTTTACAAGAAGGGAGAGAAGTGGTAGGAAAATAAATAATAATAAAAAAAGAACATTTCCTCTTGATGAGGACTCAAAGAGTTAAGACGCAAAATTACCCCTTTCAGAAGTTGTCTGCTGGGAAGACAACTTAACCCTGTGGTCAGCAGCCCCTGGTTTTACAATACACCCATAATAGTTACAAAGGCATCCTGAATCAGGGCCAGTGTTGCCACATCTTTAAAGACAGTTGATGGCTAAAAGGGGGATTCTTTAATTGAGCAGAGTTAGCTTGTGAGCGAAGTTTTCCATGTTACTCTGTGTGTGGTTTGAGACTGGCTGGGTGTAAATGCAGCCAGTTTTTTAGAGGGTTTACTAGCTCAAAATGTTTTTTAACGGGCAAGAAAAAGCAGTGTTTTGCTTGGGAAGCTATTTTAGGGTGCCCTTAGTGGTTTTAAAATGATCCTTATAGCAACAAAGCGTATTTTTCCCCCTCCAAAAAGGAAAAGAAAAAAAAAAAAAGACCTCCTACCTAAAAACATGGAATTTCTAGTCTGTCATTTCAACATGCTGTAGGGAACAGCTTTTAACAAGTGATTGGAAAAAAGGGTTTAAAAAAAAATATTCCAACAAGACTGGAAATAAAAGCATTTAAGTCATGATATTATTCCAATTACAGGACTATATACAGATGCATAGATCAAAGACAGAAAGAATGATTAGGTCTTATGCTCCTACTCTTTCCTTAATTAGCATTTTCACCTCTGTGACTTTTCTCAAGTGCATTTTTGTTCCACTGAGCTTTTTTAAAAAAAGCATACGTAATCCAAAGATACCATGACACAATATCTGTATTTATAGTTACTGGACATATATTTATATAAGAAAGGGGCTATTAACTTCAGAGAGGCAGGGACAATGCAAATGACAACAGCATATGTTTGGGATCTTACCAGTAAGCCAGTAATGTTCAGAAATGTCAGTTCTGATGTAATGGTGGTCGTGAGAAGGGCCCAGAGAACGTGTTAGAGCAGTGTCTTTGCCAAGGAAATCAGAAGCAGTTCCAGCATAAAGATACGCATCTGCAAATGAAAAAGAAATAGGTTTTCTACAGCTGAGGTATAAACAAAATTAAAACTATGTTTTGTTGTGTGAAAAACACCTGTGTTTAATTGGCCTATGAAGTAATTTAAAGTTTTAAAGTATTATTGACTTATATTTTAAATGTACTTATGGTTTTGTGAAGTTATTTACATTTACATGAGAGTAATATTTGTAATTATATGCCTCGGAAGTAAAGGAGTCCAAGTCTAATTTTCAGATCTTTTAGGCACTCAGAAAAATAAATTCCCTAGGCTTTAATGGGTGCTGGGCTCTTAAGGGTATGAAGGTGTATTTGACCTGAGCATTGTGCCCTGTGAGCACTGACCATGGACTTGGGGGCCATGGTGAGGACACGACCACCTATCCATTCAAGCTAGCCCTTGTGTCCCAGGCTTGTCATGGACCCGATGGCTTTGCTGTTCCTGGGCTTGAGCTAGAAAACATGATGGATGCTTCACTATGGAAACTTTGCAGCTTGGCCCTTTCCTGATGTAGGGATCTCCATCCAACACTTCATTCACAAAAAGGAATTTAGGTACCTGGGAATTCTCAACTGTGTAATGTGTTAATGATAGGAATATGGCTACAGACCCAAATCATGATCATTTTAACATAGCAAGTAGTGTCACTAGAATAAATGAGACATCTTGCTTGAATATGGCAGCCAGAATTTGGCTCACAAGGAAACTGTATCTATAATAGAGTACATTGTGTTTGCTGCAAGTGCAGTTGCTATTTAGTCTTCTGCCAGCTTTGTGGACAATGCAAAACTTCACAACCTTAAGAACTGCACAATATTGTCTGTCTCTCTTCAGATCTCAGTACATTTCCAAAAGGAAGCAATGAAACAGTATCACTGTGATTTTTTTTTTTTTTTTTTTTTACTGCATAGTGCATTTTTAAATTCTCTCTTTTTTTTTTTTTTTTTTTTTTTTTTTTTTTTTCTGCAAAATAAGGAGATATATTTATTGCTTGGAGGAGTTTGGTTTTTGTTTAATGACTTGCAACAATAAATCCCTGGAGTTTGTGAAAAAAAAAAAAAAAAACAGTTCATAAATTATAATAATATATAGAGAGCTATATGATACATAAAAATCCTCTATCGGGAGTTCCTTCTCCACGTTTTCTGGTAGTCTGTGTGGAAATATTTCACAAGGTCTTTTAGAGAGATGTCCTTTGTTGAGAGTGAATGCAGAATAAATACCATTCAACACAGATGTTTGTGTTTTCATTTGCAAAAGATGTAAATGCACTTAAAAAATAAGATCAAGGGGGAAAAAAAAGAACACAACCCACAGCCCATAATCCAGAAGCACTTTATCTGGCAAAAAAAGATCTATCAGCTTTCTTTTTACCTCATTATTATTGTTACTTATGTATTATTTCCATGACAGTATTGGAAAGCACATCTTTCAGACAGTGTGTCGCCTTTGTAAAGAAACAATAGTACATTCTGAAAAGTATTTGTCATAATGAGAAATTAGCAGGGTAATTGGTGTTTGCTAACTGACAGGCACTCAGTGATCAATAAATCCTAAAGGCTAACAGAAATTCTCCATCCTTGTTTAGGCTTTGCTGACAAGGTGTTTTCAGCACTTCTCTCAGCTTTTGGTATCTCTCATTACAAGTTCCATTTATGTCCAGAACAGTTTTGGTGAGCACTAATTTGTAATAGAAGATGGACGATGAGCAGGTGATTTTTCAGTCAAAAGGACTAGCTTTTCAAATTTATCTATGGAATTTACTCAGGGTGAAACACTGTGTAGAATTCAGAGAGATTACACATTTCTACAAATAATTAAAATTACACAGTTTCATTAACCTACATACATGAATGAAAATATAATGAAATATTACTTAGCTTATATATGTATAACCGATTTTAGTGTTTTTTGAAGGATACAAGTAATCTTTATCACTATTTAACAGCTAAATAAAACTAGGTAGAGAGAAGTGACATGCCAAAGGTTACTCCTTTTGTCAGTGTCAGAGAGAACTGCATCCTCGTGCAGTATCTTATCCATAAACTATGCTGCTCACCTAGCACTTTGGGGAATAACATAATCAAAAGATAGGCCAAGAACACATTCTCTGGTCAGGCCTGTAACTCTTTACTGCTTCTAGCACATTATTGTAAGGCACTTGACACAGGCACAGTCAGCGAAGGGATACTAGAATACCCCAATCATTAATTTTATCTAGCTTGAAAATTTTTATGTACAGAAGTTCATGTTTTAGTTAGCTAAAACATGGCAGCTTCTTCATTTCACGAGACTTAATATAGAAGTCAAAGCACTAGAGTGCTACTGAATTTAACCAACACTATAATAAATCAAAAAAAAAAAAAAAAAAAAATTAAGGCTTCTAGAATCCCATTTTAAAAATAGACTTCATGGTCATTAAACAGTACTAGGGGTCCCTGAGAAGAATAAGCTCTGGCTTTAATCTATTGTTTTTAATAAAGGAAGTCCTGCCCCATCTGTTGGGTCAGAATCACAAATCATCTATCTTATTATCTGAGAATAAAGACTGAACATTAGTCATATTCTTTTTATAACACAGAGTGACCAGTACTTCAAAGCATTGTCACCACTGCTCTTTGGCTGTAAATGAAAACGTCATGGTGCTTCACTCTTATCTTGTATTCATATTCTTGACAGACAAGTTAAATGAAAATTGTCCAAAGCTATGAACCAAACCATGACAAAAGTAGCTCTTATAGTGATTTGAAATCCAGAGGTCAAGCTGACATTCCTCAACACCAAATGTCAGACCACACAGCGCTGCAATGCACGCAGCAGGCAGATTGCACTATCTTGTTCCTAGGCTTCCAGCTTCAGAAGTGGCTACTTGAGTAAATAGAAACCTCAAAAATGTATTTATGGAAATAGTGGATGTCAGCAGACTTCAAAGGGCAGAACATATTGATAATTGCAGAAAGAGGCCCAGAAGCGCTTCATTGTCTGTCTGTGTGTTGGGTTCTTTTGTTGTTGTCTTCTTAAAGAAATGACTGGGTGAGGATGAAACTGCCTTCCTGCCCAACTGGCAGAGGCTTCACAGCCGCTCAAATGTCTCCGTGTTGCTGCATTTCCAGGTCTTTGGTGTCTGCAAACCGAAGTCTCCCTCAGCTCCAAGAGCACAAACCAGCATCTGAAACATGACTAACGCCAGAGGAGCTCCAGCAATGACATCTGCTGAGCCTCTGACCACAGGCTCACGTACGAAGCTGTCGCACATCTGAGAGGAGCACCTGGCTCTGATGGTTTCTTACCTGCCATCACTGAAGCAAACGGCTGCTGAGGATCAAAAGGGCATTTCAACCTGCCAGACTCCAAGTTCTGAGTATCCAGCCGGAATACCATTTCCTGAGAATAAACACATATTCAATATCCTGGTGTGGCTGCAGAGAAACTCACTTAGATAAACTTTTCTGATAACATATGAAGTGAAGGTCTGTTGGATCACACAGCTGTCACCTCAGTATTGATGTTTACAGTACCTGTCTGGTTTATATATGGATTTTTTTAGTCATTGTTTTAACATATCCTGTTCACTCTGTAGTGACAAACAAATCTAAAAAAAAATAAAATAATTTAAGAAAAAAAGATGCATTGTTCTTTTCTACTCAAATTAAAAGCTGGTTTGTACTTAAAAGGCACTGGTTTCTATTTGGGAAAGTGCTGATAGACTGTGTTGCAACAGGAGACCCAGAAGGGATTCTGGCTGACTTAAATTTCTCCAGGGACTGCTGAATAATGTTTGCAGCAGACACAGTTCAGCCCCTTTTAAATGAAAGCAGCATATGCTCTCTTGTTTTAACAAGGCTAATGATACAAGAGATATCAGAATAGATCCTTCCTTGTAGTTCCCAAATACAGTGTGATTAATTCTTGGGTCACAGAACAAAGGCACAGAGGAAGATAAAGAAAAATTATTTTAAAACTATTCCTGATATTTTCTGTGAGCAATCAACAACTCAATTGTTGTGAGCATCAATTCGAAGTTTCATTTTAGTTTTGAACTGCCAGCAAGGATGCTTTTACTTGTTCTTTTCATTAGTTTCCTAAAGCATGCTTAACCCAAAATCTATAATGAGCCCTTCTGAAGGCAAATTAATTGCTCAGAGGCGTGTGGTGAAGTCTTTGCAGGTATAGAGACTTGATTTTCAGAATTCTGTTGATGTTAGAGAAGGGAGATTGACTACAGAATTTCTGTTAGCATACTGTCCTACCTACAGTGGTATTTAAAATCCCACTAGTGTCCAGTAATCAAATCATTGGGGGTTTGATGCCTATTGTAGAGACATAACTTTTGAAGCTAGATTAAAAAAAAAATTAAAACAACTCTATGATTTAAACAATTACTTCAAGAAGTGTGAAGTGACTTTATTTACCTGTTTCTATATATCTGCCTTGCAAGAGGACTGAAGAGCACAAATGACAGTTAAATATGCCCAAAGTTGGCCCCATAGGATCAAATTTCACAATGCATTAATTCAATTCATCTTTAATGTACATCAGATTATAAATGACCAAACCTTTCTATTTCACTGAGGTGTCTCCTAAACTCTCTAGCCTCAGAAGACAAAAGCCCAGGATATTGAATAATTAACTTCCTTAAGAGAAAAGAAAAATCAATTCCAATCTCTGAACATAAATTCTGTTTCTTCCAGCAATCCTAGATGATACAAAGCAGAATTCAATCATCAAAGAACAACCCTTGTTATCGTCCCAAACCTGTGGGATACCAGGTAAACCAAATTCTCAGACTAAAGTGGATCAGAGCACAACAAGGATTAAAAATTAAGAATTTCTTTTTGCTGACAGTGTTATGTTACTGTCCCACTCTCCTTTCTTCTAAAATGTGCAATCCTGAGCTGCCCAGAGGACCCTTGCCATATCACATGCAAAGAGGCTGACTGCAAGTCCAGCAATACTCAAGGGAGGGAGGGCTTTATAGATCAACATCAAATATTTCAGATTTCACCCAGACAAACTAATGGACACTACAAGGCATTCACACAGAATTAACCTCCTGCTTTCACTCTGGACAAAGCTTTCAAAGAAAAGAGCATCCCCTGGAGAGCTGTGGCTAACAGCACCAACTGGGCCAAGCCTCTTCTTTACCAGCCAAGAGAAGTTTTGGCAAGGACTTCAGCAATAGGAAGACTAGGACTTTAATCCCCTTTAATTGTGTGATCCCGTAGGGGATTTGTACTGCTTCAAAAGCAGTGTCTGCTGTGGTTTTGAGTCACCTGATTCACACTGTTTTCCTCTCTGTTTTCACAGCACTGGCACTGGCCAGCAGACCACTGGGAAGATCCACCAGCAGCCTTCAAAGGTCAGCAGAGAACTGCCTGGTTTCACAGTCTCCATGAGGCTATCTCAGGCCCTGGTTCTCCCAAGCATCCCACAGCTTCCTGTAGACATTGCTAATTACCAAACATCCATTATCCATTCTTATAACCCAGATATTTTTATTTTTTTTTTTTTAAAAAAAAAAAGGGTGGTGGTGGGGAAAGACTAAAAGGACAGATCTGCAATAAAAATGCTTTGAATTACCATGTAGGACTCCTGGCTTCAGTTCCTACAATGAGGAGACATTTTCAGCTGTCAAATTCACATCAATGGGTCTGTCCTGAGAACCCTCCTGCCTTGCCACATTTATCTGGAGAGGCAGTGAAAGGATAGTGGCTGTAGGATGTTTGGGGTCCAAGAAGGAAAGGGAAAATATGCCTGCTGTCATTCAAAGCTCTTAATTCAGTAGGAGGCTGTAGAAGAGATGCACCATCGGAAGAAGCATAAGTAGTGCTGAATACTGTCGAACCTACCACTGCAGCTGAGCAACCAGAAGGAATGCAGGAGAGGCAGAACTGGGAGACAGAGAGGGGATTAAGAAATACAATACCAGGATTCTTTCATTTCCTCTCATAAGGTAATTGACCACATCTAATTGAGACAGATCCCTTGTCTAGTCTGGTTGCTGGGCTGAACAATCAGACCAAATCTGTAATTTCATAATGTCTGGTAAAAACAACTTTCACAAATGAAGTAGTTAAAGGTAAAAAGGTATAGTGAATAAGGCATCTTGCTAATGATCCAGAGGTAAACCAGAGCCTTACTTACACTCTTGCTGAGAGCTGTTCTGTTCAATTCAGCTGTGTATTTGATCATTCAGGCTAAGGAATCAGTATGATACAAGGTATCTAAAATTTCAGTTGCTTCAACTGAAATATTTAAAGTAACGAAGCAAAGAAGCCTACAAAATGATTTCATTGCAAGCCCAATTATACAGCATATACCAAACAATTCCAGGAACACTGATGGTTTATTAGGGAAAGAACACCACCGTGCAGATTTCAGGCAGCTTCAGTTTTCTGTAACAGAGGCAGACCCTCTGGGCTGGTCAACTCACCCACAGATTGTGTGGAATATAATGGTGGGTCTCAGACTGGGCAAGCATTAATAACTTTTTTCTTTTGTTTTCTTTTTTTTTTTTTTTTTTTTTTTTTTTTTTGTGAGCATCTGCCTTTGATTCCATATGTCAAAATAACTTCAATGTGTACATATTTTAGGTTATCACATTTAATAACATACCATTAGACCTCATTTCTTATATTCTAGAATTTCACCACAAGCCAAAGAAAAGAGAAAGCTATTTCTATAGTAGCATAGGAAGCCTGCACTGCAGGCAAGCAGCCCAACAGGTCACATCTCAACACTGTCTGACCAGAGTCAGTGTTATAAATATAGCCAAGGTGTTATACATATAGGAGTTAAAAAGAGACTTGTGTACTAAGTGGCTGCTTGACACAACACCAAAATTCTTCTGTTGTGGGGGTTAGGTCTCAAACATTTACCACTTAGGATAGAGATTTCTTTGTCACCAGCAAATGAAGACCAATCAGCTGCTAACTTCTGTTCAGGAATATGCCACTAGTGATGGAGGATACCCAACATGTACTTAGTGACAGGGCTATGAACTATCTGCAAAGTCTCAAGATGCTTTCCTTGCACTCAGGCTCAGAGATCAGTTACAAACTGTGCATTACTCTCGTGCAGAAGGAATAGGAAACCTTCTCTGTGGACCATGGGTATACATACATTAAAAGATAGAGCAACAAGTGTCATCTTGAACTCTGCATGCATATGTGTGTAAGTAAGCAGGAAGTATGCGCAGAAATGACTTACTAGAAAGCAAGACATCTGTGTTAAATGTTCTCTGCACTTAATTAATCATATGAGAGTGTCATTCTGAAGAATTTTGTGCATTAAGCTTTATTAAGGAAGGTGCTTTGTTTAAAAGCGATACGTGCATATCAAATGTGAGAACAAGAGTTCCCATCTGACCTGCAAAATCCACCATTTACCCTGTTATTTATGCAAGCTGCGGTTGGTTCATTTTTTACACACTCGCATAGTATTTTCCAATCTATGATGAATGCTAAACAAGATGAGGGTTATTCCTTGACATGTCAGACTAGTGAGGAAATTAAATTACCTCTTTGTGAGTTCCAAGTTCAATGTATCCACAGAGAGGGTGAAATGCTCCTGTACCACAGACATAAATATGGGTTCTGTTGTAGGGCTGAAGAACCCTGATAAAATTGGCACATTCTGCCTATTGGGAAGAGAAAGAGAAAGGTTAATTTTCATGTTTATTCTTCTCTTTCATATTATACATTGTACTAGGTTATAGCCATAGTATTGGCGTATTTAAGTTCAAAACTACTGTAGCAGAGACTGTTTATTAAATAGTTCAGAGTTCTGATGGCTATAATTTTGCAGCGGATATCTACTAGGCAGTTCATCAATCAGACTTGCAAGCCTAATTCTGCTATAATGCTTACAGCCACAAGAAGCTATGTGGTTACAGCACTGTTTGGAGCATATCTGTTCAGCCTGTGCTGTAGCAAACAACCCCTGTCAACAACTGGGCAGAGGTTGGAGAGCCACTGGGTTAGTCTGGCTACCAATCCTGCTGCCTTTGCTCCCAATTCAGTGCTCTCCACAAGCTTTAACACCAAAGAAGACACAACAGAAATCATTGTGGTGAACTGAAAGGCTTCAGCTTACTTCCAGGTGTATGTTTTGTGTATGAGTGAGCTTTCTTAGCGCCAACCACATTTTACTGGTCCCTTTAATCTGGGCATTTCTGAGTCCTATGAGATGCTCAGGTCAGTCCTGGCTCTAGCTGGGCTTAGGTCCTTGATGGGAAGTAGCACAGGAAGATGCTGCACACTTCAAGGGTGCTACATGGTGTGGTAGGAAAGGCTTGATGCAGCCTTCCCCAAAATTAAATAAATACATATACATATAACAAGGTAACTTACATATAACTTAGGAGGGAATACACAAGTAACTTACATATAACAAGTAACTTACATATAACTTAGGAGGGAATACACAAGAGTTATTCATACGTTCAAGCTACCACCTTACACCTAAGTGGGAGGCAAGCTGCAGAGGCAATGCAGGAAGCAAAAAGGAGGTATTTATGATCTATGTTCAAAACAAATATTCCCCTCTCTGGTCCCTTTCCTTTTCTCTTGGTGTAGAAATAGATCAGCACAAATCCTCCATATAGACCAGTATCATAATTTTCCCAGTGTTCAGCAGAGGTATTGTTTAGTTTTTGTCTGCTGTAAAGATAAGGGTAGCAATAAGTTAGGATAAAAGGTTGAAATTCCTCTGGCAGAGAGCTGAGAGAGTGTTTTGAGCTGGAGTCCACCTTGGTAACAGACAAGCTAGATAGAAACCACAAGATTTGTAGAGAGAAAAGGAAGAAATTTTATTATACAGCCAGGAAATGTTTACATTTATAGTGGGCTCTAGATACATGATGTAATCTGTGCTATGCAAAAGAGATATGAAAGTTGTACTGTATATATGAATGCACCTTAAACACACTTCCTAAAGAGGCTTCCTAAAGAAGATTTGTGGTTCCAAGGAAAAGCTAATGAGTCTGAGATTTTGTTTTAACCTTAACTGCAGCTGCCTGCAAATTAAGTTAATTTGTACTTTGCTCTGCTTCTCTGTTTTGTTAATGAATTATAATGAAGTTACATTGAGGATATTCCCAAGAAAAAAGAATCAGTTTGATGTGAAGAAAGAGATTTCAGTATTGCCTGGGACACATTTCAGAAGAAAGTCCATTCATCTCTCAACTGCAGTTATTACATACCAGGATGGCTTAGCATGGCTCCTGCTTGCAATACTGAATATTTTTTTCCTGAAGCATTAACATTTAAGGAAAAAAATAGAAGTATAACTTTTTTAAAAAATGAAGAAAAAATACTTAGTTCATTAGTTCCAGGAAAAAGCATAACAACAGCCTACTAACCCATTTTGTACATTTAGAAACAAATACACAGACATACAATATTCTCAGCAATAATTAAAAAAATATATACCATACTTACATGGGCATCTTTCCCAGCTAATTTGCATAATTCTACCTTTTCTTTTGCTGCAGGCCAGTAAATCTGTAACATAGTTAAAATAAGACAAAAATTATGAATATTATAAATTGTCCTGTGAATGTAGTTTAACTATTCCCTTAAATGAACAGTTAAATCAGATTTATTCATGTTGAAGGAATTTGCATGTAAACTGAAATTAACATAACTTTGAATACAGGGATCCATTATAAAAGGTGAAGAGTCTTTAAATCAAACCCCCTGTTCTTTGTTCATTTCTTCACTGGCTATATGTGCTTAGCTTATCTGGCTAGCACACCTTCTCACCATTATGAATTGTGTGTTTTTCTCTGAGATATGATGAGCTAAATCACCTTGAAACTAAACTGACTGGAAAACAAAGCAAATTACATTTGTGATGAATATGGTCCAGGAAACTTGGCAAGGCTGTTATAAAATAATACTTAGCTGTTACTGCCAATTTTCAAATGAAAAGAAGTTTTGTTCAAAAAACTAAGGGTAGCTTAAGGGAAATTTGTAGAACAAAAAATACATTTGACAGAAAGCAATAGTGCACAGTTTAAAATTGTCGCCCATCAACACTGAGTTTACTGAGAAAATGACATAGAAGTTTAAAGGAGAATCATGTACCTTACATAGTTGTTAGCATATATTATTACTGTTTCTCTTTCTTCCTTCAACTGCACTGTAAACTAGGTTTTGGAGTAGATGGAGCCAGAGGAAAAATTACTATCAGTTACTATAACCCAAATTATATTAGTGAAGAAATATCAATAAACAGCTTAAATTCTGTCTCATTGATTTCAATTAAACAGTCAAATTGGATATTATTGATTATATGTTTGATTCTATTAAATTCAAAATAGAATTGAAATATCAAGTGTTTGTGAATCAACATGCTAAACATGGATCTTTTTACCTTTTTATTTTTACAAGACAAAGCTATATCCCTTTCTTGTGACTAATAATAACAACAAGAACAAATTGCACCAATTTTTGATCAAATATTGTTTAGGAAGTTGTTTCATGTCTCAGGAACCAGTATTCAGATTACTAATAGTCACAGATGCTTTAGGGTAGTGTTGAGTTGCAGATCACACTCTATAAAATCTTAAATAGTGAAATATGAAGGAATAAAGAATTATTATAATATGCATTAGAAAAAAAAAAAACTTCATCAAGGAAGGATGTACAACTCAACCACATGCAAGAGGAGTCAACTGCTGTAATATTCCCTTTCTCTCACCCAGCTGTTGGCACCTTGTAGGATGTGGCTTGCCACATACAGAGGCTCAGTCCCACACTGGTAAAGAAAGCAAAAGAGTGCCCTGTGTCAAATAGCTTTATCATTGTTCAAAATCTACAGTCAGTGTTCCTCTCAATCTGGAAACAGTCTTTTTATTTCACCTATTCTTCTTCCCTTCTCAGTGAAAATGGAAGTATTTGCTTTCCATGAGTAAATTAATTTCCTCTCAAGTGAATTTACAGTTACCTTTCTGATTAGAAGCTCTTAGTAAAGATAATGTATTTTAAGTTACTTAAACCTTAACCCTTTATAGCAATATTTACTTAAAGTCAGAGATAAGGCAGTATAACAATGTCTGAGCACTGGAGCTCAAATTCACTTTCCCAGAGCATTTTCTCAGAATGATGTCGTGATAGCATCCAGATACGAAAATGTAATCTGAAATCAACTGTGCCAATGTGTCTGGATTACACAGTGTACAATGACCAAAAGTATAGAAAATTTGGAACATTGCAAAGCCATCAAGAAGAGCTGAAGGTAGCAGCAGTGATCTCATCTGGTCTCTGCCTGGGCCAAGTGGGATGAGTCTCACTTGTAGCACTGGTCTGGTGCAAGTACCACTGGAATAAGGAGAAGATCTGAGGCTTAAGAGGTGCTGGTGAAGAAAAGCTGATGAAAATTAACATCTGGAATAATATAAGATCATGGATCTCCAAATACATTTGGCCAAGGAGACTTAATCTGAGATCTGATCTTCAGTTCTCTTGTACATCAACTTTATGCCAAATTCTGACCAAGATCCCTGTATATTGATACTGAGGCGGTTAGAAGTATTTGAGGGTTTGTGGAGATTTTTGGCCAAAGTTTAGGCATTCAGTTAGGTAGACAAGATATCCCTCTGTAGGCTTTTGAAAAAGCCCAGCAATCCTTGTCAACTACGTAGAAGAACCAGTCCCCTGCTTTAGAAGGCCCAGTTGTATTTGAAGACATCTGCTTGAAGACACCACACGTATTAACGGACTCGACTCTACCCGCAATTCCTGTACGGATTCCTTCATGGGAAATAGAGTTTGTCGTACAAGCTGGGCCAGTCAGGCTGAGATATACACACCCCATTTTCTATGATAATTGACCACAGTCAATTATCACAGAAAAATCAATTGTTTTACTTTCTGGCTACTCAACAGCTTCAGTATTTAGCAATTTTACAAGGCCACATTAGACAATGAAAAGTGAAGCTAAGTGATCCAAACTTAAAATCAATTTTCAATTATATATGGGGGAGTTAAAGTGATATTTATTTGCTTTCCACAAGAGAAATGAGAGGTTCCCAGAAACTGTCAGTTCTAAATTGTAATAGGTCAAGAAAATTGCATAATAAATAATGAGCTAATGTGATGAGCAAGAAGCATAAACTTAATTTTTTATTAGATCACATGCCATGTAACAGTACCATTGGTCTGGTTCCCTCAGACACTGACACACAAGTAACTTTAGACATATGAAATAGTCTCACTGAAGTTTTACATGCATAAGCTTATTTACATGCATCTGTGTTGGCTTTTCTGTAGGGGGTGAAATTAAGTCTCAGTATTTTATTCAGAAAATTACTTAGTTTCACAATATGCAGTAAGTTACACTAGATGCTCCTGTAGTTTCTTTTATATTTAAAATCTTTGAGCTTGCAGGTGGTTTGAAATTGGTCACTTTCCTTCATAATTTTTTTTCAGTTAACATGCTGAATTCACAATGGCAATATCTTATTTAACAAGGTTTTTTCCTAAATTCTTCAAAAAATAAAACCCCAAAGAAAGAAAGAAAAAACAAACAAACTAACAAACAATGCATAATAATGGCAATAACAACATTAACATTTAAAATTATAAAAATTCCATGTTACAAACAGCACAAATTATATATACATAATATATTTTATAGCTGCATCTGTATCTGAAATGTCTGGAGAAATCTTGAAATATCTAGGTGAGGTTACTGAATTTAAGTCAAGAATGTAACTAGTTGAAATACATGAACTATATAATTAAACAGGACTATTTTCTTCTCTTAATCTCCGGTTTATTTTCCTTGCAAAATATCCGTATCAAAATTCCAAAGGTCTGCTACTGTAATGATTTCCTGATTTTATCTTCTATAGCCCAATTAAAAACCCCCAACCTTACCATTATTTTTAAATCATTCTACAAATATTTTCTTAAATTTAGCCACAGGAAATAAATTAAAATCTCCTAATAAATGCAAGTTAATAAGGCCTGTGCTAGCAGAGTGAAAGAAAATCTCCCAGGAGAACAAAATTAAGCAGTACATAAGTGTAGGACAGATAAGGTATCACTTTGAAGGGTAGCTGGAAATTCATTTCTGATTAAAACAAAACATTAAAACCCACAAAGGTCCTTTTTAGATCAGGAGAAGAGTTATTTCTAAAAGTAACATTTTTCCATCCTCCAAACAGGCATTTTTACTATAAGAAAGGACTGAAAAGGGAAAAGTGAATAATAATAATAAAAAATATTATTTACATACATAAATAGATACATGGATCATATAAATATCATTATACGTATATATAAATAATAGCTGGACTCACTTGTAAGAGCTTCATTTCGTCTGTCATCTGTCATGAATTAACAATACTGGTTACAAGTTAATATTTTCTTCATCTTTCTGTAGCTATCTTTCTCTATCCAATTTTGTTCCTAGTCTAACAATTAGACTATAAATGCTTAGGGGAAGTGATGCCTCAAAAATTAAACAGTTTACTCTGATTCCAAAGCAACTGTTGTATGAAATTACAGATTTTCCAACAATCATTTCTCATGAAGTTACTAAATCTGGGATCATGCAGGGCTTTACCAAAAGAGTGAAAAATACCATACATTGTCACAGTACAGAAGAGGAGGAACACAAGATATCTAAGAAAATTACAGGCCTATTGGTCTTATTTCATCTGTTCGTAAGGCTTCAAAACAAGTTTTTATTTAGGGAAGGAATAACTTGAGTTTCCAATGAAAATGGTGTATGGTACAAAAGATAATATAACTTGGTAAAGAGCCGTTATTCCACTCTAATATTGCACTTTTCTTTAATAACGTAGCTGGATTGCATAGTACATTAATGAATGTGATATAGCTTGACTTCGTCAGGGCTCCAGTTAAGTATCTATTAAGTTGCCACATGGAAATTAGTTTGATTGATTAGTTCAGCTGGCAAAACCAGGCATTATTACAAGAAAGAATCATCTGATAAGTAAAGAATTGTGGTAGAAAGTTACTTGTGAAGTTCCTCAAGAAATAGTGTCATCCTATTTCATGCACCCTTCAGCAGCCTTGGCAAAAACCCAGCACTCTGCAACACCATGTGCAGATGACACAAAGTTGGGATGCACCACTAATGCAAATGAAGACTGGTAATATTATGCAGGAAGAATCAAAGGGCTCTGAAGACCAGAATTATAAACAGTCAGAGAAAATGGGTATAAACTGGTCATAAATAAGTATTATAGCTTGTAGATTTTAATAAAAAATAAATCTGAAGCATCAGAGTAGCAAGGTTCTGGTCTACAGCAACCATGTTACTAAAGAAACTGCATGAAGTATCCCAGCAGATTTGGGCCAGGTTATGAATAACTGCTACATGAGGTAGTTTCTGGTGATAGCAGGGAGTGAGACCAATTGACCAATGCGACTCCTTCCAATTCCATGTCCCCAAAATAGTCACATTCATGCCAGCAGCAAGCACTTGAGTGTCCCATTGAGGTCAATGGCTTTCAGCAGCCCTGGGAGTTTCACTGGAGCCTCTCAGGTGCTTGACGCTGCACACGTGCTTCAGCACTTCCCTATCAGTGCAGTCTCTGGTACAAGAAACCCCAAAGTGTTTTTATTAGTGGTACATGTAGCACCAGCAGGATGTGTCTGTACCTAGAGTGAAGGACATCAGCCAATCAGCATGTCCTGTAACATTCACTTACTGAATTTGAGTCCTGTGAAGAAAGGAATTGTTTCCTTCCTCTTTCAAAGGAATAAGAGGTAGTTGAAGCACTTAGAAGAAAATACAGTTTTTAAATAGCTGCTTGATGCGGCAAGAGAAAGCCAGCTTTCTTGCCTTGTTTTATTCCGTGTACTAGATATTCATTATATTGATGCTTGAGGGAAGGCATGCAATAAAATCACAGCTTCCTGGGCATCCAAATGTCTCATTAAGGCTTTGTGCATCCTATAGACCATAACTCAGAAGCTTAAGCTCATTTGTATAAGTGAATTCCCCATATGACAGTCCCAACTGCAGCTTCCAAAGAACAAAGCCAGACTGAGCTGTAAACTTATTGTCACGCTGGCATATGCAATATACTCCCCCTGAGAAAATCTACTCCATGAGAAACTACTCCCCTGCCTGAAAAAAACAAAAAGATTCGTGACTTAGCCCAACGTGACCATAAAGTGGGTACAGTAAAGAGGGCAACATGATCCAAAAACATTAAAATAAACCAGGAGACAGTCTAATCCCAGTTTTGCTATTGCCCTGCTATATGTGACAGTCAGGTCTCAATTTTCCCACCAGTAAAATGACAATAATAGGACTTGCTTTTTTCTTTTTTTTTTTTTTTTTTTTTTTTTTTTTCTGAATAACTTAATAATTCATAGCTGAAAAATGAAAAGGAAAGGAAACCTGTAAGATCAAGGAGCACTGAGAAAAGACACAATAGTGATCCAGCAAGACTGTCACACTGCTGCGTAAGACAATATCGTAATTGTCACACCCCCATACCATAAAGGTAATTGTTCATGGAATGCTTCCTGAAAACGAAGACATTTGTCACTTCTGTATACTGACACCAGGTCACTTCACTAAATATTACTGCAAGCACTAGAAACTTATTGAATTTCCCAACAAACACCGGAAAGAATTTCATGCTTTTTAAGTATTATTTTGCTGAAAAAAAAAAAAAAAAAAAAAAAAAAGATTATTTTAATTAATGGGAAAATGAGCTGATTCTAGCATACCATGAATGTATACCAGTTGCTCTCTAAATACCTCACATCTGTTGCATTCATGTGTGTGGTATGGGAAGTCCACAACTTGGGGAACTGGACAGATTGTTCTCATATACAAACCCTAAGAGGAAAGCTACCCTAAGCAGTTCTTGTAACTGGCTCCCACTGTACTTGCTGTACTCTGCAATTCAATATCTTAAAGTCATCAGCAAACAAAGAAAGTTAATACATCTAAGTTCCTTATCTGAATTTCTCTCTGTATTTGAAACTTAACCAGGCTGTCTTTAGAGATAGATTTTTTCACCTAGCTTTCTTATTAACTGTTTTATCAGAAATACTTAGAGATCTCTAAAAGCCAGGAGTGTATTCTTAAATCTTTTTTATATCTGCCACAGACCTTCCTTCTTCCAACATGTATTTCTACACCTGATGTACTAATTCCCATACCTGAAATAAACATCCAGGGAGATATTAGACTGGAATTTCCAACTCCAATTACTTCATAGTAGCAGAAAATTGGATCTCTGGAAGATATAATTTGATACGGCATAGGGAGTGGGGGGGAAGAGAGGAAATCAGGATAATTTCAGAGTGATTTAAAACACTGTGGGAAGCACCAGTGTCGATGTATGGCATTCTTTATTTTCACAGTGCTGTCAAACTGAGTAAAATGCACTGAAAGTCAGAGGAAAATAACAGTTGTGTATTTGGATGACACATTCTCAGACTTATGGTAACTTCAATTTGGCAGGTGGCTGTTAGAGTAAAACCTCTTATTAGAACCAAATGAGTTTTTTGTATTGCATCTGTCCAAAACAAAGCAAGCTCTCTACATGCCACAGTTCTCCTCTTGAACTGTAATCCACCCTCCAACACAATTAAGAAGTAGTCAATGTTTTCAGTATTTAAGGGTTTTCTGAAAAGTGCATTTTCATGTGTATGTTATGAACATATGTGAAAGCTTAAAGAAAATGGACCAGATGCTGATTTCATTTACAATGGATTAAATCCTGAAAGGCTTCAGTGCTTTTACACATCATTTTCCACAGTGTAACCAAAACAGATTTAGGACTACCGTCTGTTTCTTCTAAAAGGAAACCATACACCAGGATTTTTAGAGTAAATGGCATTACTCCTGACATGTTTATCACCTCAGACTGAAGAAAAATTCTAGCTTTGAAAAAGTCAAAGCCCAATATGAGCAAATGTTTTCAGAGAGCAGGATACTGGCAATTTTCTGCACCTAAACATGGGTAAAATATAAAAATGACAGCGGATGTTTATGAAAACATCATTTATGGCAACAATGCAAAAGGAAATAGCAGAGACGCTCTCTTCCACCTAGGATTGCTGTCATTCTGGTTACATGCTGCTTTCTTCACATCTTGCCCCTGTCTGCTGTTTTGTGTTGTAAACACTCTTGAAAAGATTCCACCTTGTCTACACAGGTGCCTAAATTTAAGTCTGTCAAATGATTTTACGGACTTCAAAAGGTTTTCAGAGGTTCAAAACAAGAGTTAAATAGCTTAATGGTAAGAGCCCTCCAAGGACTAGCAAGCACAAAGTTATCACCTCTGTTTCTGGAAGGCCCTAACCTGAAGAACCATTATAGCTTCTTCTTACACTCTTCTTTCACTGCCCACTGCTGATCATCTTTGAGGACAGGACATTAAACTATATGGATAAGCAATAAAACTAGTATTCTTTTACTGTAAATGACATACAAGATGGCTTCTATTTTCGATTAATTTGGGAAGAAGGGGAATACATAATAATAAGAGTCTTGACATATAACCCTACTTGGACTGCTGGTAAGCACTGTAGTTACAGAAAGGTGCAGAATTTCTTTGCAGCTATTTAATAAGCATTTTCCCAGCTGCTATATATATATGAATGCATATGTATTTTTTTACTGTGAAATACAGATAAAAATCAATGCAACAGGGCATTAAAGAAAAAGTCACAAGACAGCTGCACCTGGTAATGCCAAAAAAATAGTAGCAACTACAAACAAGCGACGAAATTTGTGACCCTGTGCCAGTACACACTGGGGCAGATGAAAACAACTTGTTCCAAAACTGCTATTGGGGATCTGACATGTTTATCTATTTGGCCCACATGTGGCTGTGTCTTCTAGCACTGACAGCTCCTGCAGGTTGGCAGCTTTTCAAAAGCTTGTCAGCCCTTGATAGCATTCCTATTCCTGCAGAGATGGGCGGGTCATGCTGTGGATTACAGAGTGATAATAGTGCTGACATATAACCCCACTTTCACTGTTAGCAAGCACTGGATTTACAGAAAGGTGCACCATTTCTTTGCAGCTATTTCGTAAGTGTTTACCCAGTTGACAACGTTTGGTATTTAGTATTTATTTAGGTTAAGGAGTAATATAACAACAGCCTTAAGCACACCCACAAGAAAATTCTGCGTACCAAAGTTATCTTTCCAGCAGGATCCCAGAGCGTAGGATACCTGTAGAACTTTTTCTCCAGCTTTCATGCTATTAAACATGCTTGCTTTTGCTTGTTTTGTTTTGTTTTGTTTTGTTTTGTTTTGTTTTGTTTTTTAAATACTGCACTTCCATTGGTTATGCCACAGCTGTCTTCAGATTTATTGTCTGCATTTGCAATGTCCTGATAAATGTAGGTTGCTGCTTCTTTCTTTTGCTGAACATCTTTATTTTGCTCTTAGGAAGGAACCACAAATCTTCTAGTTTACAAATATCTTAGAACACTTGTGAGGCACCTAAAGATCTTTCAAGAAAAGACTATTGCATTTAATAATGCTATTCCTGCAGTAGGAGCTAGAGGCTTCTATTCAGGACAACTTCACAGAAATTATATCCCTGCTGCAGAACGTCGATTATCCTTTGCTAAGCTTTGTAGACTGCAACCATTTTAGCCTTCTGCATTTGTCTTTCATTCTGGAGGACTCTTCTGTTATACTATGGCACTTACTGTTGGTTCATAATGAGGTTTGCAAGCACTGGAAACTGAACGGATTTTTTCAATATGCCAGCTAAGGAATTTTTCAACCAATTACACAATAAATTGAATAAAAACTACAATGATTTAAGAAATTGGAACTCCAGAAGAACAACTGATTTATTTAATCAGGAAAAATATACCAGGAAATAAAGGCATAACTTAATATAGATAACTAATTTAGGTAAATAATTAGGTTGTAAAAAAGACATTATTAAATGACATACATGTATACATCAGAGAAGGGAGCAGGATACAATACTTCGGATGTTTCTTTGAATACTATTCCAGAAATGTCTTAATATAGAGTATCAGACTCTACAATATAATCTTGCCAAGTAATTGTATCCACAGATGAGAATTTTCTGAAAGTGAATTGTTAGGGATCCTGACTTGGCTTTTTGAGGTATCAGTCGTTCCTAATAGAATAAATATCTGAAATTGAGAGCTTTTTTTAAAGTAATCTGAATCTACCCAGTATAGAGCATTCTACAGTTCATGTGCAGTTTTATTTTAAAGAAAGAAATACCCAAACTATGCACAATCTCGCATTCTAGTTTCAAAGCTCTTACACGTCTCTTATTCCCTCAACTTGCTGTCTTTTAACCCTCCTTCCTCGAAGTCATTAATAAACACATCACTTATAGGCAGAAATTTAATATTCTAATCAATTACTTCTCATTTTAGTGGCTGTGTATAAACAGATTTTTTTTTCCAGACAACTCCTACTCCAGAGGAGTACAAAGGACACACTTCAGACCCTTGTAGTCCCAACATGTGTGGTTTCCTCACACCGTGAAAGCCTGGAAGGGAGCCGCCTGGCCCGGCGCCAACCCAAACCACGGTCAGTCTAAACACAGCTCCGGCAAACACTACTTTCTGACATGTCACTGCTACCGGAGAGTATCCCTTAGCATGGAAACCTCATCAGTGACTGAGATTTAAACAGAGCCTCTTGCGCAACTTCCTTCATCTCATCTCTTCCCTCCCCAAACAAATTTCTAATAGGCCAGCACAGACGAACCAAAGAGAAACACTCATGTGATAGCATCTTGTGTTACCTGGGCATTTACCTAAGAGGATAAGTTTAACAAGTTGCTGAATGCCCACAGAGATCTTGGAAATCAGCACACTAGGGTGCTTTGCAGAGCTTTTCAGCCAGTTTCACCTATTTAAATATACTTTTCCTCAGTATTTTGTCTGAAAAGTTAAAGATAACCTGAATGGATAAAGTAAGAAGTAGAAGTATTTGAAACTGCAGACAATCATTGCTTCAGTTCAGATATGGAAGTGATGATGAATTTTATTCCCTTCTTTCAGGTTACCACAGGTGTGCATGCATACATTCTCTATTCAGCTCACCAAATTCAAATTTTTATTCCAATATGAAATGAGTCTTTGCTTTACAATATCTATATTAAATGGCACTGTTTGTTTGCATGCTAATTCTCCTGGCTCAGTCTGTGTTCTGCTCTTCTTGGAAAGCACAACATCCATAATGATCAGTGGTGGTCTGGCTAAAGGGAAAATGTTACCAGCTTGGATGGCGTGGAGGATCATGCAGGGTGCCACTGCCTCCAGAAAGGTCTGAACTAATCAAGCCCCTATGGACATAATGGGAGGTGACAGCACTCAGCATCTCTCAGAAGGTAAGCAGCAACACAAAGAAAGAAATATTCTTTTCACACAAACAAAACTTGTTTTCTACAAGAAGCTTATGCCAGAAATCAATGTGTAGTCTAAAAATCTGCAATATGAATAATGCTGCTATTTATGCAATAACCTGAGGAGGTGCTGTTTTTTAAGTAAACTACAGAGATGGAAGATGCAAGTTAAGTGTTTGATAAGCAGCATAGGGAATAAATTTCCTGAAACGCTCAGAATCTCAGTTTTAAACAAACTGGCATATGGAACACTACAGAAGCCAAACTGAGAAATAAGATATTCAGCCTGGTACTGTATCTCTTGTATACAATGACAGCAAGTGTTGCACTCAAATGTGTGGGGCAAAACAGTCTCCTCTTACACCTGCTAAGCCCCCACACTGCAGTTGTATTAATGCAGTCTGTTACCTTTTCAGAGCTGACATCAGAACATAGTAATTTAAAACCTCCTTCTGGTGCTTAAAGAAAATATCAAACACAGCTGAGAATTTACATTTTCTTCAGTAAGTAGAATATCTGGAACAAGCAGGAAAGTAGTTTTCGTGCATGTTCCTGTGCAAGCATCTGGTTTTACATATAGAAGTCAATTGAGCTTACAAAAGCTCCAGTTCATCGTGTCTGCTAGAAATACTGAAGGCTAAATTGCCATCTTATTATCTGGAGTTAACACATTGTCACAGGGCATCAGCAACGGAGTGCAGTAGATCCCAGTGGAAGCTTCTCCTATCATTAGTAATTCTGGTTATTAATATCTATGTTAATATTAAAATTGCCACTAACAATTTAAACCATCCAAATTGCCTCTGCTCTGTTTAATATCACAGTAAAGTAATTCCAGTGATGCCAGGAAGCAAGGAAAAAGCTGTCTTCTGTTATTTTCTTTCAAATGCTTTTATTTGAGGAGGGTGACCATGACCAGAGAAATTAAGAAGCAAACACCCCAAGCTGCATTTTTGCCTATTTGCTGATATTTTGAAGCTACTTTTGTGCACTTCAGGGCTCTTTCAGATAGCTGACCTCTTGCAGGACATCAGTCTCACAGGAGATCGTATAGCATGCAAAATTCAATTGATTAAAGATAATCTGCATTGTGATGGGAGGTGAGATTATCAAACCCCGGTGCACAGCATTGCACAATGAATCTGCCAGTTACACAGTGAAGAAAAGAAAAAGAAAAAAAATAAAATATAATAGAAGAAGGAATAGATTTAAACTTATGAGATGAACTCTGTGGAAAATAAACTGACCTTTTTTACATTTTTGTTTAAATCAACCAAGTTGAGCAGAAAGATGTGGTCTTTAGCCCCGATTAGCAGCCGGCCCCTCTCCTCATCTAGCAGCAGGGTCCGAAAATCAAGCCCCTCTGTTGAGCCCAGGAATGGGATGCAGCTGTTTGAAAGCAGCAAGTCTGTGGGAAAATGAAGAAAATCTTTATAATCAAAATGTTTACATATGACTCATTTCTGTCTTTTATAAATATATGCAACCAGCATGGAGTATGCTGGTGAGATAACCACCGTCTCAGGAGCATGTCTTTCCAGGGTCTTAATACAGCTCCTGTTAACCTTGGTTTTCTCTGGGTTTTTTTACTTCCAAATTGGGTAATATTTACCTTCACAAAACATTTTGCTGTATGAAATTTTCTTAATAAATTATCTCTATGACACAAAGGAATCAGAAATTTGACAGAAATTAGAAACAAAAAAAAAAGACAGATCTTTGTAAAATATGGGCTGTACCTTTCCTTCCTTGTAGGAAAACTAATGTATGTTTATATCACCGTACTCATAGATACACATGATCAAGGATCAGTACCACACCATATTTGGTGTTCTATATATAAAGCAGCAAAGAAGGTCAATGCCATCAAAGAATAGTTAGGAGCATGAAACAGTGGTTAAATGTGGTAGGTATCACAGACTCATAGAATAGTTTGAGTTGGAAGGGACATTTGAAGATCACCCAGTCCAAACCTCTGTCATGGGCAGGGACATCTTTCACTAGACCATGTTGCTCAAAGCCCCATCCAGCCTGGCCTTGAACACTCCCATGGAGGGGGCAGCCACAACATGTTCGGGCAACTTGTTCCAGTGTCTCATCACCCTCATCATAAATAATTTCTCTCTTAAATCCAATTCCAGTTTACCCTCTTTCAATTTAAAACCATTGCCCCCTGTCCTGTCACTACAGGCCCTGGTAAAAAGTCTTTCTCCATCTTTCTTATAAGCTCCCTTTATATACTGAAAAGCTACAATAAGGTCTCCCTGGAGCCTTCTCTATTCCAGGTTGAACAACCACAACTTTCTCACAACCTGTCTTCATACGAGAGGTATTCCAGCCCTCTGACCATTTCCATGGCCCTCCTCTGGACCAATTGTGTCAAGTTCATGTCTTTTTTGTACTGGGGAACCCGGATCTGGACACAGTATTCCAGGTGGGGTCTCACGAGATCAGAATAGAGGGGGAGAATCACCTCCCTCGACCTACTGGTCATGCTTCTTTTGATACAGCCCAGGATATGATTGCCTTTCTGGGTTGCAAGCACACAGTGCTGGCTCATATCCAATTTTTCAGCCACCACTATCCCCAGGTCCTTCTCTGCAGGGCAGCTCTTAATCTGTTCATCACCAAGTTTGTATTGATATTGAGGATTGCCCTGACCCAGGTGCAGGATCTTACACGTGGCCTTGAACTTCACACAGTTCACGTGGGCCTTCTCCTCCAGCCTGTCAAGGAACCTTCAAAGATCATGTAGTCCAATTAAAGGAGGAAGGCATCCCATCCCTAATGTGTATCAACTGCACCACTCAGCTTCTTGTCACCCACAAACTTGGTGAGAGTGCACTCAATCCCACTATGTCACTGATGAAGACATTAAATAACATTGGTCCCAGCATGAACCCTTGAGGGACGCCACTCATAACCAGTTTCCACTTGGACATTAAGCTGTATATATAGTTGAGAAGAGCTGGAAGAAGGTAACAACCATAAGGTGTATAGAATGTTTGATATAAAGTTCAATTTGTCCATTTTAAGTTCTGCTGGCAGTATAGATAATTGCTCCAATTAAATTTTCAATGACTATAATTTTAATTGAGAATTGAGATCTGAATAAACAGCCATCAAGCAGCAGTATATCCCTAGGGCACAGCACTGAAATGAAAGCAGTACAGACACATATTAAGGGCAGCATCCAGTAGCAACACCTCCAAGAACCTGAGGTCTTTACTTTCCTTACAGAGGTGCCAATGGGTGGCTGTTCCTGCATCCTTGCCTTCTGCAGAGCAAGTTTTCCCTATTAAAATTGTAAATTTGATATTTAAGTTTTACTTTAATAGTCGCTTCCAATCTCTCTCAAAACATAGTTAGAAAAAACATGTTTCTCTATGAAACTACTGAAAGAATCTATGCTTCTCCTGTGAAAAAGCTAAAATGCTGTAAAGTAAAAACTCTGTCACCTTTTGCTTAATGAATAGTCTGTGATGTAATACTGAATGAGGACACAAACAGCATATAGGCAAGCACACAACAAGTGTTCAGTCTTGTTGGATAGTCATTAATTTGGGGAGGACAAAAATAAACATTTGAATCAGTTCTTCCACAGGCAAACTCTCCAAGTTAAATATTCAGAAATCTTTGGATAGAAAGACAAATCCTGTATTTAATTGAACATAAAATTAAAGGTATTTCCACCTTCCTGGCACCGAAGGGACAATGTAGCCTTCCTGCTAGAGAGGCCAGACTTACAGCATAAGTTATTTACACTTCGTGATCATGATGGAAATCAGGACCAGTGTTTTGAAGAGTAACTCTTGAATTAAATAAAGAGAAAAAGAAACAAAACCAAGCTTTTTTTCTCCAAAGTCTCTCACAAAACATGTAACAGACAAATAAAAGATTGTATACTGTTGCTGGCTAATAAACAGCACTGTGGGAGAAAAAGTATCTTATCATTATTAATCTGACTACCTGGTATATAATTACAACAATTATTTTTTGGCTCAGTCACTTCTACTTAAGCTCGTGTGGTTTTGTCTGGCTCACTGCTGAATGTTGTTACGGTACAGTCTGAAAACAAATTGACTTGTATTACAGCTCCTATTCCCTTAGGTGAGATTTATTTGGCAATACATTGAAAAAAATCTTACTTCACATTGAAAGATTAAATCCAACGTTAAGTACTACAGTGCTTTACACCAGCACAGTCCTTTCTCAAGTAAGTTTTGTGAAGACAAAGATATCAGGTGTTTTGTTTTATTTCTAAATTAGTAACACTTTAAAAGACCTGCTTATTAATTGAAAACAACTTATGGTTAGCATGGCATTAGAAAAACCTAAGTCCCATCCAAACTACTTCTTACACTAGAGCTGGCTGATGAATATCCTGGCTGAAAAATAGCCCAGCCAGTGTAATAAATAAGCATACATTTTAAAAAGGAATAGAAAAGTCCTCTAAACACAGAACTTCTGAAGCTTAGCTCACTCTACTAGTGTGCTTTCATACAATAAGAAATAAAGATGTCTTCCTCCTGTCACTTGTTGTTACTGGGTTCTCTGTTACAGGACAGCTACTTCTAGTAAAACTCCATTAATGTTTTGTGTGTGATGTAGATGTGTCTTCATTACACGTCATACTCTGTACAAACCTCCTACCTTGTTTTTTCTGGCTGGAAATTTTTGGTACTGGATATGATAGAGCTGTTTATTAAGAAAGGGTTCTCTGATGCTGGTCACAGCACAGCAGGAGGCTTTAGCTCACTTGGGCTACTCAAATTCTTCTCAGCTGATCTATAAAATACTTTTTATCAGCTGAGCATGGCTGGAGCACATAATTTAAGAGTAATCCTCTTTCTCTTCTCCACCCAGAGGAGCTGGCTGCATTATTAGATTATCTGATCAGTTGTATATAATAATAAATGCCGTATAAATTCAGCAGTCTAGATTAAATCCCTATTTAACAGTTCTACGTCCTAATTAGTATGTAGGGTGGAGGGAAGAAGAGGAATACAGGATCACAGTATCTAGTAATTAGTCATTCACAGGCATTAACATGAATAAACATGAGAGATTCATGAATTTCACAGGCTACTGTATTTCAGCAATCCATATCACCCTCTGTTGCTTTTAAATCTCTTCTGATGACAAGCTTCCAGTCATATCACAGTGCTTGCCTGTGGAACATGGGTAACTAACCACTGGAATTTGATCTGAGTAAGGATAAATGATATGTTTGTGCAAATGCTCTAAAGCACTTTCATTGCTTCGAAGCATGCAATCTATGGGCCTTTGCAAGTGTGTCAATTGCCAAAATATGTAGACCTGATTCTCTACATACCCGAAAGCTGATGACTGAAACTGTTCTCCACTTCCTATTTCTTATTTGGAAGGAATGATGTCTGTAGTGACCATCCCCAAAGAACATTTGTCATCTATTGCTTAACACTTCTAGTATTTCTCAGTAAAGAACCACATAGGACAGGTACAATGGAGAGGCAAAAAGCTGTCTCATGACTGAAACAGCCTGTCTGGTGCCTTGTACAGTCATTTTCTTTACTGCATCATAAGGAAAACATCTGTAAAATGTTCCAGATTGAAGTGGCAACACTGCATACTGATTTCTTACTAATGCAAATGACAACGCAAGCTGCAAAGTGGTGAAGAATCAGGTTTGGTCAGTTATTTACTATTGAAAAGAGCATGGAAATAAGACTCTGAACATGACCACTGATAAGATTAAAACTGAAACATGACCTAATAAATTTGTCAAGTAAACATTAACAGAGAATTGATTAAATTACAGCCAAATTAATCATTGTTCTCACTCCATAAAAGCAAACCAGTCCAATCTTATGGGTTGAACTAGCCTTTCACTGCAAGATATATTTAATATCCCCAGGGGTATTGCACTGGAAAAATTTACTACTAAAAGCACATTTGCCCAATGGTTTTCAAGCTTAGATCTTAGAGAAAGCTGTTGATTTGAATCACTGTATCTCTGTAGGCAGGCTAAAAAAAAAAAAAAAAAAAAACAGCATTCTCACAACACACAGAAATAAAGTTAGTTACAGCGATGGTCTTTCACAAGTTCTTGCTCAACACTCAGTTTATAGACTGTATTTGCTGTTTTACTGAAAATTAAATACTTTTTTCCAGTCCAGTGATTAAATGAATACTTCGCAAACTCCCTTTCTGGGTTAATATTTCACTGCTGAGTGGTGGAATAGTGATTGGTTTTTATTCATCTAGAAAGTATCTCAGTGGACTTGGCTCACAACAGTATGATCATTGCTTACTTAAATAATCTCCAGCAGCAGAGCTATGGCATAAAGGATTCAAATGGAATTCTGTTCTGATAAAATGTATTTACAGTTATATAGCATATGATTCAAATGAAAAAGTGTCATTCTGTTCTGATAAAATGTATTTTCAGTTATATAGCATATTTAGACTTCTTAGCCTAGAGTCACATATGTGGTGACCGTGCTGCCATTCCTTGACTCCACCATGATGTAAGCATGCAACAATCTGGAACCATTTGGCTGAGACTCGAAATTGACTTTGTGGTTAGTCACATTTTTGTAATGAGAGGACATGACTAAATTGGCAAAAAGGGAACTCCTCAACCTGTTTCAAAACAGCTACATCTAATGACGCCTTTGAAGGACTCTGAATTTAAAGGCTGCATATGTATAATTCTGTGATTTTCATCTGCAGTAAAACACAAATGTCACATAATTTTACTCAAGATAGGAACAAGTCCTTTCACGTGCTGGAAAATACCCATGACAATTTACATGAGTATTGTGTTAATCCTAAACTAAATTTTGGGGATAAAGAAATGTCAATATAGCATAAACACAGCAATTTACTTAATTACTAAAATATTCTGAGTTTAAAAGATCCAATTGACCCCAGATGTATTTGTATGAAGACAAAGAGAATAATTCCAGTCTATTACCAATCTCTACTATATATTGCAAGCAGTGAGTTATATTTTGTTTAGATGCATCTCACCATGGACAATGATGATTTGTTGTGCATACCATGTGGCTCTCATTGCTATACAATGAATTTTATTTGGCCTGGAGGAAAATGTCATGTTCATGGCAGAGCAGGGCCTTTCCAAAAGGATATGGATTACTGGGAACAGAGAAAACATGATTTCTTGTTGGCACAATACTGTGTCAAAATCTTGTCTGAGTAGTCCCCAAAACCATCTTGTACTCTACCACATACTTTGGGATTAGGCACTTCTGTTCCTCTTTTAGGATGGAATTGTTCTCCAGGAGGGTATTACAGTCTAGGACGCTAACACTGAAAAGAGAACTTTTTCAAAGATTGTTCCAAAATTCAGGAAGTCAGCTGCAGGATTTAAGGCGTTTCAGGGCATTTTGACTTCAAGCTTCAGGTACATCTGTAGGCCTGCTCAGCAGTCAATAAACTTAACGATTCCCACATCTCTGTTTCCAAATACTTATTGATAGATGTAAAATCTGTTAAAATTTTACAACCCAGAAAAATCATAATTCATTGAAGTAGCTCCATTATGCACTATGCTTCCCAAATCATCATTACAGACAATGGTAACTAAGCAATAGCTCTCTGTGCAGTGCTGTGAAGATATTTTTTACACCTTTCATTGAGAATGGACAGATCATCTTATCTTCAGATAATCTTTGCAATGGCTGCCCCACTTGAATGGAGGTGCTTCAGCAAGAGCAGAATTGAGATTATTGCAGATTATTTAGTTCATCTATTTCAGAGCCAGGAGTTATAATCAATCTACGGTCCTGTCTTTGTCTGACTCAATGCTTTTTAAATCTGCCAAAATGGTAATACTGTAAAACAAAGTAGGTAGGTGCTTACCACCAAAAATACACTCAGTTAAAGCATGAACTAAACAATTTTCACTTATAATTTTAGGAGTGTATTTTAATTGTGTATTAACTGCAAATAAAATTGACTAGTGAACCAGCTACACAAATAATTTGTAAAGTGTTATTATTGCAGAGGTGATTAAAAGCTGCTTTGTGAATTCATGTTGTTGGTGAAAAAAATGCAAATGCCCAACTCACGCACTTCACAGGGCCAAAGCCAATAATAATGACTTTTAGACAGCACAACTGAAAACATATCTGAATGAAACATTTGCTTTTCTGAAGAAGACCTAAGACCATGGATTTGCACAGCTTCCCCTTTCCAAAGTAGTTTATCTTTCTTGTAAAAAAGCCAACATAAACAAACTCACTGTTGTTTCTAAGGCAAAATTAAATCACCTTTTTTTTTAAAGGGATACTGTGGATATTTAAAGAATATGCACTACAAATGTAATTCAATATAAATGATTGGCAAGCATATGAGCTTTGGTAATGTGTAGATAATTGCTGGCATCTCATCACACATATCGGTCCATTAAGAATGCCTGGCACATTGATAGATTTAAATAGCACCAAATCTCCTCTTTAAATGAAAGGCAGAACATGCAAACAATGGACTCATCACCTCCATTTCTTCATTTTCAGTTGTCAAGGCCAAACTTACCTTTTTTTCCCCTTTACCTCTCACAGATCTTCAATCTGTGTAATGTGTAAATAATCTGAGTCATTTGACTCTGCTTTTTTCCACCTCAGTCTTATTTAAAATTTCCTTCAAAGTATCCCAATGGTGAGGGGATATTGCTCTTTAAAAACATAAGACTTTTTCCTTATATCTAGCAGAGTAAAATGTTAGGCCATTATTGAAGTCAGAGGCCAGTTTTCTTCTTAATCATATAGATGAGGAACTGCCAATTTAAATAGAGAACACACTCTAGCTTTGTCTTTTAAGATCACCTTCCAGTGAATGACTGTCAAGCAGCTGACATAAAACCTCTGCACTATTCTGAAGGAGATGCCTTATAAACTCACCTATTCCTAAGGCCATTCTGAAAACCCATATTACTAGATCCATAGTGGCAAATACCACATGAATTGACTGAACCTGGGGAAAGGCAGCTTTAAAAAAATTGTGCTACTTCCATTCTCTCTAGTTAGAATTTCAATTTTTAGGTGACTTGGAGCAACTCAAAATAAAGTAATTTAATTCATGGCCTGGTTAACTGTTTCCCAGACTCTTGTCCCTCCCAATCTATCAGCCAATAAAATACATAGAAAGCAAGAGAGCGATGATAAGCTTCTGTTGGAAACAATGGCAAAATCCTCTTTGGATGGTTTGAAAAAGCTGAGTTAGACTCGTTGAGAGTCAGTTGTACTGCTCCAACTAGTCTACAATCTCATCTCATAAACCTTCCAGCTACCTTTAGGTGCATAGCATGTGACCAGCAACCCAAAAAAGCATGAATCTTATGAAGGGCATAGCTATGGGGAATTAAGTGTGGAGTTTAGCCCACACTCTGAGGAAGAGGCAACACAAACAAAATTCACTGGCAATATGTTGTATCTAGTAGGTGTCCAGCATCAAAACTATCTCAGGGTTTTGGGACTTCCATTAACTTGCATGAATGAACACATTCCACTCTGCAGCAATAGACTCATTCTTTCCTGCTTCAATGGAGATGTGTATTGCACTTTGCAAGTACATCCAGATGTTAAAAATGTAGCATGGTGATCATATTTATCACTTTAAGGCACATAGCTCTTCCTTTGTCAAAGTATGGTTCATAAAATTATATGCATTGCTATCCCTCCTTTCAAAATAAATTACTCATTATATTGCACCTGTCTTCAAAATAGTACCAATCCTTCATTTCAGACTTCAGTTTCTTCAGAGTGATGCAAAAATGGCTAGAGTATTTTCAAGCACCTGCACCTGCAATTTTCTACTAGCTGCATCTTCAGAGAAACTTCTGAGAACATGATATTCTTTGGAGGAGCATACAGAACGCTGAGGACAGAGAGAGAAGCTTTTTGCTACATCTTATAGCCCATATATCTGTGGGCTGGTAAAATAACAGCAGGTTGTGCTGTTTCTTCTATCCACACTATCTGATGGCAGCTGTACAGAACATGACACATTTTTAAGTCCTTACTCAGTTTTCTCCCTGCTGATGAAATTCCAGCCTTAAGAATTAAGATAAGTGGACTTTGTTTTACACTTGGATGAAATAAGAATTTTGTTGTGGATTTCATTGTCCAGGATTTAAACCTGCAAGGAGTTTTTGAAAGTAAATCCAAGGTATATTTGGCTACAGAAACCTGGATTTGTCTCAGTAGCTGGTCTGACACCACTGGTGCCAACAGATCTCGTTTGGAGTCTGACTCACTTTATTCAGACCTGCTTTCTCAGCCTGTGCATCTGACACCAGGACTTATTCCATTGAGCTTACAGCTGTTACACATGAAAGGTATTGTTAAAACAATGCTCAGATATTTTAATAATACATCCAACTAACATTTTTTTCACCAGATTCAAATCTACTTGCCAGATTCCTAATGAGTGTAATGTTCATAACAAAGTAGAGAAGATTTTGTGCTAAAAGACAAGAGACCTCAAACTGCAGTGTTATGAACAGCTCTGTTGTAATAAAAGTGTCAGATGGCATGGGCCTGGAAAACACATTAATATCAATATCAGTAGGCTTAGGAGAGATACAGAGCAGCATGAGCTACTCATGAATAAGGTGAGTTGACAGTGCAAATGACAGTTAATGACAAACAGATTTGCTTGCTCAGTTATTCCATCAGTGCCTCTGTTTTCGACTCAAAAAAACAGCTCAGAGACAGAAAAATCCAGATTTGTGGCCTATCATTGCTATTTGCAATTTCCATACTAGTGTAATTGTATACTGTGCATGAGTTATAACCAGTGTCTGTGAGCAAACACAGATCTTTATGAAAGCATTCAATAGTTGTATGTCCTACCCTTCCCCACTTTCTGGATGCTCCACAGACACAGACACACACCCCACTTGCACCCACATCAAGACTTGGAGCCATACCCTAAGTTTAACCACTGAAACCTGCAATAATTTGCAAAAAACATGCACTGGACCAGAGCCCACACAAGCTGTATGGTCAGGCTGTAAAGATAAATGATACAGAGATGAAGTCCTAACTACTAATAGCATGTGTCCTTGACAAAGGTTTTGATGAGAGCTGGAGGTGGTGCAAGAGAAAGGGTAGGTCCATGCATCTGGGAGTAGATGAGAGGGGAAAGAAGTGGATATATGTGTGTTTGGAGAGAAAGGAGCAGGGGAGGAGATGTCCTCCTTCCAGAAGCAGCACGCTGTTCTGTTGGCTCAGCTGCCATCAAACCACTGTCTGAGGGAGCCTGTGAGATCTCTTAAGTGCTAATGGTCCTTCAACGACATTCCCACAGTCCCCTCCTGAGGGCAAGTAAATTTCCTTGTTACTGGTTACTGGTGTCAAAAAGCTCTTCTGGTTTTTCGACTCAACCAGGCAGGTCCAGATGGACGAGGTGGCAGAGCAGACACAGTAAAGGAGTGAAACCAGTTCTGGGAAACAATAACCAGCTCACCAGCAGGACCTGCTACCCATGGAGCAAAGGCAGCATTTGGCAGGGCTGGGGGGGCTGTGGTGGGAGGAGTGCCTGCACAGGAAAGGAGGTGAAGGGCAGGACCTCTGAGCAGATTTACCTGTCAGTGGAACAAATATTTCCGCTGTTGGCAGCAAGCCTGCTTTAGGAGGTTCCTGCTTGCTCTCCCCACACGTAACTGCTTGTTCCTGTCCCCGCAGGGGGGTTCCCTCTCTCATATGGGCCGGATAATCTGTCTTTCCCATGGTCTGAATGAGAAACAAGAACTTTTATAATGACAGTGGGGGCATTAATATTTTAGCTGTTTCTACCATCGTGGCTGCTGGTTGATTTCACACAGCAAAATTAATAGCCTTGCTCTAAATTGCTACAGAGCAGTACAGAGATACAAGTGCTATAGGGAAGCACTGTTTAAGTCACTTAGTCATTATCTGGGGTAGTTGCACAGGATGAATATTCCCTAAGAAAAAACAGTTTAAGTTTAGAGAATGACTGTTTTCAGGAAACTTCAGATTTTTCTCCTTATATTCTTTTTCCAGTTTTCCAGATATATTTTATTTGATTAAAAAGCAAGCAAGTTTAGCAAGGTAGCTCAATTGGCTACTGTGAAGGTTTTCAAAATAGTTTTACACTGGCAATAGCACAGGACCTCTTCCAGCAATGTTATTTTCATAACCAATTCACATTATAATAGCTTGGACTAGAATAAAGTTCTCCTATCATCAAGTGAAATATAAGTATCAGTTATACTTTCTGCTATTGACAGGAGTCACAATTCTTACAGAGCCATTAAAACTAGAGCTCGTTTTATACCTGCATTAATTCCCTTGTATGTTAGTGGATTGTGTTGGAGTTCTGCCTATCAGTCTCTGCCAGATTCAGAGTCCCACATGCAGATGTGCAGGTAGACCCAATATCTGCCTTGCAGACTTAGGCAACGTTATGATAGTATCGTACTAAATAAAAATTGCAGGGCGAGGGATATCAGAGATGTGTGTCTGCACACAGTAACCATGTGAACCATCATATTAACACTTGTCAATCATTAGGATATAGGCATAAGCTGTTATTTAATATTGGAGGGTGGGGGAGATTGATATTTTTTATTATTAATATTTACATTTATTTATTAATTTTTGGGCAACAGTGGGTGTCATATAGACTGCTGTTGTGATATATATTTAGTGAGAAATATTTTTCAAAGAAATCCAGGGTGCATGGATGATGCAGAGGGATTTGTATAGTCTTCCCAAAATTGCTGGATAAATTGAACATAAAATTTTGGTGTCTTCAGTAATGTTTTAGCCATCAAACTCTGTGGTACAACACAGCTTACTTCTCTGGGGCATTAAGGATTTGGATTACAAAGCAGAATGCCTGTTTTCTTGAATTAGTGGAAAAAAGTACCTTTGTGACACCAACCCTTGTCTAAATGCCTCTCTTAACCACATCTAGCCAATCCCTCTGACTTCTCCAATAGCGCTCTGGCATGATAAAGGAAATTTTGTCTCTGTCTCCTTCTGCTACCTCTTTGTGTATTTTTCTCCAAAGGACTTTGACTATAGAACAGACCTCCCCTGCACCTCTCGGCACTTCTTTGAGGAACTGATCTATAAATGGAACAGCAGAAATGGGGAGGGAGGAAAGGGAAATAGGATGTGACTCGAGGACCTGCGCTGCAACCACAGATGTCCACTGCTAGACACACACTGACGTCAAGAGGATCATGCCCTCAAATTAGCGCATAGAAAGAGAACAAGGCTGGGATTTTTGAAACTGCTCAGGACTGGCTTTGCTTTACAAACACCTTCAGTAAAAGTTCAATTAGAAAAATATTTCTGAAAGTACCCTCTTTGAAGCTCATCATGTATCTTCTCCACATTCTTCTTCCAGGGAAGCAGTTTTCAGTGTTGTCTCATCCTTTTTTTTTTTTTTTTTTTAACAAGGAACTACTCGTTCTTCACAGAGTCTTACTCTTGTTTTTTTCTCTCATCTTCTGAGACTTAATCAAGTGAACATTCAGCAGAATAGTTCGGTATTTTGTGAACACAATTCTTTTTTTATCCAATTGAGGCCCTTTTGTGATCATGAAAAAAAGAAAACTGTTGTGAGCTACAGGCTGTTTACACTGTTAAGAGGTTGATACGGGTCAGCTCTCTAAGGTTATTCTTAGTTCAACTGCTATGTAAACTGTTGATGTCACTGACTGGAGGCTGCTCTCCAGGACATGATATATATGATAATTATATGACAGAAAATGCAACATATAGTTGGATCTGACCTCCAAGTTCACTAGTTTAAAAAAGGAAAAAAAATGTCTGTAAGAAACTTGATGTTTTTCCCGCTACTGAAATGTAATAAACCCCTAAGAGTTTATACTTAGTCTACAGCATATACAAGTCTTTCCTCAGATGGACAGAAATGCCCATCCATCTTCAACCTATGGTACATTTTAAGTCTTAATGTTCACTGTCTCCAGAAAGCATTTTTGAGAAAAAACTGGCAAAATCTATTTCATTACTAGACAAACATCTGAAACGCAGACCTTAACCTTCACCTAAACATTTTATGTTACTCTACAAAGGAATGTGAGGTAGACTTTTCAGAGAAATCACAAATCATCAAAAATGAATTAAACAACAAACAACAGATTCAAGAAAAGCAGCACTTCCTCACTCAGCACATTTTCCTTGATATTCATTGATGTTGAGAATTACAGCTGCTGTATTACCACAAAAGCATGCTTTTACTGATTTTTCTTCCTCTTCCTGTAGAGCAAGCACAGCTGCAGAAATGCAAGCTCTTCTCTAGGCTTTTTTGTATATCACCAGTTTACCATGTTCCAACCATTCACAGTTGTGCAACACCCCCATCGTGATACTGGGATTACTGCAATGTCACAGACAGTTCAAATGAGGCTCATGGAGCTATACAATTGTAACTATCTTTTATATGCATAATTAAATGGTGCATGACATGGAAATAAGCCAGCTTTACTGAAACAGAACAAACTAACTGATCTGATATATCAGTTAAGCATCTCTTCAGTTACAAAATAAAACATGTTTAAAGCAAAAATTATTTAGAAAACAGGATGCTTGATATTTTAAAGTAGCATGTTCAAAGGAACATTTTTAGAACATTAAGGAAAGGTACCAATCCAGTCAAGTTTTCCAAAGAATTCTTGGCACCAAAATGTTATCTCCTGGTTTCTTTTTCACCATGCTGTAAGAATGGATCACTCTTAAGGGGAAGAAAATCATGTATGCAAAGTGTTGCATGAAGCTAAATAATTCTTAGATGTGGCTAATTTCCATGAGGAGCTGATGATTTAGCATTGTCATCCTTCAACAGAGGAGACAGAATTGCATGTCTTTATATCACTTATTTAAGAGTAAAAAAGCAAGAGGAGTGGAAATTCAATCCTGCCTCAATTTACTCCAGTGGCAAAACTCTTGCCATGACTTTAGTGGGAGTGAGAATGCCTATTAAATCATCCAATGTGAAGAAGAAAAAAATCAGCTGAGAATAATGTTCCCGTTTATTAGACTTAAATTACTTCCATAGTTGTTTTTAACAGTGTTAAGTAAATCCTGTTTTAAAAGGCAAAGATTTCTTTCAGTCTTGCCTTTTTTCCTCTTTGTCACAATGCAGGATCCTGGTCCTCTGACAAAATCAGCACAGGTCACAGCAAGCGTGGCTTGCATTTGGGTCATGGCTGTATTCCCACATGGCGATGAATATATTTGTGCATGTCAATGTGGGTATGTCACTGGTGACAAGGTACAAATCTGGGCTGGGGCACACCCCCTAGCCAAGAAAGCAGGGTGCACTGTTCTCTAATATAAATGTATTCTTATGAGTTATAAATGTATTCTTTTAAGGAGCGGCTGAGGGAACTGGGGTTGTTTAGCCTCGAGAAAAGGAGGCTGAGGGGAGACTTTATCACTCTCTACAACTACCTGAAAGGAGGTTGTGGCAAGGTGGGGGTTGGTCTCTTCTCCCAGGTAACAAGTGATAAGATGAGAGGAAATGGCCTCAAGTTGCGCCAAGGGAGGTTTAGGCTGGATGTTGGGAAAAATTTCTTCACAGAAGGGGTTGTCAAGCATTGGAACAGGCTGCCCAGGGAAGTAGTTGAGCCACCATCCCTGGAGGTATTTAAAAGACGTGTAGACGTGATGCTTAGGAACACGGCTTAGTAGTGGACTTGGCAGTGTTAGGTTTACGGTTTGACTCTATGATTTTAAAGGTCTTTTCCAACCTAAATAATTCTGTGATTCTTTGAGTGCACAGACTACTTCTAAGATGTTCATGAAAAGCAACAAAATAAAGCTAATTAATAGGCTTAAATTGCAGTTAGGCATCCATATTTCTACTGGAAAAATTTAGGAGGGCCACAAATTGCAGAAGTTTGAATTTTTATTTATTTATTTTTTTCCTAGAAGGCAATCAACCTTCTGGTCTGGTTATTTGTTGTCTCTCCCTATAAAGTAAAACCTAGAAATACACACAAAAAGTCTGTATAAAAGCACCTGCCAATAAATTGGCAAAGACTGCTACACAAAGGATAGACAGAAATAAGACTGTCTAAACAATATGAATTAAACACATTTGTATACATTAATTACAATACAGGTCCTTCCCTTCTTCAGTAACAGAACTGATGCCATACTGAATGAGGCTGATATACAAAATCGTTCTGCATTTTCTGTAGAGGTGGGAATGAGGATGTTAAATGAGGTAGCAGACAGTAAGATTAGGGAAGCTGAACATTACTTCTGTGCTTGCAGAGTTCTGCAGTTTGGGTGATGGTCATTGTGCATCTACAACTACATGTGAACAAATGATACACACCGTTGCTCTGAGACTGAAGCAGTGTTATACAAAGACTATTAAAATGTGGAATATTATTCAAAAATCAGACCATAGTTTTCTAAAGATGGTAATCTTCTATCAGAAGACTGTTTGTTACCTTCTTCTAATATTAAAGCTGTAACACAATAATAAAACCACCTCATAATCTTGTAAAAGTATCTAAGAGGTATATGTTAATTAAAGTATATGTAGTAAGAACACTCTAGAAGCATCATGAGAGTAGTGAGTTTCTGGGTTATGAATGACATGCACAAATATCTAAAAGCCAAAGTCTGGGTGAAGAAGATAAAAAGAAATATTGAAGAATTATTCAATTATTGAATCGAGAAAAATATGGGAATATAAAACGATGTATGTAATTAAAGCTCATAGTGTACTATATTAACAAACAAGGAGTATACATGATTTTGCTTCTCTGTTAAAAGATACTTTTGTTGACTTTTGTGCATTTGTAGTTTTATGTGTGTATGATTTTTTTTAGAACTGGGGTAAACAACAAAGGAAATCTATCATATGACATCACGTTGGTACTCACATCATTCACTGGAATATTTGTATTTTAGCATTTCCAGCACAGATTTCTGCCCCTTAAGGTATCTCACAGGAGATGAAAACCTGTAACTTCCATGCAGACTAGCTCTAAAACTTTTATTGCTCTCTGAATACAAAGGACTCATGACACACTATGGTTTATTGAAGCACTCTTGTAGTTATAGACACTTCTTTTAGCTACCCCATGCTTCTCTCCTTTCCTTTATTCAACACTGACTTCTTTCTTTCTCAATTTTCTCCTCTGTGTTCCTTTAATACTTTTCCCTCTTTTTCTCTATTCTTGTGTCCTACACTTCATGCTCAGCATTTGTCACTTGGCGTCTCCTTTCTTCTCCTTACTATCAGGGCATGGAAGAAGTAGCTTCCGAGCCCTCAGCTGAGGTGTGCTGGGCTGCAGCTGTGAGATGACGTGACTGCAGTCCTGCTCGCTTCCAGTAATCCAAGGAAATCCGCAGACATTCTGGGAAGATGGAGCTATGCCATCCCATAAAGACGTTGCACTTGGGAGGAGATTAAACCCATCCTTGAAAGACAGTATCTTTAGAAGCCAGATGAACACATATGTGTGATGAGGTTTTCAGAGCTACCTGATGTGGCCATTTGGTCAATTTTCCATAAAGAAGAAAAAGAGCCCCGTATTATCCTCCTCATGATATTTCAAGTCTTAACTCCAAAGAATGGAGATGCCAGGACTTGTCAATGTCAAGACTGTAACAATTTTATGAGAACTGGCAAGACAGTTCATTTCTCCTGCATCTTATTCTCAGAAACCTTGGAGCTATTTTGGCTGGAATACCTGGGAGATGGGGGGGGGGGAAGGTAAGCTTAATTCTGACTAATATATTAAATAGTCAGGATATCTGCCATGATGTTATCAACAACAAAAACATAATTTAATTATGGCAAGTACTACCTGCACCATTTACAGTGCAAAAGTATGAAAAAAAAAAAAAAAAAAAAAGCAATAGCTTTTTTCTTGTTCGCCGTAGAAAAATACTGTGTGTGTCCCTGTCCCTCCCCCCCGAAAAAAAAAAAAAAAAAAAAAAAAAAAAAGCAAGGGAAGGCAAAATAAAGTCTGATGATTCTCTTCCCTTTGGCTTTTCAGTTCCATTGCAGCTCTCCAAATTAAGATTTATGTGCCATTTCGTATCTGCTGTTGCTTTTTTTTTCTCCCTACAGGGATATAGGTGGATAAGTTTGGATAGGAAACTGGATTCCTCAAGCCAAACTGAAAGGTTTATAAAGTTGCTAATAAAAGTTTGGGTCAGGGCCTAAATATCAATCATCCACTTATTGTCTTTTTAAATGAGCTCAGTCATTTTCCCAACCACTCCCAGCAGGTCTCTGCCACTATTTTAAACTAAGATTTCAGTGACTTTTTTTCCTGTGCTGAACTCAATAATTTTTCTCTCTCCCCCTCCTTACCTGCCAAATGCATCCATCAGGATTTTGCCAAAGGCTATCTGCTTTTGAAGTTGAGAGGAATTCACTAATTGTGAATGTCAAATCCGCAATAAATGCCATCACCATATGGTATATGCTGCTATTGGGAATAATCTCAAAAGGCCTAGCTGTGAAAAGTCTGGCTATATGTTAGGGGATTTTTATTGCTAACTTTCATAACTCATGTCAGGTATTTCAGTGTCTGTATTCGTTGGCTTAAGTGAATGCAACTGTTTCCTGAATTTATAAAAATGTTGTCAGGATCCCTTGATCTATCTTCCTCAGCCTCTTTCACACAAACACATTCAAACACATATATACACAGGAGAATACCATACACAGTGGCATACAAATCTAGCAAAAGAGAAGCATGTAAATAAAAAGAATGACATTGTGCTTACTCAGTAAATTCCTGTGTGTGTTAAACTCATGACAAACATATCATAACCACTGATGAAGGCTTTACAACCTCCTGTTCCATCACCATCCTGAGTGTAATTCTGTAATGCATAGGAAGACCTAAGTTTGAAAACCTGAGAGCAGAATTAGCTCCCATAAGGGCAGGGTGCTGACATAACTAAACTTAACTGAACTATCTGGAGAGCATTTGCTTTCGTTAAAAAGACAATATCAAAGTGATGTATCTCTGTGCCTTGTAAAAACTGTGCAAATGTACTGTACATTCAAAGCAACAAGAAATCTACTTCTTTAAGAACTTGTCCAATAAAGAATTAAAAAATACATCAGTGCATCAGTGTTTGAACCCTCAGCCTGTAACATTCTCAACAAGAAGTACACATAAGTTTAAGAAAGTCCTCAGAAAAACACGCTGTTGTGATCCAATAATGTAAGAAGAAAACAAAATTTCAAGTTTCACATACCAACTTAGTGATAGAAAAAAAATATTATATAACATAATTGCCATCTGAAACACTTGCAGCAGGTCTCCTGACCTACCCTGATGCTTTAGAAAGCTGTAAGTGTCCTCCATGTCCCATGTCACCCCCACCAGCCACATAAATATGTCTCCAATGGGCCTCATGGCGTTTCAAGTAGCAGTAGAAGACTACGTTTAGGCAATGACTGCCCCCTGATTTATGTATGGTATATTAATATCCTCTGGGAGAAAACTGAAATAATAATTTTTAAAAAGTTGTATTTCAGATCCTTTCACCCAAACCCCAGAATTTAATACTGTCCTGTGGCAGAACTCATCCATCTTTAAGACTTCTGTCATGTGTTTCTGGGAACTGTAGGGAAAACTGCATTTCATTTTCCTGATTAATAATACAAATGAACTGCTGGCAAAATCATGTCAAAACAAGAGTGGTTGAATCAGAAAAAATGCTGAAAATATTACCTTTATAGGAAAGCTTAAGTCTTGGGATATTTTGTTTTGATGTTCCAGTGACAGGAAGGAACAGCATCGCTAAAGATAACAGGCTGCAGGCATGTGGTACTTGGGAAGCTCTCATTCTGCTCTCTTCTTCTGTATCTTCTTTTGCACTACAGTGAAATATCTTCCCAGTTTTCAAACAATCCAAATTTTATCTGGAAGCAAAAAGAAAACATCTGTAGCTTTTTTGCATTATTGTATAAATAATAATTCTGAAGGCAAGCCAGATCTGTAAAGAGTAATTCATTTAACACGTTTGCTACAAAAGTATTTTTTCCTCTAGTATAAATCAAAATGTTGTAAATCTGTTTCTTTAATACTAAACTTACACACTTTGAGGTTGGAAAAATATGTAAACTTTTCAAACACCAATGTCTAACATAGCTAAAGTTTAAGCACAAATTAAATTAATGAAGTATCCATAAAAAGAACATTTGCCATTCAGAAGTGACCATGCAACTTTAGTTCACACTGCTCCATTTGATTTCTTAATGTTTTATAACTCTCTCTTTATCTCATTACAACAGCTATTGTATGTTTATGCTATGACTAAAATAAACTGTAATATCTCAGATACCATAGGAGTACAAGCTGAGTTAACAGTGAGTACATACCCACCATAAGCTTTCATTAATAAACTAAGAAAATTGGATAGAGCAAGCAGTTATATTTAATTGTAATAGAGAAAAAAGTCAATGTGGCTGATGGATTTAAATGTGCTTTCAGTATGATTTTTCCAGCAGAATTACTGCCTCAATTTACCCACCACAATGTCCTATAAACTTTAATGAGTGGTTCATACTCAGGTCAATAGGCTGATACAGGACTTTGTTAGCACAGTGTGCAACTAAGCCAGCTTTGAAACACTTTTCACTTAATAACAGTCATTCATATTCCACAAATCTTTAAGTGTTTTACATGTGAAAGTAATGATCACTGTCCTTATATTCCTTATTTTATTTACCATAAAACTCCAGTGAACCTACTTCCTCAGGGTTACACTGCCACCCCAGTAGCTGAACAGAAAGCAGCAACAGTTCTTCTGATGTACTGTTTGTACCCACTTATAAGGGATCTCGTTTGCCCAATAACTCCACTTTTGCATATAAAATTATTTGAAATGGCATCCTGAGTTCTGAAGGCAAAATTTCATGGTTAATAAATCACAGAGTTCAGAGCATGAAATTATCTGTGAGATCAGATCCTTTCCCCTGCAAATACCTGATACCAGAGGTCAAAGGAGATAGTGAAATGACAAATGTCAGTGTTTGTGTACTGCTATAACTTAAGAAGTAAGGAAATGTTATGGTTAGCGATGAGATTAATGGCTCATGACTTGCCATGAAAATTCTTTTCTGAAAGGTACTGAAACTGTCTGATTAAAAGAGTAATCCTTGTGCCCACACCAGCCAGCACATACACGGACATCAAGGGAAAGGCTCCTTGTAAGCCCATGAGAGATGCAGAATAGCTCATTGCCCCAGAGCCACTCCACAGGTCTGGCACTTCAGCTCACTGCAGCACGGATGCCAGAGCAGGTCTGTGAGCTGTGGAGGCATCCAGAATCAATTTAGCACCTCATGATGCAGGTGGTACATCCTTCCTGGCATGAAGGAACTGGAAAGAGGACCCCTTCAGTTCTCTCTGCCAGAGGAAACCTCTCTCGGATGAAGCTGGGGCTTTCTGAGCCTCCGGACCCTCTGCCAATAGCAAAAGGCAAGGGAGTGTGCAGGAAGGGTGTGATGAGGAAAGAGAGAGAGGGAAACGATTTATAAAATGCCCGAAGCATCCTTCCTATAGCAGAACATTGAGCTTCTTTCTTCTCAATCTCTTCCTCAGCATTCATATTCTGACTACACTACTTTTGGCCAAGTAACATTACATATTCATGAGATGACATGGCAAGAAAACAAAACAAACATGAAATGCCTCTGGTTCATCTTTCCCTTCCCTTTATTAGAGTATAGGATCCTGAGAGAAGCCCCTTACTTATTCCATGTCAGTAAAACCATTTGTGGTTAGTCTACATAAGATTGATGCTGACCAGCTTATCACAAGGTTCTATCACCTTAAAGAAATTTGTTTTGGGGGGAAGAAGGGAAAAAGAAGGGGAGGGAGGAGGGGGGATGACTATATTAAGAGACACTAGCCCTGTTCATCTTCAGTGGGATGATAGAGACAAACCACACTTCAAAAAGAAGCAATTAAGAGGGAGCCAGTCTCAGTGAAAATATGCTGAGAAGTCATGGCTTGAGAGTCTGGGCCTTAGCCAATGGGGATCCCACCAGAGGATTTGGGGCTCATTTTCTCAAGTCAAAGTATAGTGAAGAAACAGGACTAAATTTGCCACTTAGAGAAAAAAAAAATTAAATGGTTGTTTAAACGCACTGTCATTTGCTTAATTGATTGAGGACCAGCACCAAACTTGGCCCTTTGGCCATACCTCATAATCTAATTTTCTCATGTAGGGTTCTTTTGTTAAAGGAAACCTTCCTTCTTTTTTTTTTTTTTTTTTTTTTTTTTTTTTTTTTCCTTTGCCCTTATATTTGAATAATGTCTGTGAAAAACCATTTGCTTTAATTCCTGACGCAAGGCGGTTAGTTTACACTGGAGACAGCTGCTCTGTGAGCTCAAGCCAATCCTGTCCTGTCCTAGATTCATTACAATCTGGCCAGATTGTCACATATATTTTTAGTTTATGATGATCTTCTAATACAATTCCAGCTTCCACACAGAGTCCTTCTAGCAGTCTAATGACTAGCTCAGGTTAATGAACTTCAGACCAACTAACTGGCTATTAATCTTTAGGAAATATCCTTCCTCTTTGTAACATATGCAATGTCAATCAGTGTCCTGTTCTGAAAAGAGCCAGTCACATTTCTCAGAAGTAATCAGACTCATGAACAGAAATAAAATGTAAAGGCTAAAAGTAGATCTAACTCCCCTGTTCTTTCCTCCCCTCATAAGTAAGAAGAGTTTTGTCATCAGAGGAAAAAATATTGTTTCCTTTAGTTCTTCAATAATTCTGCTAAGGAGAATGAAGTACCAACATGCTCTAAAACTTCCTCTTCATCAACAGACCTAAAATAAATGAGAAAAAAGAGTTTTAAAAGAAAAATGCTGAGGCTAAAGCTGCTTTCCCACCTCGGCTTCTAGGAAATATCTGCACTGTGTTAATTATCACCTGCGAGACTGACTGGGGAAGGAAGCTATGCATACACCTCGCTGAAATAGGGGTATTTCCAGTGGAATAAAGGAGCTTTTATTTGCCCCACGTGGGGGTGGGAGGTGTAATGCTGAAGAGGGGCTGAGGAGCCTGGCTCCATCCTGCTAAGACCTCCCTGTGGGGCTCATAAAATTGTAACGTGCTGTAGGTTAAAACTGCCAAAAGACAAAATCTTAATCTGCTGGTGTCCTGCCATCTTGTCAGACAGAGGCGGTTGGACATAACTCTCACATGTATGATGTCACATCCCTGAAATGAGGTGTCACCTCCTTGCAGTTGGTCGATTTAGTGGAGTCTATAAAACAGATTGCTCTGAAGCTACTGTCTGAAACAGGAAAACCTGGAGCCAATTTACTAAACATAATTTATTCCAGGCCCTTTGTTGCAATAAACAGAGTTCTTCAGCCTTCTCAAACACACAGACAGTAGGGAGCTCTGTACTTGTGGGAGTTTTTTCAGATCATTCAGCTCAAACCTATCTAAATGCAAAATCTCACATTCACAAATATTGTGTAGGTTTCCAAGTTCTCCTGGCGTCAAGAAGTCCAGAGCTGGAAGGACTGTGACCCATCTGCAAGCACACACTTTTTTAACAGTAGTTCATGTAATTCTCAGTTTAATTCCATTTGGAAAAAAAAAAAAAAAAAAAAAAAAAAAACAAAAACCTATATGGAATTGGAGGATAATTTAAAACCTGTCTTCAACATTAGTTTTCCAATGCCATTTTAAAATTTGGAATTTTGTACTCCAATAAAGAAGACAATGGAAACAGCCTGCAGCAAATACAGAAAAAGTGATTAACCAAATGGTATGGCTCAGTTATACCGAATCTAATAGCAATGTTACAGATTGCAACTACTGAAAATCTAGAGCAACCTTTGAGTAGGCTCATGTTGATTAAAAAAAGTAATAGAATAGAATAGAATAGAATAGAATAGAATAGAATAGAATAGAATAGAATAGAATAGAATAGAATAGAATAGAATAGAATAGAATAGAATAGAATAGAATAGAATAGAATAGAATAGAATAGAATAGAATAGAATAGAATAATGCCTGATAGTCACTATGGATTTATAGATAGACTGAATAAGTTACCTAGGCCATTTACTCTCAATGTGTAAACTACTATCTCTGATGCTGGAGTTTTTCTTCATCTATCCCCCTCTGAGATCTGGGGGTTTTATTTTTTTTTTCATGGAATGAGAAGAGAGCAAATGATAACACTTGCAGGCATCAACCAAACGGCATGAGTGGCCTGTTAGACAAACATATTGCTTTAAAAGATTTAAAACTAATTAGCTGCAAAAAGAAACAAAAGTACCCCACCTACAATTCAAATTTATTGAAAGATATGTTATCTCTTCACTCATATTGTACATGTACTTTATATATATGTATACAAATATAAAGCACATTAACTACAAATATTCCAAAAGAAAAATTGCTATGGTTGCCTACTGTGTGGTTCAAAATTGTATTATAATCATGAAATGGATATTGAATATTCTGTGTTAATAAGAGGGAAAAATACAAGCATACGTGAGTCAGATTAATAGCTCATAAAATAAAATAGACTAAAAACAAAATTACATCTCCAGACTTACTTAAAATTCTTAACTTACTTCTTAAATAACAAAGATCACATTCACCCAGACCACAATGAAACTATGTTCTTCTACCCCTTATATAGACAGTCTGTTGATATATTAGTTGGCAGAGGAAGCTTTTCTCTTCATTGTGAAATCTCAGTTTAAAGCTAACTCCATCCAAGAACTGGTAAACAGTATTATTCATCACTATTCTGCCATTTATTGAGTAGCTTTTATGCTGTTTATAGTGCAGCAAATGTTCTCTTCCAGGATTCTGAAAAATACTTCTTTTCTATAAAAATCCCAGATCAGTATTACATCATTTCTCAACACTAGCAAAAATTACTAAACCAAAAAAAATTTATATGAGTTTACACCAGTTGATTTTTTTTGTTTTATTTTGGTTTGCTTAAATAGTTATAGTATATCTGGTTTAGATAAGGTTTTGCCATAAAGCAGACCTTGCTATTGTTAAATACTCAGGTGAATAGTAAAGACTCACATGAAGCATAACCCAGTTTATAATTAGTTTTACAAAGCTTTACAGGCTTTACCTTTACTGAGTTCCTCACAGGATTTATACCCTATCCATTCAACACTAGTAATTTGGAAAGCAAGAAAAATCTCTGCTCTGATTCCCGCTTGGTAATAGCCAAATAGAGCAAAGAAGAATGAAGGGACTGAGACAAGGAGGATGCAACTAAGCAAAATGTCGGAAAAAAAAAATGTTTTTATTGAAGAGAACCATCTGATAGTAAATAAAGCTCTCTGATGGATAGAAAATAAGTTCAAAGATTACAGTGGATTTTTTGTTCATTAAAGTAAACTTAAAGTTAAAATAGTGACTAAGGGAGTGAAACATGAGAGAAGAAGAATGAACTCACTCATCTATTTTTTATAGTTTTCTGAATCTTTCTGAAGCTAGTCTACCAATGGAAACATATATAAAAGGCATGTAGTCTGTTTGGAGATAAATACTGTGTAACCTTTATATAGTGGTCTGTGTCACACTACTATGAAGAACTTATCTGACCATGAAATTTACTATCAGGCACCTAAAATTGTATACACTTCATCCTCAAAAGATACCGGGATGTTTTTCAGGTCAGTGTCAGTGGGGTCAGGATTACACCCAAAGAAATCATATATATGCAGAAGTAATCCTTTCAGAATCTGACAGCTGGACAGCCGCGCATGCAGACATATTATATATCAGTAGAAACAGTGATTCTGAGAAGTTGTATCTGTGGTATTGTGTCTTTTGGACATATAACGCATAAATCCAAGACTGACAATAAATCAAATGTTATTCAGTAATCCTTTGTATATTGTGGCTCCTTAAAAATAGAAAAAAGGAAATCAGACCTATAGCTCTTCATTCTACAGCCTGCTTCTCAAGCACAATATCTATTGTCCAAGAAAAAAGATGGGACGGAAAGCAACTTGTCATCTGATAATGACATTGCAAAGAGGAGATAGGCAGATGAATAAAATGTCCCAGCAGTCAGATGTGCAACTGATATCTTTCACACTTAAATATCTACATGCTTTTCACTTTAAAGTTAGATGCATATGCATCTCAGATGGACTTTTTTTTTCTTTTTTTTCTCTATTTTGGTGGAAGGAACTGTGACTTCAGCTATTACGTCTATAATAACAGCTTCCCATTAGCTCTTTATTTAGAACAATATGAGAACACCCTACATGACTGATCATAAAAAAAAAAAAAAAAAAAAAAAAGAAAGCACAAGCCAAAAAAGAAAACTGTGTATGGCACGATTCAGCAACACATCAGAATCAAAAGAAACCCTAAGACAAACCTCAGTGTTACATTATTTTAAGTACAGCATGTTTTCCCATCACACCAAAAAAATCTTCTCAGGCTATAAAAAGTGATTCTAAGATAGGTTTTGTAGTTTTTGTATCCAAAAAAAGAAAAAAGCAGTTGGATGAAAATTCCTAGAGACATTAATGAAAAGGTAGACTAGATGAAAACCGTTTCCTGCTGAGTACCGTGACATCTGAAGGTTTTCAAAGAGAGATGGAGAATTTTCCTCTAAAATGTCTGTCACCACCTACAGCACTTGAAGTGGCTTGGCTCAACTCTGAATAAAGTAGACGGGGAGAAAATGCATGCAGGAAGCTTTGCCGGTGGAACAGCCTTGGCCTGCTCTTGAGAAAATACTGAAAAGCCAGAAAAGTGTCACAATGGCCGTCAGAGAAAAGAAATGCTCATTTTTGGGAGACCTGACTGAACATTTAAACACTAACTGATTTCATTTGTCCTGCTAAAAACTGAATTAACCCCAGAAGCACTGTCAAGCCAGCTAAGCCACTGACCCTGCAACTACTATTCTTTTGCTGGAAGAAACATATACCTACAGTGGCCAACTCGAAGGATTACAGTCTCTTTTTCACCTCCAGGAATTCTTGCCAGTGTTTTGCTATGGAAAAACTGTTCTCTGTACCTCCTTTCATAGGGGACCTTCCAACATCTGCATGGGTAGAGTATGAGTCCTCTAGCAGAGACAGTTCAACTACCAGAGGTCTGGGCTAGCTGGTATTTCTGGGGTCATCAGTAACTACTGCAGGTAGGGTATTTTACAGAGTAGTTACCTGGATGGAGTCTTGCTCTACCATGTATTTTGCATGCTTGTGAAAAGCCCAGCTTGATGGGAAGGTAATGTAGCACTCTGGTGAAATTTGTCACAAATCAAATCCAAGCCTACTTCTAGACATGATACAACATCAAGGTAAATAATAGTACATACTCTGAAAGCGTATATCAAGTGAGCACTCTGCATGGACATATCTATAGATGCAAGTAGGTAGGGCTTTTCTGTCCTTGATCCAAACAATCCACACCTAAGTCAGCTCCTACTGTTGTATGGATCCATTAATTTCCTACTATACAACAATATATTACACATTTCAGGTGTACATGCATCAGAGGCACCACCAGCCAGCCAACTCTGTGTGTGGGCAGAAATACCTTGATTCTGCACACAGCTAACAAGTCCATCCATACAGTCATAACCCAGCAGACCCTACTAAAAAAAAAAAAAAAAACAACCAGAAATCCCCAAAAGAAACCCTCCTCAAAATTTAGATAAATAAAGGAACAAAGATTTACATTTACAAATATATTTATAGTGTTAACTTAATTTCATGGCAAATACTTTATTGTGCTATAAATTGTAGCTGGATTTATCTGATGTAAGCAGAAATGTACTGCCAACTAATTTGGAATTTTGCTTAAATGCTTGTAGAGACTCACAGATTTCCTAGCTGTGTCTAAAGGCTGTCTATGGGACTCTCAGAGAAAACAAGAATGTTACAAATATTAAGGACAAGCATGTTGTAGTTGGCCTTTTAACACAGTTAACCATTTTTTAAATTATTTCTATTGTACTATTCCTGATAGGATGTTTCATTAACTGCCAGTACTACTTTGTTCATTGTCGGCTGTGTAAAAATCTGATCTGGTAGTTTTCAAAAGAATTCAGATTAATACAGTTTAGTGATGGTTTAAAAATATGGATTTCATAGGACAGTCGGGCTTTGATCAAATATGTTTGCTGTATATCTAGTGACACATTTTTGTAGAATTCCTTTCATCAACATACAGCCTCATTATTTGATGCACTGTCAGTGAACTCTGTACAGCAGAGCCTGCAGGGCTTTCGTATACAAACTACAGTATAGGGAGAGACATGCCAGAAGGATTTTAATTTACACTTCCAACAAATTTTTATTTAAGAATTCATAATTATGCACTTGAACTCTATTGGCAGAGGGCTTTTACATCCATTGTCCAACTAATTTTGGATTGACATTTTTGCAGCCAATATGTAAAATGATATATGTATGAATGTGTACACTGTAGTGCAGTGATTTGTGTTGGCACATTAACCCAGTTATTATATTGTTAGACTGAACATATTTGCTTTCTTTCTAGTTTTTTTAAATGTTTAATTTCATTTATATTTGGAGGATATGTGACAAGGAACCAGCAGAGCCACTGTAACACATTCCATTTGTAAGTTTACAAAATTCACTAACTTAATGTGGACCTATTTCTCTTGACAGGTTTCCTTCAGGTATCACTACAGAACCCGAGAAGTTTAAAGGCTTTAATGCCTCTATTCTCTATCCTCTGTCCTTGCCATTAGGAGTTAATTGATTTTTTAAATGTTACTATAGGAGATGACATCACTTGCATAATATCACACCAGCAGTTAGCACAAGTACCCACATCCCCTCAACATCCAGGCAGGGCCTTAGTCACCCAGCCATCCTTCTCACCAGGGACTACAGACTGTTGGCTGTGATTCCTGTGGCGAGAGCCATGACTCACATACCACTTCTTCCAGTGTTTTACTCTTGATTTAAGACCTTGTGCAAACTGCAGAAAATTACAGGCAATCGCAGTTTCATTTTCCATAAACAAGAACTTCACAGAGTTACGTAAAGAGAAACACGTGGCCAGAGTGAGTTTAGACAGCAGGTTTTCAAAGCTTTAACACTCCTATGTTCACTGACCACCAGCTTTGCTGTTTTCAAGGGTTAGAACATGCTGCTATCAGACCCTACAAGAACTTTCTGATTGTGCTGCAGTAGAAATCAATTTATATTTGGTGCAATAGAGTTGTTTTGCTGGTCTATTTTTAAGCTGCTTTTTGAAGGGTGCTAGCATGACAGTTCCTGGAATCTGAAACAGCCATACTGAAAAAGAAAACAAGAATTCAGGCATCACCACCTCCATTCAACACAGAACTATTTTCACTTTGGTTTAAAACCACAATAACTTTCCTTTGTCTCGTGAGGACAAAGTGAGGACACAGAGTGCACAGATGAATCAATACTTCACTGAAAAATAGCAAAGCTTTTTAGACAGTTAACCAGTTAGTTACTGGGGCGTTGCAACAACCAGAAGATTAATACAAAAAAGTTAGGATGTAAAATGCCACCTCTATTTTCCTTTCCCCCAGTCGACACTTGTCCCCTAAGACAATGAGGCAGTCTTGATTTTGAGGGAGTTCTGAGGCTTCATTCCCTGAAAGGATGGTTAATAGTGGAACAGGGGCTCAGAGAAGTGGATCCTCCATCTTTGCAGACATTTGAAACTGAACTGGACATAGATCTGAGCAATCTGATCCAAAGCTGAAGTTTGAGCTGCAAATGGGCTCATAATTTGAGCTGCAAACAGGACCATAAGACCTCCTGATGTCCCTTCCAACCTAAATTTTTCTATTAATTCTTTTATAGCTAATGGACAGAGGAATAACTGAACTGGATCACCCACTGAAGGTCTTCAGCAACATCCAACACCTTTCCACGGATCAACTTAAGGTTCTGACAGCCATCAAATGGCTTTTCCTGCTCTCTAGTGATCACCCTTATCTTTCCAAGGACTCTTCTGATGAAGGCAATGCCTACCTGATCTGCTCACAAATCAACTCTTCTACTACTGAAATCTGACTGAAATCAGGAATGCTTTCCTTTTATAGAACTGTCCGAAAGCGGCAGTAATTCAAGAGCTGATTCACAAGCAGGTCATAAATCCCTGTATCAAGAATAGCAAAGTGCGCATAACACAAGTGCATGCAGAATAGGTATGGACACTCCATTAGCTATATAACTTAATCCAGTATCTCAAGGCTGCCAGATATTGCTCACACATGCAGTCCTGGTTTGCTGTCCCATGAGAACTAAACACAGAACTAAGTATCAAAATTATTGACACTGTATTTGAAATAATGCTTTTGTCTGCACTGATGAGACAAGAAGGGGATTTCTTCCAGAATTCCCCCACTGGAGCTAGAAGAGGAAGCTGGGTGAGAAATACCACTGGTTGGACTGCTGACACCCAAACCAAGCCAATAAGTTCTGCTCACCCAGAAGACAAAAGATGAGCTGTGAGTTCCAGCCTGACCTCTCTTTCTGTCCAAATTAGCAACTCCTTCCTGTCAGTCTATTATCTCCCCGTTGGATCAAGAAGTAGAAGCCACTGTAGTTACCGCATGAAATGCTTCTCAAGGTAGTGGGGACACAAATGACTAAAAAGGATTTGGCCTCCACTCTGGCTTAGCTAGAAAAGGCATGTGGTGCAGAGGATTAAGTTGTGTTTTCATAGCCAAAGCTGAGCAGGTGGCAAACATCCACTACAGGTGCTTGTTATATAAAGGATCCCACTCCCTAGTAAAACAGGCACCCCTCAAAGAAACCAGGGCTTGAAGATATCCAGGACTCTTCATGTCAGATGAGCCCTATGTGAGTTTATGAAACCCCTTGGGATCATCATGATTAACTATCTTCCTTAAGCTATTCCCCACTGGGCTTTAGTGCTTTTAAACTGATGACCCCTTGAATTAAAGAGGTAGATTTCTTTTTTCACAGCTGTGACTCAAGACAGGGAGGAATTCAGAGACATCTGAAAACAAAGCCAGGCAGAATTTAAAACAAAATCCTTCAATGGCAGATTTAGAGAGTGATGGCTGCAGCTGGAGCTTACAAATATAACAACTAAATGAGCATACATTATACAAAAGCCTTACATGGACAGACCCTGTGAAGGGTGATTTCTTCACAAGGAAACAGAAAATGGAACTACTAGGAATAAATCATCAGTAAAACTAGATACTGTCTGTTCAAAATGAATCTTGGTCCATGGGTTCTTCAGCAAAATCAATGGTAACCAACTCTAAAATGAGGAGATAAGTTATAACCTGTTAGACAAAATAATCCTTGATTTTTTACTTTTTTTTTTTTTTTTTTTAATCTGCAATGCAAAACTGAAATTTCTGTGCCTGAAAAGGAATAAAACATTAATAAGATGTAGCTTTTAAAACTTATATAATACCTTTCATATGTTCAATTTAAAATATATGGTAACTAGTGCATATATTATTGAGACTTTGCAAATTAAATGTATTTCTATTATTCTAGTTTCACAGCTGGGGTAACTGATGCCAAATATACTCAGTAGCCATCCCAGGAGGACTTGAAGTGAATAAGGAGTGGAATCAGATTATATTAGTAGTTATCAATGTCACCATCTTAAACATGTTATACTTCTTTCTACCCAGTCAAATGGGCTACCTGACTCAGCGTATCAGTTTCAAATAAACACACACAAGTGTAAAGATGAACTTTATAAAAATGCAACAAATATCTTGATGATATTCAAGCATGGAACACATATACAGAGGAACAGACCTATTGACCATCTTCACACAGTACTGCAAAAACAAAACAACAATGACTACTGGAAACTGCTTCCCTTGTCTGCTCAGCTGGGGTATGTGACTTGCATTAATGGCACAGGGAATAATGTACTTGCACTCAGACCCAGGACTGACTGATGTCAAACGAAGTTCAACCATTCATATTAATGTGGATTAGCATCTGTCTGAGGGTATGAGAGTCTCTTAGACCTTAGGGTCATGAATTGACAAGCTATCGAACGTTTTCTCTGTTGTGTTGACCATCCTCCATCCTCAATGAGATCTGCTGTCTAGACCCTTCGTCCCACTACAGCTGCTTTGTGCTCCTCCTGAGGCACAGAAAGAGCTCATTGCTAATTCTTTCTGTGCAATGTGCAATGCAGGGTGAGGTCTCACAACTCCTTTTCTATGGCACACAGAATAGTCACATTTCTCTGGAACCCAGGAAAAGCATAGGCACATGCATGTAAACTGTGAGTTTTGGTGTTCTGATCTGTGATTGATCGAGACATATGGTGACAGAAGTTCCATTAATGACCAAAAAAAAAAAAAAAGATCACTGAAAGCATCATCTAAAAAGAACAAAAATTACTAACAATTCGTACCAAGAAAATTACTGCTAAACTGCTATCATCCTACACCATTAATAAACTGAGAGGAAGCAAAAAAAAAGTTTTTCTTTTCAGATGGACCTTCTGGAAGAATAACTTCTCACAGCATTTTTTCTTGACAGGTTCCATAGTATCTATAAACATGTGTGTTGTAATCACTCTAATGATCAGCAAGCAGTTTTTTCAGATGGTTGATACAAGTCTGTGGCTGATAACATCTGCCTAAACATTAAAATATGCAAAGAAAAACACTGCAGCAGAATTTTGATCTTCTTAATATTAAGTAGAGCAGTTTTGAGAGCAAGGACGCCATCATCATTAATACTCATTATATTAAGAACAACAGTAACACCACCAATAACCATAATTTATTTTTTAACTTTTTTTGCAACAACAATTCTGCCAGAGGCAAATTTAAATTTTATGGGTGATAAGAAAGTAAGCTGTTTCCAATGACATTTACAAGTTATAACCCAGCTCTAGCAGTCAGGACATGCAGAGTGAGTCAATTCAAAAATCCCACTCAAACCTTGGCATCTTTACTCCTTTAGAGGCACCTCAGCCACATTCTGTTTTTTCAGAAGTGCTTGTATAAAGAACACAAAACAATAAAAAGATAAGAATCCAGCATGCAAGGCCAATCCTAACAAAGGATGAGACAAATGAAAAAAACAAGATTAAAATAAATGCCTTATGTGCATAATAAATTTCAATATTATGAGTCACTGAATTGACACATAAACTGTGAATTGACCATGCCCCCTTTTATTTGTTCCACATAATGTTCTCCTTTCTGAAGAAGAGGAACATATTTAGCAGACAGTTGCTGTAGCTGATTGTTTCTTTATCAACACTATACGTATAGTGTAGTGCAAATTATGGTACATAAGTTTGGCTACAGGTTTAGAAAGCAGTACGTAGGACATAAGAGATGTGTATCAGCAAATGCCTTCTGTATGTACTTGGAGAATTATCAGGAGAAATTACCAAGAAAACAATGCAAATCTATTCCTCACAGTAATGTAAGATGAAATGGTAAGGCTAAACAAGCAAGTCTGCAAGCCTATGCAGTCAGTAACTGAGAAAGTAATCACATTTGAGATTCTTTCAACATTAAAGTTGTCTCTCAATTTGTTTTCCTTAGCAATATGTGTCACAAAACACATGACTGATTTTCTACATTTAAGCAGTCTGGGTTTTCTCCACCTTCATCATTAATTTCCTGTTCCAGAAAACCCCTCTCACACAACAGCTCCTTACTTAAGAATATAAAAATATTTGCAATGGCAAGACTGAAGGCTCATCCACTCTAGCAGTCTGGTTTCAACAGTGAGTGTAAGGAAGAATAAGAATAGAACATTTATATATGATATTTCCCCACCCTTAGTGCTCCCTCTTCTCTCCATCTATTTTCAGCTCAGGAGATTTCCTGAGCCTATTGTGGCCTGCCTATTTTGTAACCCCCAAGTAGATATCACTTTCAAGTACTTGTTTAGCCTTCCTTTGAGCTCTTGTAAAATTGCTGCATCTGCAACACCATCTGGCAAACAATTTTATATGTCTACTACCCAATGTGTGAAGATCCACTCCCAATATGAACAACGCAATGTGACAACATATTAATTTCCCATCATATACCACCACCTTCATAATATTAGTCACAATGTATATCCCACTGCACAATAAAAAAAATAAGATTCTGGTTTAGTTGTGATGATTATCCAACTGTTTAAACATTAGAGGCACTATGCATTCTACCTCAGTATTTTACTTTGTATAATAGACTCACAGAGTGGCTGGAAAATTAAGAGAAAATTGGTCAGAGAAAATTAAGAAGTTGATAGTAGTGGTCTGCTCCAATGAGCGTTTGCTTCTGAAGAAAAATATCTTGCCATGGTCACTGCACAAGGTAAGATGTAATATTTCACAACTAAATCTTTGGTCAGAATCCAGGACCAGCTTTGAACATTCAAGCAAAGAAGTTTTTGCCAATGTTGGCAAATACAGGGGTGGGGCAAAATCACAACTGAGATTAGTGAAAGCGAAACTCTCCAGGTTTCACAGCCAACAGCACTAGGAGAAGGGCTCCAACTCATCCTTCCTGGTGAATACCTTCAGGTGGTAGGATGGAAAAAGCATCCCAGTATCCAGCATGTGGGTAACTCTCACATTTCTCCCTGACAAAGCCCTCTTTGCCCCTCTCACATTGCAGAAAAATTAAATTGTACTATGCTGAAATGGCCAGATTTTCCCCATACAGAAATTTTACTCTTGCTATAAATGAAATTAAAATGGGGCGGAGGGGGGAAAGGGTTTAACTTTTGCACAAGTTGATAATGTATCTTTAAAATCTTCTGTTCTCTAAATTGTTAGGATAAATAATTAAAGAAATGTATTTTAAGATTTACACTATAAACTGACTGTGGAAATACAGTTATAAGCTCTATTAATCTTCATGTTTCATGGTGTGAGTGCTGTAAGAAAGAACATTTTGCAATCTAGAACAGTAAAATTGTGAAGATTTGTGCCTTCCATTGAAATATTTGGTCTTACCCACTCTTGGTGCCAGAATGGTAGACTGGATGAGCTACTTGCTTATTCCACTCTACCATTCCTTCACTCCTAGACATTATGTTAAGACATGATGAACATCTTATACCCTCTGCAGAATTTTAACTCTCATAAAGTTAATAGGTCAAAACTTGAAATTTACAGCTTATAAAAGGGATTTCTCATTTGAGTATGATATATCCTAGTGGATCAGTAGACAAATATAAATGCTAAAAAACAGTTGTAGTTTATATACTCCATACTTATACTCCATATATGCATAGTGATTAATTTAAGGGCCTGTCAGAACACAGCTTCTTTAACAATATCTTACATAGTGAGTCATGAGGGTTAGTAAATATCCAAATAGATTATAACTCAGGAATACTGCAGTGAGCCTTATAGAAAAGAGATCCTTTCCTTTTACAACAACAAAGTTTTGAACTCACTATTATAAACTGTAATTATTGCAAAGGATCAATTTAGTTAGTAATTATACTTACTTATAGTAATTAATTATATTCATAGTATAATAATATATATAATAATAATATATATTAGGTATATTATTATAATATATATAAGGTACACTAAGTGTTATTATACTTATTTAGAATTAAAAATTATTTAGTTCTTTATATTATAGCTATCAAAAGTTAAATTTCAAGTTAAATTAGTATCTTCAGTGGATCACATAATATTATGACATCTTAGTCATTGCCTAGTAAGTTTCAGAACTGTTTCAAAAAATACACATATTCAAAACTCTGTGAGTTTTTTTATCAAAATCTAACATTAAAACAGTGGTGGAAAACATTATACTTTCTGAAAAAAAGTACTCATTAAGTTTTAAACCAGAAAAGTTACACCTGCTTTTTCAATTACAGCTACTTTTAAGATTTTCCAGAGGTAACTACAATTTGGCTTTGATCTTACTATTGCAGAGTGCCAAAAAGACCTAATTATAGCAGGGAAAATGTTGTGTGCACACATATGTGTGTGTTTGTCTACAGTTTGCATGAGCAATTGAAAAATAACCAACATATGCACACAGCAAACCACATAATTAAAATTACTCTTATGCAGAATAAATTTCTCTTTAAAGTAGAAAATAATGTAAGGACAGCAGAGACATCTCAGTACTAAAACATAATTCTTCACTTAATGAGTAAGCCCTGGGGCACATGGTTGTTTACCTCACTCTGGGCAAAGTCAAGTACATGAACAGACAATTACAGTACTTCAGTTGATGTATGATAACTTGTTAAGCAGCTGTAATGCAATGACATTCTTTCATGAGCATTTCTATATTTTCCTCCATACCAATGATTTTTGACTCCAAAATATTAAATGGCTAAAAAATATCAGAATATCAAAACGTTCAAAGCTAGAATGACTGAATCTGGATCCACAAAGCACTAGAGATTGGTAAAAACTGGAACATATGTCTGAAGTCTCTCCAAGTTGGTCAGATACTGTATCTGAACTCACTCTGTCTTCAGGAAAATAAAAAAAGAATTAAAAAAAAAGGACAAGGTTTTGTAATAGGAAAACCACAATACAGTTAGGTTGCATTGTTTCTTAGATAAATAATGGCTGGATAGCAGACTTATTAATATGACCAATTGGTTGAATATGTTTCAAAAAATAAATTTAAAAATGTAGACATAGGCTGTAGATTAAGGCTGGCAAATGGCTTCGGAGAGTCTCCAGGATTTGCTTTGGGAGAATGGCAAAAGGAGAAAGGATGTTGCTAAGGTTTCACTTTCCACACCTTTTATACCACTGCCTCTTGTCAAAATGTAGGGCACAAAGTTCTGAGACTGATATTTGGCCAAAGCACAGCATAAATTATACAAAAAAGATGAATCAGGAATTACAACGAACATGGAATGTCTCAATATAACATTGTTTTTCTTTCGGCTGTTTTAATTTTTCATCATGTATGCAGGACACAGATTTCATTGCTTTGGTCAATCCTGCAGAGGCTATTGAGCACCTTCTTCAGTGAGGTGACTCTTCTCAGTGGAAATCTGTGAAAGCTGAAAGCAGTACTTCAAATCATTAATTAATTTTTTAGTCTTTTAGACTTTATCTAAAAATCTAATTTTTCTATAATTTCATATTACTAGGTAAGGAAAGTGAAATACAAACATAAATATACACTATACTGCTTTGTAATATGTGAACTCTAGAATCTCAGAAATGTCTACTTTTCTGTATTTCTTTCAATGTATTTGATCCAAACTTCTGGCTGCCAATGTAAAAGCAGTTTTAAAGTGATTATAATGTTATATCAATAACAGTCTAGGGAAATAAATGATGCAAGATTCACATAGAAGTAACTTGTGCATACTCAGATATAGATATACAAGGTATGTATGTGTGACTTGTTCCATTGGGAATTATTGTCATTCACAGCATCTGAGTATGATTTTCCAGCTTATTAAGATCTTATTTCTTAAATATTGAAAATAGAGTGCATTTTAGAGGTTACATTTTTTTAATGAAGCAGAAAGTACCAATCAATGGTCATCTATATTTTTGTTGGCATAGTTCTGTATTTCATACAAGAAACCTTTGATATTAAAGCATGGCTGAAATAGCAAAATTCCTTCAAATATTTATCTCTTTAATGATAACTACAGCTGCACTCAAAAGCCGCTGCCCTTGGTATCACTTATATTCCCACAGGAATATAAATCTCTGAGAAGCAAGGGTTTAAAAAGGTATTCTTCTCAGGCCACTGGAGAAACACACTGTTTTTTCTTTTGTTGATGCATAACTGTATAATTGGGCTACCATGCTGAAATATATGAATAGATGTTCCTTTTTTTTTTTTTTTTTTTTTTTTTTTCCTGAAGCTTAGCTACTCTCACATTATTAGTCTGAAAACAGTCCAAAAGGAAAACCAGGAAGAGAAATCCAACAAACTCAGAATCCAAATACTGTCATTTGGGCCACTGAACATCTTTAGTGAAAGCAATTTAGTTCAAGGCATGGGAATATTGAAAAAGAAACATTATGAAGAGACACTACTGAAAGCTGGTTGCTATCTGTTTGAGATCAAAGAGGATCAATGCAAATATGAAATTGTCTTGTAGATGAGGTAATAATGTACCTAGTGATCTTGAAATTAATTGTTTAAACATTCCTATTTCTACAATACATTTTAAAAGGTGTGCATTTGAATCCCATGAGTAATCCAATAATAATCACAAAATAGTAATATAAAATTAAATTGAAAACCAAGATCTATTCCATGCTTGAATCTAAATTATTTCTTTCATCACAGTAATGCCATATTGTTTTTAAAACCTAGTGACCATATTTGTTTAATTTAATTCATAACTCCCTGGTTATCACTTCAATTTTACTCATACATAAGTTATCTAATATATACTGCTATAGCTGTTTGATGTATATTTCCAAAACCAGAAAAAAACTAAGACCTAGAGACACATCACCACCTCTTGCAGAATTGTCACTCATGCTATGAATAAAGCATAAGCTTAGAAAAACATCATCACCCAACCAACAAAAGCATTTGCTGAACCAAATACATGTGTCTGGAATTGTGCTCCCGAGCTAATTGGAGGCAGGCTCTGGTGCCGTACCGCAGGACGCTGCAGTTGAGAAATCCCTCAAACTGGTCATGCAGAGTTCAGCGTGCCGTGCAACGTCAATTGCTTAACTCCAGGGGCAGGAGGCACACAGAGAAATCTCAGAAACCAGACTGGGAACCAACACTGTTTTTCGTCACGGACAGCCTCGGAGGTGGGAGGAAGCCAGCGAGGACAGGGCTGAGGCGAAGCTGCCTGTAAAGCCACGATGTGCTATTGCAAAGGGCAAACCCTGATCTGTGGGGTGGCTGGGGCTGTTGTACAGCAGAAGAACACTGGGGAGATGAAAGATAGATAAGAGCAAGAAAGGATGAGGCCTCCTGAGCAAGCTGGAGGCTAGCACTTGTTCCTGCTAGTGCTGCCCAAACCACCAGTGCCTCTGATTTCGGCTGTGTCAGGCTGGACTGGTGCAAGCCTATGCCTGGGACACCGTAGTGATTGGCATGGGAGGGATTACTGCCTCTTGTTTGTCTTCCTCTCAAGAATGGAAGGACACCTAGATGAAACAGAAATTATTTGCTATCCATATAGCAAAAGTTGAATCGGAACATGCATATGCACATCTGGCAGATTGTTTTATCCAAGGAGACTGTCAAACTCAGTCACAGGGCACCTAAAACCTCTATGCTCATGTTAAGCACTTAATTCTAAACTGATGTTTAATTTAGAAAGCTACTGCTGTAAGATAGTTAGCTATGACTCCCTGGTATATCCAAAGACAGACAGAGAAACAAAAAAACAAATGAAGGAGCTTGGTCACTCTCAGAAGCCTGTTCTAACTTTTTAAATTCAGTAGGTACAAGTAATGAACTAAAGGATACTTTCACTGGGATCTGGCCCAGTCTGATATCCAAGTTGGAGGACAGAAAATTTCGAAACTCTGCAACAGCTCCTCTCCTTTCCTGCATGTTAGACTAACCCCGACCCTGAGTGTATCTACTAGTTCAGCCTTGTCCAACATGTCCTTCCAGGCAGGATGTTGCCTGTAAAACCCTCATACATTAATTCCACTAACTGGAGCATTCAAAATAAAAGCAGATTTTTCAGAGGGACACCAAAAGGCAATGTTGCCTTTCTGACTGTAACATTATCAGCCACAGCCAAGGCTGAAAACTCATGAGTTAGTGAGGTATTGAGTTAACACATCTTCACAAAAACTATTTGACCTGATCAGTGAAACTGTGGACCTTGATTTATCCGTCTGACAGCCCTGTTCAGCCCTGCTAGGTAGGACTTTGCCCAGTGCCACTGCTGGGAATCTGCAGAGCATCTCTGTGAAAAGCACCTGCAAAATGAGCAGAGGAGGGAGGAACTCTTCCGGCTTGGTAAAATAGGCTTAACAGAGTTGGAAGTAGAAAAGGGTTGAGCTTATTACCCTGTGTGAACTGACTGTAGGAACAATACCCAAACAAAAGACGATCTAGCATAACTATTACAACAAATCCAGTTCTGAAAGACATCTGACAAAGCAACATCTTTTTAAAAAATCCTCAGGATATTAACTGCATATTTGTGTGTTATTAAGAAGACTAACATCATGACAACAGCTCAATTTAGCACAAACAATAGGCTAATAAATACAATACTAGTGCTTTAAAATAATTAAACAACCACTTCTTTTTGCATTTATGTTGCTTCCAAATACTGGCAGAATTCCTTCAAATAAACAAACTACTTTTTTTTTTTTTTTTTTTTAATTTTTAAAGATTGCATGTTGGCAGTAATTTAGGCAAATCTGAACATTTGTTCCATTCATCTGAGGTGAAAAAAACAAAGACACATTTATCATGTTGCATTTTCACTCTTAGAAAGCCAAAACAAGGGCCCTCCAGGGAACAAGAAGTTTAATTATAAACTATCACTGCAAAACAAGATAGATTCTGGGACAAATCTCTGGGAACACATTCAATACACTAAACCAATATAATCTGAAATGTAATTTTTATTTTTTGGGGGTTTTGTTTTAAAACAAGGCTATGGGTCTTTTTTAGTGTAAAAGGAAGAAGTCAGCAAAATAGTGATCAATTAAAGGCACATAGTTTGTTGCAAAATAATGTTCATAACAGAGTTAGTGATTCTTCAGAGGCACTCAAGAATTGAAAAACACAAGCAGGATCACTGATTAGCAGCCCATTTGTTTTTCAAACTGTGCACTAAATTTGTGCTGTGCAATACTCAGAAAATCTGAAGTATAAGAGTCACAGTGCAAAACAGCATTGCCTTCTCTGCACTGTAGTTTTCAGTTTCAGTTCCTATAGAGATTTTTATAATTGTTGTATCAATTGTCACAGCAGAAGCATCTTAATGAAAAACAGAACTACTGCATATTTTTTTCCTTTTCACACTCCTCACCAAGAAAATGGAGGAAATTTATTCCAGAATCTTCAGTTTGAAGTATTTCTTAATCACACATGATGCATCAAATAGTTGGTTCATTTCTGTCCACAGAAAATTCTCCTAATAGGAAATTGTGTTTGTTAATAAATAAAATTTAAATTAAAAAATGTTGAAAGAAGTTGTAACCCTCCTATACCTCAGTAAGGCTAATTAATAAGGCTGCATTTTAGATTTTCATTGTGTAACAGAGAAGAAAATGAGTTATGTCAATAACACTGTCAACAAGGTCAAGCCCCATAGGAATCTCTATGAATTCCTTCTAAAATCCCGTGTAGATCTGTAAACTATGTCATGATCTTACCTACCACATCGATGAAGTATGGAGGTTATTTTAAACATCTGCATACTGACAGCCTAATTCTGTTTTCACAAAGATGAAGTGGATCTCTAAAAAGGCATATAGCTGTGTCTCAGCACAAGAGGTGTCCATCAGGTAAATTGATTCTCCTGAGCAAATGAGTTGCAGAAGTAAACATGAAAGCTCTGTACTGAATCTAATTTAGAGAAATAAATACTGAAGATTCCATGTTCTAAAATCCACACATGACATTAAACATAATTTAATTTACCTTTTCTAAGAAGACACATTTGTACTTAGATCAAATATATAAATTGATAAGAATACTATTACCCATGGTGATACTATTGCCCATGTTCAATACCTCTGAAGGTATGTATTCAAGCCTCTTGAGATCATGTAATTTCTGAACATGATAATGTGAAAATGCATTATTTTTGCCTAAATAATAGTGATCAATACTTTAGAAAAGCTTAAAGTTGCAAATACTGATTATCTGATTATTCATTCTCATTTTCCCTCTTCATTCTTTTCTCAGCAATTCCTTGTATTTTACTGAATGTCTTCATACTTTTAGTGAAAGTGTCAGAGATATATAATAAATATTTATAACAAAGTCTCCTCTATGGAGCTCTATCAGAGTAATGCAGAGAGTAATTAGTAAGGGATATATCGACACATGTCCACTGACTTCACCAAAGTTGTAATAATTAGGTAGAAAAGGATCATGACCATCATGACCCTGTAATATTGGTGATAATTTTGTTCTCTAGTACACAAATATTAAATTTATAATTTCAGTTCCAGTTCTGAATTATTCTGACAGAATAATTAGTGAGCACATTCATTCAGATAATTTGAATGAAAGTGGAGCTTGTCTTTAATAAACATAGTATAAAAATATTTTATAATATCTCTAAGGTTCAAACTCACCTCCATTCAGTTTAGGTACCTGAAAAATGGGAGGTTGACAGCCTGGTCACTCGAAGTTACATGCATAACCAACAGAGAGAAACGGTAACCACCAGAAAGTGAAACTACCACCCTGTGCTGCTCAGCACCTTCTTTTGACTTTAGTATCAGATCCTATTCGGGACGAAAAAATGTAGGTCTATGTTATCATTATTTATCTATTTGGCTATACCCAGACCAAATAAATCTTTCCAAAACCAACAAAAACCATTACTAGAACAATTATTTTTGTTTCTCCAGTTCCAGATCTATGTATAGTTATTCCCTACATAATACCCTTTGCTGAGTACCATTTGCTGAACTGTCATAAACCCCTGACGTGTCTGAGCATTGTCCTCTGCTGTAAGATGTAGAGGAATTAATCCCTCTGATGGTTGTGTAACAGGATCTTATCCTCCCACTACTAAAAAAGAAAAGTATATTAGCAGTGCTAGGTGTGCATGTCCTTATTGGTAGTATTCTCACTTGAAAGGAAATGAAAGAAAATGTCATGCTACACAAAAGGGATTCCATGATAAATGAAATGAGAAAATTATAAGGCCAAGAACTGAAAAGTTACAAATGTCAACATTACAGCTGAAGTGTGATGGCAAACAACGTAATCCTGCCTCTCACAGTAAGTCTGTGAGGCAGAGGGAAAATAAAGGCAATGTTTTACTAAGCTAATTTAAAAATAACACGACATTTCTACTTCCTTGGTGTCTTTCTCACTCAGTGTCCACCCTCTGCAGGAATGATGCAGAGGTCATGAGGAACACATGCTTTCTGATTGCATGGTTAAAAAATGCAGCCTAGTGCATATATATTAGAGGGTGGGAAGGAATGAAAGTGTAGACAGTTATCCTTTGGGATGCTGATAATGAAAGTAATTGTAAGTTATTTCTCATTGTTTCCAATGGAAGGGACCATGGCTGCAAATCATTAAAAATTTACATATCTACATGTCTAATTGTGCTTTATTATTATTTATCAAAATGAAAACAGTATTTTCTTCTATTATCTATGCAGATACACCTTCTGTATTCAAGTAGTTGAGAGGCCTGATTAGTCCCATGTACTCTTTAAGGGTTATACCCATGCATCCTCTTGTCTTCCGAAGCAGTGAAGTGTTCTGATCAGTGAGTGATTGTCAAAGAACCAGACTAGATGATAGAATTCCCATGTCAAGTACCAGAAATCTTCTGAAAATGTGACAGAATATTGCTGTCCTGGAGATACAGGAAATGGGATGGGGAACTTATGCGAGTCCTAGACTAGAAACTAAAGGTAAAAAAAGAAAAATCTGTTTTTTTCTCTCTCTCAAGCTTTCTTATTTATAAAATTGGTAATTTTCTTTTAATGCATATAAAATTGCAAATGTAACTGAAGTAAATTTATTCAAGGAACTGAAAACATATCTCTACTGTTTCTTAAGACCCCATATTACTCAAACCATCCATGAATAGCTTCTGATACCACTTCTGTCACTGAGGTTTGGGTAAAGAGCAAAGCAGCTTTCTCCTGGAAGGTCCCAGGACATTTCACTTAATCTTCTGCCTCCCACTCTGGGTCTCACTCACATATTTCAGTTTCTCTCCCTGTGTGGCCATACTGGGAGCACTCATAAGCTAAACCCACAGGAAAGAAGCAGAGAAGAACAGGAACCATGCAAGAGCCTGCCTGGACAGATTGAATAATGCTCCCAATTTGTTAAGCACTAGATTTTACTGAACTTCCCCAGTGTTATTGTTTTATCATTCTTTTGAAATTATAATTTAATGCTTGTATTCTCTATGAACTAGTTCATGAAACACAGTAACATAATGGTGAACTATTGGAAAAACATTGACATAAACATATAATAATAATAATGTAAATGTCCTGACACATGCTTATGATTATTGTTACAAACGCCTTTTGGGAAGGCCATATAGAATCTTTAAAATTTATCTTTAACTGTGGTCCAAAATTCAGGGTTCTGTTAAATACATTCAGCCTGAATCTTTCTGAGGCTCCATGTGAAGAAAGTATAGGCTTTCAAAACAGACCAAGTCTGGCCGTAACACAACAGGATCAGAGACATACTTCTGCCGCAAGGGAAAGCACTTCAAACATCAGGGTGCCAGTCTGTCAGCACTTATCACTCAGTGGGTTATACTATCTCTCCAGCAGATTCCCCTTCCAAACTAATGCTTCATCACACTCCTGACCTTGCTGCATGCGGCCCCTTCAGCAGAGTTCAAGTCTATATCATATAAGACATGGAGAGTTTATTCACCGCTTCTCATTATCATTTCAGAGTGTTGTTCATTGTAAGACAAAATTTACTCTGCAGTTTTGGGGGCATTCATGAAGGAGGACAGGATAAAGAAAAGTCTAACCAAGAAAATGTTATGCAGAAAAGAAAATGAGCAAACATCCGCCCGTTCATGAGCAAATGATTGCTTCTGAGCTTCTTTGATGTGCAACTTTCCATCCAAAAATGGGATGGAAACTGAGATGGCCAGGCCATATCACACTCCAGCTAATAAAGTGTTTCAGATCAAGAAAAACAGGCAAGGCTGCATCACTCTGGCCTGCGTTGTATGGACTCTTTTTTTTTTTTTTTTCCTTTGAAACATTCCATTTGCTGTTCAAGCCAAGACAAGAAATGAAACATTTTTAACCTTAGGGGTCTGGCATAAGTCTATAAAATTAAATAGCCAGAGCTGAAGTGAGGCAGGTTTTACAGTTCTTAAGTAGCTACCCTTTGTTCCTTCCTTAACAGTACAGTTATAGTCAGGGAAAACATCGCAAGCTGTAAGCAAACAGGCAAGAGCAAATTCAACTGTCTTTACTTACATTGACATTTATGCAGGTCAGGGCCACATGGTACTAAATACTCTACAAATAAAGAGCAAGTGTCAATACCTTCCCTGATGAGCTTACATCTAAGAAGACAAAACAAACAAAAGATGGGTGGAGGAAAAGCCTGTGTAATTACAGGAATATGGTACAGTCACCCCTGACTTGAGCTTCCAGACCCCAAACCTAAGTCTGTATCAATAAATAAAAAGTTCACAGATTCTGTCCATCCAGCTAAACCCTCATTCCCTTCAAAACTGAGTGGGCTCATCCATATTGCCTCCTGGGAGCCCTCCATATCCCCTCAGCTTATGATAGGGCAGTTTGAAAATGTGCTAGTTGCAAGAGCGAAAACCAGTCCAGTGAGCATGCGAAAAAACATCACGGGCTATTGCAGGACAATACTGTGTTTTGGCTTTGTTTAACTGGCAAATACAGATGTGACCCATCTGTCTCCCTTGTGGTCTGCTTGAGAGTCCCTGCACCCACAAGGGAAACGTGCCACTAACACCATCAGCCAAGCAAGATAGACAATCAGTGAGAGAGCCAGCAAAGCAACCCATCAAGTTTTGGCACTTAAAAAATACTGCCTTTCATTGTTTAATTCCTGAGGAAAATACGAGACGTAGTAAAAACATGCAAAATATTCCAACAGTGTGAATACACATGTCCAAATTGGGC